>NC_066620.1:179804242-180416321 GCF_025201925.1 Gopherus flavomarginatus | reverse complement strand
GCAAGGCCAAACTGCTAATTGTGTTAACACATCTTGAGACAGAAAGTCTGTTCTCAAAAACAACTGTAATTGTTCCTCCAAACAGAACACAGCTTTTAATTTGTTTGCTATGTATGTTAATGTAACTAAAAGAAGAAATGTATGTGAATAAATGCTTGGTTTACATGAATGATCAGGGAGGTGCCAGCCTAGAAATGCAGTATCCATCGGCGGAAGAAGGCATCAAGTGGAAACAACAAGATGACCCCCGGAGGGCAAACTGAAATCCACCCAAGTCTCCCTCTCCCCCCATGGAGGGCTGAAGACTCCGAAAAACAAGATAACACTCAGACATTCAGTCATCAGGGATGTGCCACCTGCAGTTTGACAATCACCTCAAACAAACATCAGCAGGATGAAGCAATTCCCATAGACTTGTATAAGGACAAAATCCTATAAGAACAGAACCAAAAACTCAGGAACTTGGAATCCAGTTCTGCAACCATCCTCCAGAAGCGTCAGATGCACATCTGACAAGAACTCTGCTCCCCTCCTCGTGTGTAGGCTACCTGGCCAGTACTCTGCCAAAGCAACATCTAAGCTGGTAACTATAACAACTGCAAAACTTGTATAAATGAGTGTGTGAATAAATAAAAAATAGTAGTAAAATAATATTAAACTGCGTATCTTGATTTCTGTCTCTTTCTCTGTATTTACAATAAACCTGGGATTTTTCCTTATCCCTTTTATAAAATCCTGTTGGTATTATTTTATTAGTGTAACAGCTGGAATGGTCTATGTGGGTTCCCCAGAGGTGTTCCCCTTCCACCTTACCCCCACTCTTACTTCTCCCAAGCAGCAGGCAGTGGGATGGGAAGCAGGATCCATTTAGCAGCTGGGTGGAGGAAATGGCTAGAGCCAGCGAGCAGACAGTCAGCATCCTGGTAGTGATTGTGGCCTGGCAACATGGAACGTGGGGCCAGTTAGGACTGCAGGAGAGGGGCAGAGCTGGATGAGCAAGAGGTAGAGGTCTGGGGGCGAGGAAGGGGAGGGGAGTGGGAAGCAGAGGTAATAGTGGGTTCAAAAAAAGATCATATGAAGTTGGTGTGTCACTTCCCTCCCTTCAATCCCCTGCTGAGTCACATGACCGGAAGGCAGCCCTTAACCCTTTCACATGTTCTATTGTGGAACCAGTTGCACTTAATTGTTGATACCAATTCTGTTACTGATTCCCTTATGGAGACTGGCAACCAATACCCTGGACAGCATAACACCAAATTGTTGCAAATGGAAAGTCCTTAGCCTGCATATGCTAATAGGTTAACTCCACCCTCAGTTAATATGCATTGAATGGAAAGGTAATGGGATACAGCTGTTCCCCTGGATCATGTCTTATTTGTAAAGACTAATGTAAACAAGTCAACTACACTGCTGTCTGATATAACGGACCAGATTGATGGGCTTTAGGGCCTGCAACTCATTGCTGTGGTAGCAGAACTAGCACCACGGATGTTATTAAAAAAAAAAAAAAAAAGGCTTGGGGGTTTTTTTTGAGAGAGAGAAAGAGGGACTAGGCTGTTTCTTATCCTTTTTACATTCTTAAACACACACACACACACACACACCATTATACTATTTTTGCTCAAATGTTCCAAAAACATTCACTCTACAAATGAGGGGGGAAATACAAAATTTCAGTCTGAAAGTTAGAAATTTGACTAAGTTATAAGCATCTGAAAATGCCCCTTTAGTATGAAAATGCTAATAATTTGTCATGCTTGCCTAAATATTCTCCATATCCAATGCTAACGTACAGAATAGAAATGCCCACTCATCACAACTGGTAAATTAAAAGCAGCACAGTGCCAGGTTACACCAATATTTTAGGGCTCCCCCTCGACCCACTTCTATCTCTGATAAATTCTTCCTCTTTGCCCTTTCAGATTGACTTGTTTTTCATTCACTCCTAAATCCTTTAGCTTCTCCTAGCATGCAGCCCAGTCCACCATAACCTGAAGCTGGCCAACAGCATTCAGATTGCTTTGCCTCTGAGTCACCTCTCTGGATGTGAGGCCCAAATCTCTAAGGTCCTGTCCCTCCACTCAGACAGACCAACACTGAGATAGATGCGCTGAATAATTTAATCTGCATCTACCATGCTGGAATCTATTCACATTAGTCGTATACCAACACAGTTGTCATTTTATTCTGACTGAGCTCATGGCAATGGTATGACAGGGAACGTTACAAATTTGCTGGGTGAATAGCGAAGTACAAAAAGTGATATGTACTTACATAAGACGAGGATTTAATATTGTTAAGTCTGGAGGGACAGCATGGTCACACTCCTGACTATAGAAATCTATGTACTTAAAAAGCTGCTTGGAAGTAGTGGTTTCAAAAAAGGTGACAAGTGCACATAATCAGTTGTAGATAATTCTGTAATATCTGGGTAGGGATTTCATATTTTACATATCTCAAGCCAGCAATACAATTGTGTGATGGCAATTTGTCACTTTTAAAAAAACGTGTGCCATATCTCACTTAGGTATAATCTTCTTAGTTCACTGATATAGGTGACCAGGCTAGAACAAATCTCTCAAACTTACTAAGGTGGAATCTCAGTGACCTGAGCAACTAGACCAAGGCACTTGCTTATTCTCTGCAAGGTACAATTACATCAACCAGTAAAATACTGATGTAACTTGACACAACCTCCAGTAGTATTAGTAACATGTTCAGTGTCATTGCTACCATCAAACAATATTTTTTAAAGAATTCTTCCTGTGGACCAGCCCTTATATCAGGTTGACGAAAATCAGATAACAATTCTAAGGGGCCCATATTTTCTCCTTACCTTTCAAACTGGTTAGAAGTCAACTAATATAGATTAGAAGAGCTCTGCAGAAGAAATCATCCACAACAGCGCTTGGCAAACTAAGCCACAATTCCCCAAACACTTACAAAGGTGAGTAAAATTGACTCAGTGGGATTGCTCATATATATAAGAGTTGCAGTATAGGGGCCTAATTTATGAACAATGGACTAAAAGGTACCTGAACTTATTTGGGTGTAGAAAGAAGGGGGAGAAAGTCACAAGGCCCTTGTAATTCAGAAGGCACATACAGTCTGGTACAGCTGGTGGTAGTCCAATCAAAATGGGAGGAGAACCTGGCCCATCTCTGCAGTCAGTCTGCAAAGCAGGAACAGAGTCTGAGTCCTTGGGTGAGGAGGTAAGGTTGCTTCATTTGTTCAAAGGGAATAAAGTCCCTGCTACAGAATGTGGCCTTAGATAGCTAAGGGCAATTTGGGTGAGTCAATCAGAATTCCTCAAGGGGTTCTAGTTGCTGTGCGGCGCACTGCATAGTCCTATAATTCATAGCTTAGTGTAATGAAAAGCCTATCTCTTTTCATATTATAAATAAAAGACTCCTTTGGTCACCATTGAAATGCATCCAGATTGGCAGTTAAATACACTAAGCAATCTGCATCTGCAACATTTCAGAACAGTTTAGGAAGGAAAGTAAAAGGCTTCCTTTTCAACAATTGAGATAGGCATAATGTAACTGCTCTGTTGGAATTTGCCCAGGCCATTCCTACTCTTAGGAAAAAATTCTCATACTTGAAGATTCATCAGATACACAGTATATTTAGCAACTTGCAGACCCCAAGTTCACACATCAGCTATGCTAGAAGACTACATGAGCTGGAAGAATATTCTATTCTATTCCATATAGGTTCTTATCATGCATTCTTCAATGCACTATCCAAGTACCTTGCAATGGTGCCTTAAACAACATGATTAATATCTGTCATGGGTTGCTTGTTCTCTCCTCTCATGGGGAGAGAAGTGAAGTGTACTGTTTTGGTAGCGTAGTATGCGGGAGGGGGGTATATATTTTTAAATACATGTTGCTAGGTGTTTATGTTAGAGAAGTCAGGTCAAAGAAATGTGCCCTGCACTTAGAGCAGAAGGTGATGAGGTTTGTGATGCTATTTAGTTCCTAGGGAGTTTATTGCACAGCCTCAGAGTGGCCCCTGAAAAAGTTCCCATGCAGACAATCTTTCAGATACCCTGGGGCCAGGCCATGGAGCATTGTGAAGATAAGGACTGAGATCTTAAAACATATTGGATATTCTATGGAAAGTCAGTGTAGAGAGTGGAGAATGGGTCTAATGTGTTTGTTGTAGCCCATGATCCTGAGGAGACTCCCTGCAGCGTTCTGTACTAGTTGGAGTTTCTTAAGCACTGATGCCCAAGTGCTATAGTCCAGCCAAGAGAAGAAGGTGGTGTGAATCACTGAAGCCAGGATAGGACAGAGTCTTCTTCCCAACTGGAGATAACAGAAAGCCATACTTGTGGATGGTTAGCATCAGTGAGGAATCCAAGAGCAGTTCAAAGCTACAGACTAAACTGACCAACTGTGGATGCCTTCAACCAAAGAAGATTGCATCATGGCAGCGAACTCTTCACAATGCTTTCCTCTGCCCACCAGCAACGCCTCTGTCTTGCTCAGGTTCACCTTTAACCACTGCCATCCAGACCTGATCCCATCCAACCACTTGGCCATATTGGTAGTAGTGGTGTACAAATACATGATGAAGAATAGGTGGTCTGTGGTCTGCATATTGCTCACAATTGAGTCCATGTTGTCTCACCAGTTCACATAGTGGCTGCATGTAGATGTTGAAAAGGATCGGCGAGAAAGTAGATCCTTATGAGACCAAAACATATCCGGGGCCTCATAGAGAAGGTGCAGTTTTTCATTATTTGTTAGGCAAGGAAGTACTCTGACCAGTTTAGCACATTATCTTGGACCCCTGCTACCTCTCTCATTGTCAACACTGTTGAAAACTGCTGAGAACAGACATCTACCCTCTATTTATTGATAGCTTGGTAGGCAAATGAACACAGCAAGTCACCAATTATTCTCAGGAATGCATATAGCTAGTACAGCTCCAACAAGCAGCAGTTTATGTTGATTTAAGTGTTCAAACAAAGTGAAACTCTGCCAAGGTGACAAATACCAGGACTATTTATTAAACAGCCTTTGAATATTTCTAGAGTAGAAGGTGTCCGTTATCTCAGTAGCATAAATCCCTTCAATACTCTGGGAAATGGTTATAAATATGCAGACTTCACAACTGCCATCCTCACAAACATGCAAATATTAATTAATGGGCACTCTAAACCATCAAACTTGATTTTACTATTAAGGTTCCAACTGCATGGGTCTATCAAAGCACTGTCCTTATTGATAAATAAGACAGAAGTCCCTAATATTGCCTTTGTATATCAGAAAGAGATTTAAAAAGAAACAGTTCTGTTTTTATTAAGATCCAAGTGTGTTAGCATGTGGAAAACACATAGAGGATTTTTAGGACTCTTTTCCACAGGAATTTTCTTGATGCATATTAAAAACAGAATTCGGGAGTTATTACATGCAATTTAAAAAATAAAATCTAATGCTTTGCAGACAGATTTTTGTGAAAAAATATTGTGGGCAAATATTCGCAAAACATTCCATTTTTAAAAGTTTAGTAAATATAAGCACATTGCATTACAAAGCAAAGCTACAGCACTGAGTAAACTATCTGTAGCAAAGAATAAAAAACGGAAGGAAATACTACTGCAAAATAACCACAAAGGCGAAAATAAAACAACATTACAAATCTTTGTATTTTCTGAAAGAAAAGGCTTACATATATCAATTCTTCACTATTTTGAAGCCAGAGAATTCTAATATTATGAAGGATTTGCATGATTTTCAGAAAGCTTCAGACAGTAGGAAAGATTATTTTTGCTTTTATTAGAGTGACCATAACAAGGTGATCCAACTCTGAATTCCAGTGTTTTGTGCTGTGTGCCAGAATTATTTTAATTTCCATACTTCTGACCTGTTAATCAGCAGTCATAACACAACACATTACCAGAAGTTCATTATTGTTTCTTCCAAATACAGGATATTTTACTCATGAATAGACCTGCTTCAGTGAAATCCCTGCCAGAAAAAAGGAACATCATTCACTGAGCCTTTCCTTTTGGAGAGAAAAATACTCCAGGCATTCAACATTGTTCATAAATATTAATGAAAAAAAATCCTGGCTGCTTATATTTTCTTTTGGAATTTTAAAGAATTATTTAATGCCCACACTACTACTTTAAATAATCAACACGTAAAAATACCATCAAAAGGATAATTACATGTTTAAAAACCAACCAACCAATCTCACCAGGCTCTTTAAAAACCTTCCGTTTTATTCTGCACGTTAGCTTCTTCTTTGCCCATCCTCTTCAACAATAATAAATAATAAACCTAAGCTCTGTGTGTTTCTTTATAATAAAGACATAAAAATAAGGTACATCTGAAAGAATCACATACAACAATCAATTAGTTCAGTCATCAGTGGGATTCTATAGGACCCATACTATTCCTTTCTCCTGCTCTATTTTCCCCTTCCATTTTACAGCAATATTGTTAAATAACAATTACAGTACAAGATGTAATCCATTTGGGGAGTAAATATGTTTTCTATATACTTAACATGAGGCTGGATCACAACTCCTCTGGTCCCTCCTCCTTATCTGCTGATGGAGAGGTCTTCCTTGGGTAATCTGCCTTCTGCCAACCTGAAGGTAGAGTGAAGGGGAGGGGAGGAGAGGGCAGCTCAACAACCTCTATGCACTGGACCCCATAGGCTCAGTGGAGCTGTGTGTGTGTTCTGGAGTCTGTACTGTACCGCCTTTCAATCCACCAACTTTATAACCCATAAAAGTTAGTATAAGCCTAGACTGCACAAATTAGAAGTGAATTTTGCAGGGGGACTTAAATGAATCAAGGTGGATGAGGTAATATCTTTTATTGAAACAATTTGTGTTGGTGAAAGACACAAAGCTGTCAAGCTGTACAGAGCTCTTCAGGCATTTGGCTTGACAAACCAAGTTGAGGAGATTACTTCAAGCTTGACAGAGCAAAGGAGGCATTTGTGAAAGGAGATGAAAATCAATTGAAAAAGAGTGACATCACTAGTCACTTCCTCCATCTGGTCAGCACTTCCCTTTTCCACTGTAGGGGTATTTCAAAGTATGTCAGGGAAGGAGGGGGTATAGAATATGGTGCACTTCAGAAATCCTGGTCCAGTGGAGCAGCAGCTAAGAATTTTTACTAGTCAGTATTAATTACAGCATCCAACTGATTATTTTAAGTTTGATAGGGAGCCAAACCAGCACTTAGCTATCTCAAGGAGTGGAAGGGAAGCAGGGGAGGGACAGAAAAGTGGTATAACTCCTCTTTTCTTCTGGTCCTGCACCAATTTCAGGTTGACCAGATCCAAGGAACAGACCTTTTGAGTTTTTCACTATAGATTTAATGTGGAAAATCTACTGTGCATGCTCAGTATGCAGTTGTCAGGTGCTCATAACTCTAATAAATCAACCCCCTCTCTTTTTTTTCTAGACCAGGCAAAGGCATGTATACAGTTCAAATCCTGAGACTGCAACCCTACCTGAAAATTTGTTTTCTAATGGGACTAAACATTTGTTTTTCTACCACCTATGAACACCACAGTGGAAAAAAGGATCATACTCAAAGTTTCCAGGAAAAGAAACCTTCTCACAGACACTAAGCGTAAAAAATTTCAGCCTCAAAGATCAACATTTTGTTAAATTATATTTTTACTAAAACAGAACATTCTCATGGAAACTGTTTTGCAATCTGAACATTAGCAATCAGTACCAGGCACCTGGTCTAAAAGAATAGAACTAGATTTAGCTACATCCCAAATCAATCATAGCCCAAAATGTTCTAACCCAGTGATAGTCAGACTTCAGTTGTTCAGGAGCCAAAATGTGATGATCAACATTACCCAAAAGAGCCTTAGTAGTGTGCATTCATTTTTTCATTTACTAACATATATATATATATATATACACACACACACATACATATACAGACTCTCTCTCTCTCTATTTATATATGAAATGTTCACAGCAAAATTACTACAATTGGCTAATAACACAGTAAAAGCATCCTGATTGGTTAATAATTAAATTACATAGTGTTTTAATATCATGAGCTGCAAAGAGACGCAGGAGACGTATTAAAGAGCCACTTCTGGCTTTTGAGGTCAGTCTCTGAGTATCACTGTTCTAACCATTTGAGATCTGAGCTGGAAGTCTTCTTTCCATCAGTGTAATAAACCTGTGTCAGGTAATGAAGAACTTGAAAATGGAGTGTAATTAAAAATATATAGAAACCAAGGAACAGATAGCCTAATGAAAGAAGAGGTAGCATCAATGAAGTCTTCAAAGAACTAGAAGATATTTCCCTAACAAATCTAGTACTTATTTTGTATATTTACATTAAAAAATGCATTAGCGATGCACACAGTAGGAAAACTTGGATGAGACAGGTGTTATTACATCCTGGGGGGGGGGGGGCATTAGATAAACATCTAGTTTGGATGTGAGAATTTCACTTTTTGATGGACTGTCTTTTCCTGATATGGTCAGAACTTTGACTGGAATTCTTAAATAGTGCAAACTCTTCACCCCACACTTTTCAGGTTACCTTTTCCATTTTATGCAACCAATTCTAAAGTGATGTCCTTTTAAACCTCCACATGATATATAACAAAATCTAGCAAAGAAAGACTTGGGTATAACACTGCGCATTTTAGGTATAGCACTGAGTAGACTCTCTCTTTCACATATTTAACATACAAGAACGATAGATAAGTTAGCTACTCAATAACACATGCAACAAGATGTGACTGCTAAAATAGTAATCAGCTTTGAGAATATACTGAAATTATCTCATTGCTCAGCTCCTTAAAAAAACCTTACCAGCCCATGGCCACCTCATGACTCATTTATTTTAACAGCAGTCATTGTGGACACTGTATCATCAGTTTTATGGAAGACGGTAATTGCCGCCGCAAACATAAAATAGTTCAGAATCCTAAGATCAATTTTTTCTGCAGCTCCTTGATGCAAGTATAAAGAAATAAATATAAGTGTAAAGAAATCATTAACAACTCAAATGTACCAAGGGCATAATATAAACAACAGATATCCAAATTACAAAGGCTAAGATAAATAGGAAGGTTTATGCTACAGTATATTTTAATTTATATCCCATTAGCCTTTGACCTTTCTAAAGTCAATTTAGACACATTAAGGATTGTTGTTGTATGACAGAGTTCATGGCAACTGCATTTATATTTCCCCTTCATGTCTGAGCAAGGGAATGCACTTTCAGTCTTCCGGCTCTGAAGTTGTCACTTCTCTTGACATTTACTTCTATACTGTAACCAGCTGACCTAGCTGAGTTTAAATAGTTTCTCATTACAAAAAAACCACAACTGTCTTTAATCACAGCATGTATTTCCATATTATCTACTGTAATCATCACTGAAAGTCTCTAACCAAGTAAGATCATAGGACACATGTACAATGAGAGAGAAATCTGGTTGCTGTTTTCTAATGTTTGTTTCTCCATGCCTCATGATTGAATGCAAGTAGCAGATTTTTTGTCAGAGTTTGCAGAGTTCTTTGCACATGCTGGACTTCATCTTGCTGCCATTTGTTTCAGTTCCTATCAACTTTAAAGGAAGAAGGATCAGGCAATTGGAAAGAAATTATTCAGGATCCTCAGTGTTGATAAGACAGTGCTGACAAGACAGTTCCTCAGTTTCCATCTCTATTGCACATGACAAGCTTTCAATTTGGTTCTTGTATGTGCCTTTAATGTTCAAAGGTCATGATTCTTAAAGAAAAGGGACTATTTCAAACCAGCACTAGTGGATTTGAGTAAGGGCTCTTGTCCCTAGATCCCAGGATACTGAGAAGCAATAAGGTATTTCTGATTATATGGGTAAATTATTGATTTTGTCTCAGATTAGAGCTTTTTGTCTGTCTTTTGGCCAATAATCTGCTGTGCATGGCCTCTCCCTGATAGGATGCATACATAATACAGATGCATTGGATGGAGGCCTGCTAACACAGTCAGTGGGGTACCTACTGAGATGTATTTCCCTAGGATGCATTGGGATGATTATAACTTCCCTTTCATTAGGATGATAGCTTTCTAATAGAATGGGTAGTTTTAAAATGAATTTTTGTTTACAGTTATTCCATAAGCTTTTCCCTAATATAACTCTACTAAGAAGAATGAGCTGGGGTTGTTGGTGGAGAGAAATAGCTAGAGAGATATGTACATACAGATTTGGTTGGCTTCCTGGAGGGAAAGATTAAAGCCCACATTTCTTAGCAGTAACCAGATGCTGACCACAAAATTATCTCTAGACAGAATACCTGTTTTTTCTTCTCCTATTGATTTTCCCTTGCAACTCATAGGTATGTCCACACTATGGGATTATTCCAATTTTACATAAACCGGTTTTGTAAAACAGATTGTTTAAAGTCGAGTGCACACGGTCACACTAAGCATATTAATTCGGTGGTGTGCGTCCATGGTCCGAGGCTAGCATCGATTTCTGGAGTGTTGCACTGTGAGTAGCTATCCCGCAGCTATCCCATAGTTCCCGCAGTCTCCCCCGCCCATTGGAATTCTGGGTTGAGACCCCAATGCATGATGGTGCAAAAACAGTGTCACGGGTGATTCTGGGTAAATGTCATCACTCATTCCTTCCTCCATGAAAGCAATGGCAGACAATCATTTTGCGCCCTTTTCCCCTGGATTGCCCTGGCAGATGCCATAGCATGGCAACCATGGAGCCTGTTTTGCCTTTTATCACTGTCACCATATGTGTACTGGATGCCGCTGACAGAGGCGTTACTGCAGTGCTACACAGCAGCATTCATTTGCCTTTGCAAGATAGCAGAGATCGTTATCAGTTGTTCTGTACTGTCTCCTGTGCCATTGTAAATTGGCGATGAGATGACGGTTATCAGTCGTTCTGTACTGTCTGCTGCTGTCATGGGTGCTCCTGGCTGAGGTCGGCTGGGGGCGCAAAGACAAAAATGGGAATGACTCCCCAGGTCATTCCCTCCTTTATGTTGTATCTAAAAATAGAGTCAGTCCTGCCTAGAATATGGGGCCAGTGTGCTAGAGAACCAGTGTACCAGAAAGCACAGCCGCTCTGTGTCAGATCTCACAGAAATGATGAGCTTCATGCCATTTTAGGGGGTGCCCCTGCAACAACCCCACCCGTTGCTTCCCTCCTCCCCCAACCCTCCTGGGCTACCATGGCAGTGTCCCCCCATTTGTGTGATGAAGTAATAAAGAATGCAGGAATAAGAAACACTGACTTGTTAGTGAGATAAAATGAGGGGGAGGCAGCCTCCAGCTGCTATGATAGTCCAGGCAGGACATTAAACGGCGCGGGGGAGAGGAGCCCAGCATCCCGCTGCTATGCTAGTCCAGGCAGTACAGAATCTTTTCTTTAGACATGAAAGGGGGAGTGCTAATGGAACTCAGCCCCTAGTTGCTATGATGAAGACGGTTACCAGCTGTTCTGTACCATCTACTGGGAATGACCGGGAGTCATTCCTATTTTTACCTAGGTGCCCCCAGCCGACCTCACCTGAGGCCAGCCAGGAGCACTCACAGGCTGATGATGATGATGGATAGCAGTCATATTGTACCAAGAAAGACTTGGGTATAACACTGCGCATTTTAGGTACAGCATTGTGTAGACTCTCTCTTTCACATATTTAACATACAAGAACGATAGATAAGTTAGCTACTCAATAACACATGCAACATGTGGAGGGGAGCGGAGAGGATGCTGCTGTTCACTGCCGCAGCATCGCGTCTACCAGCAGCATTCAGTAGACATACGGTGACATTGAAAAAAGTCAAGAAATGATTTTTTTCCCTTTTCTTTCACGGAAGGGGAGGGGGCCGTAAATTGACAAACTATACCCTGAACCACCCCGGACAATGTATTTGACCCCACAGGCATTGGGAGCTCAGCCAAGAATGCAAATGCTTTTCAGAGACTGCGGGGACTGTGGGATAGCTGGAGTCCTCAGTACCCCCTCCCTCCCTACATGAGCGTCCATTTGATTCTTTGGCTTTCCGTTACACTTGTCATGCAGCACTGTGCTGAGTCCCTGCTGTGGCCTCTGTCTGGAGATTTTTTCAAATGCTTTGGCATTTCATCTTCTGTAACGGAGCAGTGATAGAACAGATTTGTCTCCCCATACAGTGATCAGATCCAGTATCTCCCGTACGGTCCATGCTGGAGCTCTTTTTGGATTTGGGACTGCATCGCAACCTGTGCTGATCAGAGCTCCACGTTGAGCAAACAGGAAATGAAATTCAAAAGTTCGCAGGGATTTTCCTGTCTGCCTGGCCAGTGCACCCGAGTTCAGACTGCTGTCCAGAGCGGTCACAATGGTGCACTGTGGGATACCACCCGGAGGCCAATACCGTCGATTTGCGGCCAAACTAACCCTAATCCAATATGGTAATATCGATTTCAGCGCTACTCCTCTCGTCGAGGAGGAGTACAGAAACCGGTTTAAAGAGCCCTTTATATCGATATAAAGGGTCTCATTGTGTGGACGGGTGCAGCGTTAAATCGGTTTAACGCTGCTAAAATCAGTTTAAACGCATAGTGTAGACCAGGCCACAGTCAGACTACTTACATCATTGCATATGCTATGAGACATATCTATGCAGACAGCTGAACCATAAGAATAGTCATACTGGGTCAGACCAATGGTCCATCTAGCCTAGTATCCTGTCTTCTGACAATGGCCAATGTTAGGTGCTTCTGATCATTCTCTCTGAACAGTAATCATCAAGTGATCCATTCCATCATCCACTCCCAGCTTCTGCGAATCAGAGGCTAGGGACACTCAGAGCAGGGGGTTGCATCCTTATTCATCTTGGCTAATAGCCATTCATGGACCTATCCTCCATTAACTTATCTAGTTTTTTTGAACTTGGGTATAGTTTTAGCCTTTACAACATCCCCCGGCAATGAGTTCTACAGATTGACTGTGCATTGTGTGAAGAAGTTTTTCCTTTTGTTTTAAATCTGCTGCCTATTCATTTCATTTGGTGACCCCTGGTTACTGTGTTATTTGAAGGAGTAAATAACACTTCCTTATTCACTTTATCCTCACTATTCATAATTCAATAAATCTCTACATATCCCCTCTTAGACATCCCTTTTCCAAGCTGAACACTCTCAGTCTTTTTTAATTTTTCCTCATACAGAAGTTGTCCCATACCCTTAATAATTTTTCTTGCCCTTCTCTGTACCTTTTCCAATTCTAATATATCTTTGTTTGAAACGGGGTGACCAAAACTTCATGCAGTATTCAAGGTGTGGACATACCACAGACTTCTAGAGTAGCATGTACCGAGTCAATAGGGGGATAGTTGAAATTCCCCTATTATTACTGAGTTTTCCATTTTTATAGCCTCTCTAATCTTCCATAGCATTTCACAATCATCATCACCATCCTTGTGTTTGTATACAAGCACTTAAAATTTGTCACCTTTTAGCTCTCTACCATTATGTGATTCATTTTACTGTTCCTCTTCAGTTTCTACCTGTATTTTATCAACTTCCATCCTCTCCTCCTTACTAGGATACAGAGAATCCCCATTAATAGATCCATAAGTGTATGTCTTGAAAGACAAAAAGGGTGTATGGTAGTGATGTTAGCTTAACATGCCTGAAATTCTTATCAAGACACAGGCTAGAACTTCTGAAGCTATGTTGGCTGGCTGTATTTTAGCTTAGCTTCCCCTCAGGCTAGCACAATGCCTGGTAACACAGTTTCAGACATGTTAACCTGCATCTTGATGGGGCTTTTCAATCACAGGTGAACTAGCTCAGTTCACTATTGAGCTAACAACTAACACTACTGAAACACACACACGCACACAATTTTTGCCTTTCAAGACAGAGCTTTAGGAGCTATGTTTGTGACTAAATAAAACTAGTTTATACATAGCTTGAGGAATTTCTGCCTAGAGTCAAAATAGCCTGCCTTCAACAGAACTGCAAACAACTGTACTTCTGCAGTTACTGAACAGTGAGCTCATAGGCAATCTGATCAAAATGTCCAATTAATTCCCACTGATTTAACAGTCTTTGAGTCAGGTCAAGAGTAAGTTAAGCACCACATGCTAAGCATACTTAAGAGAATTCCTCCACCTATAGGATCAAGCCATAAAAATATAGAAATTTAAGTAACCAGTTTCATCTTCCATAGGAAAAACTTATTTCATTAAAGGTCTATAAGTCAGTAGCCCTGCAGCTGCAACATTATTTGTATGGGCAGATTTCAATGGGAGACCCACTTATATACTGGCCCTGTATGGGCACAGGGGGTCACATGGAGAGAATAATTTGCTGGATTGAGGGCTTGATTTGCATAGACTTAGTCTTCTGAACAACCAAAGGTTGTCTGCTGAGCTCCACTGTGTCAGTAACATATTTCATCCATATAATTCGGCATTCCAAGAATAACTGATTTTAAAGAAGAGATGAATGCATGTTCTCCTTTTTAGATTTCTAGATTGTCTGCCCTAAAAATGTTATGTGGCTACATTTGAGATCTTTTTCTTTTTGTTTAAAGAAATCACTTCAGATATAACATATAAAATAAATATATATACTGGACATGTTCCATTTTTGGCAAAATATGTACTTTATGTTAATAAAATCTAATAAAACTTTTATCTGATATGGTAATAGTTCATATTTCTTTGGTATCTTTATTTGCCATTTTCATTGGTCATTAGCAATAACACTAGTCAACAATATAGATATTAATTTTTAAAGGAACTAAACATTTTATGAAAGACTTCTCTGTTGAAGGAACACTGCATTAGCGTATATAAATATGTATAATTCATTTCATTTATTTAATTTGCATTATAAAAATACAGAACAGTGTCATTTTGAATGCATATTTATGGTGCACAGAGTGAAAGAAAATCAAAGTAAACTTTGAGGTTTCATTCATTTTTATAAATTTCCTATTCATCAGTATGGACAATGAATGTCAAATTTGATGTTCTACATTTCCTCAATTAATCTAACTTTCATATACTGTAATAATTAAAGAAAATTATTATTACTGTACACAATATTCACAATGCAGCTCTCTGCACTGTGGCTGAGGACAGCATGGCAGTCCTACTGAATTCTGTTCACGCCTCTCCCTAGTCAACCAGAAGGTTTGTTATTGAACAACATTAGGGACGCTTTCCTCCCAAGAGCAAGGTCCTTTACTTCTGCATTTTGCTCAGAAATTTAGAGACTGGGGATAGAATCCTGGCATCACAGAAGTCAGTCAGAAAACTCTCTTACAGTGTAACACAGAACACTGACTGCTAGGTCACAGCCTCTCTTTTTTTTTCATAAATGTTACCCAACATCTCGCAAATACTATTATACAGAGGATGATATTCTCCACTTTATAATTATTCAGTATATAATGCCAAAACGTGCGGGGCATGGGCAGTAACTTTACCCAACAAATATCATCTCTCTCTCTCATTTTGGGACATTATCAAACAATGAAAACAGAAACAAATAAAGCTGACTGATATTGATCAAATCTGTATCATTTTTGTAAAAGTTTCACAGTGCAAATAACAGAGATATATGTCTGGCACCACCAAGGAAGCTAAAGAAGGGCATCAGAGAAAATAATAGAGCAGTTGTTGCATAGACTGTAATTTAAAGGGTCAAAAATCTCATTTTAGTAATGACTAAACTTGAAAAGACAGCAGTCACTTTTACACCATTTCCTTTGTTGTATTATTTCGGGAAAAGCTGTCTTATTTGTGTTACTTACTGCCCTGCAACACCACAGCAACACTAAAGTCAATAAGCATTAGGAAATTTTAGGTTTTACTTCTGAAAAATGAAGCAGTAATTGACAAGAAAAAATAAAATATAAATGGCCTATATATAATATATAAATGGTCTAAAGCTTCCAGACGTACTAACACAGAGCGAAACATTTTTATTTAACTCCATCATTATAAGGTCATTTCTCACTTTTTGTTTTATGTGGAAGAAAATTAGCAGTAACAACATGTTGCATGAAGCAAAACATTTCAGCACTGATGTGCATTTGTACCAAATGTACAAAAGTTCAGGTACATAGTTCCTGTTTTCATTGTACCAGAGCCGCATTTCCCAAACCATGCATAGCACTAGGACACAGCTCAGTATCTGGCCATTGAGACTAAAGAGGGTTTAAATATTACCCTTCAGTTTTGACAGCATTATATATCCACTTTACACAGGTGTAAATAGCCACTCAAGGGGCAATAGAAAATAAGGCCCTACAAGATTAGGAAAATGTAAAGATGTATTTTTCCATTATATTTGTGTTGTCCTTTGTTGCCGTAAAGCTTGAGGTGCTGCTGGTGCTTTTAGAGGAAAAGGGGCAGGCATAGGTAAGACCAATCAAATTCTGCTGCTGCTGCCTTTGGCCTTTCCAGAAAAAGGGCCAGGGACACAAAAGTTGGATAGAGCCCCCTCTCCCCACCCAAAAAAAACCAAGCACCAGCAGCACAAAGCCAATAAAGGAGTGACTTGACAGGTGAGAAAGCCAGTGCTCTGTGCTGTTAGAGTTATTAAAGGGTGAGCAGGGGAAACATGGGGTTGAACTGGAAGGACTAATTGCTGCACTGTGTCATAATATTTGTTTTTTCCTGACATGGACATTTCAAAAGTGCAGACTGCCACAGAGATGAATACAATGGTCCTTAACTTTGTATAGCATAAGTGCAATCAAAAGGATTGAATGGTGATGTTTAGGCATGCTAAGAGGTTGCAGTGGTGCAGAGATAGCTGCAATGCCAAAATGCTCTAATTCAGACAAATGCTAATTTTCACCCCTACAAGGGAAGGAGAGGACAGTATTAGAATCATAACTATGACCCTACGCTGTTCCTACTCACTAAACCAATTGGACCTCACCATCACCTTTGTTCTTCATTGTTTATTTTCTTGAAATGACTGGGAATTTTCAGCTGTTTCCTAGTAGGCCACGATTTTTATTTGCCAAGGTTGTTATCTCACATTGTTGCTATCTTGAGAGGTCATTATGTTGGGGAGTTTCTGTACTAAACATTTTTATTATTATAATTAATTTTTACATAAGAATGGTCATACTGGGTCAGACCAACAGTCCATATAGCCCAGTATCCTGTCTTCCGACAATGATCAACGCCAGGTGCTTCAGAGGGAATGAACAGAACAGGTAACCATTAAGTGATCCATCCTCTGTTGCCCATTCCCAGCTTCTAGCAAACAGGCTAGGGACACTCGGAGCATGGTGCTGCATTCCTCCCCATCCTGGCTATTAGCCACTGATGGACCTATTCTCCAGGAATTTATCTAGTTCTTTTTTAAATCCTGTTATAGTTTTGGCCTTCACAGCATCCCCTGTGCAAAGAGTTCAACGGATTGACTTAATGTGCCACCTGCCACTGTGACCTCTGCAAGTTGGTCTCTTGAGGTTCCACCCAGCTCTCAGTGATTTCAGCTGAGTTCTCAGTGAGGGAACTTCGCTGCTAGTGCAGTCTGGGCTGTCTTTTACACAAAAACACTGTACCAACAGGAACACTGTCCCCACAGCAGGACTAAGCACTTAGACCTGATTATCAATGATTTCAGCTGCAGTGGACTTAACAGAACAAAAGACTATCTATGGAGCCTAACCAGCTCTGTCTTTAAACAGTGGAGAGGGATAGGTCCCCCGCCCTCTCTTTTGATGCCCTCAATCAGCACAAGCTAAGTACAGTTCAACTGCCCTTTACTCATACAATAAGAACAACATTATTTCATTCCCAACCCCACCTCCACCCCCTGAATGGTCCCTTAGAATATGCGCTAACTACTTATGCTAAACAATCTGTTCCACCTTTCATTTAGCTGTGAGACTCCCAGTACCTTTCTCATACTTAAAGAAGAGTTCCCTGTGGCTCGAAAGCTTCTCTCTCAACAACAGAAGCTGGTCCAATAAAAGATATTACCTCAATCTCACCTACCTTGCCTCTCTAGTTTTAGCTGATGCTGCTTCATACTCTCCTTTGTTACAGATGGTAAGGCTTTTATTCCATCCACAACATTATATGGGATTGCTACATCCTCCTGTTTCATTCCAAATATAAAACAGAAGCATGTGTTGAACATTTCAGACTCTTCTACATCGTTGTTTACAAATCTATTATCTGCACCTACCAAAGGACTTACACCAGAGCTAGCGTATTTTGTTGTTGTTCCTAAAATATTTAAGAATGAATTCTTTTTGTCTTTAACTCAAGCATCCATTGATATTTCAATTATTCATGTAGCTTTCCTTATCAGTCACACACATTTTATAACTTGTGACTTATATTCATTGTTATTTACTTCCTAATTTTGCCCCGTTCTGCATACACATTATGATATCATATTTAATTACACAATCATATATTTCTTTCCCTGCCTCATTCAATGCTCTGGGCAGATGGTGCTCAGGGAATGAGGCAGTTATTCAATATTTCCTCAGTATGCTGAAAAATAATAGCCTAGTTTCATGAACCCGTCCTCAAACTGGATATACTTATGAAGTAATGCCTGCTTTCTTCTACAATGGAGCATAAGCATCAGTAACATATAAAAGGACCACGCAGCAAGGGAAAAAAGATCCATACATGTGTGTGAGAGAGAGAGAAAAAGCTGAGTGTTGAGTACAGTGAAGAAAATGAACTGTGTTACACATGGAGTAGCAAAGGTACAATTACATTGGATGGTTTGAATTACTGTGAGCGTATGGTACACCCACAATATGCTGCACAAGGAACAAAATACCAACCTCTGGAATCCATGTGTTGGAAAGGGGCAAGCTGGTGGTGAGGTAATGGAGAGACAGTCATTTTCCTAACTGCACAATAAATCTACCCAAACATTAATACATCCCTAAAATTCAGTAAGATCTCCAGTCGGTCAACTCTGAACTAAAGGGGATTTCATGAGTAGTGGCATGAATAGAAGACGAGGAGGCTGTATGAATAAGACCCAGTGATGAGCTGCCAAAATCTTAACAACCAGTTCCCTACTGGGTCTTCAGTGGCACTTCAGTAGCGGGTCCTTCACTCGCTCTGGGTCTTGGGCGGCACTTAGGCAGCAGGTCCTTCAGTGCTGCTGAAGACCCAGAGTGAGTGAAGGACCCGCCAGCGAACTGCTGCCCAAGACTCAGAGCGTTGCCTGGTGCATACAAGCCCAATGGCTCTCTTGGCTCTACCACTGTAAAGTAGCTAATTTTAAATGAAGCCATCCTCCCCTGACATGAATCTCCCTATGGCACTGAAATTAAATATAGACTATAATTTGGCATTTGAGAAGTGAAAGGGATGGTAGCCCTAAGGGAATAGATAACAGCTTGGCTCTTTGTGTTAAATAGCTGTCTGCAAGCCTCAAACTGTTGAATGAGCTTTAGGGTAGGAAAGGCTGTGTCTCCCCAAACAGCTTGGTCCTACCCGCTATCCAACCCCTACCCACTTCCTGCCCCCCGACTGCCTCCCTCAGAATCCCCGACCCATCCTGCTCCTTGTCCCCTGATCACCCCCGATACCCCCCAACCACCACCTCGAGACCCCACCCCCACGAACTCCCCTTGCTTCCTGTCTGCTGACTGCCCCGACCCCTATCACCCCCCTGCTGAGTCCTGACAGACCCCTAGAATGCCCACGATCCAACCCCCCATTCCCCGTCCCCTGACCGCCCTCCCTGAACCTCTGCCCCCTCCCTGTCCCCTGACTGTCCTCGGGACTCCCTGCCCCTTATCCAACCCCATCAGCCTCAGCACCCTTACCATCGCCTTCCCTCTCTCCCAGAGCCTCAGCGCTCCATGTCCAGGAGAGGCCCTGGACAGCACTGCAGCAGTGTGGCTCCAGCGGGACCTGAGCTCCCATCGCTCAGCCGCAGCTCGCAACCCTGTCCCTTTACCACGCGGCTCTGAGTGGGAGGAGCTCAGGCTCAGCTGTAGCACGCCACTTTAGCTCTCTCCAGGGCTGCTCCTGGACGCGGCATGCTAAGGCGCCGGGGGATGGGGGAAGGTGGAGGCGGGGGGAAGCCTCTGACATTCTCATGAGGACCCCTGCAGGGCCCGGGGGCAAACTGCCCTTCTCCTCCCCCCTGCCCCCGGATGGACCTGCCGTGGAAAGGAGTTGTTTGCCCATCCGCCTGCCCCTTTAACAGCCGGTTCTACACCAGCTTCTAAATTTAACAACCAGTTCCTGCAAACCAGAGGGAACTGGCTCCAGCTCACCACTGAATAGACCATGCAAAATTACCAAGGATCTTGGCTAATCTTAAGGGATCTGCAGATATAGGAGTTAGTTGAACCCCTTTGCCTGTTCAGGGGTTAAAAAAAGTCACATCAACCTTCCCACAGTCAAATGACCAGGGTCAGACAGAGAGGAGAACATTGCAGAGCAATCCTCCTTCTTGTGACTTATTTTGTGGGATACAAGGGAGGTGGCAAGGGAAGAAGATGGAGATAGAACATGGCAGGTTCAGGCCTCATTAATTTACTTTACAAATTAAGCCACTTTTATTCCCATTAAATCACAAATTGAAAATGAGTCCAACCAAACCATAAAGTGTGTGTCTACACTGCCGCTGGCAGCAATCCTCCCATCCCAGGGAGACAGACTTGTGCTAATGGTGCTTGAGCTAGTGTGCTAAAAAAAGCAGTATAGGCATTGCAGCACAGACTGGAACACAGGGGTGAACTTGAGGGCCAAAACCTCCAACCCGAGCTGCAACATCCACCTTGCTATTTTTAGTGTAAAAGTTGGAGTCCTACTAGTGAGAGTCTTTCTAACTGGGCTGAGGGGCAATGTAGACATACCCAAATCCACAAAAAAAAACAACTCTCAAACACTCAAACTAATTTTAAATTACTTTGTGCACAATTTAACCAAATCCATTTCCTTCCATCCCAACATATTTTATCACGTTTTAGTTTCGTGTTTTCCCCGATGACCTTAATCATGGACAATAAAATCTAATTTACTGGGGTATGTAATGGGAAAGTTAAGTGAAGAAACCTGATATGCTAATATTGATTATATGCATGTCCCTATAACTTTTTCTTTTGAGTTCATTTAATCAAGTGTATTATTAATTAGCATCCTATGAACAGGAAACTGAAAGGAACTTTTCAAGTAATTAAATGAAAATAAATACAACAATTTTCACTCAGTAAAACTAATTTATTTGTGATTATATCCTCCTTCTAGCTCACAAAAGGACTAGATGTCACATTTTAGGAACAACTCTAGAGTGTGCAGACATGCTGCCCAGTAGACAAAATGGAGAACAAGAGGAACAAGTAGGGGAGGGGAGGGGACCACGGCCCCCTCCCCTTCCTGCTGCAAGCTGGGAGAGAGCAGTTCTTGGCCTCAATTCTAGACAACACCTATGCAGGTGCTACACCCATCCTTATTCAGATCAGTAGCTAAGCACATGCTTAAGCACCCTTTTCAAATAAGAATGCTTTCCTAAATGTGGGTCCAGAAGTTTCTGAGCACAGGAATTCTAGTTCTGCCTGGCCCTCATGCAAGCTAGGAGCCTATGCAAAGTGGTGCTCCCTGACACGCTCCCTCACACAATGTATCTCTGTAAGGGTCAGGGAGAATCTGACCCAATAAACAATAATTTCCTGAAAGGTGCAATCAACTCAACAACAACAACAAAACTGATCGCAGATTGAACTGTTTTGCCGGGAGTGAAAGTAAAAATGGAAGACATTGATGGACATTTAACTCCTGTAAGTCTATTATACTCAGCTAATTAGCTCACATATTTTAATCTTACTTTTAACACCATTTTCATTTCTTTTATTTTTTCCAGGTGGTAAATGCCTTTTAAAGATATTTGATTCACTGCTTTACACTGCAACTGCCAAAAAAGTATAATGAAAGTTCATGCGTTTTCTGTCTATCTGAAAATCTTTAACAAGCCACAAAGTTGCAGCTTAAAAATGTTAAGTTAATTTGTAGTAGGGTAATGATATTGTTGTAACATTATAATAAAAATGTCATACAAATGGGAAAGATTAATCTCTATTTCATTGATTCTGTCTGCCAACGATATGATATTTGTGAAAAATGAGATGAATGTACATAAAATGTTGCCTTTATAAAAAGCTTTTGGATCGATCCAGTCCTAAATAGAAATCTATTATGCCAAATATATCATGGAACTATGGATAGTTGGGCTGGAGAGACTTACTGCGCCATCTTGTCCAATCTCCTGTTTGGCTCAGGAGTTTTTCTACAACACACTCAAGTGTTATAACAACTTTGCTTAAGCACTCATGATAGCACCTCAAATATACCTCTAAATAAACCATTGTATTGCCTGTTTTTTCAGGGCTGTTCTAATTTACTCTTGGCTGCAATTGCCAGGGTTTGCCCCTATGCCAATGTATAAGGAAAATCTTGTGCCATAAGTATTTCTCAGGGGCTGCTTCCACCAACTTTATGGACCTTGTGCACCACTGAGGCTGCAACATAAAGAAGAATTAGAAAATATACTGTTTGTAGATCCAGTCACACTGCTTACATGTGAGGAACTGTCAATATGGCGATTTAGCTACCAAATCCTGATGTCAGCTTGCTATGGGATAGGCCCCCCATCTGAACTTTCCTGTTCATAAGAGACAACAGAAAAGTTTGGATCTTTTCCAAGCTCTTACAAAGATCTATGTGGACTCGTGGTTTTGGTTTGCACCCGTCTCGATACTGATTCTAAATCTTCGTTTGGGGCACGGCTTTGGAAGCTATACTGGGAAATGGCAGAGGCACACAAATTCTCTACTACAGAAGCATCAGGAAGCGTTGGCAAGTTGTGCTCTGCAGTCTCAGAAATATTTGTGGTAACAAATTGACCTCATCATAGGTTTGGAAAAGCCAATTATAGATATTTGACAGAGGTTTAAACAGGAAAAAAAAAGTGTCTTGGAAAGTGAACACATATGCAAGTGGACTACCACCATTCAGTCTTTCCCATAGGTGAAGCATATGTTCCCCAAATGATTATGAACAGATTATACAAATAACCAGAGGAATAAAAGATACATTTCTGGACTAGTCACTTTCTGAAATAAATATCTAGTGCATTGAAACTTTGGTCACCAGTAAAGAACAGAATCAGCAGTGCAAAGTTCCACGTAGTAGATAGTTCATACAGTATTTGTCATCTTCATAGCACTTTGTGACAGATACTAGATAAGGGTTTGCAAGTTGTTGTCCAGGATCTCACCCCTCTCCTGTGACTCTTTCACTCTGCCTTAAACACAAACCCAAAACAGAGTGCTGGAAGGCTGAACTTTCCACCTTTTCCACCCAGAGATATTATGCTTCACCTTAGTGATTTAGTTTCTAGTTCCTAGTCTGTTTTCCAGATCAGAATGCCTGCATGGGAGTTCAACCATGCAAAGCTATTCCCCTATTAAGAGAGCTCCTCTAAAACCAAATATAAAGTAGGTGCTTTTCTTCCTCATTGAACCTCCTGAACCTGGAGGATATTAGAAGCATCCCTCATTGTTCCAATCAAATGATAAAAATGTTTTGTAATCATTATATGCTCCCTGACATTTATACTGACAAGTTGCATATTATATGTGTTATCCTCCCACAAAGAATACTGATGAAGTCATTAACCCATAGTAATGCATAAAATGCATTATTCTTTTCTTATCTTACAGTACACTATGCAAAACATGTATAATAAGTGTAGCCATAAAATACTTACAGTACACAAAATTGAACTGACAGTAGCATGGAAGCTGCTCTATTAGAAAGAAGTGGTACTGTATGCTCCCATCCAGTTGTCATTTTATAAAGGTAAAACTGACATGAAGGGATGCATGCTGGGAGAAGTACTCCCTATACTCCTCTGTATTGGGAAAATATTGGAGGGCAGATCTTCAGCTACTGTAAACTGCATGCTATGCATATGTACATTTTCTAGAAGTGTATGATTATCAGCATCATCATTCGGTGATGCTCTTGCTTACATAACGTCCTGAGATCAACAAATGTCTGAACTAAGCACTGGATTCTACAAAAAACAAACAGAATATATAAAGCCTTATTTTTAAATCACGCGTTTTGCATAGATTCTTATGCAGCCAGTTACATATTTCCAAATAAATCTGGGGGTTGGGAGTGAGAGGATGTATAAAGGCCTATTTTCTACAGTGTACACAGATAAATGCTTGCTTCATTTGTGAGCACAATTGTCCAATTGTGCATCCACAGTATGCATATTGTCATTTTGATACATTGCCATATGCATAATTGTACATGGATTTGTGCACACCCAACTGTGTATGTATAGGATAGAAAATCATTCCTATGATTTTTAATGAAGAAACTCCCTCTTTAGATCCATATTCAAATGGAGTTGGTTTAGATATTTGTGGGTATGGAACTTCTTATTTAAAGTGAAAATGGTACTACGAGGAGACCTAATTTATAAATCTTTAAGTCACAAGTGAAAATAGCTATACTTCCAGGTGTGACTTATTTGTATACTGTCTCAGTACACAAATTAGCTTCAGGAAGTTCATGTTACTGGGCACAGTAATAAAGAAACCCCTAGTTCCTCCACCCCACACAAGGACCAACAATGACAGCCTCTGCTCTGCTTTATTCCTCATCCCTAGTTATCTTTTCAGCCTACAGTGTGCTTTAAAAAAAAAAAAAAGTTATGTTTCCCATAAACTTTTCTCTTTCTTAGAAATCTTAAAGGAAAGGAAAGCAAGGAAAAAGCCAAATCAACAGAAAGCACCAGAGTACTATTAGCCAAGAATGTTTTTCATTTTCCCTTGGCTCAGGCAACCATTGACTGGTTGAGTTCAGAAAGGCCACACAAATCAGACTGTGCAGACTGTGTCCAAGGGTTTCCAGTGGACTATCCTGTGCAGTTAAATTAATGAGTTCCCCACTGTCTTCAACTCTGTTATGGCATCTGACCTGTACTGCTCACCCAGAGCAGAATCTAGACAAAGGGGGGAGAGGAGCCCCCAAACTCCATTGTCCATGTGGAGAAGCCTGACTGCCAGCTTCACCTGTCAGGCCTCCCTTGCAGGGCCGGCTTTAGGCCGATTCGCCCAATTCCTGGGAATCGGGCCCCACGCTTTAGGCGCCTTTTAAATTTTTTTTTACTTACCCCGGCTGCGGTCTGCTCCCGGGTCTTCCATGGCCCCACTCCCTGACCACCCCCCGCTGCCTGCAGCCCGCTCTGCACCCCCTGCCCACAGCCAGCCCCTACCAAACCCCCTGCCTTATCTCCAGCCAATCCCTGCCACACACCCTTGTCCTCACCAGCCGTGCACTGCCCGCTAGGACTGGTGCAACCATTTAGGCGGACTAGGTGGTTGCCTAGGGCGCCGAGATTTGAGGACGCTAAAAAGCGCCCCCCAATTTTTTTTAAATGGTTGAGCAGCCGCTGCTGCTGGGACAGAGAGAGAGTCTGAGCTGCCAGCGGCAGCCGGCAGCCCAGGGTGTCCCCTGGGTCAGGGCACCACCCCGGCAGCCGGCAGCCCAGGGGCGGGGGTCCCCTGGCCCAGGGAAACCCCGGGCTGCGGGCTGCCGCAGCAGCAGCCCAGGGTGTCCGGAGAGGGTGGCAGGCAGCTCCCGTTGAGCTTCCGCAGTCATGCCTGCGGACAGTGGGCTCCTCGCGCGCTGCTCCGGGGGACCTCCCGCACACACCACTGCGGCAGCTCCACCGGAACCACACCACTGCGGCAGCTCCACCGGAACCACGGCGCACTGGACCGCCCGCAGGCACCACTGCAGCAGCTCCACCGGAGCTGCAGGACCAGCGCGTGGGGTGGCGAAATTGCCGTCCCCCTAGGGCGCTCAAAACTCTAGTGCCGGTCCTGCTGCCCACCCTGCCCTGTCTCTAGCCAACCCCTGCTGCACCCCCCTGCCTGAAGCCAGCCAGTCCCATACTCCTGTCTCCAGCCCTGCCAACCCCTGCTGCACCCCCCTGTGCCCCTACCTGAAGCGAGCCCGCCCCACATTCCCCTGTCTCCAGCCAGTCCCGCACCCCTTGACCTGCCTGCAGCCAGATCCTACCTCCAGTCAGCCCCGCCCTGCCTCGAACCAGCTCCATGTCCACTGCTGCCCTGCAGTTCCCAGGCCAGTAACCTGCACACCTGCTTCAATGAGGGGGGCAGGAAGCAGCGCTAATCCAAACATGTGCACACCCCCAGGGAGTGGCGGGGACCCACACATGTGAAACGACAGTCATTAATAACCAATCAACAGCATATACGATGCAATGTACATAATATACAATTTTATTATTTATATAGTTATGGAAAGTAAATAATACATGGAAGAAATGGAAGGTTTTTTTTTTTTTTTTTTTTTTTTTTTACACTTTTTTCTTTTTAAGTCATCCCTGCCAGGGCCCTGCCGAAAGTGTTCGAATTGGGCCCCGCACTTCCTAAAGCCGGCCCTGCTCCCTTGCACTGGAAGTCAAGGTAAGGACAGAGTGTGAGCAACTCAGGGACCTGCCCCACTGCATATCTGTCTGCTTTGCAGTGGAATATCACAACTCTGAGTATTGACAATACGATATTTAGGTAGCTAGAAAGGACTGTGGAGTGAATTAAAAACTGATCCCTGTGTACACAGACAAGTGATGGTCCTATAGAGTTGAAGGATAAGTTAGCAACACTGTGCACCCAAGTGATGCCTGCAACATTTAATTATTCATTGTAAGTAAGCAGGGCTTAATTTCTCAGAGTATTTCCCAGAGCCTCCCCACTCCCCCCCACGCCAACATACTATAAAAACTTCAAGGAGGTTGAAAATATTTATCGGAGCTCTGCTCCAGTCATCTCCTGCTGAATTTATGCCCTATAAGTAAGATTATCTTTCCTCTGTCAGCCTTATAAAGCTACAGTGCAAGGGACAGAGCACCCACCCACCCAGTCAAGAAAAAAATTGCTTGCTCTGTCAAGCGATGTGTTAGCATTTATATTTACTAAGCTTGTTTTGTGTGAAAGGGCAGGGTTGTTTGTTTGGTTTTTTTTCAATACATGAGAAGCATTGTTCTCCTGATACCAAGGATCAGGGTAAAATCTGCATCCTGGTTTTGTTTTGCCCCAGACTCTCACATTCCATTGCATCTTCAACAGAAAACAATTCTAGCTGTTGCAATTGCATGATAATCCCCCAGACACTGGTTGAAGATTGCCACAAAAATCGAGATCTGGCTTTGGATCCTGTTGTCCTCTGGAGTTCAGTGAAATTTAGACTTAGAAGAAAGTTTGAATTTGGATAAAATAATTGAAGGACGTTAATTATTTTTGCTATCTTTATTGAGGTTAAGAATATAGTTTTATATTGGAGGTGAGGGAATCTCTATGATCTTTGAGTTAGACAAGCCATAGGAAGCATAAGTAAGCACCTGACTCCCTTCTCTTGTGGAATCATTGTCACAAAGCATTTTCACTGCCACTCTGGATTTTTTGACTTAGCCCCAGCATTAGATAGTTAAAATAGAAACTTGCAAGTTCTACACAGACTTAAATCATGTAAACGAACTTCATAATGCTAAATAGCTCAATCATTCATAAAAACGATGTTCTACTCCTATCAGAAAGTATTCAACTCTGACACTAAATGTACCAAAGGAATGT
Organism: Gopherus flavomarginatus; assembly: GCF_025201925.1. NCBI lineage: Eukaryota > Metazoa > Chordata > Testudines > Testudinidae > Gopherus > Gopherus flavomarginatus. The sequence goes on along the minus strand of NC_066620.1, from coordinate 180,388,675 downwards.
AGTCCCAAAGAAATCTTTACTATACGTTTAACAAACTATATGTAAAAGCAACCATATGCCTCCAACAGCATACTGGAGAACAAATATGGGGGCAGAATTAAAGATGAATAGGTTTTGTAGATAGCGAGCAAGGAAGAGTGAACTATTTCATGTTCTGCCCAATGCATCTGAGTTTTACAAGGACTTTACTTCATCTGAAAAGTAGCTAAAACATTTATTTGACAGATTTACATTTTTATAAGTGGCTTTGTCATTAATTGAGCTTATTTCATTTCCCTATCTTTGGCTAAGAAGCTTTGAAAGAATCTGTGAAAAAAGGGAAAACTAAAGCCACTATTATATTCGCTTTGTTAGTAAGTATTAAATGAGCATTAGCTAATAGATAACCTGGTCAAATACAAATAGGTTTTATGATTACTGATTGAAGTTAGGATTATACTATTCCATAAAGTAACCTATTAAATATTCATATAGTCGCTGCATGGCTGAAAATGAAGGCACAGCTGATACATTATTAGTCATTAACATCAGAAACTCCAAATGAGAATGACATGATATTAATTTTACCATTTATCTGAAGTTTAGTGAAGAAATGGGAACATATTCCACTGAAAAGCTTGTTCCTTCTCATCAGCTTAAGCAGTTGATATGTTCACTAAGCATAAGATCCTGAAAACTCGTATTTCTGGACATACCACTGCAGAGTTGAATTGAGGTCAATGGAGTTCACCAGGGTTGCAGGGGTAGGCAATGTGTACAAGGTTCCAAAATCAGGGTCTAAGAGAGATGGCTTGGTGGAAATGCAGAGGTAAGTGGCCTCCAGGCACAGGACCCTGGCCTACAAGGAATATAGGTGTCCAGCAGTACAGTGAGTATGAGGAGACTATGAGTATGTTTGCACAGCAATTAAACACCAGCGACTGACCCATGTCAGCTGACACAGACTCATGGGGCTTGAGCAGCTGGGCTGTTAAACTGCAGTGAAGATGTTCAGGCTTGTTGCATCTCCAACCTCCAGCTACCAAAATCAAAGGTGATTTTATTATCACCATCCATTCTTATGGCATTATTTCCAAACACTTCTGTCTTTTCTGATTGACTGTCAACCATCTAGCCTTCACCCACATATCTGTTAGACTGTGGGCAAGACATTCAACCATACCTGCCATGGTCAGAAAAGATCGAAGTATATAGGTATCACCCACATGCAAAAGATATAACACTGCATATTTCTTTACCAATGCTCTTAATAGCCTTTTATTCATATTGAACAGGAAGGGCAAGAATAAAACCCACAAAAGCCTTGCAAGGATAAACAATAATGTCAGAGGAGCAATCTCCATTCTGGGCTCTCAAAAAGAAATAAAGCCATAGAACACATGCCTACATTAAGGTAAGTAGGTAACCCACAAATGCATCTGATTGAATCTAAAAAACTCACATCCAGACATTTTTCGAAATCCAAAAGATTCCCTGGATACGCATAGAACTGATGTGACATTTTCAGTTGTCTGTTGAATACTAGAAGTTTGCTCCATTAAATATTTCAAAATCATTTGTTTAAAGAAGTGCATTTTGAATTACTCAGTTTATTCCATTCTTCTTAACTTTGGTAGCGACTAAAGACAGGGCTGTGGCTATTTTAGGCCTGCTCCTGCATCCAGTGGGCAGGAACACTGACTCTTATTGCGTCAGTGGGAGTTGGGCTTGCAAAGAATAGAAGACTAGGCTCCTCAAAAAAGAGAATATTGCCCTGATCATTTAAAATATTCACACTCTTTCCACCCTTGAAGCATTCAAACAGTCTTTGCCTTTATAGACAGGCACAAAGGAAAATGACAGACAAGTATACTTATCTAACACCATCCATTTCAATTTATTATTTCCTTGAATTTAATTCAACAAATTCAGCTAGTATAAATATGAAATACATGTATGCATGTGCACGTACATTTTAACCAATTACTGTTAACTTCACTTGTCAGTAATCACAGATGAGCAATTGCTACATTGCTTTGTTCTCACAGTGAAGAATGCTGTTCAAAAATTTTTCTTACAAGTTTTTCTTAATAAAGCAAGATTTTACAATGAGCAGAATATGCTGAAGCAATTTAATTTCTAAATTGCTACCAAGTATGAGTTGCTAAGAATTAAATTATTTCCTTTTAGCAGAAAATCATAGAAATATAGCACTGGGAGGGACTTTCACAGGTCTTTTAGTCCAGACCTCTGCACTGAGGCAGGACTAAGAATTCATTCCTGACAGATGTTTGTCTAACCTAACCTGTTCTTAAAAACTTCCAACGATAAAGATTCCACAACTTCCTTAGGTAATTTGTTCCAGTGCTTAGCTTCTCTTACAGGTAGGAAATTATTCCTAATGTGTAATCTAAATCTCCCTTGCTGCACGTTAAACCCATTACTTCTTGTCCTGTCCTCAGTGGACAAGAACAATTTATCACCCTTCTCTTCATAACAATCTTTTATATATGTGAAGGCTGTTATGTCCTCACTCAGTCTTGATTTCTCCAAACTAAGCAAACCCCATTTGTTTGTTTTTCAGTCTTTCCTTGTAGGTCATGTTTTCCAGACTTTTTGTCGATTTTTTTGCTCTCCTCTGGACTTTCTCCAATTTGTCCACATCTTTCCTGAAGTGTGGTGCCCAGAACTGGACACAGTACTCCAGCTGAGGCCTTATCAGTGCTGAGTAAAGTGGAAGAATTACTTTGCATGTCTTGCTTACAACACTCCTGCTAATACATCCCAGAATGATGTTTGTTTTCTTTGAAACGGTGTTACATTGTTGATTCATATGTATTTTGTGATTTACCATAATCCTCAGATTCTTTTCTCCGGTACTCCTTCCTATGCAGTCATTTCCCTGTTTGTATTTTTATAACTAGTTATTCCTTCCTAAGTATAGTACAGGGATCGGCAACCTTTGGCATGCGGCCTGCCAGGGTAAGCACCCTGGCAGGCCGGGCCAGTTTGTTTACCTGCTGCGTCCACAGGTTCGTCCAATCGTGGCTCCCACTGGCCATGGTTGGCCGTCCCAGGCCAATGGAGGCTGCGGAAAGCGACGCGGGCTGAGGGATGCGCTGGCCACCGCTTCCTGCCACTCCCATTCGCCTGGAGCAGCAAACCGCAGTCAGTGGAAGCCACGATCGGCTGAATCTGCTGACGCAGCAGGTAAACAAACTGGCCCGGCCCACCGGGGTGTCTACCCTGGCAGGCCGCAGGCCAAAGGTTGCCAATCCCTGGTATAGAACTTGCATTTGTCCTTACTGAATTTCAACCTATTTGTCTCAGATCATTTCTCCAGATCATTTTGAATTTTAATCCTGTCCTCCAACGTGCTTGCAACCCCTTCCAGTTTAGTATCAGCCACAAACTTTGTAAGTGTACTCTTTGATATTATCCTAATCATTTGTGAAGATATTAAATAAAACCAGAAAGAGGACAGATTCCTGCAGGACTCCAGTTCAGGACTCCAGTTGATGTGCCCTTGACATGCTTGATTATGAACCACTGATAACTATTCTAAGTATGCTTTTCCAAACAGTTGTGCATCTACCTTATAGCAGGTTCATCTAGGCTATATTTCTCTAGTTTGTTTAAAAGAATGCCATGTGACATTAGAAATGTAACGTCTTTTACTGAGACAACACCTGCTACATTTTTGTCTTTATTTGGCATTCAGCAGATTTGCTGTTCAGTATTTAGCGGTCTGCTGCCATTTCCATTAGACTGATGTGATGAGCGGGACGGTCACAAAGAGATGCAGAGGACCAGAAAATGTGTCCACTGATGACACAGATAAGGATGGCTGGTGCTCACTGATTGGGTAGCTAGTTAATATTTATTTTTAGCCCCATCATTTAACATGTGACCCAATTCATTCTTCAGTTCATACCATGCAAACCTTGCACTGAATACAGAATTATTAATATCCCCATAGGATTCTCTATGATGTGCTCATCATAATATCTTAGTGCTTTGCAAATATTAATGAAAATATCTTCAGAACACATCTGAGCAGTGATGTGGTATCATCCCCATTTTACAGCTAGGAAACCAAGGCATGGGGATTGACAATTTTGGCTTCAATTGTCAACTGATTTTGGGGGCCCATTTGCAGAAGCCTACGGACTGATTTTTCAAAGATTCATAGATTTTAAGGCCTTCTGCATAACACCAGTCAAAGAAACTCAAGCTATAATTTCTGCATCAAGCCTGTCATGGTTCCTTCCCCTCTCTGAACTTTAGGGTACAGATGTGGGGACCGCATGAACATCTCTAAGCTTAACTACCAGCTTAGATCTGGTCTTGCTGCCACCGCTCAAAATATTAACTCACTTTTTCTGGATAGTCTTGAGAGACTTTTTCACCAAGTCCCTGGTGAACACCGATTTAACCACTTGGATCTTAACACAAGGAGAATTTAACCATCCCCCCTCCTTTCCCCCACCAATTCCTAGTGAGTCCAGATCCAATCCCCTTATTGGTCCTTTGGGTCAGGTGTCAGCCAGGTTTCCTGAGCTTCTTAACCCTTTACAGGTAAAAGGATTTTGGTGTCTCTGGCCAGGAGGGATTTCATAGTATTGTACACAGGAGGGCTGTTCCCTTCCCTTTATAGTTATGACAAAGCCCAAAACTTCTATTTGAGTTATAGACCACATTTTAGAAAGCTATCCAGTCTTGACTTGAAGCCAACAAGTGATGGAGAGTCTACCACACCTCTAGGTAAATTGTTCCAATGGTTAATTATCCTCACTGTCAAAAACTTGTGCTTTCTTTCTTGTCTGGATTTGTCTAACTTCAGCTTCCAACCACTGGATGTCTTTTTCCTATGGATTAAAGAGCCATCAAGTATCAGAAATCTCTCTGTATGAAGGTATTGATAGACCATGATGAAGTCATCTCTTAACATTCTCTTGGGGTAACCTAAATAGATTAATCAATGGAAGTCTCTCAGAATAAGGTATTTTTGTCCAAACCTCAAATAATTTTTGTAGCTCTTCTCTGAACCCTTACTAATTTTTTTAACATCTTTTTTGAAAAGTGGACATCAGAACTGAACAGAGCATTTCAAATTCCAGTAATGATCTCCCTAATGCCATATACAGAGGTAATACCACCTCCTACTCTTACTAGATATTCCCCTGCTTATATATGTAAGGATTTTGTTCACCTCTTAGCTATTGCACTGCACTGAGAGCTCAAGTTCAACTGATTATCTATCATGACCCCTACATTCTGTTCAGGGTCATTACCTTCAAAGCAATTCCCCATCTTATAACACATTGACCACGTTGTTTGTATGACCTCACATTTGGCCATGTAAAACACATGTTGTTCAGATAAGCCCACCTTAACAAGCAATCCGGGTTGGTCTGGAGACGTTAACTATCAACACCGTTACTTACCACGCCACACATTTTGCTGTCACCTACAAACTTTACAGACAATGATTTTGTATTTTCTCCCAGATCATCAATAAAGCTATTTAATAGCATTGGACAAAGATCAGATCCCCATGATATCTGACTAGAAATACCAGTACCCCCATTAGATGACAACAAATTACTTTTTGCGATGCATCAGTTAGCTAGTTTTTAATACATTTAACATGGGCTACATAGATTTTTGTATAATAATTACTTTTTATTAGAATGTCAGGTGAGATTAAGTCAAATGACTAACAGGAGAGTAGGTATATTATCTCAACACAATTACATTTGTTGTAATTTTTTATGAGATTAGTTTAGACATCAAGTTTGACAAGACCTATTTTCTGTAAAACCATATTGACTGGCATTAATGATGCCACCGTTTCTTCATTCTGTACTGAGTGCTTCCCACATCAGCCTTTTCATGATTTTACCCTGGACTGAAGTCAGGCTAACCAACCTATGTTTTTCAGGTTATTCTATTTACCCTTTTTAAATATTGCTAAAACATTAGCTTTTACCCAATGATCTGGAACTTCCCAGTACTCCAATCATTGTTTAAAATCAACAATAATCATTCTGAAAGCTCAGAGGCCAAATCTTTTAATACATTTAGGTGAAATGTATCTGGTTCCATGGATTTTAAAAATGTTTAACTTTAATAGGTGATGTTTAATATCCTTCCTCATTACTGATTAAATAGAAAGTATTTAATTATCACTGCAAGCTGTGAATATACCTTCCTCCCTTTTGAATACAGAACAGAAATATTTATTGAATACTTCTGCCTTTTCTGCATCACGATTGATGGTTCTACCTTGTCTCGGTTTCAGAGTGCCTAGCATTTTTTAAGCACCTTAAGTGTTCAGGGCAGAGCTCCTATGGACTTCATTTGCAGTTGAGAGCACGGATCACTTCTGCAAATCCAATCCCAGATGTTTCACGTTGGGTACCAGAAAATTAGGAACTCATAATAGCCACCTGTGAACATTTTGGTTTATGTGATTTCCCTAGCAATACACAGGAACTCTGTAGCAGAGGCAGGGTTGGAAATCTATTCTACAAGGCAGCGGTCAACTACCTTAACCAAAAGCCCATCATTTTTCTTCCTGCAGCTTCCTGTCTCCTTCACCACACCCATTCAACTTCCGCAACAAATGAGGCAGGGGTCCTGTAGACAATAGCCTCATTTGTACACAATGCCATTTCATTCCCAGAGCACAATCAAACCTGTGCACTGATTTAGGCAGGGGTCCTGTGGAAAATACAGTATGTGATTATGTAGCGAAGACTGTAGCAGAATGCAAACCTATAATGGTGATGAATTAAGGTTGCACAGGCAAACTTAATTCTGGTTTTTGCTAACTATTGAGTGCTTGGCTTTGCATTCATGACACTATATTTAAATATAAAAAACTGCATGAAAAAGAATTTCCTATGGTTTTTAAAACTTAAACACTGAAAAATAAAAACCCCATCACATGAAACCATATCGGTTCCACATAAGGTTTTCAGCGGGGTTGAGATCTTTAGATCCACAGCACAGTCCTCTATCGCTCAAGTTAATTGAGTAATTGCTAGCAGTTATCTTCTGTGTGGACCCACCACCAGAGGCAGAAGGAGACATTTGCTTTGCCTGTGAGTTTCACAGGTATTTGCTAGACAGAAAAGGAATGCTGAAAATCAAGAATAATGGGTTGTAAGGAAACATGGTTCCAGACTTCTCTGCCTCTGTTCTTGCAGGTTCTCCCTATTCTTTTCTGCTTCTTCCCCTTCTCCCCAGCATTTGTACTTCAATTTCCCCTGCTGTTAGCCCCTCTAGCTCCTGGCTTACCCCTCAATCCTGCCCCTCCCAGTTCCTGCCCACATTTCCCTCTTATCATCCCTCCTCGAGGCTTCTACCCTTACCCTTTCTTCCTATCCCTCTTGTATTTCAACTCCAACTTCTATATTCCTCACCCATCAGTATCTCTTCTCACTGCACTACCACTTTTCTTCTTTTCAGTCATTCTGTTTCATCTTTCCTCTCCATATTGGCTGGATGTGATCAAGGAGAGTGCACTAAAGGCACTGGCGAGAGGTCTCCCTGATCTCAGTTCCTGCACAAAGCACTACAGTGGCCTTTATACAGCCAACAGGGCCAGCTCCAGGCACCAGCTTATCAAGCAGGTGCTTGGGGAGGCAACTCAAGAGTGGGGCAGCACTTTCAGGGATTCGGCGGCAATTCGGCGGAGGGTCCCTCACTCCTGCTTGTAGCGAACGACCTCCCGCTGAATTGCTGCAGATCGCGATTTTTTTTTTTTGGCTGCTTCGGGCAGCAAAACCCCTAGAGCTAGCCATGACAGCCAAGGGGAACAATTTCAAAAAAGTCTTAGACTCATAGACTTTAAGGTCAGAAGGGACCATTATGATCATCTAGTCTGACCTCCTGCACAATGCAGGCCACAGAATCTCACCCATTCACTCCTGTAACAAACCCCTAACCTATGTCTGAGTTATTGAAGTCCTTAAATTGCGGTTTGAAGACCTCAGGCTGCAGAGAATCTTCCAGCAAGTGACCTGTAGCCCATGCTGCAGAGGAAGGCGAAAAACCTCCAGGGCCTCGGCCAATCTGCCCTGGAGGAAAATTCCTTCCCAGCCCCAAATATGGCGATCAGTTAAACCCTGAGCATGTGGGCAAGACTCACTAGTCTTGCTCAGCTCCTGCATCCATGGAATACAGTATGCTCAGTCTCTCCATGGCTATGATGCATGCACAGTCCATTCATTATGCCAGAGCTATAAGGGAGAACAAGTATCTTCAATGCAAACAGATTTTTTGAGAAATTAGCTGCTAAACCAGGAGTGGGCAAACTTTTTGGTCTGAGGGTCACATCTGGGAACAGAAATTGTATGGCAAGCCATGAATGCTCAAAGAATTGGGGTTGGAGTGTGGGAGAGGGTGAGGGATCTGGGGTTGGGTCAGAAATGAGGAGTTTAGGGTGCAGGGGGAGGCTCTGAGCTGGGGTAGGGGGGTAGGATGAGGGCTCCAGCTGGGGGTGCGGGCTCTGGGGTGGGGCTGGGGATGTGGAGTTGAGGGTGTAGAAGGATAGTGTGGGCTGAGACCAAGGGGCTTGGAGGGCAGCAGAGGGATCAGGGCTGGGGCAGGGCGTTGGGGTGCGGGAAGGGGTGCAGGCTCTGGCTAGGGGTGTGGGCTCTGAGATGGAGCTGGGGATGAGGGGTTTCGGGTGCAGACAGGTGCTCCAGGGTGGGATTGAGTGGTTTGGAGGGCAGGAGGGGGATCAGGGCTGGGGCACGGGGTTGGGGCATGGGGAAGTGGCTCAGGGATGCAGGCTCCAGGCAGTGTTTACCCCAACCAGCTTCTGGAAACAGCAGCATGTCCCTTCTCCCATTCCTACACGAAGGTGTGGTCAGGCATTTCTGCTGCCTGCTGCCCCGTCTTCAGGCACTGCCCTTTCAGCTCCCATTGGCCCTGGCTGCCCCTACACTTAGGAGCCAGAGGGGGGCCAGGCCGCTGCTTCTGGGAACCGCATGGAGCAGCTCCTGACCCTGCTCCCTGACTGGAGCACCAGAGCGGGGTCTGAGGCTTGCCTAACTCCACAGCAGGAGCTCAAGGGCTGCATTAAAACAGCTGGCAGGCCGGATCCGGCCCGTAGTTTTCCCACTCCTGTGCTAAACTCTGACATGGCTTCCTTTGGCTTGTGAAAAGTGCAATTTTTCAGAGGCTGATAACTTTGTCAAATCTGGGTGTGTTTTCATAAGGACAGCAAAAGGCACACTACACGGGGCAACCTCCCTGTCATACTTCAAGTCCTTTGAAGCTGTAATATCACCATGCTTTGAATCAGTTGTAAGATTTTTTTTTTTTTAACATGGGAAAAATAACGTATTTCCCCCAACCTTGTTCTGGTCAGGTGTTTGGTTCCCTTTGTTAACCCTTTACAGGTAAAAGAACATTAACACTTAGCTATCTGTTTATGACACGCCCCCCAAATCACAGACAGTGGGAAACGTCACTGGCGGTGATTTTTTCCTAGAACTTTTGAAGAAACAGATGAATACAACACATATACCTTTACATATACTACTAAGTATGTAAACTACAAGACTTTTAAATATGAAGGACAATTTTTTAACCGGTGTATTCTGGGAAACTCTCACAGGAGAGTGCATCAGCTACTTTGTTAGAAGCCCCTGAAATGTGCTGAATTTCAAAATCAAAATCTTGGAGAGCTAAACTCCAACGAAGAAGTTTCTTGTTGTTCCCCTTGGCAGTATGAAGCCACTTTAGCGCAGCATGGTCACTTTGTAGCTGGAACCGCTGTCCCCAAACATATGGGCGTAGCTTTTCCAGGGCGTACACAATGGCATAGCATTCCTTTTCACTGACTGACCAGTGACTTTCCCTCTCAGATAGTTTCTTGCTGAGAAACACGACAGGATGGAAGTTGTGATCTGTTGCTTCCTGCATGAGAACTGCTCCTATACCACGCTCAGATGCATCGGTGGTTACTAGGAATGGTTTGTCAAAGTCCGGGGCCCTTAGCACAGGGTTAGACATGAGCATCGCCTTAAGTTGGGTAAAGGCCTTCTGACACTCATTAGTCCACTTAACTGTATTTGACTGGGTCTTTTTGGTCAGGTCGGTCAGTGGGGCAGCGCTTTGGCTGTAGTGTGGTACAAATTGCCTGTAATATCTGGCCAGGCCTAACAAGGATTGGACCTCTTTCTTTGACTTTGGCACAGGCCACTTTTGGATAGCATCCACCTTGGCCTGTAGGGGGTTTATGGTTCCTCGACCCACCTGGTGTCCCAGGTAAGTCACTCTGTTTTGGCCTATTTGACACTGTTTGGCCTTGACAGTTAGTCCGGCCTGCCTGATGCACTCAAAGACCATTTCCAGGTGTAGTAGGTGTTCGGGCCAGGAGTCTGAAAAAATGGTCACATCATCGAGGTAGGCAACTGCACATTCTCCCATTCCTGGTAGTAGACCATCTACCAGCCTCTGGAAGGTGGCGGGTGCATTTCGCAGCCCGAAAGGAAGGACATTAAATTCATACACCCCCGCATGGGTGACGAATGCTGACCTTTCCTTGGCAGGTTCATCTAGCGGTACTTGCCAGTACCCCTTGGTTAAGTCTATTGTAGAGATGAACTGGGCACGTTCTGCTTCCAGCCATCGGGTAGCAAAGTCCATGAAAGTCAGTACGTACTGCTTTCCTCTGGGTGTCTTTTTTGGGAAAGGACCAAGAATATCCACAGCTACTCACTGAAATGGGACCTCAATTATGGGGAGTGGCTGGAGAGGGGCCTTGACCTGGTCTTGGGGCTTACCCACCCTTTGGCATACTTCACAAAACCGGACATACTTGGCAACGTCCTTGCCCATCCCCTCCCAGTGGAAGGACTTCCCCAGTCTGTCTTTGGTTCTGTTCACCCCAGCATGGCCACTGGGATGATCATGGGCTAAGCTTAAGAGCTTTCCCCGATACTTTGTTGGAACCACCAACTGTTTTTGCAGCTGCCATTCTTTCCGGTGTCCACCAGAAAGAATTTCCATGCATAAAAGTCCTTGGTCTATCACAAACTGGGATCGGTGAGCAGAGCTGAGAGGCGGTGGGGTGCTCCGTGCTGCCGCCCAAGCTTTTTGAAGGTTGTCATCTGTTTCCTGCTCAGTCTGGAACTGTTTCCTTGAGGCTGGGGACACCAGTTCTTCCTCAGACTGTGGACTTGGGCTTGGTCCCTCTGGAAGCGATGTAGGTGATGGGGTTGTTTCCGTTGCTGGTGAACTACTCTCCGGTGGTGCACCTGGGGGTATTTCAGGCTCTGGTTGAGCCTCTTCAGTATGGTTGTCTGTTGCTTCTGCCAGTTCTGGCTCGCTGGCGCCTTCTGGCGGTGAGGTTGAAGATGTGGTTGCGATTGCTGGCGCTGGTGCTGGTTTTGGGGGCTGTTCCAGTTCCGGACCTGGGACTGGAGGTGTTGTGGCTGTTTCCGTTGTTGACAGGGAATCCGGGTCCACTACCTCTGTCTGGGTCTCTGGTAGCACAGATGGGTTTCCTGTGGACGGCTCAGGAACAGGAATGGGTCAGGAAGCTTGCCTGGTTTGGCTACGTGTAACCATTCCCACTCTCTTGGCCCACTTCACCTGGTTGGCCAAATCTTCCCCCAGTGGCATGGGGATGGAATAATTGTCATAGACTGCAAAAGTCCACATTCCTGACCAGCCTTTGTACTGGACAGGCAGTTCAGCTGTAGGCAAGTCTACAGCTTGTGACATGAAGGGGTAAATTGTCACTTGGGCCTTTGGGTTGATGAATTCGGAGTCTATGAAGGATTGGTGGATAGCTGACACTTGTGCCCCCGTGTCTCTCCATGCAGTAACCTTCTTTCCGCCCACTCTCAAAGTTTCCCTTCGCTCCAAGGGTATTTGAGAGGCATCTGGGCCTGGGGATCTTTGGTGTGATGGTGGTGTAATGAACTGCACTCAGTTCGGGTTCTTTGGGCAATAAGCCTTTATATGTCCCAGTTCATTACACTTAAAGCATCTTCCAGCTGACTGGTCACTGGGTCGAGGTGAGTTACTGGAGACTGGTCAGGTGGAAGAATAGGGTGTCTGTGGCTTTCCTTGGGCTGTAGGAGGGGTCTTGGGTTGCCCTCGGTTGTAGGGTTTATTGTCGGTGTACCCCCTGGGGTATTCATTCCCCTTGACAGTAGCTTTCTTGCTTTCTGCCACTTCCATCCATTTGGCTCCAATCTCCCCCACCTCAGTGAGATTTTTGGGTTTTCCATCTTGTATGTACCGTGTTATGTCCTCAGGAACACCATCCAAGAACTGCTCCATTTGTATGAGGAGGTGCAGTTCGTCCAAGGATTTAACATTGTTTCCTGATATCCAGGCCTCATAATTTTTCCCAACGTAGTAGGCGTGTCTGGGAAATGACACATCTGGTTTCCACTTTTGGGTTCTGAAACGCCGACGGGCCTGATCCGGGGCTATCCCCATTCTGAATCTGGCCTTGGTTTGAAACAGTTTATAATCGTTCATTCTGTCCTTTGGCATTTGAGCCGCCACCTCTGCTAAGGGTCCACTGAGACGTGACCTCAGCTCTACCATGTACTGGTCTTCAGGGATGCTGTACCCAAGACAGGCCCTTTCAAATTTTTCTAAGAAGGCCTCAGCGTCACCACCTGCCTTGTAGGTGGGAAATTTCTTGTGATGTGGAACAATCATTGGCGCAGGGTTGTTAGGATTGGCTGGAGCATCCTGCCTGGCCCGCGCCAAGTCCATTTCATGCTTTCTCTCTTTTTCCCTCTCTTCACTCTGTTTTTGTTGTTTTTCCAGTTCTCGTTGGTGGGCTGCATCTTTGGCTTCTTGTTCTCTTTTATGGGCTGCCAGTTTGATGTTTTCTTCCCTTTCTTTCAGCTCCACCTCTTTTTCTCTTTTTTCCATTTGTCGCCTGTGGTCTGCTTCTTTGATTTGTCCCTCTACCTCCATTTTTGCCTTGGAAGTCATGGTTCCTGTTTTCTTGTGTTGGGGTGCCCCCTGGTGTTTATTGTTTGAACTGCTGGCTCTCTGTTGTCTCCTGGGGTTTGCCTAGCAACAGTGCCTTTTTTTTTCTTCCTCTAGCTAATCTTTTAAATGTAAAGTAAACCAGAAAAACCACTTTATTTGCATGTGTGTTGTGCTGGGTACTTGACTCTCAGAGTGGTATGGTTTAACAGAAGACCCTTTGTCAACCTTAATAGTTCCTTGCTTAATATGCAAGCCAAACTGCAACGAGAGAACAGAAAAAAAATTCTCTCTCGCTCCTTTTAAAACCAAACTCTTTCTCTCTGCTTAAAAGCCCTAGCAGAGAAAAAGAAAATAATATTCCTACTGGCTTCTGGATTCTTATCTTTCCACACCACTGACACTCATGTCATAACTTTCCTACTCAGATCTGAACCTTAGAGTTCAGAACATGAGAAGCTAGCATGAAACCTCCAAACTTAATTACCAGCTTGGATCTGATATTGCTGCCACCAGCCAGAAAATTCCAGTGTCTGGCTCACTCTGGTCTCCCCAAAACCTTCCCTGGGGGACCCCAAGACTCAGATGCCCTGAGTCTCACCACAAAGGGAAACAACCCACTTCCCTTCCCCCTCTTTACCTCCTCCCAGATTTCCCCCGCCCTGGGTACTCTAGGATATTCCCTGCTTCAAGTCCTTGAAACACAAGTACTGAGAGAACAAATCTCTCGCTCCCCTCACCCAGAGAGTATGCAAAGTCAGGCTTAGTAAATCTAACACAAAGAGATTTTCCTCCTCCCTTCGTTCCTTAGTTTTAACCAGTGAAAAAACTCAAACAGGTCTTAAAAAGAAAACTTTATATAAAAAGAAAGAAAAAGACATAAAAATGGTTTCTGTATCAAAGTGACAATATACAGGGTCAATTGCTTAAAAGAAAAAATGAATAAACAGCCTTATCCAAAAAGAATACAATTTAAAACATTCCAGCAACTACACACATGTAAATACAAAAACACAATATAAACCTAGTGTCTTACTATGCTTGTACTTACAACTTGGAAACAGAAGATTAGAAAGCCTGGAGATAGAGAGATCACTCTCAGAGCCGAGAGGGCCACCGAACCAAGACAAAGAACACCCACCCAAAAACTTCCCTTCCTTGACATTTGAAAAATCTTGTTTTCTGATTCGTCCTCTGGTCAGGTGCTTGGTTCCCTTTGTTAACCCTTTACAGGTAAAAGAACATTAACCCTTAGCTATCTGTTTATGACAGAGGGGGCCACAAAATTGTTCTGGCAGAGAACTTATAGTGCTACAAGGTTCAAGGCCATCCTCAGGCATACGCGGCTACATAGGGCACCTGAAAATTTAGGGCACCACCAGGACAGTAGGTAAGAGTGTGTCAGCTCCTGCACACCCAGCACGTGCTGCAGTCTCCTTAGGTAGGGGCCATATTCAGAGAGCTGAATGCACTGGCATGGCACATTCTGCCTGAGGGAAAAGGTACAAGGGTCTCTGCAGGGAACTATGACTTTCTGCCACCGGTAGGTGGGCCAGATGGTTTGGTATCCTTTGCTTCCTAGCCCCTCCCACCCACCCCTGGGCTGTGAGTCTGGGCTGCTGCAGCATCTGCTGTGTATGAAGCTTGGTGTGTGTCAGCAATGGGGGGGGTCTTCTGGGGGTCCATGGGCAGGGGTGGTGGCTGTGCCCCAAGTCAGGCAAAGGGGCACTAGTTTAATAATACTGCATAGGGCCCCATAAATCCTACGTACGACCGTGGTAGGATTCATTTATTTAATGCAATTAACTTTCTTTAACTCAGTTTTCATGATTCTTTATTTCCAATATAAATAAATTTCAACAATAAAGGTGAAGGGATGCCAAATTTGAGTAGGAAAGAGGTAACTCTGGGACTAACATGAGGTATAATTGAGTGGTCTGACAAAGGGAATAAAGAAACAAAATCACTAAGTTTTCTGTTTTTGTTTAACTTAGTATACTTTCCACAGTGAACTTAGCAGTACTTTGGGTCTAGTTAGTTCCATTGTTTCCCCTGCACAATCAGCTACATTTGTTTCACTGGGTCTTTTCACCTTCCTTTCTCCACAGTGAAAAAAAAAATAGAAATAGAATGGATATCCACAAGGAGAGTTCAGGGTCAGGTGCTGTATCCAAAACTACTTTTAGTTCATTTTTTAAAATGGAACTAGATTTCAGACTGAAAGTAGCTCTAAAAGCATCAAAGCTCCAATTCTAATTTACTTCAAAGCTTATGATTTACAGTATGCATCAGGCCAATTTCTCTGCAGTATACTAGCTCTGCATCCCTTGACTTCAGTGGAGCTGCACCGGTTCGTAATGAGAGAATTTGGCTCACTGTAACTTCATATACATGGTTCTGAGAAACTGATGACAACCCTATGGAAGAGTAACTTTGAATTGTCTCAGAATCATAGCACTAGATCTAGTCCAGTCCCCTGCACTGAAGGCAGAACTAAGTATTCTCTAGACCATGCCTGACAGGTGTTTGTCCAAACTGCTCTTAAAAATCACCAATGATGGAGATTCCACAACCTCCCTAGGCAATTCATTCCAGTGCTTAACCACTCTGACAATTAGGAAGTTTTTCCTAATGTCCAACCTAAACCGCCCTTGCTGCTATTTAATACCATTCCTTCTTGTCCTATATTCAGAGGTTAAGCAGAACAATTTTTCTTCCTCCTCTTTCTCTATAACAATCTTTTATGTACTTGAAAACTGTTATGTTTCTCAGTCTTCTCTTCTCCAGACTAAACAAATCCAATTTTTTCAATCTTCCCTTATAGGTCATGTTTTCTAGACCTTTAATCATTTTTGTTGCCCTTCTCTGGACTTTCTCCAATTTGTCCACATCTTTCCTGAAATGTGGCACCCAGAAATGGACACAATACTCCAGCTGAGGCCTAATCAGCACGGAGTAAAGCGGAAGAATTACTTCTCATGTCTTGCTTACAATACTCCTGCTAATGCATCCCAGAATGATGTTTGCTTTTTTTGCAACAGCATTACACTGTTGACTCATATGTAGCTTGTGATCCACTATGACCCCTAGATCCCTTTCCTCAGTACTGCTTACTAGGCAGTCATTTCCCATTTTGTATGTGAGCAACTGATTGTTCCTTCCTAAGTGTAGTACTTTGCATTTCTCCTTATTGAATTTCATCCTATTTACTTCAGACCATTTCTCCAGTTTGTCCAGATCATTTTGAATTTTAATCGTATCCTCCAAAACACTTGCAACCCTTCTCAGCTTAGTATCGGTTGCAAACTTTATAAGTGTACTCTCTATGCCATTATCTAAATCATTGATGAGGATATTGAACAGAACTGGACCCAGAACCAATCCCTGCAGGACCCCACTCATTATGTCCTTCCAGCATGACTGTGAACCACTGATAACTACTCTCTGGGAATGATTTTCCAACTAGTTATGCACCCACCTTATAGTAGCTCCATCTACGTTGTATTTCCCTAGTTTGTTTATGTCTTGTCTTCCTTTATAAATGTAGATCATCCACTTGAGTATTTAATAAGTATTGTCACAGTCCCAGAGTAAGAGTACCTGTATTCCCCCTCCGTGGTATCACATACTTAAAACAATCATGTATCATGATGTTTGCCTATAACTGTATGGAAAGGTTATCATTTCATTTCCAAGCTGAGTGTAATTATTTTTAAAAAGTTAAAACTGCAGATAAAATATGCACGTGAAAGGCTCCAGAGGTGATCTTGGCAATTACAGTAAGTCTAACTTCAGTACCAGGCAAATTGGTTGAAACTATACTAAAGAACAGAATGATCAGACACATAGGTGAAAAGGATTTGTAGGTGAAGAGGCAACATGGCCTTCATAATGGGAAATCATGCCTCACCAATCTCTTAGAATTCTTAGGAGACGGAGGGGGAAGAAGGAGGTCAGCAAACATGTAGACAAGGATGACCCAGTGAATATGGTATACTTGGACTTTCAGAAAGCCTTTGACAAGTTCCATCAGCTGTCATGGGATAACAGTGAAGGCCCTCTCATGGATCAGTAACTGGTTAAAGATAGGAAACAAAGGGTAGGAATAAATGGACAATTTTCACAGTAGATAGAGGTAAATAGTGTTGTCCTGCAGGGATCTGTACTGGGACCAGTACAGTTCAACACATTCATAAATGATCTGGAAAAAAGGGTAAACAGTGAGGTGCCAAAGTTTGCAGATAACTATCTTAAGTAATTTTATAAGTCCAAAGCTGACTGCAAAGAGTTATAAAGGCATCTCACAAAACTGGGTGACTGGGCAACAAAATGGCAAATGACATTCAGTGTGCAAAGTAATGCTCATTGGAGCACATAATCCCAACTACACATACAAAATGATGGAGTTTAAATTAGCTGCTACCACTCAAGAAAGATCTTGGCATCAACATGGATAGTTCTCTGAAAACAGCAACTCAGTGTGCGGAAGCAGTTAAAAAAGCTAACAGAATGTTACGAACCATTAGGAGATAGATAAGAAGACAAAAATATCATAATGCCACTATATAAATCCATGGTATGCCCACACCTTGAATACTGCATGCAATTCCGGTCACCCCATCTCAAAAACAGATATATTAGAGCTGGAAAATCTACAGAGAAGGGCAAAAAAAATGATTAGGGATATTGAACAATTTTGATAGGAGGAGAGATTAAAAAAATATATAGACTATGCAGCATAGAAAAAAAGATGACTAAAGGGGGATATGACACATCTCTATAAAATCATGAATGGTGTGCTGAAAGTGAATAAGGAAGTGTTATTTACCCCTTCCCATAACACAAGAACGTAATGAAATTAATAGGCAATGGTTTTTAAATAAACACTAGCAAGTACTTCTTCACAAAACACAACATAAATCTGTGGAACTCTTGGCCAGTGGATATTGTGAAGGCCAAAACTATAACTGGTTTCAAAAACAAATTAGATAAGTTCATGCAGGATAGGTACATCAATGGCTATTAAGCAAGATGGTCAGGGATGGAATCCCATGCTCTCGATGTGCCTAAGCTTTGACTGCTAGATGCTGGGACTGGACAACAAAGGATGGATCACTCGAAAATTGCCCTGTTCTGTTGATTCCCTCTGAAGCATCTGGCATTCACTACTGTCACTAGATGGACTACTAGTCTGATCCAGTATGATCATTCTCATGTTAAACTCTTTATCGTATGTTATCTTTATTGGACAAATCCTCAAAAACTATGTTAGTAGGAAAGTCATTTCTTAGATCTAATAACAAAACAAATAACCATATGTAATAGTTGCAATTACAGAAAATATCATACTGTGTATTTTTCTGCAGTACACATTCAAGTATAGGAAAAAAACACAGTAAAGTTAAATACTACAGTATGAAAAATGTTGACTATTAAAGCATAGCTATTATATTTACCATCTGAGAAAGAACTATATTTTAGTTTTGTCTGTTTTCTGAATTCATACATACCTTTATACAATGATTAGAAAGATAAGTAATACCAGGTACTGGAGCAGTCAGAATGATTTGTTGATCTAGTGTGGTTATTCAGACAAAACCTCTCCAGTCAAACACTGAAAATGTCAAAATCTATATTTGCTTGGGAGCTTGAAATCCAGATTCTTAGTAAACTAAGCTTTGTGCACTAAAAGTAATTTTTATTGTGTGAAGAACACTGGCAATATTTGTATCTTTTAATAAATGTTGTATGTATCTCTGTCTACATGATTGCTTATATGCTGTTTGTTATATGGGAATAAAGAGTTAACTCAATGCTGGGTGGTTTTACATATACCCAAGAAGGCAGACAATGACTAACTCAATTACTGTTGCTTAATGGACAATACCAGTGAATCCACTACTGGAAGTTTACTTTCAACTCTCTGGTGAAATGCATAAACCAGACTAACCAGGTTCAGGAATCCCAGGACACTGAAAGGAAATTTGAAATTGATAGAAGACATGACTGTGAAGTCAAAGGGAGAGACAATAACTAAGGCTGAAAATGAGACAGAGGCAGAGATGGCAGTGGGGCCCAGACTCCCTTTCCCACACCCCTACTGGGACTAGTGGGACCTACCTAATGCCAAATTTTAGGTAAGATAATATGTGTATAGGTCTTTTGTTTTTTTAACCCTTTTTCTGCTTATGTTCCTATGGATAAATAAATAATACTTTATTCTGAATACACTGCTTTCTGACACTGCATTTTTATACTGGTCACAGCTACTGGATGGAAGTCTATAGCAGGGGACAAAACCCAGCTGGGCTCGCTGAAGAAACATGGCTGGTTAATAGGGGAACTATGTCCTAGGAAATAAGTCTAAGAGTAGTGTGATTTCTGGGATTCCCTGAGAAAAGTGCATATCTGGGTCCATCACTTGAAAGAGAAGCCTACCGACAGACTGTGTGTGTGTGGGGTGGGGTGTGTGTGTCTAAGATAGTTCACTCTAAAATAGCTCATCCTGAACCAAGACACCTTTATATTTGACATTTTAGAAACATGAAATCAAAGTCAAAGAAAAACCTCTTTAACTAAATATGAAGCAACTATCATATCATCTGTTTATTGTGTGAATTTGTATTTCATTGAGGCTTGCCAAGTGATGCCTTGATTTGTTCATTATTAGAAAATGACTAAAATATCTTTCATTGGCTTTTGTGAAGGGCAATACAGAGAGACCTATTCCGGAAAATCCCCCAGGGATTTATACATTTCTTATTCATCAACAAAGAGTTTAGGATTTCTTCAGTCATTACATTGAGTCAGTTTGCAAATGACAGTTTTCATTTTGTCTGTAGTATTCACAAGAAACATCACAACTTCTGAAGAATTATTTTCCTCCTGGAAACCAATAAAGCAGTACTTTCAACTGACTGTTTCTAAGGGATTTATTTTTTTGTTCTCATCTTAAAATGGTATTTTTGATATTTTTCTAATCACATTTTTTCATCACAAATACATTTACCTTTTTGAAAAAGAAATCTGTTTAACAAAAAGATTAACAAGGTCTAAACATTTGCTCAATAAAAAGATGACAGAAGATCAATTCTGAATCCATTGGAAAACCTGTGCTTGATTAATCAATTTTTCTAGTTAAAATGCAGCAGGTTAACCAACTATCTCAATTTCAGCACCCTCACTGAAAGTTAAATGTTATGAAGATATACGAGGTGGCATAATTCTCATAGTGTATCTTCTTACATCACAATTTTCCAGTCTCAATTACATTCTTACCTGGTGCCTACTGTTCTGTTTAGCAGCACATTAACAATGCACAGTTGAAGAACGTGGTACTTCTATTAAAATATTATGGATTTAGATTGCCATATAAGAACTAATAGGAGAAACCATATAAACTATTTATTTAGAGAGTCTTCAATTTAAACATTATGGATATGTCTACACAGCAATTAATTGCCTGTTGCTGGTCCATGTCAGCGGGCTCGGGCTATAATAGTTCTGAGTAGACATTCAGGCTCAGAAAAGAACCAAGCCTCTGGGACTATCCCTGCTCACAGGAAGGTATACACTGCAATTTTATAGCCCTGTAGCCTGAGCCCAGACAGCTTACAAAGGCCAGGCATGGATGTCTAATTGCAGTGCAGACAAACCCTATGGGCCTACTATCCCACCATCTAGAAGAGAGTAAAAGTTGTCAGAAAGAAAAAGGGGCACAGCTTGACAAAGGGCACAGTCTGACATGATGCCTCACTCCAACCACTGACAATTGCTTGTATTAAAAATACTAGTATGTATTATTAGATGTTCTTGATGCAATAAACTCCTGTTGTTGTTTTTTCCCTCTCCACTTCAGCTCTCCCAATCTTCTGTTATGTTTGTTTTAGCTAGAAATGAAAAAGTAGCCTGCTGTCTGTGGGCCTTAGCTTGAGAACTTCTAGTCAAGAACCTTCTTCTTTTGCATACACATTATTCACCACCAAAAACACCCTTCCCCAACCTCCAAAATGAGTTATTAAATACAATTTAGAATCAAACATGCATTCCTTTATTCTTGTATGTTTGCTTGTTTGTTTTACTTTAACACATTGAAGGGCACCTTTAGTGCCTGAAATCAGAGTTGTAACAACTTCCCCTCTCCCCCACCTTTTGCAATCAGAATTTAACTGAAATAGATTCTGGCACTGCACAGATGTTATGAAATGATCAAAGTGAATGTTGAGCCTAGGGGAACACATTACTTAAGCAACAATCCTCCCAATCCCCTGCCCTCCCACACATAACCACCTCTCTTCTTATTATAAGTCCATAAAGGTTACTCCAGAGTAACAGTCTGTGAGCAAGCACTTCTCTCAGATGTCTCCACTGACACAGACCACAAAAACTCACCCCTTCCTGGGTTTTGGCTTTATTGAGAAACAAAAAAACAACTACAAACCACTAAGAAACTCAAATTTTCTCCCCAGGTTTGGCCACTTCTCTGGTTTCTCCCTCTGGACTGCTCAGCCCACAAAGTAGATCCTCTCAACCTGCTCTTATATTCATGAGAGATGAGTCACCTTCCTTAGTGAATCTGTAATACTCACTTAACACTTTCCAGGCAAGATTTATTGCTCCTAAGAGGGTAGAGTGTTTCAGCCAAAGAGTGTCAGTCAATTACACACTCTTAATTACCTGATGCATAAGCCCTAGTGCAAGGGTAATAAAGCATTAAATTACATAAATAAAACACTCACCTAATTTGCTGTCCTGAGACTACTGCCATGTATAGTGGATGCTGGTTATTAGCAATCCTGATAGACAACTTTCAGTTATTAGCAACATTTTCCTGAGAACTGATCTTGACCCATTGACAGCTGGGCACTTCTGCTTCGTGTCATAGCTTCCAACCATGTGGACCTGGCTATCACCGATGAAGTTCAGTTTCTGAAGGCCCTGTGTGAGCCTGGTACTGAGAACCTGCAAAGCTTGGTGTCTTAATCTGCTGTTTCAAGAATTCTAAAGAATATTGATGATGTTCTGAAGGAGT
The DNA here is from genome assembly GCF_025201925.1 of Gopherus flavomarginatus. NCBI lineage: Eukaryota > Metazoa > Chordata > Testudines > Testudinidae > Gopherus > Gopherus flavomarginatus. The sequence continues at coordinate 180,366,684 of NC_066620.1, read as the reverse complement.
ATGAGATCAGCACAAACAGAAGGTGCAAATGTCACTGTGATGGCAAGGGAGACAATGTTGGTGAAGCCTTGTTGGCCTCTCTGCGTCAACACTGAAACAGAAAGCAACTCAGCAGGCAGCAGAGCAGGATAAGGAATTCAACACTTAAGATGGCTGGCTCAGTCAATGAATGGCCTGACACAATGCAGTTCAACATAAGGAATGTGGCAAGAAATAAGACTCTAATCTTCTGGTAGCTACTGCCTGGAAGGCAGAGAACCTCCCACAAATTCTGGATGAGTTCCAGCTGCATGACATCTTCAGTGCTGACAAGACTGTTCTCTTCTACAAGAGCTTCCCAGACAGAGACCTGGGTGTGCTGAGGATAGACTTTTCAGGAAGCAAAAAAGCTATGGACTGCATTGCATTGTGCAAACATGGACGGAACAGAGAATCAGCCACTCTCTTACACTGACTGGAAAAAGCAATAACCCCTGCTGTTTCCCTAAAATAACTTGAAGATTCATTTGATCTACAGGAACTCTGGAAATGACCTCAGTACACATTAAGTGGTGAGGGCCATTGTCCGACTTGTAAGAAAAGGAGTGGGGCCCCATTTAGGGCTAGATAGCCGAGAGGGACTTACTGTGGCAGCTTCAGACTTGGTCAGCATGGGAACGCTGACTCATCCCCACCTTCAGATGACAAGAACAGAGGAAAACTATTTCTATCAAAGCATGTGCTGGTCTTTTACCTGGACCAGGCAAAGCAGCAGGAGCAGCACAGCAAACATCACTCTCTCATGGCACTACATGGTAGAAGATCAGTGAGAATGGCAGGAAGGGGAGAGCCTCTCCCCACTCTCCCTTCCAGCCCTCAGTGACAGAAAGCAGGCATTTTGGAGCAGAAGGGAAGAGAAGGGAGTTTCAGTAGCAGGGCTGTAGCAGACTGGTGAGAAAGAAGATGGGGTGTCCCTGCCCCCTTCCAGCCAGCCATAGCAGGTGTGTTAGAGCAGATAGGGAGGGAGTTCCAAACCCAGCTCAGAGGTTTGTTGCATGGGCAAGGGGTTCGACCCAGAACTGGGGTTGATGGATCCCCGGGTGGTCTGTCTACCAAGTGGATTCCCCTCTACTGGGAAGTAATGTGAATCTTAGGGAAGCAAATGTGGTGTTTGGGGGTGGGCGAGCCAACCGAGAACTGATTCAAGTAGTCTGGTCAGTGGCTTCTGAAATTATTTCCACATTGCTACAAGGTTTACAAGGTGTAGAGGCTCACCCAGAACCAGGACATTTGAATGATGGATTGCAGGACAGGAGACAGATGTGGCTGGCAGGGGTGAGTGTGACCAGCACCAGGTGGAGATTGTAGGGGAAGAGTGTGAAAGTAAGTCCCTTCTGTCCAGTGCTGCAATGGGTGTCTGTAGAGGGACCTTGGTGGGGTCTCTTCATCTCCATCTCTACCCAGCAGGAGACAACAAACTAGCTGGGTAGTGGAACTAGCAAATTGAACAGGGTGGGAGAGGGAGAGAACATCTGGTGTCCCAGGAGCTGTGTCAGGGATATCTGGGGTAAACATACATTCTACATTATACACCTGTTGAAAGCTAACCTTCAGTTTGCAGCCTCTAGAAGCTTTCATGGATGGGTGTGGGGTCTGGAAGAGGGAATAATGGAAACCCAGTATGGGCTCAAGTTTGGGAAAGAGAATAGTCAGGTGGGCAGACCTATTGCCAAGGAATGGGAGCCCTTAATGTGGGGGGGGAAATGATTTTTGAGTGCCCTACAACTCACCCACTGGTAGGGAATATGAATGTGTGGGATGGAATTGCTGCCCCAGAGACAGGTAGGGAGAACAGGGCTCTGAGGGTGCCCCAAATGGTCAGTCACTAGTATGGTTATGCCAGAGTGGCTGAGCAAGCAGGGCAATGAAATGCCCAAGGGGCCAAGGCTGCCTTCCTGAACTATGCAGATGTTATTGCAGAGGCTTACCTGGACATTCTTCAAATATATGGCTATAATCAGATAGGCATATAATACATTTGGGGCAAGGTTTGATTTACCTATGATGAACATTATAGATTGAGGGCAGCAACACAATCCAGGATCCAGTGGGACATACCACATCATATGCTGTGGCTAGAGTGGATGACAACATGGAGGTCTGGTTTCCACACTGACAGTGGCCTGTTCATTCTGCAGCAAGCTCAACAGAGGCTTGAGGCTCGTAATGACATTTGCTGGGTATTTAATGAAAGTGGTTGTTTTTGAAGCATCTGCAAATTTAGGCATGCTTGTGAAATGTGTTTTGGGCCCTATACTTCCCACAATTGCCACAACATTCGGGGAAGGCCACAGTGGGGAAACAGAATGTGTGTGTGTGTGGGGGGGAGGGCGGGGAATAAGTCAGATGCTGCCCGCAGACATATAGGGGCAGGAGCAGGTTATAAGGATAAGGTGCAAGAAGAGGTGCAGTGGCAAGCTGAACATGGGGGAGTGAACAAGAGCGCCATCCCTGGTTAAGATGGAAGTGTTCATGGTGCGCCTTTGGAATTACTCTAACAAGCTAGATAGGGCATATTTATGAGATAGGTTTACTGCGGGGTTTAGGATCCCCTTTCTGGGGGAAAGAAGATATGAGATGTTAAAAAATTTGAAGTCCTTAGTGGGAATGGGTTATATTGTAAAGAAAAAGATGACAAGAATTAAATAGGGTGTCACAGCCATTCAATCATCTGCCTATACAGAACTTGTGGGTTTCTCTTCTACCTTTGGTCTCTAAGACAGTTCCAGGTGAATATCTCTTAATTCACCATCTGTCATTACCACAGGGTAGCTCAGTAACAATGGAATAGACCCAGCCTTGTGTTCCATGAGCTATTCCTCCATTGATGAAGCTGTGTACATGCTTAGGTCTTATGGCCTGAGGGCCCTGATGGCCAAGAGTGATACCAAGTCTGATTTTCAACTGCTGTTGGTGCATTTCGCTGACTTTAAATTGTCCTTCAAAAGAGAAACCAAAAAGGTTACTCTTTTGAAGGACCATTTAATTTTGATAAAGCTAGGACTATGGGATGGGCAATATCCTGTTCAGCATTTGAGAAATTTAGTACAATTTTACACTAGGCAGTGATGCTGGAAGCTGGTTTATGGCAAGCAATTCATTACTTTGATAACTTTTTGTTTGAGGGAAGGGCAAGTTGAGATAAGAATTTTAGCCTAATGGACTCTTCCAGGTCCTGGCTAAAAAGCTTTGGTTAACCCTGGTGGAGAAAAAAAAAAAGAGAGAGAGAGAGGGGCCTTCCACTATGCTGACCTACCTGGAGACTGAGCTAGACATGCTGGCAGACAGTGCTGCTGGTGCTAGGCATATGCAGACTAAGCAAATGCTTAGGGCCCTGAGCAACTGAAGGCGGGTCATTGGGCTTGCAGATTCAGCCCAGCAAAAAAGATGGTGTGAACTACAGATTTTTTTTTCCATAGAACCATTTATTAAGTTCCAAACAATTATATGTCTGCAATAATGTTGCACAGGTCCATAGGAGTTCTCATACTGGATTAGATGACTGTGGCCCATATACTCTAGTATCCTGTTTCTGGCAGTGGCCAGCACAAAATGTGTCAGAGGGTGGTGTAAGTAACTCCTCAGTCCCTTGATTACCATCTTCCTTCCTCCCCATATCCCCTCTTTCAACCCTAACAGGGTCATTAGAGGCCACAATGATGGTGGATCTGGTAGCTGCATGGCAGTAACTGCCTAGGCCAGGAATCGGCAACCTTTGGCCCGTGGTCTGCCAGAGTAAGCACCCTGGTGGGCTGGGCCGGTTTGTTTACCTGCTGCATCTGCAGGTTCAGCCGATCGTGGATCCCACTGGCTGTGGTTTACTGCTCCAGGCCAATGGGGGCTGCAGAAAGTGTGGCCAACACATCCCTCAGCCTGCACCACTTCCTGCAGCTCCCATTGGTCTGGAGCAGGGAACCACGGCCAGTGGGAGCCACGATCAACTGAATCTGTGGATGTGGCAGGTAAACAAACTGGCCCGGCCCGCCAGGGTACTTACCCTGGTGGGCCATGTGCCAAAGGTTGCCGATCCCTGGCCTAGGAAGTCCTTTTGTGCCAGTCATGTCACCACAGTACAACTCCAGAAACAGGGAAATTCACTGCATTAACAAAGATTTTTGTTAGACTCAAACTTGCCTAGCACTATTTCATGTCATTAAGGAATTCGGCAAAGATGTCACCTTCAGTTACTCTTTACTGCACTTTGTGGTGCAAAGTGATGTGTAACCGTACACTGCTAGTACTCTCTGGAGCAATAGTACAAGAGAGGAGAGGGAGTGTCCATGGCATTGTGATAGTGTTAATGCCAGTGCAGATGTTGAGTTTTGGTGGCCACTAAGAAGATGTAAGGGATTGTTCTGATGGGTGAAACACTTGTTTCCTTTTCTTCTTGATAGCCCTGATGTAACATCAGCCTCTGAAGGCAACTGTAACCATACTAATAATCTTTAAATACTTTCCAGATCAATGCTTCCAGCTGCAACGTAGGAATAGGGCAACTGTCTGATTAGAAGTAACAAAGAGGAGTTGAGTGGAGCACAGATCTATTCTATATTCAGAATGCCTACAGCCATATCCACAAGGGCAGAGTTAAGGTTGTCATCTGGAAGACTCCTTAACTCTGCACTTACTGTCAAATGCCTATGTTTAGCCACTCCTTTTGGAAGGAGATGAGACAGTACTAAACAACCTTATGTCTATATTAATAAAATACCACTGAATATCAAATTAGCTTAAGTCTAATGACATGCAGCTCACAAATACATGCAGTAACTCAGACTCAAACCTAACCCATAAGGCCTAATTTTGATGCCACATATAGTTCATGGCCAAAGCCATAAAAGGAGGTGTACATATAGTTTAATGATTTTCCCCATTGCTCTTAAATTGATCCCAGCCCATACCCAAATTGGACAAGGACAGTGAGTACTGGGCCTCGCTACCACCACCACTAAAATGAGTGCTTTGTTAGACCACTGCCATGGCCAGCTAGCACAACACCAGTGCAGAGTCCTAAGTTCATGACCTCAACACAGAAAGTGTCCTATATACATATTTCCCCTTACCTGATCTTAATCTTTCCTTGTAAATTCCCCTCAGCCCAGCTAGCACCCATGTCTGATTGGGAGAATGAGGCTATCCTGCTTGCAGCATGCTCTCTGCCAATGTGGGCCTCCTTGCCAGCTATCACAAACACTGATGGGCAGCCTCTGGCCACTCTTTCAACTGTCATGCAGGGTCCTCTAATAGTTTGGTATCTTCCTTTTGATCCTAAGTTTGGTCTTGGGAAGAATAAACCCTTCTTGGCTTGGCTGGAGCCAAGTAGAGGTATTCTCTAATAAACAGCTTACACATGGTTTCTTCAAGGCATGTTAGCTGTATCAGTGTTTTACCTGCCCTGTTTGATTCTTTTAACATCTTTTGATCTAGTCCACAGCAGGTAATCCATTTCTCTCTCTCTGTCACACACACACACACTCCTATGCACGCAGCATATTCATAAAAAACAACAACAGATGTTTCTTAGCTCATCATTGTGATATGCTTTATGAAAATATGCTTGGAATGTGAATAAAATGTAACTGGAATATGCTTTATGCAAAAGATCTCTTGTAATGTATCATTACAAAGCTTAAAATGTACTGTGTTCATCCTATTTGTATGTATAATGCTTGTATCTAAAACTAGAAATATGAAGTTAACTCCGAGGTCCTATTGTAATTATGCAAAGTGGGGGCCATTAATGGTGGTTTAGAATTTTGATGGCTCCCATTAATCAGGACAATTGGTTGTAAATGGCACTGTTACTTGTATGCCTTTCTGAGTTTATGTGAGTCAGGCCGGAAAGAATGGAGGCTTGGAGTCTCACAGGACATGTGACCATGTCACCCGGTACTGGAATCCATCTTAAACCTGGTGATTTTCCATTTAGAAGGGGGGGTGGACCCAGCGAGATAAAAGATTCCCACCTTGTGCCAAAGCCATAAAAGGGGATGGAACAGAACAAAGGGAGCTGCTAGGCACAAGAAATCCCCTAGTTACCACCTAAGATGGAACTAATAAAAACTGTACTGGGGGAAGGACTGGGCCCAGACTAGGAAGGAGTCTAGTCTGTGAAAGAAGCTTATTGGAACATCTCTAAGGGTGAAATTTTACCTGTATTCCATTTCATAATGTATTAGGCTTAGACTTGCGTGTTTTGTTTTATTTTGCTTGGTAACTTACTTTCTTCAGTCTGTTATTACTTGAAACCACTTAAATCCTACTTTTTATACTTAATACAATCACTTTTGTTTATTATTAAACCCAGAGTAAGTGATTAATACCTGGGAGAGCAAATAGCTATGCATTTCTCTCTATTAGTGTTACAGAGGGTGAACAATTTATGAGTGTATCCTATATAAGCTTTATACAGAGTAAAACAGATTTATTTGGGGTTTGAATCTTATTGGAAGTGGGGTATCTGGGTTCTAGAGATAGGAAACCTGTTAAGCAGTTTTGGTTAAAGTCTGCAGTTTTGGGGGCTAGTAGCTCCAACTTTAATTATATGCTTAGCACAGTAGCGCCTAGGGGTCATTGTCCTGTTATAGTGGGCACTGTCTCCACATACAATAAAAAGAAATCCTTGTTTCAAACAGCTGATAGTCTATGAGAGACATGTTGAGAGACAAAGAAGCAGGTAGAGCAGGACAAGGTATTAATGAAATGATTATGTTTATTATGATATGCAGCAGATATAAAACATCTGTTGTCTATACGCTGATGAGTATTGTAGAAGCTTCACAGCAGTATCTATTTATAATACCATAATCACATTTGTACTTGTAAAAAGTGAATGGAAAATGAAACAGAACTGTCTCTAGAAGCAGCTCTTTTTGCTGCATATATGTTATGTATTACTAATGGACTATACATACATTAATACAGCACTTTTTCTAGTAAGCATGTTGCCGTATGTCTTGTGATCTTCTGCCTTTTGTAGGTAAGCAGAAGAATTGAAAGGTGCCAATAAATATGTCTGAGATTCAGAAAACTTAGGGTAAAGAAGTGGACATTAAATTAGATTATTCCCAGATATGCAACCTGGTGCTTAGCAAAATTAACAGCCTAAACTAGAAGATTAATTTGGATTTGTATGGCTGGACAATTTAGCAACGGCAAAGACAACTGCATATTCTGATTAGTCACAGGTTGTGGCTGGAACATGTGTTTTCCCAATGCCAGATGTTTTCACTTAATGAAAGCAGCCTGCTGTCCATCTTAAACAAGTGGTCTTTTTACTTACTGTGTGTTAGGAGGGATACAGATATAAAGTGAAGGACAGATGCTTTGTTTTTTTTCTCAAACCTGACATACTTGCCCTCCTCAGTGTGACAGGAATTTGTTGAAGGACAATTGCTCATATGTACAATTTCATGCTGCCAAAATGTGGTAGTTTGGTTCATATTTCTGACATTTAACAATTGAAATAGCTCTGTCAAAAACAATATTATTTTCCCCAATATCTGTCAAGAAAGATTGAGTTGATAAGTCAAAAAAATGTCATCTTGTAGAATGAATGAAATATCTGCCTCAGTACAACTTAACAGAATTCCTACAAAGATAGATGTAATCACAATTCACACAAGTCTGTACGATTTGATATTTATTGTGTGTTTTCTTGGGCTATGCATGTAAAATTGCTCCCAAATAGACCTCATTTCACAATTTCACTTCCCCCTCCAAAAAACCCCTCATTTACAGTATCATACAAGTGTTTATGTTATCTGTCATAACTTGTGACAAGCTGCAAACAATAATTTATTTGGTAAAGGCAAGTATGATTACAGTAGTATCTATGGCATTTTGAGCAGAAACACAAATAGTGTTCATATTAGCAATGAATATAAAGTTAATTTTATATGAATTCATGTATCTAAAATACTCTACGGGAATATGGAATGTCCATCTTTATCAGCTTGCAAGTCCTCTGGTCCTTTCTGCTTGTCCATTGATGGATGTCAAGATGGCTTCCTCCCTCTCCTTATATCTTCCCAAACTCACTGTTTTGTCCCCAGTCTCAGGATGACCTCATGCTATTCTTCTCTTCCTGTGCACTTCCCACCCCCCTGCTGATTTGTATATAAATAGGGCATCCATTGTTTTTGGTTGCACCTTGTTTAATTTAATTGGAGACAAGTAGATACCTGCCTTCCCTCCCAGGAGAAAGTCCATTTCTCCCTTTGTTTGGTCACAGATTTTAAAGCATAATATCAGTCAGTATTTATAACTCCTCCTACAGTGCTAATATATATAGATTGATAGATAGATAGATAAAACAATGATATTAATCAGCAGTGTCTCATTAGCTTTCATAAAAGACCTTACTTGATGTACTTTTATAAATACTCTAATATTGTATAAAATTAATTGATTCTATTACTTTGGTTCAGAGCCCTTGTCTTTATAGTCTAATAAGCCACTAAAATGTATTCTCAGATGAAGTTCCTTTACTGCTTCTGGGAAGAGATGCCATGCTGTCTGATGCAGACTTCATGCTGGGTCCTCCCAACAGTTGAGTGTGACAGCTGAGTCATTACAATCTTCCCTTATTGATTTGATGGCTTTGATTTACCACACATCTTCATTTGCTTGGTCAGCTGAGCAAATACACAATCCTACAGCAGACTGGTCTTATACACTGCTTGCCAAACAGATTTTAAGAGCATAATTCTAGCATATAACTCTTTGTACACACCTAGTACCTACGTTGTGCAAGACTATTAATGATCAATGGGTTATTAGCTTTCTAGTAATATTACTTGCCATCTTTTGGGTAACATGAAAACAGTATGCTAGGTGAAGTAAGTATTATCAGGCCTGACATGAGTTGCTGATAGAGTCATGAACCACCAATGAGTCCCTGTGTCACACTAGTGAATGGATAAGGAAAGTTTGTGTGGAGTTTAAGAAGCTCTTTGAGGGAGAAATTGTTAGCAAAGCAGGAAAACTCCCCACCCCAGCCACAAGGGGGCACATGAGTAGCTGATCTCACCATTTCCCTAGAATAAATTTTAGAGACCCATTACAGAGTGCTTTTCTAGTGCACAGGGGCTGCATAACTATTTGCCTTCTCTAACATACAGTTTTTAAGCTGATTCTGGACCAACTTCAGGTATATAAGGAGCCTCAGGATTTGTCCCTTATTTACGGTTAAGGCTGCCAGTCTTTCATGGAGGTCACAGAAGTCACGGATTCTGTGACTTTCCAGGACTTCTGTGACTTCTGAAGTGGCCAGTGTGGCTAACCCCAGGGCCACCCGAGCAACTGGGTGGCACTGAGGCCATCCACACTGGCCACTGCTCAGGCAACTGGTCCTGGGTGCTGCCTCAGACTGCCCGGAGCAGCAGCATCCACAGGAGCGCCCTCTCCCAGAGCAGCAGTGCCCACAGGAGTGCTCCCAAAATATGTAAGATTTAGTTTGGGATATTTTTAGTAAAAGTGATGGATAGGTCAGGGGCTGTGACTTTTTGTTTATTGCCCGTGACCTATCCATCACTTTTACTAAAAATACCCTTGACTAAATTGTAGCTTTATTTATGGTTTCATTTATTTAAAGAAAGACATATTTAGTGAATTACCTTCCTTTAATTATTTGTTAATCAGCATGTACTGGCCATCCCATTATCTTGCCCAGGACTGGTGTTAGATAACCTTGCAATTACTTGGATCACCCCATTTATCCTTTTTAAATATTGGTCCAACATTAGTTTTCATGTAATCTTCTAGGAACTTCCTCTGCTGATTTTAAAAAGTTTAACATGCTCTTTATATCCTGTTGGAATGGGATCCTATTGTAGATGAATTCATCATCTTGCTTTTTCCCCAAAACACAGCAGGATTATTTAGTGAATACTTTGGTCTGTTCTACATTATTAGATTGACCACTCTACCATTTCCTTCTAGTAACAGACCAAAACCATTGTTAAAACCTATTTTCTTCCTAATGTACTTTTAAAAAAGAAATCTTATTGTCCCTAACTGTTGACCACAAATTTCAACTTGTCCTTTTGCTTCCCTTATCAATTTTCTATAATTCCCAATGTTTAATTTATATTCGTTGCTATTAACCCCTCCCACCTTTTCCCCCCCTCTGCTTTCACATCTCCTTTAAGCAGGGCTGATTTTTTAACCTTCTCTGTTGTGTCATATAGGCATCTAATACAAATGTTCTTTAAAACAGTTCCCAATTATCATTCATATTTTACTGTTTAGGTTTTTCCTCTCCCAGCTCATTTGACTCATAATTGTTTGAAGTTTTGTGAAATTGCCCTTTTTAAAGCACTATATAGATATATTACAAGTTGAAAGTTTTACATCTAACAAATGTAATCAAGTCATGATCACTTGCACCTAAGTAACCACTATTTTTAGTTCTGTGATCAATTCCTCTTTATCACTTACACCTGTGTAAATTCATTGAAAGCAATAAAGGTGTGTGTGTGTGAGAGAGAGAGAGAGAGAGAGAGAGAGAGAGAGCGCGAGCGAGCGAGCAATCTAAGGCGTCCCTCAAAGTCAAATGGCAGAGGGCACACCATACCAGACCAGATACACTCACTGCCCCAACACACTGTTGTCATAATCTGTATCTAAAAGGTTATATACAGACCAGTAACATGTTGGTCGTTCATAATATTGAATGATGTATGTATGGGCAGTGTATAAAGAATTATAGATTTGTGCTGGAAATATGTTCTAAAAAAGGCATTTTGCAAACAGTGCATAAGATAAGTTTGTCCTAGCAAAGGAATGTTGTTTCACCAGTTTTTCTATGCCTCCAATATAAATTGAGCTACGTAACACCTCAGAGGACAATGAAAATTAATCTACATCTAAGGTAAACTGTTGAGAAATTGTTTAATCAATTGCTTGACTACACTCTGATTTGTTATGAAATATATTCAAGAGACCAAATAACCAATGCCAGTCAACTTTATTGCTAGAAGCCAGTAATAATAGGATACAGGAAAAAGGTTCTATATGATGCCAGTCGCTTGGAAACTGTCTTGCATAGTGTTGTTACATTCACCTTATGCAGAAGATGTGATCCCAAAGTTACATGCCTAGAGACATCTTTTTCATACCCAATCTGTTTAAAAGTGAAAGGTGTTGTAGATAAATCAAGTTTCAGATGACTTAAAGCTTCCTATCCTGTTTTTCTGGTACTGTGGTGTACCCCTTAACTCTTTGTTTTGAACACATGCATTTCAGGTACCAAAGAGTGTAAAGGCACCTTTTAGGTCTGTATTAGGGTCAAACAATTGTGCCTTGTTCTCCTTCTTTGGGATATTCCAGTACAGACCTGAGAGAGTGATTCCCTTTCTGATGCTATGATAAACATTCATCTGTCTTGATCTTGACAACTTTCTTATTTCCTCAAGCCAAAACTTACTTCAGTGAATTCAAGAAGTTATGGGATATTTAGCATAAGTGAGCAGAGTTATATGAAAATCATAGGCCAATTTGGGTTATATAACATCTATAATATTTGTGCTTAATACATACTAATATATATGATGCAGATAATACCTATTATTCATAGGATATTTATATATGCTAGCCAGCATATATTAATCAACAAAACAAAGCATCAAGCTAAATAAGTGAGGAGCTGGAGGAGGACCCCTTAATGATCACAATGTTACATGGAGCTTGTACCCCCTCCCTGCCAGAAGCTTTCTTGGCTCTTGAAACAGAGAAAACAGACTTTGGGAAATACAAACAGAAGCAGACAGCCATGTTGGCATCCTTTGGGGAACAAAAGGGAGTGGCATCCTTTCAGCACATGGAAAGCAGATCCTTTTGGCCTGAAAACCAAGAGTAGCTGGAACTGAATACTGGTGAGAAATCTGCTTAGACAAAAGTTTGCAACTTGCTGAAGTTTTAGTCACTAGAATACATGTTGTTTTTTGTTTTACTTGTAACCGTATCTGTGTCTTCCGTTCTTACCATTTAAAAGGTTTGTTTTAAACAGTTAATAAAGTTATATTTGTTTTATTACAAAGCGATCTCAGTACTCTGTATCAAACTGAAGGGTGAAGTCTTCAGCTAAACTACCAGGCTGGTGTCTATACTCTGTCTTTTTGGAGGCAGCAAATCTAATAGCTTCTGTAAAGGTCCAGTGATAGGGAATGGACCCTGCAGGGGAGATGGCTTTGGGGGACTGGAGAGCTGTTGGTGTCACCCTGCAGGCAGTAACCAGGCTAGTGGAAGGCAGGGTAAGGTTATTGTGCTGTGAACATGCTGCTGGTGTCAGGGCTCTAAGTCAAAGCTGAACAGCATAGAAGCACTTAGGGTTACAGTGTGTCACCGATTGTATATGGGGCAGTGTCAAGTCAGCTACAGAAGCAGTTTCAGCAGACACAGCAGCACCAGTGGGAGCCAGAGTGGCATGTTCATGAATCCCACCAATAGCCCTTGAACTGTGCATCATAGATGCCCTTGAATCGGGGAGAGCACAAAACCCCATACAGCTCCACCCTAACCCAAGTCCAGTGGACTCTGGGAAGGTAGAATCCAAGGTTGAGCCAGCTTGAGGCAGAAACATAAGTCAAGGGAAACAGCTACTGAAGCAAACTCAGCAGGCATCATTGAACTATTATGATGTCAGGGACGTATGCTTTCTAGAGGTGTTTGCTTTGGGACATTCTCTTGTCTGCTGACTTGCTACTTGCTCCCACTCTTTCCTGCTTCCCCCTGTTTCTTCACTTCAGCCTCACTCCACTTGGACCAAAGGAAACAAAGTTCCTTCCCAACAATCCCCTCCAGCTCTTCCCCCCTTCCTATTCATTTGTTTGGCTGTAGCTGCTCTGACTTGTGCCCCAAGAATCATCCTCATTTAGACCAGCTGTTCTCAACCGGGGGGCTGTGAGCTGGTTTCAGGGGGTCTGCAAGCCCTGAGAGGCAGAAGCTTCAAACCCATGACCGGAGCTGGAAGAGAGCGGGGTGAGTGTTGCTTGCCCAAACTACAGTGCCTTAACCAGAACAGGCAGTCCTGGAGGCAGCTCTACACACACACACACACACACACACACACACACACACACACACACACACACACACACACACACACACACACACACACACACACACACACACACACACACACACACCCCTTCTCTTCTCCCACTGCACAAGGCCCCAACACCTGGCCAGGTCAGAGGTGGGAAGCCGGAGCCAGGCAGTACGGGCAGCTGCTGCTCTGGATGGTGCCATGGAGCAAGCAGCTGTGGCCCTCCCTGTCTGCTGCTGCTGGAGCCTGGGGCTGTGGCTGCTCCTCAACTCACAGTCCCCTTTCACTGTTCACAACCAGTAAGAGCTGCATGGGTGCGGGGACCCAGCTCTGGGGCCAGAAAAGCCCTCAAGGAGTAGCAACTGCAGGGAGGCCACACAGCCCCTAGCTACCCCGAGCTACCCACTTACCTGCACCAAAGCCCTAGCTACCGCCCGCCCACACAGAGCCCCAAACCATCCCTCCTCCAGCACACAGCTCCTAGTTAACCCTGCCTGCACTCTGAGCGGTTTTTAAATTTTTGAGCTGAGCTCCTCCTTTGAGTTACAAGTTTTGGTTGTGCCCCCCACAACCCAGACAGCATGGCCTGCTGAGGTCAGTGAGGGGGTGGAGGTGGCACTCCCTCCTGTGGCCGTACCGTGCAGAGCTGGCCCAAACTCCACCAGGCCCTGCTCCCCCAAAATAGAAATCAAAATACACCTATGCCCGAGGGCTCCCCCACACCTGGCAACTCAAGGCTCCCCTCTCCTGTGCTGGCCACAGAGTGCTTAAAGCATGGCGGCACGGGGGGCGGGGGGGGGGGAGACGACTCAAAGAAAAAAGGTTGATAACCCTAGGTTTAGAGCCACCTTTGCTGCTTCCACTCCACTGTGTTCAGGGTGAGCTCAGCAAGGGAAGGATTGAGTCCAATGAGTTTAATTTTTTGATAGAAGTGTATGGGGTGGGTGGGTGAAATCAATTCCTTGTCCCTTAACCATTCATTATAAAGCATTTTCATTACCATTTATTGTTGGTACCAGAGCCAAAAGATGTGCTAAGAACCTTCCATTTAAGAATTCATCTTAAAGAGGGGGAAGAAGTTGAAATAGAGTGATTGGAACTGTAATATTTTGGAGTAAGGCAGGTAACGTATTTACTTGAGTACCATTTAAAAATTTATATAGAGTGTTAACTGAGTTTAAACATCTTGTTTATAAGAATGTTCTGAGAGGCTACAATCATACATCATCCCAAAGTATGAAATCTTATTACACCACATTAAGGAAATATATCATGCTAAGATCTTATAAAAATGCAAATACCATTTCAATTAAGACAACAAAATTAATTTTAAAAAAAGTACCAAAGTGAACAACTTCTCTCATACTGTCAGAAAAGGTCCCAAAGCTAAGGAAGGGAAGCACAAAATTCAAATGAAAATACTCTACTTGTTTACAGAAGAGTGCATCATATATTTAATTGCTTCTAAAGTTTTATTCAAAATAACGGGTCCTATTAGTGACATCATTAAATCTTCAAAAGCAACTACAGATTTGGGTTTGTTACATCCGTTGTACATTCAATAAAATACCATGGCGTTTTCAATGGGAAGGAGGACATTTTCTAAAGCTCCACTAACGTTTTGGTCTTTCATTTGCCATTAGCATTCTACCCTAAACTGACTCCAAGCCATCTTGCTCTGCTTCAGCAAGACAACATATTTTAGGACTTATAGGCAAAATTACTAACCATTTGGTTCTCATAGATACGAGTGCGTACTTGGACAAGCAAGATAATTTACCTCATCACAAACATTCATGAACACAAATGGCCATACTGGGTCAGATCAATGGTCTATCTAGCCCAGTATCCCATCTTCCAGCAGTGGCTGGTGTCAGATGCTTAAAAGGAAATGAACACAACTGGGCAATTTATCAAGTTATTCAGCCCCTGTCATACAGTGCCTGCTTCTGACACACCTGTATTCTTTATCCATACACTCACTTGTCTCTAAGAACCAGCTTCCATCATCTTTCAGTATGGCTCTGAATTTGCACTTTACCCTCATGTAGTCAGCCCTGACAAAATATTTATTTATATTTCTTCATTAATAGGAATGCTCAGTGCAAAGACTCCAATCATTCCACTCAAGTGTTCTGAATAACAGCATAAAATGCATTATATTACAAATTCCCTCATCAGGATTGGACTTTATTCTTAAAGTCTCCACAGATTAATCTCTGCTTCTTACAGTAAAACAAAATAGGACAGAAATCAGTATGAGGCAAAGCATAAAAATCTTCTTTGTCTCCATATTGTTTGAATACAAATACACAACATATGGTATGGGCATTATGTTTTCAGGATTAGAGAACAACAAATAATGAAACAGATGATGCCTACTGAAAAACACAATGAATAAAAGGAAACATCCATTAAAATAAGATATGCAAATTTTCTGCATTTGTTGTAATTCAAAATACCAGTCAGCACTGTGTTTGTTTACTCATACTATAGATGCTTTAGAATAGATTCTCCCTCTCTCTATGCATCACTTCCCATCTACTCCATTGTGCTACACAACCATATGCTGTTACGCTTCCCTCCCGTCCTACATCATCATCAGGTCGATGTTTACTTAATATTCAGTTTACTATGCCTCACTGAATATACTGAGACTTTTCAAACTCTTCCCCTGAGCTTTCACCTACCAGAATGTTAGGAACCATTAGGAAAAAGGGATAGATGATCTGGTATTTAATAGAGTAGTGCCAAATAAAGCTTCAAAGAAGAAGAAATTAAGACCAAATAAAAGGTGAGATACTGTGAGTATCTTTCTAACAAGCATAATATTTTACTTAAGTATATTAATTTTTTTCTCAACTGGCTATTCTCCTAGGACCTGATCCCGAACCCATTCAAGTCATTTACTTGAATCAGGTTTATTTCAGGATGAGCCAGCCACCTTATTACTATTATAGGCTGACCATTGAGGTGCCTCAGGATTGTTTACACTACATAGCTAGGTCAACATAAGGCAGCTTGTGTTGATCTAATAATGTCAGTGTCTACACTACAGCCTTCCTCCCGCCGATGTAAATGCCCTACTACACCGACATAACAACTCCACCTCCATGAGAGGTGTAAGGCTTAGGTTGGTACAGCTAGGGCAACAGTGTCTGTGTAGATATTGCAGTCCTTACCTGGGCTGTTGGCTGTCTTGTCGAGTTCATGGCATGGGCTGCTCCCAGCAGCCCCTGGAGAGCTGGGCAGCTGGAATCTGCTCCCGGCTGGGAGCTGGGACAAGAAGCCCCGGTGGCTTTCTCCTACTCCTGGTGGGAACAGGGCCTTGGGCTTCTCCCCTCCATTGCCCCCACTTCTGTGAGAGAACAGGGAGGAGGGCAGCCTGCCAGGAGCCTGAGCTCTCAGTTACCCACACTGCCCTTCTTAGGCCAGTGGAAGTGCTCCTGGTGAGGACAGGCACCACCAACTCAAGGAGGGTAGTGTGCACATTCACCACCGCAGTAAAATAGATCGACTTACATTTCTAATGTAGACATACACTCAGTTAATGAGAATCTGATGTACTTCAATTGCCAATTTTATCAAAATTAATTATTTTTCCCAGTTGTAGAAGGAGATATCATTATCTATGCTAGTACTATTTAAGTTCTTCAAAAGGGTTATTCTTGCACAGACTGGAAGTTCTATTCCCATGAACACCATGAAATTAGTTCAAACTCTCAGGTGAAATGGTATCTTTTGAAGAGCTAATGTACTGCATGAATGATTATTTTAAAAACAAACAGTCATGAGATTTTGGAGGATTTCACAGCAAACATAAATACAACAGAGAATGTAAATTAAATTCATGTTCATGATTTACTTACCCTTTTCTATATTTATCTTCTTTTCCTATTTCCGGAGTAATTAAAATAGTTTATTTCTGAGTATTTTTCTGGTTCAGGTTTGCTGTCATATTAGATTGCGATTCTTGCCACGGCAGGTTCACTTACTCACCAGATCAGCAGTCGGGGTCACCAGTGTTGTCAGAGGTGTTGTCAGATGTGCTACCGGTGTGGCGCTTTGCTTTCTTCTTGTTGCTATCACCCGGCTGCGTGCATGTGTTTCCCGTGTGCTGCCCCAAGCTTTGCAGATAGCTGACACAGCACACTCAGCGCGAACCCCCAATGACCACAGACTCCAGTGAGGTGCAAAGTCACGTCTGCTAGGTTTACTGCGACCTTGGACACAATGGCAGTTCCCTGTAGGTTTCTTAGCCTAATTTAGGGCATACTACGAGAAAGTGTCTCTTGACAATGGACTCAGCACAGTCAGTGGTGGGACTTTCCACTGCCTTCTCGGCTGGACAAAGACACCGCCCCAGGGATGCATTCTTATACACAGGTACAAACAAATTACACATCACTTCTGACGTATTGAGGTGCAACCCCACTACATAGTAAGGTGCCGCCTCTCACCTTGTACATGCTGGTTGGAACAAAACAACTCTATTCATCATATTACCCTTTTGCCCCCGTCATTGGGATGGGTCAGTTATCTGTGTGGAATGTACAAGTATGTAAATATTTTAATATCTAGTGTTCAGTACCTTTTAGGTATGTATCTTCTTGCAGCATCAGCCCTTTCCTTGCCAGCTTCTGTGAGCAGGGCCTGCCTCTGGCTCACAGCTTCACTTTGCTTCTCTTTGCTTTATGTTAGCAAAGTGTTGACCATTACTTTAGTTCAGGCCTTAGGCCTCATACTAGGCCTCTGGTTTATATCTCAGGGCCTCATTTTACTACACATGTGCCACTCAGTGTGTTTGTACACTAAAGTCAGAGAGTATGGAGTTTTTATTTTTAATGTGTTTTATTTAGGCTGTGTGCATTCTTGAATGATTTTAGTTTCATTAGTGAAGAAATTTTTCACTAAACTGATCAGAAATTAATCAGATCACTGAAGGTAAAAGGAAAACATATCTTACCATCATTTTCATAGCATGTTAATATTTAAAATTAAATTGACTATTAACTATATTAAACTGTTGACTCTCCTTATCCACTACTGTGTGGTGAGCACTCAGCAGTCACACTGAAGTCAATGACAGCTAGTGGCACTCAGCATGCTGCAGAATCTGGCCCAAGGTCAATACTAACAGAGATGATGGGATATTCTTAAGTATCAAAGAACAGTGAGTACATTTAACAATTTGCCCTCCTTTCTGCAGCTTTCTTTACCTATTTTCATTTTCAGCACTGAAATGTGAATGAACACAAAATTCCCATAACAGAAAAAGCAATTTTCATTAGTATTTCTTTAAGGCTAAGAAGAGAAACAAAAAACAACATTTTTATGATGAAGGGCTAACCTTTGGAGTACCCTAGTCATCCAGTATATGGCTGCAGGCTATAAAATGTAAAGTCTATTCCTGTATTGAAAAGATTGGACACACAATAAAAGGCATAAACTTGCACATGCTATGGGCATATCACTCAAGGGTAAAAGAGACAGAAAATCAAATACATGCACTTACTTATAGACACTGAATTAATTTTACATAAAAAGATAAAAAAATCACATAAGCCAAGAATACAGTAATTACTTTGGGCAATCTCGTTCAATTACTGACACTAAAGTCTCTTATTTTCTACAATCTCATCCTTTTATCAAAGTCCTCCTGACATTAAATTTTGAAAATGTTCAGATAATCCTCAGAGCTTTTCAAACTAAAATGAGAAAAGAAGATCCTTTCTTCATAACTATGCATAGTGTCAGTGGCAGGTTGTTTTCTTGGATATCTCGAGATTATATCCATTTAGAACCTGAACATATGACACAGCAAGTCAGAGATGACACCTAATATTCCCTCCCCTTAGATTAAGTTTTTCCCTTACTCATTCAAGCAGGGCCCTTAAAGTAAGGCACTACTTGTATGAGCAAGATGAACTAGATTTTGCCTAAATCTACATTTCAATCCCCTAATCACACTACCTAGGCAGACAGAACTAGTACGTGTATAATACGTTTTGTGTTTAGGATCCTTCCTACCCATACTGCTCCATCAGTGTGTGAGCACAGCAGGCCAGTCATCTCCAACAAATAAACACTGTGCTTTCTTCCATAACATCCATTATGCATTCCTTTCTGAGCAACGTCACGATTCATCATGAAGGCCCAGAGTCTGATCAGCTTCATGTCATTGAACTAGAAACCTCCTACAATTGCCTCCTGAATGGCAAATCAGTCATGAGATCCTGAGCTAACTTAGAAGAGTCATCATCCACCTGGGCTCTGAAGATATTCAAGGTGTTAAGCCTCAGTAACTCCAAGATCAAATGTGAAAAACTGTCTTTCTACATTTCAGGAAATGTAACATGAAGTAGAGTGACCAAACACCAGTCCCGCTTTTACATTGTCCTAGACCTCATGAGCTGGACACATTTGGTCAAGTGCAGTTTTTGAAAAGGAGATTTCCTATATTTGGAATAAGATGCTACCAACATGACCTCCTGGGCTATCTTTTTAGCTCATATTGAACCAACTAGCAGACAAGAGATAAACTTACTCATGCTCTCTTACATCCTTCACCTGGGACTGATCCAAAGCCAAGTGGAATTAATGGGAATCTTTCCATTGATTTCAGTGGGCACTGGATCAGGTCCTTTTGCAAGAGGACACCTGAGAGCCTCTTTTTTCTACAGTTTTTATTTCCTCAGACTCCACTCCCCACTTTTCTATGGAGGGCTGAGAATAAAGATGTAACACCACTTTCTGACTGTACTGATTAGCTCACTTTAAATACTCCATCTATTATATTTAAGGCCCTACAACATGAATTGCAGGATCATTGTCAAACAATTGTGGCTGAGTTGTAAGACATGGAAAATCATGGAACAGTAATAATGACCTTTATTAATTATGATAATTTGAAAAAGCCAGAGAAGGACTATTTGCTTAAAATTTTTTGCAGAAACAATATAAACACTCAAGTATTATGTTATGCCTGCCTCTTTTTTTTTTGATAACCAGACATTTTACTGCAACTATATTACAGACATTAATGTGTGGGGCTGATAGCCTGAGCCCCAGCCATTGTCAGATCAGATAATGGGGCTCTACCGAGCTAATGGGGAAAAAGTGTGTTGCAAACCTCAATATGTATGCAAAATTGTGGACTGTTCAGAGTAAGCTAATTAAAATCAAAATTGCAATGGAAGCCTAACATTGCAGGATCTGCAATTTCTGCAATATTGCAAATTAAGTAGGTCCTTAATTATAGGATAAAGAAGTGTGTGAATATGAATAATATGTGCTTAGGGCACTACATATTTAGCAGACTTCCTTCTTGCACTGTACAACCAAGAATTATAAGGTCCCAACTCATGAGCATCTGTCTAATTTTCAGGGAGATCTCACCCTTTTGTACATTGTTCTCACAGTAAGTGATCCAACATACATTCAGCCTTAAAAATCATTTTGGAAACAAAATTGTCTATGTCAAAAATATTAATAAAAACCAAAGAGTCAACATGAAAAAAAAATTAAGAAATTAATATTAGAAATAAACATTGTGGACATTTACATATGAGTAAAGCATTAATAATACAAAGGATAATTTAAGACCACCACTCAAGTCCAAACAGCCAATGTAAGTTATGCAGGAATTAATTTTTTCACCGCCAGAATACACGTAATTTCAGGTTATGCAGATAGCTTGTTTTGCCTAGGGAAAACTGAAGTCCAAAGTTCAGTAAAATAAAAAATTCCAAGGAAAAGGCCCACAGTGTGCCTCACAGCACAATTTATCAGCTTCACTAGGTGTCCAGCCCGCACAGGGACTGCAGGATCAGGTTTATAGTATGTAAACTCTCTTTACATAACCATCAATACAGCAGATCGTTTTCACAGAATAAGGGAGAATGAAAACTACCCCAAGCACTGATTCAACTATCATCAATTTCAGCCTGTCAATCAAAATCTGTACTTAATTTTCTGTATCTATGTTCACAGTGGATTAAAAATTGCTAAATTGCAAGTCCCATTTCCATATACCCTAGAATTTCCTTTTCAATAATCCTCCTTCTCACCCAGTTGAGCTATTTCTAATTCAGGTTCTGGGGGGTCCCATACCCACAACCTACCTTGGCAATACAGCATACCCACAAAGAGACAATATGTGCATTTGCATCACATATCCAGTCACTTTATACAGTTGACCCTGTTTTGATTTTGGGAACATGGAAAATATGACTTTAAGAGAGCTGTAAATTCAACAGAATGGAACAGACATGGGACTCAGTAGTTAGAAAGACATGAAAAATGAAACAAAATGGCAAGGATTTCTACCCATGACAAAGAATTTGGGGTGCCCATCTTCAGACACCTTAAAGGGACCTGATCTTCTGACAATGTTAAGCATCCACTTTCAAGTAAGGCCCCTTTAGGGTATGTCAAGCTGGTGCACCCAACAATAGACACACCCATAATCACTAGTGGGTTTTTTAAAATCCTGGGCAACGTGCATATGTGCCCAGCCACCTGAAATGGTTAATGATATAATGTGAAAACATCATTTTTAAAAAAAAAAAAAAAGCCTTTTTCTTTGACAGATTTATTTGTTTAATGCTCAAGGTACATTTCACATACTTTGATAACTAATTTTCAAATATAACTTTGATGCACTGAAAGTATTGTTTAAGCAAAATAATATTATTCCTGTTCTGTCTTTAAGAGTAATTTTCTTCAGTTATAAAATGTTGCATACTTGGTTTTATGCATAGTTTTAAAATATTTTTAGCAAGACTTTACCTGTCTTACTTTAAGAAAAGAAAGGATTAGCATGAATACAGTTAGAAAGGAAACACAACTCCCATTTTTGTTTTTTTAAATGGCATGCCTCCAAATTCTGGTCCAAATAGTAGAGTGGTCTTCATGTTACAGAGCCAAACTAAGCCTCACCAAAAGCCTTCTCCCATGCCGCTTAATTAACAGCTCCAAGATGTGTTTTCATGGCCAGAGAACTGAAACGGCTATAGAGTTAACAGTATTATATAGTTGGACATATAATACCACACTCTCTGAGGGTTGTATGTGGTGTTGCGACAGCTGTGCCTAAGTCTTCCACATGCCTTTTTTGACCTATTTTGGCCATTGGCATGACCTGGCCCTCCAGCCAAGCAGCATAGTCCAACACTTTGAGGAACCTAAGAATCTTTCACTAAAAGTCCATCAAAAAATAACAAAACAACTGAATTTTCAGCCTGTCTGGGCTCAGCTGGTAGCAGCTGTCTTCTTTGCAGGCTAGCCCCATCCTCAAACCATTGAAATACCTGACTCAAGATCCTGGGTTTCTCTCAATCTCTATCCAGGATTTCAGGTAGGTGACAGTTCCTGACCTGCCTGTCTCCAGTCAGACTTCCAGCTCTGATCTCTGCTTCATTTCTAGAAAGTTCTCTCTTCCTCTTATTTCAGAGCATAGCCTTGTAGGCTTTTTCCTGGCGCAGGCCTCTCTCCTTCTAGCTCTAAACCTCCTAGGCTTCTCTCAGCCCTCTACCCAAGAGATAAAGCTCCCATCTACCTCTTACCTGGGCCCCTCCTCCAGCAGCCCTTTGTTCCTTCCTTTATGAAGGCCCAGCTCCTCCCTAGCTCAGTTTAATTACCCAGTAGGTTAACTGAACTCTCAGGCCATTTTAGTCACCAGTGTGGGAATACACCCCCCATCAGAGCTAGCCATTGCGCAAATAAATTAAGAAAATCTAATTCCAGAAAACACACAAGTGTCTATGAAAAGAGGTAAGACTATGGGGTTGAGGGAGTGAGAATGAGGGTAGCAATAATAAGTTCATTCACTCGCATAGGCAGCTTTTGCATGGTTCCAAATCACCTTATACTTAAACACCTTAAACAGACACCATACCTAAAATCCCTGATCAATGCATAATCCAGGCATCCTGAGTTGGCTGATTTCTCACAGGCCTCACAGCAGAGATGGGTTTTAATGAAAGATTTGAACACGAAGAGGAGGGCACCATGGCCTTGCAGATTAATTCAGGGAGTAAATTCCAGGCATAAGGAACAGTATTTGAGAAAGCAAGGCAGGGATATTTTGAAAGGGTTGTTTTCTAGACTTGAGAGAGAGGCTCTCTCTTTAGTATTTCAGTACAGTTAGCTGGGATTAAGGCTCAAGTGCCAGCTTCTTCTTGCTCTAGAAATAATTTCTAAAATACGTCTATTATTAAATACACATACCCACAGCAGAAATTTCCCTACACGCATTTCAAGTTACTAGATTTTTGTAAGTAAACAAACCATAAAAAAGCAAGGATATTGAATCACTCTGTTTTGTTATTTATTTGACAAGCATCTTTTAGATTTCATAATCTAAAATAATGCTTCATAGCAGACCCATATTCTATGCAGCATATTTTGCAAAATGATGGATTCTCGGTAATAGGAGACCTCACAACAACACTCTGCAGTTCAATCTTTACTGAGAAAAGGAAAAGGATGATTTTTTTTGTGTGCCTGGAATTACACAGTGTGCAGATTAGTGAGGGCAAATTAGCGAGTTTCTGCTGTGTGCATGTATTTCCATCATTTACCAAATTAAGCAGGGACCACATGCTCTTTCCCCCACACTGAAAAGCCACTGTGTTGCTGATTGCATTTTACTTCCTGCTGAGTTTTAGACATGCTAAATTGGCATTTTTAAAAATAAACTTTAAAGTACAATTTGAGCCTATCAGTAGTTTAACTGAATACTGAAGTTATTCATTTAGCATAATATGGAAAATAAATACATATACTTAGAGAGTTAGAATTTGATAAAGTCACAAGGGCTTTGCAAGCAACAGTCAATTACATACTAATACATTACACTTATATAGGACCCTTTATAGATCTCAAAGCAATTATAAGTATTAATGAATTAAGTCTGCCATTGTTCCTGTGAAATAGGATAGTAATAATATCCCCATTTAACGGTGATATGCAAAGATCAGTCACCACACGGCCAGCTCTGCTTAGGCTGTTAGTCCAGTGCTGCTGCCTGAGTACATCAGTGCTAGGGTGGGAGACTAAAATCTGGATTTTAGGATAGTTGTGTAATCTGCACCTTGAGCTCTGCTCCCCTTTGTGGTGAGGAGAAATCCTGTCACTACACGCAGCCTGACTCCTGCATAAAGAGAATGCCTGCAAGGAAAGATCATCAGTCTTCTGCAGTGAATGAGGAGTCCATAGTCATCTCTGAACCTGAAGATCTGTCGCTGAATTGAGAGTCACCATCTTTTCATTTCAGAGTGGAAGCTGTGTTAGTCTGTATCAGCAAAAAGAATGAGGAGTACTTGAGGCACCTTAGAGACTAACAAATGTATTTGGGCATAAGTTTTCATGGGCAAAACCCACTTCATTAGATGAATGCAAGGAAAATAAAGTAGGAAGATATATGTACAGTCAGACAGCATCTTCCTTTCCAAATGCAAACAGATGAACATCATACCAAAAGGACTGAAGGTAAAAAATCCATTACAGTCAACATACCACACAGACTATGCTGAGAGATTGTGCCACACGCTCTCAAAGAAACTGTGGAACCACCTGATCAACATCCTATACAGCAAACAGGGAAAGATTAAGAATGAGCTCTCAAAACTGGATACTCTCATAAAAAAATCAACCTTCCACACAATCTTCTTTGTGGCTGGACTTTACAAAAACTAGACAAGCCAGTTACAACACACACTTTGCTTCTCTACAAAGGAAAAAGGACACTAATCTATCTAAACTATTACATGCCACAAGGGACCACAACAGTGGTTCTCTTAACCCACCCAACAATATTGTTAATCTATCCATCTGTACTCTTAGCCTGGCAGAAGAATCTATCCTATCTCGGGGCCTCTCCTTCTGCCCCTCCATCCCCAGGAACATGATACAGTTCTGTGGTGACCTAGAATCCTACTTTTGATGTCTCCAACTCAAGGAATATTTTCAACAACCTCTCAATAACATACTAACCCACAGAAACCTTCCTACCAACACTACAAAAAGAAGGATTCTGTGTGAACTCCTCCTGAAGGACAAAACAACAGACTGGAGTTCTACATAGAGTGCTTCCACCGATGTGCACTGGCTGAAATTGTGGAAAGCAGCATCACTTGCCCCATAACCTCAGCCATGCAGAACACAACGCCATCCACAGCCTCAGGAACAACTCTGACATCACAATAAAAAAGGCTGACAAAGGAGGTGCTGTCGTCATCATGAATAAATTGGAATATGCACGAGAGGTTGCTAGGCAACTCTCTAACTCCACATTCTACAAGCCATTACCCTCTGATCCCACTCAAGGTTACCAAAAGAAACTTCACCATCTGCTTAAGAAAATCCCTGAAAAAGCACAGGAACAAAATCTGCACAGACACACCCCTAGAACCCCGACCAGGGGTGTTCTATCTGCTACGCAAGATCCATAAACCTGGAAATCCTGACAGCAGGATTGTCTGGCTATGTAGATTCTCTCCTTAGGCCCTATGCTACAAGCACTCCTAGCTATCTCCAAGACACCACTGACTTCCTGAGGAAACTACAATCCATTGGTGATCTTCCAGAAAATACCATCCTGGCCACTATGGATGTAGAAGCCCTCTACACCAATATTCCACACAAAGATGGACTACAAGCCATTAGGAAGAGTATCCCCGATAATGTCACAGCAAACCTGGTGACTGAACTTTGTGACTTTGTCCTCACCCACAACTATTTCATATTTGGGGACAATGTATACCTTCAAGTCAGTGGCATTGCTATGGGTACCTACATGGCCCCACAGTATGCCAACATTTTTATGGTTGAATTAGAACAACGCTTCCTCAGCTCTAGTCCCTTAACGCCCCTACTCTACTTGTGCTACATTGATGAAATCTTGATCTGGACCCAGGGAAAAGGAATTCCACCATGATTTTAACAATTTCCATTCCACGATCAACCTCACCCTGGACCAGTCCACACAAGAGATCCACTTCCTAGACACTACAGTGCTAATAAGTGATGGTCACATAAACACCACCCTATATTGGAAACCTATTGACAACTATACTTACCTACAGCTTTCATCCACACCACATCACACGATACATTGTCTACAGCCAAGGTCTAAGATACAACCGCATTTGCTCCAATCCCTCAGAGAGAGACAAACACCTACAAAATCTCTATCAAGCGTTCTTAAAATTACAATACCTACCTGCTGAAGTGAAGACACAGATTGATAGAGCCAGAAGAGTGCCCAGAAGTCACTAACTTCTATGGACAGGCCCAACAAAGAAAGTAACAGAACACCACTAGCCATCAGCTTCAGTCCCCAACTTAAACCTCTCCAGCACATCATCAATGATCTACAACCTATCCTGAGGGATGATCCCTCACTCTCAGAGATCTTGGGAGACAGGCCAGTCTTGCTTACAGAGAGTCCCCTAACCTGAAGCAAATACTCACCAGCAACCACACACCACACAACACAAACACTAACCCAGAAACCTATCCTTCCAACACAGCCCATTGCCAACTCTGTCCACATATCTATTCATGGGACACCATCATAAGATCTAATCACATCAGCCACACCATCAGAGGCTCGTTCACTTGTACATCTACCAATGTGATATATGCCATGTGCCAGCAATGCCCCTTTGCCATGTACATTGGCCAAACCGGACAGTCTCTATGCAAAGGAATAAATGGACACAAATCTGACATCAAGAATTATAACATTCAAAAATTAGTCGGAGAACACTTCAACCTCCCTGGTCACTCAATTACAGACCTAAAAGTCACAATTCTTCAACAGAAAAAACTTCAAAAACAGACTCAACGAGAAACTCCAGCAGAACTGGAATTAATCTGCAAACTGGACACCATTAAATTAGGCTTGAATAAAGACTGGGAGTGGATGAGTCATTACACAAACTAAAAACTATTCCCCTGTGCTAATTTCCCCCCTACTGTTATTCATACTTTCTTGTCAACTGTTTGGAATGGGCCATCCTGATTATCACTACAAAAGTTTTTTTTCTCCTGCTGATAATAGCCCATCTTAATTGATGAGTCTCATTAGAGTTGGTATGGCAACCCCCATTTTTTCCATGTTCTATGTGTTTATATATCTTCCTACTGTATTTTCCACTGCATGCATCCGATGAAGTGGGTTATAGCTCATGAAAGCTTATACCCAAAAAATTTGTTAGTCTCTAAGGCGCAAAAAGTACTCCTCATCTTTTAGTTAGTCAGGAAAATTGTTTGGGAGACCCCTTATTCCCTGAACTGTGTCCTCAAGCCGGGGGGTAAGGGTTTGGAGGTTTTGTTACCTGCTGCCCTATCAAATCTGTAGAGAGACATATAACTTTATTACACTTGAGAGTCTTTTGGGCTGTACTGAACAAAGTCAGCTGCACTGCTAACTGCTGCACAGAAGATATTGTGGCCACAGGTCCTCAAAGTACGCGTGCCAATGGGACATTAATTTTATGTTTGCTATATCAGGTCACTGGGGAAATTCACAGGTATCATCAGTATGGGCACCGGTGACCCTGGGAACAGAGATATATTTATCTCCTGTTTAATATAATTACTGTGTTAAACATATTGTGTGTGTTTGTGTTATGCGTTGGAAGTCTCCAACTATCTGGCAAGTAAGTGGTGGTTGCCTTGTGATTGGAATTTTCCTCCCAAGTTGCTCTGGTGACCTTGCCAAGAACGAGTAGGCAGTGGGGTGAAGGCATCACCAAATAAATTCATATGGGAAGAAAAAGAAATTACACCCTTCTGAGTGGGTGGCAGGATCCAGAAGAACTCAGGCCTGTCCATCAAAACCCATAAGTAGATTGGCCCTAAAAGAGGTAAGCAGGTGGATAGGGAAATGCTACACAAGAATAGAGCCCAAATTTTCTGATTCTAGTCCCATGCATTAGCCACAAGACCATATTTCTTCTCCTTTTGCAAGTCAATGTTTTTTTTCACTCACTGTCCAGAAATCATCTTGTGAATCTCCATAGATTTCTGTGCTTTCTTAAAGGACTCATCAAACCCCCACTGAATGGAAAGGCCCTTATTAACTCCGCTGGACTTTGCATCAGGCTCATAGTGCATAGGTTTTCA
Source organism: Gopherus flavomarginatus (assembly GCF_025201925.1). NCBI lineage: Eukaryota > Metazoa > Chordata > Testudines > Testudinidae > Gopherus > Gopherus flavomarginatus. The sequence continues at coordinate 180,338,462 of NC_066620.1, read as the reverse complement.
CAAATGATCTGTAATTTCAAATAATTTAACTTAAAATATGTAAAATTCTAGGGCTAGGGGGTTTTGTTAAGCCAGTGTTAATATAATGTTATATTTATGAGGACTGACGCCAAAGAATGAGAAAACACTGGTATTCTTTCTTTTCTGTTTTTTCCTTATCTTGTAGTTCAGTGCAAAGCAAGAGAACCAGTCAGCAGGGTGGGCAAACAAATATGTATGAGCTGCCAGTAAAAGAAAAATGAGTTGATTGGGCTAGAGTCTCATTCCCATTTCAAAAGGAGGAGGCAAAGACCCTGAAAGCAGAGCAATGAAAATCAGAGTAGATATCTCTCCCTCAGTCTCCACTGATCAAGAATGGAAAGGCTGCTTCATCAAGATCAGAGTTTCTTTAAATTGAATAAAGGTAAGAAGAAGAGAAAAGAGAAAAAGGTAAGCCAGTATCATGTTGGCCATTCCAGGACTTTTACAGCAAAGAATATCTCCTGTGGGCTACAGGGTCTATAGGGATGGATGTCTTGAGAACTGGGCCCAGTGCAATATGGAATCGGGGAAGTAATTTACAATGGATTGTCCATTTTTTGAGCTCCTCCTCAACCTAATCTCAAGAAAAGGATAGGGGTGGGAGGAGATTCCACAGCAGGCTTCCCTTTTCTCTGGATCCATTTCACTATTGCAGAGCCAGAGACTTCTGCCTTCCAAGATATTGCCATTCAGAGGGACATAGGTATATTTGTTGGATTGAGTTCTGAGTGCTAGTTGATTAATCAAAAACTAATAAGCGTACACAATTTGAAATTCTGTTTACTTAATCTATACTATATTGCTCTGTAGTTACAAGAGTTTATACTGTATAGTTGACACCACAAAGTTAAAGAAATTGGCAATTGCAAGATCTTCTAGGCATGACTGTTTCTTCTTTTGTATATGGAGGGAGAGCCTAGCACTTTATGAGCATTATTATAATAGTTTATAATAAATAAATAGATTTGGCACTATCCTCAAATATTCAATACATAAAAAGATGCTTAAGTGGACCAGTTTAGGTTGTGTGAGGAAATGAATCAAAATTGAAACAGACCTCTTCCCATCAAAATTACTCTACCTGAACCTGATCCATCATGAAACATATTAAAAGTTTATCATTCGCATAGTGCAAAGCACAATAGAGTTTCATCACAATGAACAGGAAACTCACAGGAGACATTGGCCAGCAATCTTCCTTCACATTTCATGGTCTTCACACAGCCTTGAGAAGTAAGTTATACTGATCCTGTCCAATCAGCCATATTGTCAAACTACACTTGCCACAGGCATCCTCCTCCCACAGCACCCATCACCAATCTCTGCAAAACTTGTTTCGGCAATCTTCCTCCAGTTATCCAACCCACATGACAAAAACTTGAGATTGCAGAACATCTCATCATCTTAATGGTATCTGGTATCTCTCCAATTATGATTCAAATTTGAACAATTACCTCTTCATTAGTCATGTCTGAGGTATAGCTAACCTGTAGCAGTTGCTTGTAATATTTTAATTCAAAGGCAAAAAATCCACCAACCATCCTGTTTTCCTAACAGCCATGTCTCACAAGAATACAGTAAGATCCTGAATGCAAGGATCTGCAGCAATTTCATTTTACTCTTCATGGTAATACCTTTGTTTCTCCAAACATGGCTAAGTGTCAGAAGGACCACAGTCACGAGTCCAGTTCTATGCCAGATCTCTAAGTGATGTTTAGCATCCTTTGTAATCATATTGCTCAAGTATATGAAGTGCTCAATGCGCTCCAGTGTCTCTTTGGATTTATTAAATATTACCAAACAGATAATGGACAGCGTGAACCACTAAAATATTACAGTAATGAAGGCTATTAAATATCTAGATACATGGAAAATAACAGTTGCAGGAACATGCATTCCATGGTCATAGCAGTGTAAATGTGGCTGTGGTCTGCACTACAAGCACATGGTTGGTACACAGAACAAGCAATGGGTCTTTTGCACATCTTTTCACTGCTTCTCCCTAGTGATTTTCCTCGGAGCTACATTATCAATAATACACCTCAATGTGTAAGGAAGCATAACAGAGTTGTATCAAGGAAAATAGATACCATATCTGAGATCAGAACCTCAGCTTGATTGACTCCACTGAGAGCTATGATAACTTACACCAGCTGCATGGGTCAGATCCCTCAATGTAGGTATGTTTGAAGTTTGTTGTTCAGTTCTAGTTTCTTTTATAGTGCAGATGGGGGAAGTAGGGTTTTTTATTTTAATTATTGGATATTAGGTCTGCGTGTCTCTCTCATATATATACACAGAGCCAACAATTCCTTACTGTGTAGCAACAAGTTGTTAAATCAGTCTCACTTCCCCCCTTCCTCCTTTTTCTTGTTTTGTTTTCAAACAACTTGATTGATTTAATATAGTCTCTATTGCCTTTACAAGAAGGAATCACTCCAAGAGCTCCTTTTATATTCAAGTTGGTGATTACAATAGTATAGCATTACTGATAACCATATCCTTTTAAACTGTATCAAACACTGAGTAAGATTTGAACTAATGGTTAAAATCCAAAATAAAACATTAAATGCAGGTAAAATTTCACATTTACAAAATTTGCATATAGACAACCTGATCTAAATATAGATAGGGAGAAACCAACAGATGATCAACTGTACCCATCCTTCAAAATCCCCTTCCCCTATGTTTTCAGTTGTGCTCCTCACTTACTGCATTACATTCAAACCTCAGTCCTGATCCTGAAACCGTATCGACGCAATCTAGGGGGCTGTATGTGGTCACAAGAGTCTGCCTACGTGGATCCAGTTGAAGGATCAGGGTCTTATACTAAAAGGGGCTCGGGGCAGGGATCACTGGCCTGATTTTCAGAGATGTTGAACATCCACCAAACTCCCAGTGAAGTCACTGGGAGTTGCAGATGCTTATTATCTCAGACACAATCCACATGTCTTTAGCTTTTTCTGTGCGGCATCCAGCAAATACCTAGCCTCTGAGAAATAATATAACTATCCCCAGCCCTGCCCCACACATGCTGTGTGTCCTTAGCCATGCCTTGCCGTGTCTCAGTTTTCCCATTTTGTCAAATGAAAAATGATGCTGCTGTAATATGCAAGGGATATTGCAAGGCTTAATTCACTTATTTGTGTAAGGCACTCAGTGTGGTGATGAAAACCATACATGTGTCTAAATAAATTGAATGGTATGCTGATCAACATGGAAATCTTAGGCCTATTTGAGCTCACATATGTTGGTTTTACATCCATATAACTCCCTCAGTTTCAACTGAGTTACTTCTGATTTGCCCCACTATGAGAAGAATCAGCACCCTTATTTTCTAGTATGTTTCTAAAAGCACCCTGCATACAAACAGTGTTATATATTTAAAAAAAAATTATTAGCAAATATGTATGACAAAACATCAAAGTGGAAAAATTTCAGAATTTATATAAAACCATCTGATCACACTAATGTAGGATTGCCAATTTTGGTTGGACATACTCCTGGAGGTTCTCTCACGACATAATCTTTAACTAAAGATTCAACTTTAATTCCTAGAGACTCCAGCACAATCCTGGAGGGCTGGCATCCCGACACCAATTTTTTGTTTTGTGTAAGCAGCTGTGGCAAATTCATACTAATTAATGAATTCTCAATTTGTTTTGCTCTATTCAGGAACAAGTTGCTCTAAGAATGTAACAGATATCCCCTCTGACAGTACCGAAAATGCTTCATCTGAAATAAATAAATAAATAAATAAATAAAAGGGAAACTACTTTGCTGAAGAATCTGGGTGAAGTCTTGACCCACTGAAGTCAATGACACAACTTCCATTGACTGCAGCAATGGGGCCCAGGATTTCACCCTATGTGTTTTTATTCAAGAAGACATACTATCAGAAAAATAGGTTTAATTAGTCATGTAACATTTTAACTTCATTTTTCCTTTTGCTTAAGCACTGTACTTCTTATTTACAAATGAATCTAAAAATAGCGGGGGTTAAATTCAATACATAACTTTGAAATAGAAATAATTTTATTCTTTTCACCAAATTATTGAATAAATTGCTAGGCAAACTTCATTGATCATTGTCAAATAGTCATGCATGGTATGTGAGTAAGTTAAATAGCGCTCTTGCATGAACACCTTTTTATTTATCTTTCCTGTACGAATATAATTTATTGGGAGTAACACAGATTAATGAATAAAGCTGCAGCTCTTCAGTCATTGTTCAATACTAACAAGTGATTCTTGGTTCATATCACAAGAACATGACCTATAAACTAATACAATAGAAAGTACCATCCTGGATTGAAACTTAAAATAAAATCTCCCATTCCTGCCAAGTTTAGTTCTGTAATTCAAATTAAATCATATAAAACAGTCTGGGATTTTTTTTTATTATTTATTTTTTTTGGTGAAGCTACATTCCCTTACATGTTTTCTGTGAGCTCTTGAGTTGGTTACAATTTTGAAAAAAAAACATGAAGAAAACAGTGCCATTTACAACAGAAAGAGGTTAAATAGTCTCCCAGGTGAGTACCCTAACCATCAGGCTTTAGTTATTTTCCCTCATTCTCCCTCTCTCTTTGTTCCAGTGATTATTTAAGTATTTTATACAAAATGCAACAGTTTCAACAGGAGAGTGAGAGAGACACTCTCCAGAACACTTACCAGGGATGTGGGATTACTGGATTTGAGTCCCTACTCCAGAGAAGGGATTCAAACCTGGTAGCCCTAACCACTGAGCTATTGGGCACAATGCCACCACCATTTCTTTCATTTTGTGAATGCTGCCATAGTCCTCTTCTGAATCTAGCCCTCAAAACTGAAATGTTTTATTTGGAAATGTCAAAACAGTTCATTTTGATATTTCCAGTACTTTTTCTGACCATAATAAATCTCACTCAGCTGTATTCATAGATATGACTTTAAGTTAGATCATCTATTTCTAAAAAAAAAAAAACTAGCTGTACTTTTCTTGAATATTTTTCAAGATAAGAATTTCTCCCCAACCAAACACATAGCCTGGCCAGGAATAACTGGTCCATGTGATATAAAACCATGCCTCAAATGTCAAAATACTGTCTGTGGCATCTAAAAGATTTTTACAACAAAAACAGTTATCTCACAAAGACATTGTGATTTGCGGGAAAGAATGCAAAGTGGAAACTAAGATTCTTAAAATCCACAGCAAAAGCACATCTGTTTGGAATCTAAAAAATCTTTCGTAAAACTTGGCACAGAAATGTTCACCAATCAATTTTGACAGGAAACAAAATTTTAAGGATTCGAATATGCAAAGTTTGTGGACTAAAAAATCCCCCCAGAGAGTTGTCTCAGCAAGGAAGAATCACATATAGCTCAAAATGTAATTTAGCCTTCACTCACAAAATATCATGTGACTTGACTAATTGAGCCATTTTTGGCAATTTTGGCTTGCAACACTGAGGGTCAAAGCACCCTAAAACACCACCTAAAACAACACTGCCCAAAGTGGCTATGACATGCTTCCCAGAGGTTGGAAGGGACAAAGAACTATCCTGGAAGGATGAGGTAGAGCGGTGGAAGTGCAAGTTTCCCCTCATGTGGTCAGTTTTCAAAAGTTTGGGGGAAAATATTTCTACAGACAACACATGCACTTATGTTATCTAAATAGATTTGCGTATAGAAAACCAAGTCACGTAGGAGCAGAAGAAGTGGACAAGAAAATAAGAACATTGGTTCCCTCTCCAGGAGCGCCATAGGCAGTTATAATGGTTCCCACCACCAAGGAGATGTTGTATTTACTGATTTTGTGTGCGCCCGCGCAGGTGCATGAGTTAAACTATGTGATTGTCTACTGGATGGCTCACATGAAGAATAAAGGGTAAACAATAGTTAAGGAGGCTATTTAACTCAGGGGGCAAAAGCCTTTGTATATGTAGATGAAAGACCATGACTCCAAGCCTACATAAAAATAAGCAGAAAAATCAATATACTTACATTAATTGTGCGGTATTTTGCAACTGGCACAGATGGAAAAAGAAAAAAATAAAATGGAGTAACTGGAAGTGATATTGACTTCCATGGAAGCAAGATTAGTCCCAGTAGGTTCAACAAGATGCTCACGGGCCTACATAACTTATTTTTCTTTGCAAAGTCTTATGCACCTGTAAGTTATGTCCTGAGTATACAAAGTATGACCTTATGAGGTACTGAGTGCAGTGGCATGGTCTCTGCTGCTCATTCACTGCTATTACACTACTGCTGATTGCAAAATAGTGTATACTTTTAGAAAGGAATTATATATTAACTTGTGCAGCTCTTCATAGACATTTTTGTTACCACCAGATATCTTACTTTGTGTCCCGAAACACCTTTCAAAAAATTCATTGTTTTCAATACAAAAAAATGTATGTTTATATCTATGAAGGAATTAATATTTTCTCATTTTATCACTTGCACATGTAAAATTATAACCACATTGTTTGTTTGATAACACACATTTCATACAGCACTAGGTAGCCCAAACTCTTTAGTCATAAATCATGGTGAGAGTTTGTTATTCACGTAATGTAATTCCAGGCTTTCTGTTCCCAGAAGAGTAATGTGATGTTAATCTTTTCCACAAACCAATTTTCTTGTATATTTAAATTAGTTTAAAGCATTCCTTATGTCAAAGATTTCAATATTTATGTTACTAAATTAAATAGAATAGTTCTTAGTTGCTGAGGTCCTCTGTTTAATCAACAGTCTATTTTTCGTTATAATATACACTTACAAGATTGCAAGACATATAGTACGTAATCATAACATCTTAACCTTTCATTGGATTAGCAAGGAAAGCCTGAGTGACAGTTACAATAATATAGCATTACAAAAATTGATGCACTCTTACGTCTTGTCTTCTTGAGAAAGCAAAACTGACCTGACAAAAAATGAATTTAAATTTTCCATTTTAAGCTTATTAAGATTTCATTCTTGGAATTCTGAGTTATTTCTAATTTTCTTTGTCACAAGAAAGAATACTGTATGCTAGTCATAAATAAACTCCTATAATAAAAGTAGTCAGTAATGAAGACCAATGTTTACAAGACTCCCATGTGATTTCATTTTAGCAACGTTAATGATTGTGCTCAAGTATACTTCCTATATTTATCCATCCAAAGTACATTTATGGCCCCTTTTACCACAGTATCTGTAATGTATTTACACACAGCACCCCTGAGTGTACAAAAGTACTATTTTTCCGATTTTACAGATAGGAAACTGAGACAAAGAGACTAAGACTTGGACTAGATCACACAGGAAGCCTGTGGAGGATCACAGAAGTGAATTCAAGTCTCCCAAGTTCCAGGCTACCAACCTAACCAACCTTTCATTTCCTTTTGGAGCCAAAAAAAGTATGTAAATACTGTACCACTATCATTATTTTGCATAAGTTTCAGACCCATGAGTACTTACACATTGTGTCTGGTTTCTAATACATATAAAAGTAGACAATATATTCTTTACATCAGCAAGTAACTATTGGTAGCAAGCATGCTCTTATATAAATGAGTTTGACGACCAGGTACAAAAATGTTTAGGCTTCTTCTAGAGCTACGTGAATACTGATTAGGCATATCAAAAAGTGGATGTGCATTATCTCTAATACATTTCACAGACTAACTGCAGGTAACACATTAGAAAAATGTTTAAAGTTGCAATAATGTTAAAAAGCACTTTCCACTCTAAATGTCTTGCTTCTCCTTTATGAAAATTAATTCTGTCAATTTCAAATAAATCTAGATAGCACAGACTTTGTAACTTTTGACTGTTCCCCATCCAGCTTTCTCTTTTATTAAATCTGGTGGCTATAGTTATTTTACCTCATTCACTTGCTCTGACAAAATGTGCAAAAATCCCCAGAGATGGCATCAGTTTCTCCTCCCCTCCTCCCCCATTTCTTTTCTTTTAAAATATATATAAATCTCTCATGGTCACATCACTCTAGAGAGGCAATATTTAAAGGTTGAGATGGCACTTCCATTCTAAATCCCTATTTTCAGGCACAAGTTGCTCAAACCCTCCCCTCCCCAAATAGTCATCTGTTGATATACAAGAACCAAATCTTGGTAGATACCTGGAAGCAAACAAAATATCCCCTTGCATTCCAGCTGTGAACAGCCTATAGAGAGCTGTCATTTATGCAATCTGTTTCCTCTAAGTAGGAATAAATTGGGAGGGTAAGAAACTCTGCTCAGGGGATACAGGGTAGCTGTATTTGTGTATATGCACAGTAATTGACACAATGGCCATGTTGGCATCATGTTTCATGAAGTAAACTCTTCACATATTTCAATGGATCCAGAATTGGAGATGCCATTCTTCCAATGAGCATTCCTACATGAATTTACAAGCTGTTTCTTGTCTTGACCACACACAAAAACTACTCCAAATCATTAGGTAGCAAAACACATGCAATTCTCAGACTAGAAAGACAATTCCTTTGTGCTGCTAACACATTTAAAAATAGAAGACTCAGGATAATTTGATTTGTGTGGTTGTCATAACATTTTTCCCAGATCTGGACCTTAGCGTCCAAAATATGGGTGTTAGCATGAAAACCTCCAAGCTTAGTTACCAGCTTGGACCTCATAACGCTGCCACCAGCCAGGGATTTATACAGTGCCTAGCTCACTGTGGTCTCCCCAAAACCTTCCCTGGGGGACCCCAAGACTCAGATTCCTTGAGTCTCCACAACAAAGGGGAATAAACCATTTCCCTTCCCCCTCCTCCCCTCCAGGTGATCCCTCCCTGGGTTCCTGGAGAGATATACAGAAGCAAGCTCCGTGAATCTAAACAGAGGGACTCCACCCTCCCTGTTTCCAGTCCTGGAAAACACAAGTACCGAGAGAGCTAATCTCTCCCCCACCCCCCTTCACCCAGAGGGTATGCAAAGTCAGGCTAGTAAATCTAACACAAAGAGATTTTCCCCCTGACTTCTTCCTCCCACCAATTCCCTGGTGAGCTGCAGACTCAATTCCCTGGAGTCCCCACTAAAGAAAAACTCCAACAGGTCTTAAAAAGAAAACTTTATATAAAAAGAAAGAAAAGGACATAAAAATGGTCCCTCTGTATTAAGGTGACAAATACAGGGTCATTTGTTTAAAAGAAAAAAATGAATAAACAGCCTTATCCAAAATGAATACAATTTAACACATTCCAGCAACTACACACATGTAAATACAAAAGAAAACAATATAAACCTTATTGTCTTACTATCTTTGTACTTACAACTTGGACACAAAAGATTAGAAAGCCAGGAGATAGAAAAATCACTCTCATAGCCAAGAGGGCACAGACACAAGACAAAGAACAAAAAACTCACACCCAAAACTTCCCTCCACCCAGATTTGAAAAAGTCTTGTTTCCTGACTGGTCCTCTGGTCAGGTGTTTCAGGTTACTCCTTTCCAGGTGAAAGAGACATTAACCCTTAGCTATCTGTTTATGACAGTGGTCATCCGAAACTGACTTTGCAGAAGGCACTGAAGAAATTTTGGCACTATTTACAAGACTGCATGGACACAGGCTGCATGATACTGCATTTTAAACTAGCTGAACAGCGTTTTTTACATCACTGGTTTGGCTCTCAAAACTTTGTAAATCGATCAGATCTTAGAATATACACTTTGTGAGGTAGGAGCTATGTTTTCGTGAGCGTACAATGCCTAGCAAAAACTGGACTCTGATCTGCATAAGAGCCTCTGAGTGCTAGTGGAATATAAATCTTCAATCCTAATAATCATTTTGCACCAACAATTAATTCTTAGGCTCATGAGTTTACTATGTTTATAAATTCAGAACTGCATTGACGTTTTTTTATTATAAATAATTCTTTAGAGTATATTTTTTGAAAGGCAAGCTAACAGCTTCAGATTTTCAAGGGAATGAAGCACTCCCTCCAAAAACCTTTAAAAGCTACTCAGTCTATACTATTTGTCACGCAGCAGGAGACAATAAGCTACCCTACTGTTCTGGTTTTCCCTTCTGTGGAACTTTAAGAAACTTTCAACCTACCACTGTAGAGCCAGATACAACAGTACTGTCTTCTCTCATCAACCAATAGTGCATATATTTAGCAAGCAACTATTAATGAATTGTTTATTGAAAGGTGTAAACAAAAGAATGTAAAACCAGCTGTATAAACAAAGTGCTTCATTTTAAGAGTCCCCATTTATGAAAAAGTACAATTTCTTGACTCTGATTCAGAAAACAAAGCAGTATTTTAGGATCAACGCTATATTTTAGGATCCTTTATAGTAGCAAGCTTATTTGAATTAATCAACCCTTAAAACTTAATAGAAGGACATAATCTTGATCCTTTCTAAAGAAAAGACAAGTTAATTTAAACTAACCAGCATAGTTTTAAAATTAGATGACTATAAATTTTCTTCAATAAAGGGATTTTTAAGTAGAAAAAAAATCTTCGAAGGAGCATTATTAAATTGCTGAACTCTCTCAGATGAAGGGATATTTTCACATAACATGCATTTAATATTGTTTTCAGGCAACCAGCATTCCTTAAAACATTTTAGACTGATGTGAAATTTGATAATTTCATAATCTCACTAATGGAGGCTTTTCCACCTATTTTTAGCAGAAATAAAACAAAATATCTGTTTCAGTATCTAAAGTAACTTGCCAAAATGAAATATAGTCCGGTGCCTTTATTCATTCAGCACTGAAAGAAGAATGGATTACGTTTATAAATACATGCAGCAGTTTTTCTTTAGAATTCCATGCAGAATTAGAGAGAAGGGTCATAAGGGTCAATAAGAAGGATTATATGAGAACCAAAGAAAACTGGATTACCTAAGAAACAATGAGAGACAGAGAATGTCATAGCTCATAGTTTTTCAAATGGTGAACTGAAGGGCACAGAAATAGGAATTCTTAGGTGTAAATTTGCTTTTTGCAATGAACCACTACACATAAATTGAAAATAGAAGTGTGCAACTGAAAATCATTGGAAACGGTTTGTGATTAAGTTAGTATTTTCACAGTTTCAGGGTGGTAGTAGATTTGGATTCCAGCACAGGTTATTTCCATGTTGAGAAAGCAACGAGTGGACAAAGATGCAGGATACTATGTCTTGTGAACACTGTGGAAATGAGATGATGGACAGCAAAGAGAGAGCACATTTTGCAACAGCAACTGTCCCATTTCCAAGACAGACTGGGAGTCTGTCCCAGGAAATCCTTTGTTCAATCTAGGTACTTGGACTTTCATTTAAAAACACACTCCTCTAGACACTTGATCCTGGGACCAGTCAAAAATCACCTTTCAATGTTATCCTCAATATGTCTTTGCATCACAGCTACTTTGCATCACAAAAATAATCCTTTTGGAATTCAGCAATCCACACTATTAAACACATAGGACCTGTGTCACACTGTCTGGAGTGGCTCACAGCTGAGTGCATCAGTCTCAGGTCAGACTGTCAGAAAACAAGGGCAGACATGCTAAAATGGTGGTATATTCTATAATTAGATAGATTTCACCAAACCAGTAACACATCTGCATTCCTAGATTACTATACCAGTCTTAGACTCTCCAGCACATCTTGCTGCCCAGACAAACTAGATTTTGTGATGAAAGGTTATTAAAACCCAAAATCATCTCACATTAGCTTACTCCCAATACCAAAGGATTGGTTACTTAACCCAGGTCAATGGAAACTCTCGATCGTACACCAAAAACAATGCTGGAAGCCAATTTCTTTAGTAAACTAACTAAAGGTTTATTAGCTAAAAAAAAAAAGAAGAGTTATTGAGAGATTAAAGTAGGTAAGATACATCAACAGGCAAGCCAAAGTTTGTAAATCCAAAATGTTGACAGAGTTGTAATAAGATGACAGATTTCTAAAAGTTCCTCAAGTTTATCCAAAGTAATTCTGGGGATCTCTGCCTACTTTTTCAGTATCCCCCATCAGAATCCAAAAGAGTTCAGAGATGCAGGATCATTCCCTTAAGCCAGTATTTACAGATTCCGCTCACAGAAGACAAGCTGACAGTGGTCTTCACCCATGTGGGGACTTCCTCTGACAAAGAATAAGCAATGCTGACAGTCTGCATTCCCATTGGTGCTTAATGGCCTTTTGTGACACAGTAGGGAGCGGGGTGGATTGACCTGGGAATGTCATTTAGTTTTACTGGGACTCTCTGCATGGGGGATGGGAGAGCAGGGGATGACTTTAGGTGAGGAACGGTACCTGAGCCTGTAACCTGAGCCAGGAAGGGGAGTGGGGCGAGTCGACACCTTTGCCTGGGAAACTGGACAAAGGGAGAGGGGGAGAAAAGGAGGGGGAAGAGAGCTAGCTGGAGGGGTTTTTTATTTCAGTTTTGGGCTGGCTGGGAAGAGGCAGGGAACCCTAAGTCTGCAGTCGAAGATCCTTGCCCCCCAGAGGGACCTGGCTGAGGGGTCCTGGTTGTACCTAAAAGCCCTGCTTGGGACTGTGTTCCTGTCATCTAATAAACCTTCTGTTTTACTGGCTGGCTGAGAGTCACGGTGAATCGTAGGAAGTAGGGGGTGCAGGGCCCTGACTCTCCCATAGTCTATGACATCTTTGCTTTGAGGTTAACAACCCTCTTCATTTATGTACACAAGGTTTATTGGAGAAGCAACAGCAAACAATAATCTTTCAATAGTTTTCATGAAGTTTACATGTCAGAAATTTTAACACTAACACACACTTTAATCTAGGGCAGTGTTTCACAAACTTGGGATGCCACTTGTGTAGGGAAACCCGCTGGCGGGCCAGGCTGGTTTGTTTACCTGCCACGTCCGCAGGTCCCGCCAATCGCAGCTCCCACTGGCCGCGATTCACTGCTCCAGGCCAATGGGAGCTGCTGGAAGTGGCATGGGCCGAGGGACATACTGGCTGCCACTTCCAGCAGCCCCCATTGGCCCGGAGCGGCGAACCGCGGCCAGCGGGAGGCACAATCGACTGGACCTGCAGACCGGGCAGGTAAACAAACCTGCCTGCCAGGGGCTTTCCCTAAACAAGTGGCATTCCAAATTTGGGAAACACTGCTCTAGGATTTTCTAATTACAGACTAACAGACGTTTTGGAGCATGAGCTTTCGTGGGTGAATACCCACTTCCTCAGATGCATGTAGTGGAAATTTCCAGGGGCAGGTATATATATGCTAGCAAGCAAGCTAGAGATAACCAGGTCAGTTTGATCAGGGAGGATGAGGCCCTGTTCTAGCAGTTGAGGTGTGAAAACCAAGAGAGGAGAAACTGGTTCTGTAGTTGGCAAGCCATTCACAGTCTTTGTTCAATCCTGAGCTGATGGTGTCAAATTTGCAGATGAACTGAAGCTCAGCAGTTTCTCTTTGAAGTCTGGTCCTGAAGTTTTTTTGCTGCAGGATGGCCACCTTAAGGTCTGCTATAGTGTGGCCAGGGAGGTTGAAGTGCTCTCCTACAGCTTTTTGTATATTGCCATTCCTAATGTCTGATTTGTGTCTATTTATCCTTTTCCGTAGAGACTGTCCAGTTTGGCCGATGTACATAGCAGAGGGGCATTGCTGGCATATGATGGCATATATTACATTGGTGGATGTGCAGGTGAACGAACCGGTGATGGTGTGGCTGATCTGGTTAGGTCCTGTGATGGTGTCGCTGGTGTAAATATGTGGGCAGAGTTGGCATCGAGGTTTGTTGCATGGATTGGTTCCTGAGCTAGAGTTATTATGGTGCGGTGTGCAGTTATTGGTGAGAATATGTTTCAGGTTGGCAGGTTGTCTGTGGGCAAGGACAGGCCTGCCACCCAAGGCCTGTGAAAGTGTGGGATCATTGTCCAGGATGGGTTGTAGATCCTTGATGATGCGTTGGAGGGGTTTTAGCTGGGGGCTGTATGTGATGGCCAGTGGAGTCCTGCTGGTTTCTTTCTTGGGTTTGTCTTGCAGTAGGAGGCTTCTGGGTACACGTCTGGCTCTGTTGATCTGTTTCCTTATTTCCTTGTGTGGGTATTGTAGTTTTGAGAATGCTTGGTGGAGATTTTGTAGGTGTTGGTCTCTGTATGAGGAGTTAGAGCAGATGCGGTTGTACCTCAGTGCTTGGCTGTAGACAATGGATCGTGTGATGTGTCCGGGATGGAAGCTGGAGGCATGAAGGTAGGCATAGCGGTCGGTAGGTTTTCGATATAGGGTGGTGTTAATGTGACCATCACTTATTTGCACCGTGGTGTCAAGAAAGTGGATCTCCCGTGTAGATTGGTCCAGGCTGAGGTTGATGGTGGGGTGGAAGCTGTTGAAATCATGGTGGAATTTTTCCAGAGTCTCCTTCCCATGGGTCCAGATGATGATGATTTCATCAATGTAGCGTAGGTAGAGAAGGGGCGTGAGTGGACGAGAGCTGAGGAAGCGTTGTTCCAGGTCGGCCATAAAGATATTGGCATATTGTGGGGCCATGTGGGTGCCCATAGCAGTGCCACTGATCTGGAGATATATATTGTCATCAAATTTGAAATAGTTGTGTGTAAGTATAAAGGCACAGAGCTCAGCAGCCAGTTGTGCTGTGGCATCATCAGGGATAGTGTTCCTGACAGCTTGTATTCCATCTGTGTGTGGGATGTTTGTGTAGAGAACCTCTACATCCATGGTGGCTAGGATGGTGTTTCCTGGGAGGTGACCAACGCATTGTAGTTTCCTCAGGAAATCAGTGGTGTCACGGAGATAGCTGGGAGTGCTGGTGGCATAGGGTCTGAGTAGAGAGTCCATATATCCAGACAGTCCTTCAGTGAGAGTGCCAATGCCCAAGATGATGGGGCGTCCAGGATTTCCGGGTTTGTGGATCTTGGGTAGTAGATAGAATAACCCTGGTCGGGGCTCTAGGGGTATGTTGATTTCTTCTGGTGTTAGTGTAGGGAGTGTCCTGAGTAGATGCTGTAGTTTCTTTGTGTATTCCTCAGTGGGATCTGAGGGAAGTGGCCTGTAGAATTTGGTATTGGAGAGTTGTCTGGAGGCCTCCATTTGGTAGTCAGACCTGTTCATGATGACAACGGCACCTCCTTTATCAGCTTCTTTGATGATAATGTCAGGGTGGTTTCTGAGGCTGTGGATGGCATTGCGTTCTGCACGACTCAGGTTGTGAGGCAAGCGATGTTGTTGTTCCACGATTTCTGCCTGTGCACGCCGGCGGAAGCATTCAATGTATAGGTCCAGACTGTCACTGCTAGAACAGGGCCTCATCCTCCCTGATTGAACTGACCTCGTTATCTCTAGCTTGCTTGCATATATATACCTGCCCCTGGAAATTTCCACTACATGCATCTGAGGAAGTGGGTATTCACCCACGAAAGCTCATGCTCCAAAACATCTGATAGTCTATAAGGTGCCACAGGATTCTTTGCTGCTTTTACAGATCCAGACTAACACGGCTACCCCTCTGATACTCTAATTACAGGGTATGCATAGGCATATGTAACCTAATAGCCAACCAGTTACAGATAAGTGACCACAATAACATTAGCATTTCACTAGTTTTCGTGAATTTAGAGCAAATGTAATTACCCAGACATATGCCATGTAAATGTTATGTGATAATATCCCCTTTTGTTCTACTCTAACAAGTGAATTGGCCTAGGCCTACTAGCCCACTTAACGTTTCTTTGATATTCACACACAAGTGAATTGGCCTATGGTTCTGATTTGAGCTGGCAACCTTTTAGACAGCATCACAACCTCACTCACAATCATTCACACCATTTTCAAACTACATGGACTTCATAAAGTTCTAAGGCACTCACTGTTTTCACCCATTACTCAATTCAAACTCCTCTGTACTGAGCTCACTGTCATTTCTTCTGAATGTTGTTGTAGTTGTGTTGGTCTCATGTGTTGGATATGAGAGAGACAAAGTGAGTGAGGTAATATTTAATTGGACCAACTTCTCTCATGATATTCTTATAGATAAACTAGGAAAGTACAATTTAGATGGGGCTCCTATAAGGTGGGTGCATAACTGGCTGGATAACCGTACTCAGAGAGTAGTTATTAATGGCTCCCAATCCTGCTGGAAAGGTATAACAAGTGGAGTTCCGCACGGGTCTGTTTTGGGACCGGCTCTGTTCAATATCTTCATCAACGATTTAGATGTTGGCATAGAAAATACGCTTATTAAGTTTGCAGACGATACCAAACTGGGAGGGATTGCAACTGCTTTGGAGGACAGGGTCAAAATTCAAAATGATCTGGACAAAGTGGAGAAATGGTCTGAGGTAAACAGGATGAAGTTCAATAAAGATAAATGCAAAGTGCTCCACTTAGGAAGCAACAATCAGTTTCACACATACCGGATGGGAAGAGACTGTCTAGGAAGGAGTATGGCAGAAAGATATCTAGGGGTCATAGTGGACCACAAGCTTAATATGAATTAACAGTGTGATACTGTTGCAAAAAAAGCAAACGTGATTCTGGGATGCATTAACAGATGTGTTGTAAACAAGACACGAGAAGTCATTCTTCTGCTTTACTCTGCGCTGGTTAGGCCTCAACTGGAGTATTGTGTCCAGTTCTGGGCACCGCATTTCAAGAAAGATGTGGAGAAATTGGAGAGGGTCCAGAGAAGAGCAACAAGAATGATTAAAGGTCTTGAGAACATGACCTATGAAGGAAGGCTGAAACAATTGGGTTTGTTTAGTTTGGAAAAGAGAAGACTGAGAGGGGACATGATAGCAGTTTTCAGGTATCTAAAAGGGTGTCATCAGGAGGAGGGAGAAAACTTGTTCACCTTAGCCTCCAATGATAGAACAAGAAGCAATGGGCTTAAGCTGCAGCAAAGGAGATTTAGGTTGGACATTAGGAAAAAGTTCCTAACTGTCAGGGTAGTTAAACACTGGAATAGATTGCCTAGGGAAGTTGTGGAATCTCCATCTCTGGAGATATTTAAGAGTAGGTTAAATAAATGTCTATTAAGGATGGTCTAGACAGTATTTGGTCCTGCCATGAGGGCAGGGGACTGGACTCGATGACCTCTCGAGGTCCCTTCCAGTCCTAGAGTCTATGACTCTATGAGTCTCTCTTGGTGAAAGAGAGAAGTTTTCAAACCCCACAAACGATGCCAGACCTTCAGAGCATCATAAACTTGAAAACTTGTCTCTTTCACCAACAAAAGTTGGTCCAACAAAAGGCATTACTTCACTCACCCTTTTCAACAGCTGTATTCTTTATTGCTGTTCACATACAGCATGATAATTAATCTGTGAATTAATATTAACATTTACATACCAATTTGCATTTTCAGCGTTTACAAACTTTAATCCTCAAATCATTCCTGATGAAGAGAAATATTATTCCCATTTTACAGATGAACAAATGGAAGTACAGACTGGTTGAGTGACTTGCCCAACTCAATTGTTTCTGGCTTCTGTTCCATTAACATACACTATCAGTCATTGCTACCAAACTTATGTGTTGTATAGCTGTGTCATGTTTTCCCACAATAGTATTGTTTGTTTATTTACACAGTTCTCAAGGCCACTGTAATCATTGTTTAGTAAAAGAGGGTCACATCAGCAGATTCAGAATGATACTAAAAATACTTGCAAGTTTATTGTCTGCTCGCTAGCCAAAAGATGCACCCATTATTTCAGAGTGATGAACTGAATGTTTCAAAAAGAAAACTGTTTATAGTGTGCCATTTAAATATAAAAACATTTAAATACTTTGTACTGCCATAGTATTTTCACCATTTCAATGGAACAAAGGAAATGGAGTTTAGCATCCATCCATCACTAAAAGTTTACAAAGACAAAAATTTTAAATCCACACACAGAGTGAGCCACAGCTAGTAAGCAAACCTATTAGAACCCACAAAAGCAGGTCACTATGTCTTACCACTCATACAAGAATTAAAACTTTTCACTTGAGTTCTGAATGCATGATGAACTCATCTTGATCACTACTTCATTATCAAAAAACAAAGACTATAATGCCTGGAAAGAAACTTGTATTTCACTATATTAACCTTCCATACACTGTTAAAGCTGGAACAATAAATTCCACTTTCACAAACTCCAGATTAATTCCTGATTCCAACAATAAAACAGACACTTGTGTTCATCAGTTACCCATTAACAATCAAATATTTACATACTTGATTAGCTCAAAGAGTCACTTTCTAATTCTTTATATCTACGCTTGACAATCTGCTGAGTACAACTGTACCTATTAGCTTCTTTTCCCTGAGTGGCTGAGCTGATTTGTTCTGCTGCACAACACACAGTATGTTTGAAACACTATCACTACTATTTTTTTCTCCCAAGAATTGCCATTTCTCACTTGCTAATACTGTATAAATAGATTTCTGGAAGGATGTTTCTTGTTTTTGCCATATTTTCATTTTTTTTAATTTATTTTAACGCTAAGGAAACTAGGTCCCCTCCGCTTCATCCCCTCCCCACAGAAAATTTATATTAAAAACTCATGTAGTTACATATGCAGACTTCTTAAAACCCTGTCAAAGTTTCCATGCTATGGGTTGTATTCATTGAAAAACAATTGTCTCTTTGAAAGTCCTTGGTAATCTATATGAAGACACCAGGTTATGGCATGCAAGGTGTGAAAAAATTATCAGTTCCTTGGCTTCTTTGAGCTTCTGTCAGACATTTTGAAGTCAAGAGACACATACTGGATAATGACAGAGCACTCAGGTCCAAACCCAGCAAACAATTAACCATGTGCATAGTGAAGTAACATGAGAGTACTCACGTGCCTAAAGGTAAGCACATGCTGAAGAGCTTTTTTCTGGAGCAGAGCCTAACATCTTCCGTCTAGCTGGATCACAGATATTGTAGAGGGTTCAGGGTCTCAAATACTTTGGTAATGGGGGCCCAAATGCGAAGCTTGAAGTTTCTGCGTGTTGCACATCTGATGCCTCACTATGCTTAGGAAACTTGTATAGTCACTCTCTTGCCAGTCTGGTTTCTCATTGGGGTCACACTGACTCATTCTGACACCTGAGTGTTTTATTACATTTCATTAAGTTTATTTCCTGGGCTCAGGTGCAACCTGTCTTAGGAAGGAAAATGTATATTTCAAAAATTGTTTTGATGCCTTTTTCCCACTCCACCAACAGTAGTCAGTAGCAAAGCTTTCACTGTATTTTAGTGTCTGGGATAAATGCCAATGCATTAATACCCTTTCTCTCCTCCTCTTTCTACTAATGAGCTAGTTACCTGATTCCGGTTGTTTTGGTATTTATACTTGTAAAAGCACTGACCTTTGCTGCTCAGCCTTGACACACACACAGAAGACTCTCATCACAACCACATTATTGATCCTGTTGGATCTGGCCTGTGTGACTGGCCATGAATTCTCACTACAAAAAAATCCTTAGTCAGAACTGCAAACTGAGGGCTACAAAATATAGGACTATAAAACACACAGAGTAGAATGATTTTTTGATGTATTAAAACAAATGGAAAAGTCGTCTTCTGAAATGTTCTACTCACTTAAACTCAGAAAAATTGTTACTGAAACCAAAACTAGTGCAAGAAAGGGAAATGTTTATGATTCAGGGTAGTTCCTTCCAATCTTTAGCAGAGCATCAGCAAAAAACCTTCAGGTGTTCCATACTAGAACATGAACCAGAAAAGCAGTGTACATATCTCTTGACCATCACCAGCAGCTCCTTCCCAAGGTGGTAGGGTTTTTTAATGGAACTTTTCACCAGTCTATACCATTGTTCCAGAAATAGGGGCAGCTCCAGGCACCAGCACGCCAAGCGCGTGCTTGGGGCGGCAAGCCACTGGGGGTGCTCTGCCTGTCGCCACGAGGGCAGCAGGCAGGCTGGCTGCCTTTGGCAGCATTCCTGCGGAGGGTTCGCTGGTCCCGCGGCTTCGTGGACCTCCCACAGGCACACCTGCGGGAGGTCCATCAATGCCACAGGACCAGCGGACCCTCCCAAAGGCAGCCTGCCTGCCGTGCTTGGGGTAGCAAAATGCTTAGAGCAGCCCCTGTCCAGAAACATAGAATTACAGGCATTAATTCCTCTTCCTTGGTCAATTTTGTCAAGAAAACTGTACATAGTGATTCACGTAATATTTCAGTTGATGCTATACCAGTTCCATGGATTCATGTTGCTTACAGAACAAAAAGTTGAATGATAAACATTAAAGTGTAATTTTAGAGCAAAGAGTGGAAGGATATCCTGGATTAAACATTCATTGTTTAAAACTGTAAATATTTAAGAGGTGTTTTCATTTAGTTTCCTGGGTCTTAATGAATGCTGTTACTAAAGTATGCTTTGCATCATTTAGTGCAGAGACATGAGGCAGTTTTTCACCTCTAAATATCTAGTAAAAACAGAGTACCACAGTATACAAACCGCATCAACAGAATGTAAAAGCAGCAAAGAGTCTTGTGGCACCTTATAGACTAACAGACGTATTGTAGCATGAGCTTTCGTGGGTGAATACCCACTACATCGGATGCATGTGAATGTGCGTTCAACAGAATGTGTGTTCTTTACCTTAGAAAGTGATCACGGACCTTGAAACAGGACATGAGGGAAACTGTGGTTACAGTCTCTGGTGAACAAAAAACCTTAGCTGTGGGATTATTCTTTTTGTTTGTAATATGATAGTACAGAAAGGCCTAGTCACAATCAGGGCCCCATTGTGCTAAAGATCCTATAAATGCATAGGAAGACGCTGTCCCTACTCCAAAGAGCTAATGGTGTGTATGAGCAGACAGAAGGGAATGTCAAAGAAGATACTTGGTTAAATCTCTTTCTCACACATACAGAGAGATATCTGGAGAGGCTGCAGTTAGCAGTAAAGATTCTCAGAACAGTATACACTGTACCAGTGGATACTGGTTCAATTACTTTGGGAGAAAACACTGAAGAGTTTCTGACAACTGACTTCTGCCATTTTTCTGGCTAGACACTGTGAGACTATTTCAGCTACTTCTCCATGGTACAAGTACAAAACAAAATAAAGCACAGCAGTGCTGGCAAAAATAGCTCAGAAAACAAAGAGACAAGAAACTCAAATGCTTTCCTTTTATATTACTAAGGCAGTTAGGGTGAAATCCTGCCCCTATGGAACTCAGTAGGAATTTTGTAGGAAAGTTATTGTCGGTGGGGAGGTGGGGGAAGTTGCGGTACTGCTATCCTTACTCTGGGGCTGCTGCTGGCCTTCTGAAGAGCAGCAGCTGTTGGCTAGGAGCCCAGCTCTGAAGGCAGAGTTGCAGCCAACAGCAGAGCAGAAGTAAGGATGACATGGTATGATATTGTCACCCTTACTTCTGAGCAGCTGCTGGCAGGGCACTGCCTTCAGAGCTGGATGCCCAGCCAACAGCTGCCACTGTCTGGCCGCCCAGCTCTGAAGACAATGAAGAAGTAAGGGTGACAGTACCATGACCCTCCTAAAATAACTTTGCAACCCCCTTGCCACTCTCTTTTGGGTCAGGGTCTGCAGTTTGAGAAACACTGGTCTCCCCCATGGAATCTGTATAGTACAGGTCTCTCACAACTTATGCACATTTAACATGCGTGATTTCAACTATACGCGTACGGTGGGAGTGGGGGGCGTGGCCTCAAGTGGGGGCAGGCATGGCCTCAAGATTTAAAGGTCCTGGGGCACCAGCTGTGGCTGGGAGTCCCAGGGCCTTTTAATCACCCAGAGGCTCCCAGTTGCAGAGGAGGCTGGTAGCCCTTGTGGCGAACTAAAGCACCCAAGGCTCCAGCCACAGTGGCGCTCCAGGCCCTTTAAATGCCAGCCTCAGCCCGGCTGCCAAAGCTGCGGGCAGGATTTAAAGGGCTCCTCTGGGCTCCCCACCATGGCAGGAAGCCCGGCGGAGCCCTTTAAATCCCACCTGCAGCTCCAGTGGCCGGGCTGGGGGGGCATTTAAAGGGCTCCGCCGGGCTCCCCGCCGTGGCAGGAAGCCCGGTGAAGCCCTTTAAACCCCACCCGCAGCTCCAGTGGCTGGGCCAGAGGGGCATTTAAAGGGCGGTCGGGAGCCCAGTGGAGCCCTTTAAATGCCCCCCAGCCCAGCCGCCGAAGCTGCGGGTGGAGTTTAAAGGGCTTGGGGATATCATTTCAACTATACGCGATTTTCGCTTTACTTGATAACCGCGGAACGGAACCCCCACCTAAGATAAGACTTGCCTGTAAAGGGTAAAAGCACACAAAAGATCAGATTTCATGGGAGGAGACCAGATATCATGGTCCGTGATGAGTTTTTCATGACTGTGAATTTGATAGGGCTCCAATAATCTCCTTTTATTCTGCACATTCAGCACAACATTACAAACCCTATTCCTTATATTCAAGATAAAATTTCCCCAAGTTTTGACCACCCTGCCTCTGTCCTCCACCTGGGAGAGTGAGATTAACGGCTAGCAAACATATGCTGTTCCAGCACTAAAGACATATGCCAAGATTTTCAAATGACTGTACTGTTAAATCAATATTTAGAAACTTAAACAAGTGGCCTCATTTTCAACACTGCTGAGCACTGAACAAATTTTATTAGTCAATCTTTGATAAACATTTAATAAAGACCTAAAACTTTCAAAGTAGTATATTTCACATCTTAATTCTGGGTGAGTCTGCAAATGCAATGAGACCAATGGAGATATTTCCAGACCCATTTTGTTCAGGGTTAGCTAGCTTGGATAAACTTCCAAACTTTTGGATTCTTACCTAAAACAAACAAAACCTCCAAATCTTTTGGAGGTTTATTCACTGATATAATTTCTTAAGTGTTAAATCACTTTTTGTCTGTATCAGGTGTGCAGCACTGCACCCTAAGAGGAATACTCTCATCATCACAATTACAACTTCCATTGAATTGAAAAAAAATGATGTATATGACTTTGAAAAACAGACTTATAAAATATGCTTAAGCAACATTTGAATAAACCATTGTTTGCCATTTTTATTCAAACTGTCTGGTTTCCTTATGTTTTAAAAACTGCCGTGATTACAAATCACTATGTGAGTATTGAGCCATTCCATGACACAAATAACCAAGGCTATCACTGGATATACATGTTAGTTCATTTAATCAAGTCAAACTTTGCTATATGTATCATGAAATGGAAATGGTTCCAGGGAAAGACCGTTTATAAACTGCCTTGCTTCTTTCAGATAGCCTACAGCATGTGCAATTACCCAGCAACTCACTGGAGACATAGTACAGAGAAAGGTTAAATCTTGCTTCAGTTTATGGGCTTGTTTTTTGAGAAATTATTTTGACATGTCAACTTTTGTCTCTTTCACTAGCTATTAACTCAACATTTTGATTAAAACTCTAGAATGCTATAAAATTAACATGGCACATGTTAAATGGATTAAAAACTGGCTAACTGATAGGTCTCAAAATGCAACTGTAAACAAGGAATTGTCAAAGGGGTATGTTTCCATGGAGGGGGGTCTTGCAGGGATCGATTCTTAGCCTTATTCTATTTAACATTTTTATCCATGAAATGGAAGAAAACATAAAATTGCCAATTATAAAGTTTCAGATGACACAAAAATCAGGAGAGTGGTAAACAATGAAGACGACAGGTCACTGATTCAGAGCAATCTAGTTACTTGATAAACTTGGCATAAGCAAACAACATGCATATTTATACAGCTAAATGTAAATGTATACATCTAAGAACAGAGAATGTAGGTCATGCATACAGGATGAGGGACTCTATCCTGAGATACAGTCACTCTGAAAAAGATTTGGGGATCATAGTGGATAACTAGTTGAACAAGAATGCTGAATGTTAGGCTGTGGCCAAAAGCACCAATGTGATCCTGGGATGCATAAACGGGGAATCTTGTGTAGTAGCAGAGGTGTTATTTTACCCTTATATTTGGCTCTGGTGCACCGCTGCTGGAATGCTGTGTCCAGTTCTGGTGCCCACAATTCAAGAAGAATGTTGATAAATTGGAGAGACGTGAGAATGAATAAAGATTAGAAAACATGCCTTATATCGATAAACTAAATAGATTGAGTCCCTTGAGTCTAACAAAGATAAGATTGAGGGCAGATTTGATTACAGTCTATAAGTACTTATGTGAAGAACAAATATTTAATAACGGGCTCCTCAATCTAGCAGAGAAAAGTGTAACACAATGCAATGGCTGGAAGTTGAAGCTAGACAATTCGAGACTGAAAAAAAGATGTAAATTTCTGACAATGAGGGTAATTAACCATTGGAACAATTTACCAAAAGGTTGTAGTGGACTCTCCATCACTAACAATTTTTAAATCATGAGTTGATTTTTTTTCTAAAAGCTATGCTAAAGGAATTTTGGGGAAGTTCTGTGGTCCCTTCTGGCCTTGTAATCTATGAATTAGCACTTTGTGTTTATATATTTTGTAACTAAGCTGTAAATTATTATAAAATCAGTCACAAAATTGCAGATACCTTTTATGATTCTTCTATGTTTATAATACTGATCAGCAGTGATGTACATAAACATTGTTAAAGAGGCTTGATATGAACTTGGACATTTTGAAGAGTCAGCCTTAATTGGTTAAGTAGTTTTTTAATAAAAATCTTGGAAGCTGCACAGTGATTTTTTAATCTTTAAAGATTTAAGTGAGATTCATGTACATATCCCAAAACCTATAGGTAATCTGAATTAAGACTCAAAATGAAGGCATTTGAGTCACATTGACAAACTGTCCCCAAAATGTACCTTCCTTAACAGAAGGAAAATCTCATGCAATATAATTGGAGAAAGGCTTTTATAAGATTCTCTCATAAGGGCCTGATTATGTAAGGTTCTGGGCAAATCCTGGAAGATAAATGAGTACCTTCAACTCTCACTGGTCAGTGGGTACTAAGGGGACTCAGCACCTCACAGGATCAAGCCTTTAGTATCTTGTAGTCACTTTTAAAAAAGCAACATTTCAAAACAGCACCAAGTTCTTTATTACCAGGGCTGGCTCCAGTTTTTTTGCTGCCCCAAGTGGGAAAGCAGGACAAAAATAAATAAATACGTAAAATAAAGCTGATCTGCAGCACTTCGGCGGCAGCTCAATCACGCTGCTTCATTCTTCAGCGACAGTTCGGCAGCAGATCCTTCACTCCCTCTCTTCCTCTTTGGCAGCAGCTCAAAGAGGAAGAGAGGGACTGAGGGACCCGCTGCCGAATTGCAGCCAAAAACCCACACGTGTCTCCCCTTTCCATTGGCCACCCCAAGCACCTTCTTCCTTTGCTGGTGCCTGAGCTGGCCCTGTTTATTACAGTCTATATTAAGTCAAGTACTACACCTTGGTATGTTTTGCTTATTCAACAGCAACCACTTTACCTCCCTAGTATCTCCAGATGCAGAGGGGAGGAGTTATCTTGCATTTCTTTTAAATCCCATTTTTTGCCACACTTTCTCCAACTACCTCCTCTCGTTTCTGCAGGTAGTTCCTACGTTCTATTCATTTATGATTGGGGCAGCTACATCTGCACCTTGAACACGGATACAGTCTATTGATCAAAGGCTTATGGGACATATGTGATGCCCCTGGTGAACAATGAAAGTGTAGTGGTGTATATGTGTTAAACTATTATCATTTTCAGGATCTGGTACGCAGGCTCTAAGAGTTGGTGTCCGGATCTGCAGAGTATTGTGCACTAAGACTCCACAAGTAGGTGACCAGTTGCCATGGAGATGTGCAGCTGGATCTGTATGGCGAGGTGCTTGTGAGCTGGTACTGAAGGAAGAGCATGCTCTAGAATCAGCTGACATTTGGAGCCCAGGGAGCTGCCATCTGAACTGATCATTGTGCACCAAGATGGCTGGCAGGGACCTGGCAAAACTTTGCAGGAGGAGAGGGTCAAAACCTGTGTAATTTAGGAGGTTAAAAGGCTAAATTTGTACATGAGCAGGGAGGGCTAGAGATTATCCACCATGGAACTTCATATTCAGTACCTGGTTAATCACAGTAGGTGGGATAGACCTCTCCAGCCTGGGCTCAGATATTTTCCTATACTATATTGGAGCAAAGTGAAATGCTATTGCCTCTGGGTGGCAGACGTCCAGTACAGGTATTCATTTAACACGTGTTCTGGTTTCCTGATAAACCACACTAGGAATGAGGATTATGGGAGAGCATTCCCTAAAGAAACTGAGGGAAGGAGATGGGACTCCTAAGGCCTGGTACTCTGAGTACCACCCACTTGCCCCATACTCTTAATATTTGTAGAAGGGAGAGATAGTGGGATCCTAAGTTAAAAGCTTGGCTTAAGATGGCGAAGGGCTGGGTCCAGCCCACCCCCAAGGTGGTATGGATCACAAAGAAACACTGACTTACAGTGCACAAGTTATTGCTGGATAGTTTAGTATTAAGTTAATATAGTTCAACCTAGTTAAATCACATTCTTCGTTTCCTGTCTTTCTTCCTGTGATGGGACAATAATTCTTAAACCTTGATTTATTGTCTGAAGAAGAGTTGCCTGTTGACATTTATCTGTGGGGGTCTACAGAATGCTGTAGACTTATTGCATAAGCACACATGCTACAAACCTTGTTGATCCTTCAGGCACTACCACAAATTAAATGTTATTGTACAGAGCCAAGTTATTATACAGTGGATACCCTACGGAAAAATAAGATACCTGTCTTCCCATTATTTAAGTTTGGTGCTAAATTCTAAACTCTTAGTAACAGCACTTGCAAGTTTTCTCAATGGTATTTGATTTGAGTTTTTGTTTACGAATATATTTCTTAAACCTGATCAGTGGGAGGTAACAAGCCATTTCAGTTGAACTCTAAACCAAGTCTCAGCAAAGCCAGAAAGCTATCATGCACTTCCAATATTTTGTTTGCTGAAGATATTTTTTTTAATAATTAATGCTATTTAAACTGTACTTCTAAATAAAAGAATCAAACCCAACAATTCTTATTCAAGCGCAATTCCCACAGGAGTCAATGTAAGGACTGGATGATTTGTCCATAGAGAATAAAATGACTAATTATTTTAAAGCTAAGTCAGTGGTGAATATTTGGTTATGTTCTTTGAACTCCTTAATACTGTGTTATTGTATGAATATGTAATTTCTTTTCTATGCAATCCCCCATGTACATTGCTAATAAAGCAGTCACAGAATTCAACTTTTGCTGATGTACTGTGCTCCAGAACCTAAGGCATGATTAAAAAACCTCTATCCATTATGGTTAACAAAAGTTTCCAATTATGAACGAATTTCAAATCAATGCACTGGTGCCAGAATCTCTGAAACAAAGCTTGAAAAGGAGGAACAACTGCACACTTTATCTCAATG
This sequence comes from Gopherus flavomarginatus, assembly GCF_025201925.1. NCBI lineage: Eukaryota > Metazoa > Chordata > Testudines > Testudinidae > Gopherus > Gopherus flavomarginatus. The sequence continues at coordinate 180,311,179 of NC_066620.1, read as the reverse complement.
AGGTGTTGACTTTGAAATGTAATGAGGGCATTCTACTGCAACATTGTTAATTATGTCACAACTAATCATTCCAATAGAAACATCCAGCTAATGTGTTGTACCACTATCCTAAGTCACTGTCCTACATTCCCACATGCAAAAGCTCCAATTACCCACTTATAGCCTGCTAAAACCTTCATATTTCCCGACAACTTCCAGAAAGAAGTGATGGATTTTAAATAAAAAAAATTTCAGTAGATGCAAAATGTTAAGGACAGCAAAAATGTTAAGGACAGCAAAAATAAGTTTAACATCAAATTAAATAAACCAAACTATATTGAACTATTGTATTATTTCTCTATTTAATTCCTTCAAACCTCTACTTTTTGATTTATCTGAAGCTGATACAGAATTTCTAGCCTGCTGCACCAGAGTATAACAGAATTCAGGCTACTTATTGAAGAACTTTGGTCAGGGTTTCTTATGGACTACAGGGGGCTATTACTATGCTATCAGGTGCAATTCTAGTTCTGAAATGAAATGTAAAAAAATGAATGCTGGTGAAAGAAGAAACAAGTTGCCTCACTGTGCTGTTTTTCTATTCCTTGATACAACAACAGGTGCACAATCAACAAAAAGAAAACTGATGAAGAGAGTCGTCAACTCTCCAAGTAAAGGAATGTTACAAAGAGAATCAGGACCAATTAATCTCATTAATCCATGATGACAGAACAAGTACCAATCTTTAAAGATGCAGCAGAGTAAAATTAGTACTAGGAAAAAAAATTATAACAAACAGATAATCAAATAAGCTGCTAAGGAAAGTTACAGACTCATCATCGCTAGAGACATGACACGTATCAGGGAACAATCAGAAATAATAAATATCTATCTAGTCATGATGCAGAGGAGCTCTCTAGAAATTCCAAAAGAAGAGCCTTTCGGTTGAAATGATGTTATGAGTCTATTATTATTTTTTAACTCTAGGTTATCCTCTTAAACTGCTAACAGTGAACTGAGAGAGAAGTGCTAGTGTAACACTAAATCTGACAAAGTTCTAGGTTGGTAGTGAACTTAACAAAACCTTTCACAATAAACCTTCATTCCTTCTTTTCTCATTGTGAATTCTTTCTATTTCTATCATTTGGGTTCGGGCAGAAAGCAACGTCTTAACCAGCAAGAGTTGACAAATGGCGATAGCTAGTTATTGCTCCAGCAGAAACTCAATTCTCACCACAAAAAATACACACCTTCTCTCTTTCCCAAGGGATGAGCACTTCACAAAACCTGATACTGTAATTGAGCTTTTAAATTCTGAGCCTTCCTCTGAACCTACACTAAAGATTCCATCTACAATGCCCTTTTAATTGCGTTAGCTAAACTATTCTATCAAAGTTTGTAACAGGTTTCACCATGGTTTGGTCTGCCAGCACAAATAGGGCAAAACAGTGTTTTAAATGAATGTCTAAACAAGAGTTCTAACCTACTGCAAGGTTGATTCTTACTTAACTACTTTATAGGCATGAGATTTACTTTAGCGTAACACACTTATTTAAGATACATTATGAGAAATTTTTAAAAATCTTTCTCACGCACAATATATATGAAGTGCCTGGCAGAATCATCCACAAAATATATGGGTAATGAAGTTAATATTTTGAACAAAACCAACACATTTTTAAACTTAATGGTATGCATATTCTATGGCAACATATGGAATTTAAGTAATAGAGGAAGAAATGGGTAAGGATTGTAAACTGAAAAGGGACAGTGAACAGTGAAAGCTAGCCAAAATTGCACATGCATTTGTCCCACCAAAGAGAATTGATGGATTATCTCACACAAGATTTCTCACAAATAAAAATGGTTGGCAGGTTGATAAAGGAATTAGTCTTGTACTATCAGATCATCTTTTCATAGCTCTCAAGGTCATTCTAGTATATTAGAGAAACACATTGTGAAGACACTGAAAAGTAAACATGTCAAGTCTTCTTTGATCAAGTTAAGACCTTCTACACAGAAAACATTATTAGCTGACTGGTAAAATAACAACCAAAGTTGTTATTAAGGCATGACAATTTAGCAATGCTATTTTCTTGCTTTTTAGATATTAAAGTTAATTAAAACTGGTGAAGTCATGGAATCATTTGTGACCTAGGCTAAATATAATCTAATCTCATTTGAAAAGCATGAAATTACTCTGACTATATCTATTACTTCACTCTTGACATCTGTTATAGCCATTCAATAACCCAATTACTAAAAAATTATATTGCAGAAGACACAGTAGAACTGGGTCTGGATGGTTGACAAAAACAAAATAATTGAGACAAATGGAATGACATTGTCTGAATTACATTTAGTGAACCAAAATAGGGGGTATTAAATGGGATAAATGGAAACAAACAAAAAAACACTAACTTTTATAATGTGCATTGTTATGGCAATCACTGTCTCAATTCTGCTGTATTCCCTTACCCTCTATATCTGAAAATCTTTGTTTTATTGCATCTAAGAAAATAACTAAATATAAACAGTTGTTGATAGTTAATTTGAGGACTATAAAATGTTTAGTTACTACACACTCAATCTGGAGTGGATTGTTAAAAGCTGCTTTCAAAGGGGGATAATTGGAATTAATTTGGGTGGTACCAAATGAGCTTCAAGAACATATAGACATCAGTTGGATAGGATCATCAGGCTAGTGGCGTATATTGCTCTGTCATGGAGGATTCCAAGTTCAGATCAACAAGAGGAAGGAAAAACGTCATGTAACAACCCTAAACAGCTCTCTCCCACAGCTAGTATTTAGTGCAGCAGTGAAGGGATCCTAGGGAGAAACAGCTTCAGATGTAGACTGGTCATGGATGACTTTCAAGTGGTTCACAATTTTATGTTCATCTCATTCAGTATACGGAAGCTTCTTCAAACAGAAGAGCATCTAATAGTTTGGCTGAAATTTTTGCAACAATTTGCTTGTGAAATTTCTGAAGCTTCTGCTTCTAGTAGGGAGTGAAAACCAGAAAGCATGCTCAGTCCCCAGTCTGCCCCTAACATTAAAAGTTAGGATCATAGCAATGATTTAAAGTTTGAAGGGGATCTGTTTTTTCTGATCTAATTTGTTCTTATTTAATGACTACAAGAATGATGGAGGAGTATTTTGGAGTTTTTCCAGAGATTTGAATGGGACTATTATTAATTTCCAGTTGCACAGAATCTGAAGGAACTCTCAGTATCAACAATTAATGTAGGTTTATTCTTCTATTTTTATACTTAAGAGAATTCAAAGCAAGACATGGAGGGGGTAGAACAAATTCTGTGGTTGGCCCCATTTAAAAGTTTAGACAGAAAATGTCTGTAGGGAGAGGTATATATGCTGGAGAGTAGGGTACAGAGTGACCTAGGTAAATTGGAGGATTGGGTCAAAAGAAACCTGATGAGGTTTAACAAGGATAAGTGCAGAGTCCTTCACTTAGGATGGAAGAATCCCATGCACCGCTACAGGCTGGGGACTGACTGGCTAAGCAGTAGTTCTGCAAAAAAGGACCTGGGGATTATAGTGGATGAGAAGCTGGATATGAGTCAGCTGTGTGCCCTTGTTGCCAAGAAGGCTAGGAGGAACATTGCCAGCAGATCAAGGGAAGAGGTTATTCCCCTCTGTTCGGCACTGGTGAGGCCACATCTAGAGTACTGCATCCAGTTTTGGGCCCCCTTCTACAGAAGAAATGTGGACAAATTGGAGAGAGTCCAGCAGAGGGCAATGAAAGTCATCAAGGGGCTGGGACATATGACTTACAAGGAAAGGTTGAGGGAACTGGGCTTGTTTAGTCTGCAGAAGAGAAGAGTGAGGGGGGATTTCATAGCAGCCTTCAATTACCTGAAGGGGGATTCCAAGAGGATGGAGTTAGGCTGTTCTCAGTGGTGGCAGATGAGACCATTGCTCCTTGCTTTGTCAAGTTGCAGTGGGGGAGGTCTAGATTGGATATTAAGAAACACTATTTCACTAGGAGGGTAGTGAAGCACTAGAATGGGTTGCCAAGGGAGGTGGTGGAATCTCTAACCTTAGAGATTTTTAAGGCCCAGCTTGACAAAGCCCTGGCTGGTATGATTTAGTTCGTGTTGACCTCCTGAAGTCTCTTCCAACCCTAGTCTTCTATGATTCTATGAATCAAGATCAGAAATCTGATGGACTTGAGATCAGGATTAGAATACCAAAAACTACAGTGAAAAAGACAAAGTTCCTATTCAGAGAGAAGCAGAAAAATCTATGAAAGTGAGAAAGGGTTTAACCAAAAGCAATAGGCAAACAGAAACAGGGAATGCAAAAGTCAAACCTAAAACCAAACCAAAAGTAAAGGCCACCTAAAAATTCTGGTTATGCTGGCATTTGCAAAGAGATCACATTGCAGAACACTAACAAATGATCCTGTGGAATTGCCATATTTAAAGATTTTGCATATATCTATCTATATCTATATATGCGCATGCAATAAGTATAACATGTAAAGTTGATCCATTAAGTTGATCATAATACGAATTACATATTGCCTAGAAGTATTCCAGACACATGCCAGGAACTGACTATTATTATTAACTGAAATTGCATATAGGCAAAGATACAACTGCATTTCAAATTCACTGGAAATTTGAGGGGGAAAAATCTGAATTTGTCAGCTATGTCATTAATAAAGACCTTTTTCTTCCCCCCAAGTAGTTTAAACTGTTAGGTCTGGTTTTCTTTGGTTAGATATGTATATTTAATGGAATTGCAGTGAGGAATAAAAAGCTGTTGCAGTACATTTCTTTGAAGTCTTTACACTCAGCCTTGACATATATCAGAAAGGAATAACCATCGCATCTGGAACAGACTGTGAAAAGTAAGCCTTAACTTTATTCCCTACAGTTTTTTAACAATATAAAGCACCATCTGGTTCTGTTTGTCCTTGGAACTATTGTATGAGAGAGACAGAGAAGGAGCAAGAGGCAGGGAGACAGAGAAAGTGCATGTTCACATGCACAAAGAAAAATAAAACAAGGTAACTTTTCTTTGAGGAATTGCGCAGAAGAAACTCATTAATAAAAATAGTCCAAATTATGTGCTGACTTCCATGCTGTGAGCCTCACTGAAGTTAATAGGCCCCCAGGAATCAGAGAAAAAGAATTTGTTCCAATGTGTCTAAAGTTACTGCTGGTGAAATCTAACAATCAAGGTGGATTAGATTATATTACAAGAATGGTAAAGAAATGAGAAAGCATCTAAGGTTTACACTGTAATGTTCAGAATATAACTGGAGAGGTTATTATTTTATTATCTTTGACTCAAATTTGGTACTTCTCCAGGTATCAAAGTCTCTGCCACCCCCACATTTTGGACAGGTGGCCAGAAATGAATATAGTACAAAAAATAGAATTGCTACGTTTTCCAAACACAGAAGCCACTTACTTAGTCCAGCAACCCCATATGATTTTTTTTATATCACAAACGCATGTCCTTTTCCAATCCCTGACTAGAGCTACCAAAAATAGCTTCATGTGAGCAGTGGAAGCTGAAGACACCTGATTATTTTCATTCAGTTTCCTGGGCATGATTAAAGACATGAATTGAAGGGGATGGGTGAACACCTTCTTCCAGAAAATATTGGCTCTTTTAGATGAAAAATTTTGCAGTTAGTCCGAAAATGGAGACAGCTTTTTTTTTTTTTGACAAGACACACTAAACTCAAAAGAAAGGTCAGAACCTCACACATTTGTATGGTCCTCCCCAAAGTAGTTTCCTGTATATGAGAGATTCAAGATACCAAAAAACACAGAAACAAAAAAACCACACACACCATGTAGGTTAACCCGTCACAGTTATAAATTAATTGTAAATACATTTATTTTCAACGAACTAATACAATAAATTTATATTTGCCTTGGTTTGTATTTCTCTACCCTTCCCCTTTTCTTCCACTTCACTTTTTCCCCCTTTTCTATCTATATCTGTAGTATTACACTTCCAATTCATTTTTTCAAAACTTTTTATTAAATGAGCTATTTCTTTCCAAGACAATCATTCAGTTTTTAGCAAGGAAAGAATTTAACATTGGAGCTTGAATGCTGCATTTCTGAGTAAAGTTTTGATGTACCCCTGGTAGTTATAAATGTGACCTTTACACAGTTATTGTGTCAGGCCAGGATCTATGTCCTTAGACAAAATCTCAGCAAAGGTCCCAAGAGAGACAAAGAAAAGTCTCACCGAGGGTCTGAGTCTATTTTTAGTTTTCTTGAAATAAACCTCACAAACCCTAGGAGAAAATTTGATTATGCTCCCCTTAATGCAGCTAAACAATCTTTAAACTTAAACAAAACCATACTTCCAGAGTTCCCTATCCTAGCTACAGATTTTACCATTACAGATGCTACAGAAACCCTAACATAGCTAGTTTGAAAATGTTTTTGTCAATGTCAGAATCCCAAAAAGGCCTCCCAATCTCCTTTTAAAGGCTGTGAACCAGAGGAAGCTCATCTGTACCCAGTAACACCAAACGTAGGTAGGAAGGTCTGTTCTTTTCCTAATTAGTATTAGGTGTAGGAGGCACTGACAGATGCAGTTCTTAACCACAGCTGGGATTAACGCCAAATGTCCATGCCATATTTAAAGACCTATTACGACTGAGAAGTGCTAAAGGACCTGCAAACACTGTGCCAATTTTGCTATGTGAACCAGTTGAATATGAGTTTTGAAAACCTTGTTTCAGTAAATAATTTACATTGATCTTGCTTACAATATTTAATTATATGAAGCTAAGCAATTTTATTTAGAGACAGAGAAAGCTGTTTTTAGATTAAAATTGTAGTTTCATCTGGTTCAAATAAGGCATCTTTAATAAGAAAGTTTACCTGTCAGGAATTGCTACTATCCAAATTGTGAGAAAGCCCTTCGTCTCTCAACCCAAGAAAGGACAATAACTCTAGTGAAGTATGTGATGATTCTGTATAAGTAACTAAAGGAGTTAATCTAATTATGTTTCTAGTCCATTTTTCGTAAGAGCTGGGACTATCTTTCTGGTCCGTGGACAGGATAAAGGAGAAGAAGGATAAAGGAGTTTGAGGCTCAAGTCGAGTTCTGATCCATCCTCCCGGTTGAAGGAAAAGGTCCAGGTAGGGACCGTTGAATTATGGACGTGAATGCATGGTTACGCAGGTGGTGTAGGAGAGAGGGCTTTGGATTTTTCTTCGAGCAGAAGGATTGCTAAGAAGAGATGGGATCTACCTAAGGAAGAGAGGGAAGAGTATCTTCGCTGGCAGGCTTGCTAACCTAGTGAGGGGGGCTTTAAACTAGGTTCCCTGGGGGGATGGTGACCCAAGCCCAGAGGTAAGTGGGGAAGTGGGATACTGGGTGGAAACACAAGGAGGAGAGTACAAGACGGAAAGCCTCTGATCATACTGAGAGAGTAGGGCAATCGGCGAGTTATCTTAGGTGCATGTTCACAAACGCAAGAAGCCTGGGAAACAAGCAGTAAGAATTGGAAGTCCTGACACAATCAAGGAACTATGATGTGATTGGAACAACAGAAACTTGGTGGGCAGTTCATATGACTGGAGCACCATCATGGATGGGTATAAACTGTTCAGGAAGGATAGGTAAAGGAGGAAAGGTGGAGGAGTTGCATTGTATGTAAGAAAGCAGTATGATTGCTCAGAGCTGCAGTATGAAACTGGAGAAAAGCCTGTTGAGAGTCTTTTGGTTAAGTTTAGAGGCAAGAGCTACAAGGATGAAGTCATGGTGGGTGTGTGCTATAGACCACCAGATCAGAAGGATGAGGTAGACAAGGCTTTCTTCAGACAACTAACTGAAGTTACCAGATCACAGGTCCTGGTTCTAATGGGGGATGTCAATCACCCTGACATCTGCTGGGAGAGCAATACAGCAATGCACAGACAATACAGGACGTTTTTGGAAAGTGTTGGGGACAACTTCCTGGTACAAGTGCTGGAAGAGCCAACTAGGGGCCAGGCTCCTCTTGACCGAAAGAAAGAATTGGTAGGGGAAGTAGAAGTAGGTGGAATCTAGGCAGCAGTGACCATGAGATGGTTGAGTTAAGGATCCTGACAAAAGGAAGAAAGGAGAGTAGCAAAATATGGAGCCTGGACTTCAGAAAAGCAAACAGATTCCCTCAGGAAACTGATGGGCAGGATCCCCTGGAAGGCTAACATGAAGGGAAAAGCAGTCCAGGAGAGTTGGCTGTATTTTAAGGAAGCCTTATTGAGGTTTCAGGAACAACCAACCCGGTGTGCAGAAAGAATAGTAAATATGGCAAGCGACCAGGTTGGCTTAACAGTGAAATCTTTGGTGAGGTTAAACTCAAAAAGGAATCTTACAAGAAGTGGAAATTTGGACAAATGACTAGAGAGGAGTATAGAAATATTGCTAGAGCACGGAGGGGTGTAATCAGGAAGGCCAATGCACAACTGGAGTTGCAGCTAGCAAAGGATGCGAAGGGTAACAAGAAGGGTTTCTCCACATATGTTAGAAACAAGGAGGAGGTCAGGAAAAGTGTGAGACCTTTACTGAATGAGGGGGCAGCCTAGTGACAGATGATGCGGAAAAAGCTGAAGTATCCAATGCTTTTTTTGCCTTGGTCTTCACAGACAGTATGGGGAGGAGTCCTCAGTGGTGAAAGAACAGGTTAAGGACTATTTAGAAAAGCTGGACATGCACAAGTCCATGGGTCCAGATCTAATACATCCAAGGGTGCTGGGGAGTTGGCTGATGTGATTGCAGAGCTATTGGCCATTATCTTTGAAAATTTGTGGCAATCGGGGGAGATCCCGGATGATTGGAATAAGACAAATATAGTGCCCATATTTAAAAAAATTGAAGAAAGAGAACCCAGGGAACTACAGAAAGGTTAGCCTCACTTCAGTCCCTGGCAAAATCATGGAGCAAGTCCTCAAGGAATCCATTTTGAAGCACTTGGAGGAGAGAAAGATGATCAGGAACAGTCAACATGGATTCACCAAGGGCAAGTCATGCCTGACCAACCTGACTGCCTTCTATAATGAGATAACTGCCTCTGTGGATATGAGGAAAGTGGTGGATGTGATATATCTTGTGTCATGGCATAAATCCCCACTCTGAACCTAGCGTCCAAAAGATGGGGTACCAGCATGAATTCCTCTAAGCTCAATTACCAGCTTAGAACCTGTAGCACTGCCACCAACCAGGAATTCCAGTGCCTGGTACACTCTGGTCCCCCCAAAACCTTGCCCGGGGACCCCCAAGACCCAGACCCTCTGGATCTTAACACAAGGAAAGTAAACCCTTTCCCTCACTGTTGCCTCTCCCAGGCTTCCCCTCTCTGAGTTACCCTGGAAGATCACTGTGATTCAAACTCCTTGAATCTTTAAACAGAGAGGAAAATGCACCTTCCCCCCTCCTTCTCTCTTCCCCTCTCAGATTCTCCCTGAGAGAGACAGTAATCCTAACACAGAGAGAATTTAGCCTCTTTCTCCCCGTTCCCTCCTTTCTCCCCACCAATTCCCTGGTGAATCCAGACCCAGTTCCCTGGGGTCTCACCAGAATTAAAAAAACAATTAGGTTCTTAAACAAGAAAAGCTTTTAATTAAAGAAAGAAAAAACAATAAAAATTATCTTTGTAAATTTAAGATGGAATATGTACAAGGTCTTTCAGCTATAGACACTGGGAATACCCTCACAACCTAAGTATTCAAGTACAAATTAAAATCCTTTCAGCAAAATATAAATTTGAACTCCTCCCAGCCAAATACACATTTGCAAATAAAGAAAACAACCATAAGCCTAACTCACTTTATCTACCTAGTACTCACTATTCTGACCTTATAAGAGCCTCTATCAGAGAGATTGGAGAGAAACCTGGTTGCACATCTGGTCCCTCTGAGCCCCCAGAGTGAACAACAACCAAATCTAACAGCACACACAAAAACTTCCCTCCCTCAAGATTTGAAAGTATCCTGTCCTCTGACTGGTCCTCTGGTCAGGTGACAGCCAGGCTCACTGTTCTGGTTAACCCTTTCCAGGCAAAAGAGATATGAAGCACTTTTGTTCTATTAACTCTTACTTATCTGTTTATGACATCTTGACTTTAGCAAAACTTTTGATACAGTCTCTCACAGTATTCTTGCCAGCAAGTTAAAGAAGTATGGATTGGATGAATGGATTAAAGGTGGATAGAAAGATGGCTAGATTGACAGGCTCAATAGGTAATGAGCAACAGCTTGATGTCTAGTTGGCAGTCGGTATCAAGCGAAGTGCTCCTGGGGTTGGTCCCGGGGCCGGCTTTGTTCAACATCTTTATTAATGATCTGGATGATGGGATGCATTGCACCCTCAGTAAGTTTGCAGGTGACACTAAGCTGAGGGGGGAGGTAGATACACTGCAGGGGTAGGGATAAGGTCCATAGTGACCTAGACAATTTAGAGGATTGGGCCAAAAGAAATCTGATGAGGTTCAACAAGGACAAGTGAGGAGTCCTGCACTCAGGAAGGAAGAATCCCATGCACTGCTACAGACTAGGGACCGAGTAGCTAAGCAGCAGTTCTGCAGAAAAGGACCTGGGGATCACAGTGGATGAGAAGCTGGATATGAGTCAGCAGTGGGCCCTTGTTGCCAAGAAAACCAACAGCATATTGGGCTGTATTAGTAGGAGCAATGCCAGCAGATTGATGTAAGTGATTATTCCTCTCTGTTCGGCACTGGTGAGGCCACACCTGGAGTACTGTGTTCAATTTTGGTCCCTCCCACTACAGAAGGGATGCGGACAAATTGGAGTGTGTCCAGTGAGGGCAATGAAAATGACTAGGGGGCTGGAGCACATGACTTACAAGGAAAGGCTGAGGGAACTAGGCTTGTTTAGTCTGCAGAAGAGAAGAGTGAGGGGGGATTTGATAGTAGCCTTCGATTACCTGAAGTCGGGGTCCAAAGAGGATGGAGTTAGGCTGTTCTCAGTGATGACAGAACAAGAAGCAGTGATCTGAAGTTGCAGTGGGGGAGGTTGGATATCAGGAAATACTATTTCACTAGGAGGGTGGTGAAGCACTGGAAGGGGTTACCTAGGGAGGTGATGGAATCTCCATCCTTAAAGGTTTTTAAGGCCCGGCTTGAGAATGCCTTGGCTGGGATGATTCAGTTGGTGTTGGTCCTGCTTTGAGCAGGGGATTGGACTAGATGATCTCCTGAAGTCTCTTCCAATTCTAATATTCTATGATTCTATGACAGGAGATCCTGTACATTTGCTGGATCAGAAAAAGCCCTGAGTCAGTGTTAACCCAGTTTTCTATCCAGAAGTTATTTCTTTCTTTGATGATCTCTGGACAATCCAATTTGAAGTAGTATATGCAAGCCTACTCAGGTGGTGGTCCTTCTCTCTAGATCATTTTGCATTAAGGACCTCATATGCTTTTGATTCCTGGAGAAGTTATGGTAACCTTACCCCCCGAGTTAAAACAATGATAAATAAATGTAATATAATATTATCCCCCAAAATATTGCTTATGCACAACATGCTTGAACTTGTAGTTTACCTTCTGTGTTAGATATCTTGACTCATACTCTGTTTGAGAGCAGAAAAGGCTCTTGATACCTTTAATATAACCTTGCAAAAACATGCAATAGAAGTGCTTGGCTTCATTTTTTGTCATTTTGGAGGATCTGAAATAAAAGTGCTTCCCTACTGAAGCTTCTGTGACTTGAAAACTCTCAGCTCCAAATAACTGCATCCTTCTGAGAAAAAAAAATCACATAAAGTAGAAAATGAAACAGAATAGATGCTCTCTGATGAAATTTCAAAATGAAAATTAGGTTTACAAAATAATGAACTGCCAAATTATTTTTTAAAAATTAAATTAAAAGCATTATGTTAAAACATTCAGTTGCAAATTTAAGCACAGAACAAACAAAACAAAAACTCATTTTATGCTTAAAATTCAAATTAAATACAACCTGGACTGTATACCCCTCTAGATGTACGCATTAGAAAGGTACTGTGTCAGAGGTTATTTTATATGCACACAGATTCATAGACTCTAGGACTGGAAGGGACCTCGAGAGGTCATCGAGTCCAGTCCCCTGACCTCATGGCAGGACCAATGTGCAACTAAGATTGTCAATATGCATACTGTATTGTATTATTTAAGAAAGTATGTAATCATAGTATTAAGGAATTTAGCCTAATGTATAGCCATTAGGAGAGCAGAGTAAAGGTTAGTCATTCAACTGTATCCTTCACATTGCCCTCTTTTGATTCCTTAATTTTGCAATCTTGATACCGCACTGATGTGCAATGGTTTTAGAGTTTTTGCATGTAGCATATTAAACTCTGTACACTGCAGTCACAATAGCTTATAAATGTACTACAACAATACTACGTTATTTCACAGTTAAAGAATATTGTGGAGAAGAGGATGTGTATTTTTTTAATAAATATCACACTGGTAAGCTGAGGTGCACAAGATATTATCCTGCCTAGCTATATAGATTTTAATCAAATAAGGCTGTTAAAAAGGAGGAGCCAATGAAAAATTAAAAATGGCAAAGAGAAGGTTCCATTTTGGAGAATGCCAAGAGTCCTTGTGGGAAACAAAGAGAAAGCTTTTAATTGGGGAATACTGACAGCCAGGTTCTATCTAGACAGGCAAAGTTGACCCTTCCCAGGGCAAACCTAAGATCAAAGAGGATACTAAGGGTATGGCTACATTTGGAATTTCAAAGCGCTGCCCCGGCAGCGCTGCGGGAGCGCTGCCGCGGCAGCGCTTTGAAGTGTGAGTGTAGTCAGAGCGGCAGCGCTGGGAGACAGCTCTCCCAGCGCTGCATGTAAACCACATCCCTTACGGGTGTAGCGTGCAGCGCTGGGAGCCACGCTCCCAGCGCTGCTGCCCTGATTACACTGACGCTTTACAGCGCTGTATCTTGCAGCGCTCAGGGGGGTGTTTTTTCACACCCCAGTTGCAGTGCTGTAAAGTGTGAGTGTAGCCAAGGCCTAAAACTTTAAAGATGCTAGACTAGGCAGGAAGGAGGTGTTTGACTGGGTCATCAAACTGGCTGGAGAGGAATCTGATAAAGAAAACCCACCCAGGAACTGCAGTAAACAAGCCATCTCTCCCTACCCAGAATTGGAGGTAAACTGGGTGGAGTCAAACTTATGAAAATTTGCAAGGAAAGATTAAGGCTTTGATAAGGGAAAATGTGTATAGGCCTTTATTATTTTTACCCATTTTCTCTATACCTTTAGGCAAATAAATAGAACTTGGTTTTGAAGAAGCCGTTTTTGTGTCCCAATTTCCCAGAGGAAGAGTGTTTGCAGATGACAAACCGTTGGGCCTATTGGGTTAACATGGCACTTCAGGGGGACTAAAAATGGTCTAAAGCACAGTTCACCCTGTAACCATGACAGATATGTTGGAAAATTCTTTAGTTTAGAATGATTAGAGACAGTTAATTTTAATTTGATGGAGTATGGGCTAGCTTTAAAGCTCATTTTTGAAAGATCGTACACTCAGCATAAGAACGTGAAATGAATTTCACAGGATTTTTGATCTGTAAATATCAAGCAAGTTGATGGCAGTCTTATTTTAGTTGACAGTTTAACATTATATAGGATAAAACTTCAAATACATTATTAAAAATGTTACATACTACTGCAATTGTTATGACATTTAAGAAATACTGCTTTTTTATTTAAAGAAGGAAATGAAGGAACATTAGAGAATGTTTTCAATAAGATCTCGAAATTATAAAGATTTTTAAACTCTAAACCCCTACACTCTAGGACAAGAAAGGTACTGATTTATTTGATAAAATAACTTAACTAAGCAAAATGCTAGAGTTAAGGAAGGATTTGAACAATAATTAAAACCATTGTGTACAATTTAAGACCAAATAATTGTTTACTGTGTCTAGGATTTTAATAATTAATAGAACTATTATATATTTATCTCTTTCTTTGGTGTCATTAGCTGCAGTAGGAGGTTGGTTGCTTTGTTTTATATTTATTTTATTTTTATAGTATGTACTGATTAGGTCATGACTTCTGCATTGTCTATAGTCAATTTTCAGAATGTATATACAAAATATTCTAATTCTTCCACTGTTCAGTGCTCACTTGAACAGTCTGAACATTGTCAGCCTCTTTACTCTAATTATATTTATTCACTTTAATAATCATTCTCCCCCCTCAACACACTTGTTAGCACTTTGTTTACTAGAATGAGACAGAGGGGGTACCCATGAAAACAACAAAACATTAGCAACTAATGAAGAACCCTGACAACATATGCAGACCCAATTCATATTTTGGGATGTATAACCTGAACATATTACTTGAAAATAGTTGTCCTGAATTGTACTATTTATTTCCCTCAATCAGTATTCTGCATTGCAGTCAGACTGTAGTGCAAGGAAACAAAGCAGAGAAACTTTATGAGATTATATAAAGAATATCGGGCAGTAAAAAGAAGCTTTACCATCTAATTCAGCCATTTTGACATTGTTTGCCTGACTCTGAGTCAGTATAAGATTACCCACTTTTTACTGTCTTTTGACCTCTGAATAACTGTTTTTAAGGGGTAACTACGGATTCACAGATGGTTCCAACTGCTACAAAGTTAGTTCTTATTAGCTGTATAATTGCTAATCTTGGTCTTGTTATTTTAACAAAAGACAGGAAGAGTCAGTGCTCTTTTAACTATTACTTTACTTAGTTTGACAGGCAGTAACAAATAAATAAACTCTTTTGGGTTGTGTAGAATCCAATTAACTTAGACTGCTTCACCACATTGATAGTTTTTTAAACTGACTGCTGTGATAAATTTCTTGCATTCTTCGCAAAGACTTCAGGCTTGTTTCTTGGGGCTTGTGACTTCAAGAGGTATAAATCCCACGGATCTTAAGTGCTCAGATAACTCAAAGATGGATGTATAGAAAAACTTTGACAAGAGTCCGTATTGTTGGGTTCAGCTTGGTTTTTCAAAAAGAATGTCCGAGGGCTTTCAGAGACTCCTCCACTTGTCTCCAACCCTAATCCATCCTGTTTGCTTAAATCAAACTGTGACTGTGGTATCATCATCAATGAGCCATTTAGCATTAGGAGGGTTGGAATGTCCTTAAACTTGTAGCGGTCTGCCCCTTCTCAATAAACCACCTATTGATACTGGAGTGCTTACAGCCTACTCTCATTTTTAAGAAAGATGATTAAAAGGATGATGGATATTCACCTAGACACAAAATGATATCCTAGGTAGGTTCCTATCCTCCCTGTAGACTGCAACTATGCTTGTCAGATGAATGATCTCTTGATTGTTTTAGACTAGAATCAGTTTGCAGTTTTGGTTATGCTAGATCTCTTAGCAGCTTTTTGATATGATTAAAACTGGATTGTGGCTTTGATGACCAAGTGGCACTGTAGGAGCATGTGGAACTGAATGACAATGGATAGAGTAATACCAGTAAAACAGGATTCAATTGATGCTCATGGGTCCCTTATAAATAATATAGGATGTAACCTGAAGGAATATACCAACTTCAAAGGATACATGGAATCTTTGGAGGAGTTCTAAATGCAGGATACAGTATCATCAGTATGATAATTATACATAACTGTTTCTTGCCTCATGAACTTCAATGGTACTACTCACAGCAATTAGACTGTGCTTGCTAGTTAGGGCCTGATTCTGCAAACGCAGATCAAAGTATGTTGTTTGTTTAAAATATACTATATTAAAGTTCATGTAAACGGAAAAGAAACTCAATGCAAAGGCAAATATTTGCTTTAGAACAGTGTTTCCCAAACTTGGGACACCTCTTGTGTAGGGAAAGCCCCTGGCGGGCCGGGCCGGTTTGTTTACCAGCCCCATCCACAGGTCCGGCCGATTGCAGCTCCTACTGGCTGCGGTTCACTGCACCAAGCCAATGGGAGCTGCTGGAAGCGGCGTGGGCCGAGGGACACACTGGCCGTTGCTTCCCACAGCTCCCATTGGCTTGGAGCAGCGAACTGCGGCCAGTGGGAGCCACGATCGGCCAGACCTGAGGACGGGGCAGGTAAACAAACAGGCCCAGCCCCC
This sequence comes from Gopherus flavomarginatus, assembly GCF_025201925.1. Lineage (NCBI taxonomy): Eukaryota > Metazoa > Chordata > Testudines > Testudinidae > Gopherus > Gopherus flavomarginatus. The sequence goes on along the minus strand of NC_066620.1, from coordinate 180,295,119 downwards.
CACGGGCTTTCCCTACACAAGCGGCGTCCCAAGTTTGGGAAACACTGCTTTAGAAGAAAGTAATATTTTGTTTTAAAAGTCATTAAATCCTTTATAATCGGGGTGGAGGATTTAGTACCACACAGTATCACTTAAAAGCATATTGAAAAGTCTAATAGCTTATATGTAATGTCATTTTCATCTGTATCTTTAAAATGGGTATCCTGTTTATCAGCATATGCACCATATGATGTATCAGATACTTTTTAAAATGAAAAGCAGGGTAAATAGTTGTATAAAATTAACAGCACATGGTGATACAAGTAATGACAATACTGGCAGTTCATAACATCTATTCATTATTTAATGGAACAGGAGAATAAAAATTGTATAAAAATCAATAGGCAACACCCATAAAACAAGATTGCCAGAGTTGTACTGACCACAAGTGCCTACTGAAGCACAGCAGTATTCCTATAAATCTGCACACAAAATATGGATTGTTGCATGTCATTCCACTTCTGTTCAGTTTTAAGTAACATGAAATATTCAAGGGCTTATGAAGGGTGTCAGAACAATAGCCATAATGCTGAAAACTCAAAAATGTTCTATGAGACATCAGGAAGTGTAAACAAATAAGAGAAAGACATAACATATAAATTAGACACTAAGCTCTTTTAGCAGAAACTATTTCCATTTCTTCTCTAATCCATCTAGAACACTTACAAACTAAAATATAAGTATATACACACACAAACATACATATACAATAAGTATTAAATACAAGCATAGCTGAATGGGTCTATGTGTAACAAATGTGTCCAACTCTCTAAAAATATAGTCAATACTCTTACTTCATCATAACTGCAAGCAAAGGTGCTAGAACTAGGGATGTGAGGGTTGACTTGAAGTGGTTTCCATCATATACAAGGTTTACAGTTTGGTTCAATGGTTCTCAGCACACACCCCCACAAATACACACACACACACACACTAGGCAAATTGTTCCAGCACCACTGACTCCAAGTAAGTATCCTTGCAGAAGCAGGGCCTTGGTTAGTTGTGACCAACTAGGAAAGTTACACTGTTACTTGTTTTTTATTTCACTATGTACACAGCCACGTGTGGTGCAAATATTTGTATCTGAATCTAAATTTCAGTTACCTGTGCATCTTTGTGGATGCATCTATGAAGTTAAGTCTTCACAAACTTGTGTGCCCATAAACTCCATCAAGCTAATGTGAAAATAAAATGCAGGCAGAGCAAGAGCATAGCCAAAGAAAATTCATTAAAACATGCAAGGCAATGTTTATGAATATCCATGGTGGCAGTATTTCCCCAGATCTAGAAAGTACATCTTCCTTTACATGTAAATCACTGAATAGGATGCTATTCAAGATGTGGACAGCAGGAAAAGATTTCCGTTTTCAGTATTCTGCAGATGAGGAATGTGTATTTTCATTTAAGGAACATAATCTGAATTCTTCAATGGCATTAAATTAGAAGATTTGTTTATTTACTTTCTGAATGGGGAGAACAAATCATATCAAACGTTACTAAGAAAAACCATAATGCTGAATAGCATTCTTTGCCTAATCTTCGGATATATTATATCGCCAAACATCTATTACCATTGATAAAGTTTGAGGGAAGTATTGACTACACAAGGAAAGTCTTTTATTCAATATGCATTTTTATTAAACCTCTCTGTGCCTCAGTTTCTCCTGCTGTATAGTTGATTCATTAATGTTTCTAAAGTGTTCTACAGAAGACACTGCATAAGTGTGAAGTACTATTTACCATCATCACTAATTATTATTAGAACACAGCATTCTAGCTTAGGAGACTGACATTGTGGAACACACTAAGCACACATGGTTAGTGTGACCCCAGCATCCTAACACAGGAGGAGCATTTCTTTCACTCCCAAAGAACATAAGAATGGCCATACTGGGTCAGACTAAAGGTCCACCTTGCCCAGCATCCTGTCTTTCGACAGTGGCCAATTGCCAGGTGCCCACAGGGAATGAACAGAACAGGTAAACATCAAGTGATCCATTCCAAGCTTCTGGCAAACAGACCTCTGGAGGACATCACTATTTACCTCTCTCCATTCTAAAAAATGACCATTTATCCCTACCCTTTGTTTCCTATCTTTTATTCAGCTACCAATCCATGAAAGAACCTTCCCTCTTAGACCATGACAGCTTACTTTGCTTAAGAGCCTTTGGTGAGGGACCTTGTCAAAGGTCTTCTGAATATCTAAGTACACTATATCCACTGGATCTTCTTTGTCCATATGCTTGTTGATGCCCTCAAAGAATTCTAATAGATTGATGAGGCATTATTTCCCTTTACAAAAACCATGTTGATTCTTCCCCAACAAATTATGTTCATCTGTATGTCTAACAATTTTGTGCTTTACTATAGTTACAACCAATTTGTCCGGTACTGAAGTTAGGCTAACATCCTGTAATTGCTGGGATCCCCTCTGGAGCCTTTTTAAAAATTGGTGTCACATTAGCTATCCTCCAGTCATTCAGTACAGAAGCTGATTTAAATGATAGGTTACAGACTACAGTTAGCAGTTCTGAAAGAACTCAATTGTGAAATTGCAGAACTCTTGGGTGAATACCATCTGACCATGGTGACTTATTACTGTTTAATTTATCAATTTGTTCCAAAACCTCCTCTAACGACACCTCATTCTGGGACAGTTCCTCAGATTTGTCACCTAAAAAGAATGGCTCAGGTTTGGGAATCTCCCTCATATCCTCAGCCAAGACCAATGCAAAGAATTCATTTAGTTTCTCCACAATGGCCTTATCATCCTTGAGTGCTCCATTAACATTTTGATCATCCAGTGGCCTCACTGGTTGTTTAGAAGGCTTCCTGCTTCTGATGTACTTAAAATTTTTTGCTATTACTTTTTGAGTTTTTGACTAGCTGTTCTTCAGTTTCTTTTTTGGCCTTCCTAATTGTATTTTTATACTTCATTTGCCAGAGTTTATGCTCCTTTCTATTTTCCTCACTAGGATTTAACTTCCACTTTTTAAAGGATGCCTTTTTGCCTCTCACTGCTTTTTTACTTTGTTGTTTAGTCACAGTGACTCTTTTTTGCTTCTCTTACTATGCTTTTTAATTTGGAGTATACATTTAAGTTGAGCCTCTATTAAGGTGTCTTTAAAAAGTTTCCATGCAGCTTGCAGGGATTTCACTTTTGGCACTGTACCTTTTAATTTCTGTTCAACTAACCTCATTTTTGTGTAGTTCCCCTTTCTGAAATTAAATGCTACAGTGTTGAGCTGCTGTGTTTTCCCTGCCACAGGGATGTTAAATTTAATTATATTATGGTCACTGTTACCAAGCAGTCCAGCTATATTCACCTCTTGGACCAGATCGTGTTCTCCACTTAGGACTAAATCAAGAATTGCCTCTACTGTTGTGGGTTCCAGGACTAGCTGCTTCAAGAAGCAGTCATTTAAGGTATCAAGAAACTTTAGCTCTGCATCCAATCCTGAAGTGACGTGCACCCAATTAACATGAGATTAGTTGAAATCCCCCATTATTATTAAGTTTTTTATTTTAATAGCCTCTCTAATCTCCTTGAGCATTTTGCAGTCACTATCATCATCCTAGTCAGGTGGTCAGTAATATATCCCTACTGCTATAGTGTTATAATTAGAGCATGGAATTACTATCCATAGAGATTCTTTGGTACAGTTTGGTTCATTTCACATTTTTACATCATTTGAGCCTACACTTTCTTTCACATATAGTGCCACTCCCCCATCAGCACAACCTGTTCTGTCTTTCCGATATATTTTATACCCTGGTATTATGGCGTCTCATTGATTATCCTCATTCCACCAAGTTTCTGTGATGCCTATTATATCAATATGCTCATTTAATACGAGGCACTCTAGTTCCCCCATCTTATTATTTAGACTTCTAGCATTTGTATATAAGCACTTCAAAAACTTGCCACTTTTTAGCTATCTGCCATTACATGATGTAATTCAGGGGTCAGCAACCTTTCAGAAGTGGTGCGCCGAGTCTTCATTTATTCACTCCGATTTAAGGTTTTGTGTGCCAGTAATACATTTTAACATTTTTAGGTCTCTTTCTCTAAGTCTATAATATATAACTAAACTATTGTTGTATGTAAAGTAAATAAAGTTTTTAAAATGTTTAAGAAGCTTCATTTAAAATTAAATTAAAATGCAGAGCCCCTCAGACCAGTGGCCAGGACCCGGGCAGTGCGAGTGCCACTGAAAATCAGCTCGCGTGCCGCCTTCGGCACCCGTGCCATAGGTTGCCTACCCCTGATGTAATTGAATGGGACTTTTTTTCTATCTGTATTTTATCACCTTCCATCCTCTCCTCCTTACTAGGACATAGAGAATATCCATTAATAGATCCTCCCCTAAGGGATGTCTCTGTCCAAACCACATGCTCGTCCTCCACACCTGTCGGCTTTCCCCCAGCTCTTAGTTTAAAAACTGCTCTATGACCTTTTTAAAATTTTAAGTGCCAGTAATCTGGTTCCATTTTGCTTTAGGTGGAGTCCATCCTTTCTGCATAGGCTCCCACTTTCCCAAAAGTTTCCCCAGTTCCTAGCTCAACTTTAGTTAATAATAGAAGAAAACAGGTTGAGTCTGTTTCTGAAAGATCTATTTTGAAGCTTAGTCAGGGCAAGAAAAAGAAAAACGGTAATTCAGCTGACACTACCATCACCAGAAAAATAATCTCAACAAGTAGGGAACCCCATCAAAAGCAAATGACTGAGCTGGAGAGCACCTTTCCCCCCGCAACCATAAGCAGATACACACAGCCATCTTATATTCTATTGAGAAGGACAGTCATGTAGTTAAGGCAAAGACTGGTGCCAAGAGACTTCATTACTATTCTCAGATCTACTATAGTCTTCCTTCATGATCCTGAGCAACTCAATTAACTTCTTCCTACCTCAGTTTCCCTAGCAGTTAAATGGGATGATAATACTTTCAGCCCTGAAATATCCTTAGAGGTAGGGATTTCTGAATGTTTACAGTACATCAACAATATGCTCTACAGAACCAGGTATATATATTTTTTTATAAATCCAGAAAAAAATACGTAGCAAATTGCCCCCTTACGCAAGATATGTCTATTTATGGAGGGGAACAATATACATTCTTCCTTGGTTTGTATCTCCCTGGTGATCCAAAACTGTTATATAATCTGTAGAAAAGGCAACAGTCAAAAGAACTACACATGTATACATTACGGGGAAAGTGGCCACATTTGGACATAAAGTGCATTACCTGTCAAACAGGTTCAGGGGGTCATATATAGCATCTCTCTTTAATACAGTACAAATGACTGAGTTTTTGTATTGATTTTCCTGCTCAGAACTATTTTCTCTCTAAATGTTACAAATGTATTTTTGTCCCTTCTACAATTCGAGCCTCACAAAGAGATGATAAATGAGGTAATATTGATTAGATTGTGCTAAAGAGCTCCAGCATTTGAAGGTTATATCTTTTGGACAGTTAGTAAATCTCATTATAGAAATCTGCCTGCTGATATAAATGAGTAAAGAGTGGCAAAGGGATTCCGGCATGACAGCTTTCACTGCAGAGTCATGCTGTTCTTGAGATATAAAGTTCAAAACAACTAGAATGCAGAGAAGTCCAAACAATAGAATCAGCCTGTCATCTTTTGATCAGCAAAAAAATGACACCAATTAATTGAGATAGGTTATAACCTAAGTGTGATTAGATTGTTTCTCTGATTAATTATAAGTGATGTTGTTCAAATGATTGTGGAACAGAATGAACTCCTACATCTCAATTGTTAGCTTTCTAAATTGCAGTTTCTTTCTTTTTTATCTATAAATGTTATGAGGTATAAGCAATGGTCCTGAGCATTCTATTTTCAGTCTAATATGCAGCCAGTTCCTCATAAGCAAATGAATGTTAGCTTCAGATTGAGATCACCACACCATATTTTGCTCAAAGCAAAGAAAGCCATGTTCAGTACTAGGCTACATCCCCCTTGAGGTATGCAGTCATTCATAACAAATGAAAATGAAAAAAGGGCATTACGTTGCCAACCATCAGATTTTGAACACATATTGTATACATGGATCTTATACTGCTGTGCAATTTGGTCTTGCAATACTAATTAGGAAACTCATATATGGGAGTTTTTTAAACAGGAAAAGAGCTATGTTGTCACTTATCTGTCTGATTTAGCTTGTCCAATAAAATAACTACTACTCTCTGACTATGACATATTGGTATGTGGATTAGCTGTATTTTTTTCTAACTTGACTTCCTTTATATATTATTTTTGGATCAGTTAAATCAGAAATCAATCACTTAACATTTTTTGCTACAATATGGCAACAAAAATGTCCAGAAAAAAAAAACTAGAGCTTAATTAAATTATTGAATAAAGTTTACAATATCAAGGCCTAAATTAAAGACTTATGTAGATGATTTGCTATATAGACAAGCAGTCTCTCTTTCTTCAATGACTATTACTGTCTTTGCAGTTCTCCAGTTTTACACCGCAAGATATATCTTATATGCATATGATTTAATGTGATTTGTTAAAGAGGTCTATTAGTAAGCACTCACTGAGCCACAAACCTATATCCCCATAGCGCTCCAGGAGGCATTGCACCTCTCAAGTCTGCAAATGAAGGACAATATCTTGAAGTTGTTAGTCAATGAGAAAGCCTCCATTTATCTGAGTGGGTGCAGGACTGGATGTAGACTTACATCTTCTGCCTAAGCAGCAAAGAATCCTGTGGCACCTTATAGACTAACAGACGTTTTGGAGCATGAGCTTTCATGGGTGAATACCCACTTCCTCAGATGCATGTAATGGAAATATCCAGGGGCAGGTATATATATGTGTGCTAGCAAGCAAGCTAGAGATAACGAGGTCAGTTCCTGAATATGTATTCACCCACGAAAGCTCATGCTCCAAAACGTCTGTTAGTCTATAAGGTGCCACAGGATTCTTTGCTGCACATATTCTCACCAGTAACTGCACACCACACCATAATAACTCTAGCTCAGGAACCAATCCATGCAACAAACCTCGATGCCAACTCTGCCCACATATCTACACCAGCGACACCATCACAGGACCTAACCAGATCAGCCACACCATCACTGGTTCATTCACCTGCACATCCACCAATGTAATATATGCCATCATATGCCAGCAATGCCCATCTGCTATGTACATCGGCCAAACTGGACAGTCTCTACGGAAAAGGATAAATGGACACAAATCAGACATTAGGAATGGCAATATACAAAAACCTGTAGGAGAGCACTTCAACCTCCCTGGCCACACTATAGCAGACCTTAAGGTGGCCATCCTGCAGCAAAAAAACTTCAGGACCAGACTTCAAAGAGAAACTGCTGAGCTTCAGTTCATCTGCAAATTTGACACCATCAGCTCAGGATTGAACAAAGACTGTGAATGGCTTGCCAATTACAGAACCAGTTTCTCCTCTCTTGGTTTTCACACCTCAACTGCTAGAACAGGGCCTCATCCTCCCTGATTGAACTGACCTCGTTATCTCTAGCTTGCTTGCTAGCACACATATATATACCTGCCCCTGGATATTTCCATTACATGCATCTGAGGAAGTGGGTATTCACCCACGAAAGCTCATGCTCCAAAACGTCTGTTAGTCTATAAGGTGCCACAGGATTCTTTGCTGCTTTTACAGATCCAGACTAACACGGCTACCCTCTGATCTTCTGCCTAGGCCTTTACATCTCAGTAATCAGTGTAATTAATGTATTTCACTGATATCAGCTATCCATGAGGAAAGAATTTGAATATAGCCAGTTGAAACTAACAAGTAGAACGTGCCTTTGATACAAAAAATCCTCAAGCCTTTCACAATCTTTTATTGTATTATTTCTTAAATTATTTCATAGTATTGCAGTACCATCTTGGGCTTACAGCCTCAACATGCTACTCACCATAGAAAGAGATGATCCCTGCCCCAAAGAAATTATGATCTAAGCTTAAAATGAGACAATGGATGGATACAGTCAGAATCACAATTGGGAGAACAGGGAAACAGTGACACATTTATGACTGGTGCAATAAGCCATTGCACCACAATAGTTGTCTAACAACTGTTTGGTGCTTAGTAGAAATCAGACCAATGGTGAGTTGTACTGTAAAATATGAAGAAGGATACTGTACTGGCTTTTTCCAGGAAGCTTCTTCCATATACTAGTGGCTCATCAGAGAGTGCTAAGATGCTTGTTGGAAAATTTGACAAATGGGCAATCAAGACTGGCATTGTTGTGATAGCAAGGTTGACTTATTGAAACCATTTGTCATGGTATAATTCCCCACTTTGAACCTTAGTGTCCAAAAGATGGGGTACCAGCATGAATTCCTCTAAGCTCAATTACCAGCTTAGTACTTGTAGCGCTGCCATCAACCAGGAATTCCAGTGCCTGGTACACTCTGGTCCCCCCAAAACCTTGCCCGGGGACCCCCAAGACCCAGGCCCTCTGGATCTTAACATAAGGAAAGTAAACCCTTTCCCTCACCGTTGCCTCTGCCAGGCTTCCCCTCCCTGGGTTACCCTGGAAGATCACTGTGATTCAAACTCCTTGAATCTTACAACAGAGAGGAAAATGCACCTTCCCCCCCTCCTTCTCTCTCCCCCTCCCAGATTCTCCCTGAGAGAGAAAGTAATCCTAACACTGAGAGAAATTAACCTCTCTCTCCCCCTTCCCTCCTTTCTCCCCACCAATTCCCTGGTGGATCCAGACCCAGTCCCCTGGGGTCTCACCAGAATAAAAAAAAAATCAGGTTCTTAAACAAGAAAAGCTTTTAATTAAAGAAAGAAAAAACAGTAAAAATTATCTTTGTAAATTTAAGATGGAATATGTTACAGGGTCTTTCAGCTATAGACACTGGGAATACCCTCCCAGCCTAAGTATACAAGTACAAATTAAAATCCTTTCAGCAAAATGCAAATTTGAACTCCTTCCAGCCAAATACACATTTGCAAATAAAGAAAACCAACATAAGCCTAACTCGCCTTATCTAGCTAGTACTCACTATTCTGGCCATATAAGAGACTGCATCAAAGAGATTGGAGAGAAACCTGGTTGCACGTCTGGTCACTCTCAGAACCCAGAGTGAACAACCACCAAACACTAACAGCACACACAAAAACTTCCCTCCCTCAAGATTTGAAAGTATCCTGTCTCCTGATTGGTCCTCTGGTCAGGTGACTGCCAGGCTCACTGAACTTTTAACCTTTTACAGTCAAAAGAGACATGAAGTACTCCTGTTCTATTAACCCTGAACTATCTGTTTGACACCATATAAGAAATATTAGGTGGAATGAAGATTTGCCTTGAAGGGCCTTCAAAATGAATATAGGTTTTAGTTTTATTTTACTTTTAACTTTCAATGCATAGCAAATAAATAAATAAATAAAAGATGTTTAGCAACATCTGACATTTTCAATATCACTACGAATATCAAGATATGAGTTACCTGCAGTTTTCATCTTTTTTTTCTTAATGAGCATAGAAAGCAAAACACATAACATATTAGATACACACTAATGTACACTTGTCTAAAATGTATTAGAGGGCAATATATAGCAGCAATAAAACTACTTAAATCTGTTGTCACGTTAACCTGCTGATACTTAAAGAGTATAGTACTTAACCTTACACTTGCAACCACTGAAGCTAGAACTGCTTTTCTTACTGTCTATATCAGATATGAGGATTATAGACTCAAACTTGAGTCCTGGGCCAGAAGGGACCATCATGATCATCTAGCCTATCATCGCTAGCATATTGCAGGCCAGAGAATCTTAACCAACCATGCCTATAATAGATCTCTAATTTCTGGCTGAGTTACTGAAGTCCTCAAATCATGATTTAAAAATACTTCAAGTTGCAGAGAATCCACCATTTACATTAGTTTAAACTTGCAAGCCCCATGCTGCAAAGGAAAGGAATGGAGGGAGGGACAAACAAACAAAAAAACAGGGCACTCAGCCAATCTGAACCAGGGAAGAATTCCTTCCTGACCCCAAATATGGCGATCAGTTGGACCTTGAGCATTTTGGGTAGATGAACCAGCTAGACACCCGGGGAGGAATTCTCTGTAGTAACTCAGAGTCCTCCCTATCTAGTGTCCCATCATGCTGGCCATTGGAGGATCTTTGCTACTGGCAGTTGCAGATTGCTTAAGTGCCATTGTAGGCAGTCTTATCACACTATCCCCTCCACAAACTTATCGAGTTCAGTCTTGAAACCAGTTGGACTTTTAGCCGCCACTGCTCCCCATAGAAGTCTGTTTCAGAACTTCACTCCTCTGATGGTTAAACACCTTTGTCTAATTTTAAGCCTAAATTTGTTGATGGACAGTTTATATCCATTTGTTATTGTGTCCTTATTGGCAATTAACTTAAATAATTCCTCTCCCTCCCTGGTATTTATCCCTCTGATGTATTAATAGAAAGCAATCAGCTTTCTTTGGGTTAGACTAAACAAGCCAAGCTCTTTGAGTCCCCTCTCCTAAGGTAGGTTTTCCATTCCATTCCATTCTAGTAACCCTTCTCTGCACCTGTTCCAGTTTGAATTTTATCAATTGCTCTTCTCCTCTCCTTCCAAAGCAAGTGCTTCCTATGTTTATTGCTGGCAGACATATATAATAGAACTGCTGATGATTCTTTTACAGTTTAAAAAACCCAAAAAACTATTATGCATATAATAAACAGGTACTCCAATTTGCTAGAGCTATTCAGGCCCCTTTTCTTGTGGCTTTCAGCTCATTTTCTTGTAATCACTGAGAACAGCTGTTTAACGACCTGGATCATAAGATGTTCAATAAGACATAGCTGTACAGGATTAGAGGAGTACCTATCATGTATATGCACATTGTTAAGAGTATATACCATTTTTGTATGTCTATAAACAAAATGATTGGGCACGTGGAACCTTTAGGATGGTCATGTGATTCTTATTTTTGTGAGTATGTGGGTAGTGTAATTCATGAATTTTGAAAATAATTTTGCTGCTGTGTATTTTATTTTCATGACATTTAACAGTTTTACCAAAGGTAACCAGGGAGCCAACTACAACTTTAAATCTAAACCACATTAAATGGGCAAAAGCATCTCAAATTGTTTTCAACAAAAGCTAGAGGTGCTAAGCTTTTCTTATGATTTAACCCAAAATGATGACCATAAAACGTTTAAAAACACTAGGCAGAAAGAATAAATGCAAATATAATGTAAAAATATTTCAGGTAATCCACAGAAGATTTCCAGTTTGTAATAACACAGAGTTCCCAACAGAGGCCAATGCTATTCACTGACACTCATGCTGGTTCTCTAAAAACTCACTATTACACCTTGAAACAGCCAGCCTGAGTGATGGAACTCAAGTCAGCCGCTGAGACTCAGAGGACTTGTTTATGATCCTACTTTAACAGTATAAATCAAGACTAACTCCTTTGATATCAACAAAGTTACACCAGTGTAAAATTACTTTCCGTAAGGTCTGAAATCAGTCTCTGAACAGGGACATGCACCATTACAAAAAATTACTATCATAAATATGCAAGCAGAGCTGAGATTTACTGGGAATTTGGGGTAGTGTCCTGGCATCAGTAAGCAATTTATATTTTTGCAGACAGTCCCTAAAGAGCAGGTACTCTGATGTAGAAACTTACAGCTAGCATATAAGAATACTTTTCTCCATCTTCTTCCCCATATTTTCACTGAAGAAAAAACAGCTAGTTATCTTTTCTATTAAATTTTACATGTATATGTAGAATTCCCTTCAATCCGGGGTAAGTAGATGCAACTCCAATTGATTTCAATAGAAGTTGCACCTTCTTACCAAGGACTGAAATATTTCTATATTTTGGCATGAATTAAAGAACATACTTTAAATTTGACCTCTGCAGTTCATATCTGATTTTAATTTCAAAGCGTTTATATCTATAGTATTCATGGAGCAGAACAGGCATCTTCTCAAGACAAATTTAGCATATTTTAATGCATTCTAACCAATTTCTGTCATAGTAGCTAAAGTGATCAATAAAATAATTTCAAAAGAACTGACCTCAGATCCTGCTAGGTTTGGATCAAGACAGCAAGCAATGCAAGTCCTTCAATTATCAGCCTAAACTTCGTCTTATATACTTTACTTACATGCATATATAACAAAACATTGCCTCATACAATACTGTGGTCATCAGCAGGAATTAAACATTGGACTTTCAGAACTAAGGCGTTGATATAGCATAATGTTTAACATGTTTAACTTTATGCATGAGAGTAGTCCATTGACTTCAATGAGACTACACACATTCTTAAAGTTAAGCATGTGCTCAAATGTTTTGCTGGATCAGGAAACCGAAGTCCAAGACTATTACTTAAGCTAAACACCATAACACACATTAGGTTTCCCCTCTTTTCAAGAGGATGGGGAATAAGATAAAATTTACAAACAAGGCTAAGTAATAATATTTATATTGGAAAAATGGGAAGGAAGTCTCCATCAATGGGGAAAAAAAACTATTTTCTCACTAGAACAACAGATGTCTATGACAGATGATATATAATCATTCAAAGCTGTGTTTTGATATTTAGTCAGCATATCTGTTGTATCCTTGGGGGCAACAGTTTAAGGAACAAATCACTGGAGACACAGAGAGCTGTAAACCTTGAAGTAGCCATTTATTGCCACACACAGAACTAACCCACAGCCAGCCAAAACTGGCTGGGCAATCCCCTAATAATCTAACTCAGTTGCCATAGGAACACAAGATTCTCTTACCACAACAACCAAATACGCAACATATTCCTCCCCTCTTAATAAGAGCATCTCCTAAATAAAACAAACACTAAACTAGAGAAGGAGGGTAAACTGCCTCCGTTCCCGGCTAAACCCAAGGGATTATTTTGCCCCGTAACCGTGGGTTTGCCCTAGCTAAAGATCCAGCTGATGAGGAGGCCTTCTGTCTCTAGTTGGATTACGGCGGACTTCTGGTGTTGTTGCACCTGAAAGTGTCTTGGACGCGGGCCTGACAATGGGCTCAGGGTTCGTAGGGCAAATGGGTGAGGATGGCATATCAGATCATGCCGGGCAGAGAGGTATCTCTGCCGCTGGCAGTAACGGAGGGAAAAAGTCAGAAACAGGTGACTCTTGATTCGGTGTCTCACCAGAGGTGGTGAAGTCAGGCAACTCAACTGAAGATTGGTCCTGAAGATTGGTATGACCTGGCAGCCGCTGATCTACATGTCGCTGCCAGGTCAGATCCTCTGCAGTCTGGACTCTGTAGGAAACAGGTCCCGTTTGAGCAATGACAGTGGCAGGGACCCATTTAGCTCCAGAAGTATAATTCCGAGCCAAAACAGGCTGTCCCAGGCTAAAGGTTTGGTCTTTTGCTCTGGGTGCACGCCTGATGACTTGATCTTGCTGCTGATGTTGCGCAATTTGTCAGGCTTCAGAAGGTTTCAGCAGATCAAAGCAAGTGCACAGCTGTCATCCTATCATTAGAAAGGCCAGGGATGCCTTGGTCATAGCATGAGGTGTGTTTCTGTAGGATAGCAAGGTGTCCAGATGCTTTTGAATGAATAATTGTCCCCTTGCTGATTTCAAAGCCTGTTTCACTGTCTGCACAAATCTTTCAGCTAATCCATTGGTGGATGGATGATATGGTGCTGAAGTGATGTGGTGTATCCCGTTTGCCTTCATAAACTTTTGAAACTCCTGAGAGATGAACTGCGGTCCGTTGTCACTCACAAGTTGTTCTGGCAGACCGAAACGACTAAGAGTCCTCGTAGTTTTGGGATAGTACTCTCTGCAGTAGTGTACTTCACTATAGAGACCTCTGACCATTTAGAATGGGCATCTACTGCCACCAAGAACATGCTTCCTTCAAGGGGGCCAGCGAAGTCAACCTGCATAGGTTGCCACGGGTTTTCAGGCCAGTCCCATGGATGCAGGGGTGCCCACTGGGGTGCATTCCGCACACCCTGACATAACATACAAGCTCTTGCTTTCTCTTCAATAGCACTGTCCAATCCAGGCCATCAAAAATAGCTTTGTGCAATTTCCTTCATGCGTACTATTCCACAGTGACCGGAACGGAGCTGTTCTAACATCTGTGATCTCAGTGGTGGTGGGATAATGAAATGTCTTCCTCCCAACAAACAACCAGATTGGATTGATAACTCTGTCCTCCTGGACATGTAGGTAACAAGGTCGGTCAGACCAGCGAGGTTCGTCAAGATGTTCCAGGAATCACCAGGTCCATAACTTGGGACAATACTGGGTCAACTCGAGTTGCCTTCTTTACCTGAGCAGCAGTGATAGGTGTATTCTCTACCTGTTCAAATTAAAAGATTTCTTTCTGGGTAACATCTCGATGGTCGACTGGCAAAGGCAGCCTTGAGAGACCATCCGCATTGCTGTGTAGAGTGGATTTCCGATATTTGATTTCATATGTTGCGGAAAGCAACAATGCTCACTGTTGCATACAACTAGCGGCTAATGGAAGAATGCCTGTGTGGGGTCCAAAAATTGAAGTCAGGGGTCGATAGTCTGTGAGAAGAGTAAACTTCCGTCCGAACAGGAAGTGATGGAACTTCTGAATTCCGAAAACAATTCCCAATGCCTCACATTCAATTTGGGCATAGTTAGTTTCTGCTTTGTTTAGCGTGCATGAAGCAAAAGCAATAGGTCTCTCTTCTCCTGAAGGCATAATGTGTGACAACTGCTCCCACTCCATAAGGGGACGCATCGCAGGCCAACTGTAGGGGTAAGGATGGATCAAAGTGCATCAGAACTTCAGAATTTAGCAATGCATCCTTAACTTTTGTGATAGACCCAGGCCAGTTGGGAAGAGCAGAGTAGTAGAAGGGAGATATACTGGCCACTGGATAAGCAGTTTTCCCTGAGTGACCAGAACAGGGGCTGCTCCAGGATAATGAGAACACCTGACTCCAATTAACCTGCTAAGAGTCAGGTAAGGCAGTTAAGCACCTGACTAATTAAGGCCCCTCTGATGCTATAAAAGGGCTCACTCCAGTCAGGTCAAAGGGAGCCAGGAAGCCAGAGGAGAGAAAGTGCGTGTGCGCGAGAAACTGGGAGCAAGAGGCATGCAAGAAGCGGAGAGTGAATAGGCATACTGCTGGAGGACTGGGAAGTACAAGCATTATCAGACATCAGGAGGAAGGTCCGGTGGTGAGGACAAAGAAGGTGTTGGGAGGAGGCCATGGGGAAGTAGCCTGGGGAGTTGTAGCTATGGCGCAACTGTACCAGAAGGCACTCTAGACAACTGCAGTCCACAGGACCTTGGGCTGGAACCTGGAGTAGAAGGTGGGCCTAGGTTCCCCCCCAAGCCTCCCAACTCCTGATCAAACACAGGAGGAATTGACCTTGACTGTGGCTTTTACCAGAGGGGAAGGGCTCTGGGCTGTTTCCTGACACCCAGGGTGAATCTATGATGCAAGCAAATCCACCAATAAGTGCAGGACCCACCAAGGTAGAGGAGGAACTTTGTCCCACTTCGTTAAATGCAACATCACAGGCTTCAGTCCACTTGCAGGCCTTGTTCTGCCCAAGGAGTCTGTGAAGTGGTTTTAGCAGTGTGGCTAACTGTGAGATGAACTTTCCATAATAGTTCAATAGTCCTAGAAACGAGCAAAGCTGGCTAACATTTCGAGGAGGGGGAGCCTCCACAACAGCCTTAACTTTGGCAGGGGCCTTACAAAGACCTGTAGCATCAACGATGTGTCCCCTCTGTTGAATATTTGGCTAGAAGAATTCACACTTGTCTTTGCAGACTCGCAGTCCATACTCTTCCAGTCTTTGTAGGGTAGCCTCTAAATTCTTTAGGCGATCCTCCTCATTCCTTCCAGTGACCAGGATGTCATATAGATAGCATTGGACTCCTGGCAAGCCACACAAGATTTGATCCATAGCCCTCTGGAACAGGGCGGGAGCTGATGTTCTTCCAAAGGGCAGGCAACAGTATCAATAAAGCCCCTTATGCATCACAATAGTCAACAGCTCTTGGGACTTTTCATCAATGTGCCTCTGTAAATATGCTTGACTTAGATTAATCTTACTGAACTTTTGTCCCCCAGCCAGGCCTGCGAAGAGGTCATGGATGCAGAAAATCGGGTATTGCTCTGCACACAACACTGGGTTAACAGTGACTTTAAAATTACAGCAAATCCGGAGGGAGCCATATTTCTTCACTATTGGAACAACAGGAGCTGCCCATGGGCTATGGGTAACTGGCATTAGGACTCCATTTGTGACCAGGTGCTCCAGGTCTGCTTCAACCTTCGGCCTGATGGCATATGGCACAGTCCTGGCTTTCAGATATTTTGGTTGACTGTCAGGTTTAATGTTCAATGTCACAGTGATTCCCTTCATACTTCTCAGATCCTCTCCAAAAACAGCAGCACGTTTCCTTAGTATAGAGATCAGATCGGTTTCTTCTTTAGTCACTCGGTGCACTTCTGCCCAATTCAGCTGGATCTTCCTAAGCCAAAAACTACCCATTAAGGCTGGATAATTACCTCTCACGACGAACAGTGGCAATTTAGCAGCCTGTCCACTGAGCTCCACTTTAACATCAGTAGGCACATGGCCACAGCTTCTCCCATATATGTCTTCAGCACTGTTTTTGCTGCTTTCAGCGGAAGATGCTGTCATAACATTTTTCCCAGATCTGGACCTTAGCGTCCAAAATATGGGTGTTAGCATGAAAACCTCCAAGCTTAGTTACCAGCTTGGACCTGGTAAAGCTGCCACCAGCCAGGAATCTATACAGTGCCTGGCGCACTGTGGTCTCCCCAAAACCTTCCCTGGGGGACCCCCAGACTCAGATTCCTTGAGTCTCACAACAAAGGGGAATAAACCATTTCCCTTCCCCCTTCCAGGTGTTCCCTCCCTGGGTTCCTGGAGAGATATACAGAAGCAAACTCCGTGAATCTAAACAGAGGGACTTCACCCTCTCTGTTTCCAGTCCTGGAAAACACAAGTACTTCCCCCCCTCACCCAGAGGGCATGCAAAGTCAGGCTTAGTAAATCTAACACAAAGAGATTTTCCCCCTGACTTCTTCCTCCCACCAATTCCCTGGTGAGCTGCAGACTCAATTCCCTGGAGTCCCCACTAAAGAAAAAACTCCAACAAGTCTTAAAAAGAAGGCTTTATATAAAAAAGAAAGAAAAGGACATAAAAATGGTCTCTCTGTATTAAGGTGACAAATACAGGGTCAATTGCTTAAAAGAAAAATGAATAAACAGCCTTATTCAAAAAGAATACAATTCAAAACATTCCAGCAACTATACACATGTAAATACAAAAGAAAACAATATAAACCTTATTGTCTTACTATTTTTGTACTTACAACTTGGAAACAGAAGATTAGAAAGCCAGGAGACAGAAAGATCACTCTCAGAGCCGAGAGGGTCAGACACAAGACAAAGAAAAAAGAACTCACACACAAACTTCCCTCCACTCAGATGTGAAAAAGTCTTGTTTCCTGACTGGTCCTCTGGTCAGGTGTTTCAGATTACTGGTGTTACCTCTTTACAGGTAAAAGAACATTAACCTTAGCTATCTGTTTATGACACGCCCCCCAAATTGCAGACAGTGAGGAACCTCACTGGCGGCGATTTCCTCCTAGAACTTTAAAATAAACAGATTAATACAACACATGCACCTTTACATATACCACTAAGTATATAACTAACAGACTTTTACATTTTAAGAACACTTTTTAACTACTGGATTCTGGGAAACTCTCACTGGAGAGTGCATCAGCTACTTTGTTAGAAGCTCCTGAAATGTGCTGAATTTCAAAATCAAAATCTTGGAGAGCTAAAGTCCAACGAAGAAGTTTCTTGTTCTTCCCCTTGGCAGTATGAAGCCACTTTAGCGCAGCATGGTCAGTTTGTAGCTGGAACCACCGTCCCCAAACATATGGGCATAGTTTTTCCAGGGTGTACACAATGGCATAGCATTCCTTTTCACTGACTGACCAGTGACTTTCCCTCCCAGACAGTTTTTTGCTGAGAAACACAACAGGATGGAAGTTGTGATCCGTTGCTTCCTGCATGAGAACTGCTCCTATACCACGCTCAGATGCATCCGTGGTTACTAGGAATGGCTTGTCAAAGTCTGGGGCCCTGAGTGCGGGGTCAGACATGAGCGTTGCCTTAAGTTGGGTAAAGGCCTTTTGACACTTATCAGTCCACATAACTGCATTTGGCTGGGTCTTTTTGGTCAGGTTGGTCAGTGGGGCAGCGATTTGGCTGTAGTATGGTACAAATCGCCTGTAGTATCCGGCCAAGCCTAAGAAGGATTGGACCTGTTTCTTTGACTTTGGGACAGGCCACTTTTGGATAGCATCCACCTTGGCCTATAGGGGGTTTATGGTTCCTCGACCCACCTGGTGTCCCAGGTAAGTTACTCTGATTTGGCCTATTTGACACTTTTTGGCCTTAACAGTTAGTCCAGCATGCCTGATGTGCTCAAAGACCTTTTCCAGGTGTAGTAGGTGTTCAGGCCAGGAGTCTGAAAAAATGGCCACATCATCGAGGTAGGCAACTGCATATTCTCCCAGTCCTGCTAGTAGACCATCTACCAGCCTCTGGAAGGTGGCGGGTGCATTTCGCAGCCCGAAAGGAAGAACATTAAATTCGTACACCCCCGCATGGGTGACGAATGCTGACCTTTCCTTGGCAGGTTCATCTACCGGTACTTGCCAGTACCTCTTGGTTAAGTCTATTGTAGAGATGAACTGGGCACGTCCCAACTTCTCCAATAGCTCATCGGTGCATGGCATTGGATAGTTGTCCGGACGAGTTACCGCATTTAGCTTACGGTAGTCCACGCAAAAGCGTATTTCCCCATCTGGTTTGGGTACCAGAACCACTGGAGATGCCCATGCACTGGTAGATGAGCGCATTATACCCATCTGTAGCATGTTCTGGATCTCCCGTTCTATAGCAGCTTGGGCATGAGGAGACACCCGGTAGGGTGGGGTTCTAATTTGGTGAGCATTACCTGTGTCAATGGAGTGGTATGCCCGTTCAGTCCGTCCTGGGGTGGCTGAGAACAATGGGGCGAAGCTAGTGCACAGCTCCTTGATTTGTCGCTGCTGCAGACGTTCCAGGTTTGTGGAGAGGTTCACCTCTTCCACGCCACAGTCTTTTTTTCCGTCGTAGTAGACACCTTCAGGACACTCAGCATAATCTTCCTGGACTGTAAACTGACAAACCTGTAAGTCTCTGGAATAGAAAGGCTTGAGAGAATTAACATGGTACACTCTGGGCTTTAGTGAGGAACTGGGAAATGCTATGAGGTAGTTCACAGTTCCCAGGCGCTCTTGGACCGTGAATGGCCCTTCCCATGATGCTTCCATCTTATGGGCCTGTTGTGCCTTCAAGACCATAACCTGGTCTCCTACCTTGAAGGAACGTTCTCTGGTATGTTTGCCATACCAGGCCTTTTGTTCTTCCTGAGCATCCTTTAGGTTCTCTTTAGCAAGGGCTAAAGAGTGTCGGAGGGTGCTTTGTAGGTTGCTTACAAAGTCCAGAATGTTAGTTCCTGGAGAAGGCGTAAACCCCTCCCATTGCTGCTTCACCAACTGTAATGGCCCCTTAACCTCGTGGCCATACACAAGTTCAAATGGTGAAAACCCTAAACTGGGATGTGGTACAGCCCTGTAGGCAAACAGCAACTGCTGCAACACTAGGTCCCAATTATTTGAGTGTTCGTTCACAAATTTACGTATCATGGCCCGCAAAGTTCCATTAAACCATTCCACCAGGCCATTGGTTTGATGGTGGCATGGGGTGGCAACCAAGTGGTTCACCCCATGACTTTCCCACAGTTCTTTCATGGACCCTGCCAGGAAATTAGATCCTGAATCTGTAAGGATGTCGGAGGGCCAACCTACCCTGGCAAAAATGTCTGTTAGGGCCAGGCACACAGTGTTAGCCCTGGTGTTGCCTAGAGCTACAGCTTCCGGCCATCGGGTAGCAAAGTCCACGAAAGTCAGTACGTGCTGCTTTCCTCTGGGGGTCTTTTTTGGGAAAGGACCCAGAATATAAATAGCTACTCGCTGAAATGGGACTTCAATTATGGAGAGTGGCTGGAGAGGGGCTTTGACCTGGTCTTGGGGTTTTCCCACTCTTTGGCATACCTCACAAGACCAGACATACTTGGCAACGTCCTTGCCCATCCCCTCCCAGTGGAAGGACTTCCCCAACCGGTCCTTGGTTCTGTTCACCCCAGCATGGCCACTGGGATGATCATGGGCTAAGCTTAAGAGCTTCCCCCGGTACTTAGTTGGAACCACCAACTGTTTTTGCGGCTGCCATTCTTCCCGGTGTCCACCAGAAAGAATCTCCTTGTATAAAAGTCCTTGGTCTATAACAAACCGGGTCAATTGCTTAAAAGAAAAATGAATAAACAGCCTTATTCAAAAAGAATACAATTCAAAACATTCCAGCAACTATACACATGTAAATACAAAAGAAAACAATATAAACCTTATTGTCTTACTATTTTTGTACTTACAACTTGGAAACAGAAGATTAGAAAGCCAGGAGACAGAAAGATCACTCTCAGAGCCGAGAGGGTCAGACACAAGACAAAGAAAAAAGAACTCACACACAAACTTCCCTCCACTCAGATGTGAAAAAGTCTTGTTTCCTGATTGGTCCTCTGGTCAGGTGTTTCAGGTGACTGGTGTTACCCCTTTACAGGTAAAAGAACATTAACCCTTAGCTATCTGTTTATGACAGATGCCATAGCTTTTCTTTATACACAGTCTCTGAGACCAGTGAAACGGCTGCACCGGTGTCCAGTTCCAAGCATATAGGTTTGCCATCCAGCAACGGGGTTACCCAATATTCATATGAGCCCGCTGCCAAAGACAAAATGTGGAGTGGCTCTTCTTCTTGTGAGGAGTTATCTCCTTGGTTATCCTGGGTCTGCTGTAGGGTATGCAGATTTCCCTTTTTTGGTCAGCCAGACCACAGGCCTCTTTTGTTTACAAGCACACTCAACGTGTGCTTTTTTGCCACAGTGTTGACACACCAGGTCCTTACACCAGCATTCTGATGCATGGTGATGCAGCTTACCACAGCGGTAACATTCCACCCCCCCACAGTTTTGTGGGTAGGTTCTTGTGACACCTTATGCACCCTAGGGGATGCACTGATGGACTGTGCCCCCTTTGTAGCCAGTTCCATGGAGACAGCAATATCAACGGCCTTCTGTAAGTAAGCTGAGACTCTGTCAAGAGGTGCTTCTGTATAGCTTCACTGTGCAGGCCACACACTAAACTGTCACATAGGGCATCATTTAACATCTCCTTAAATTCAGTGTTCTGGAAGCTTCTCAAAGTTGCTACAAATTGTACAACTGTTTTGTCTTCTTTCTGGTCTCTTTTGTGGAACCTCTATCATTCAGCAATTACCAGTGGTTTTGGAGAAAAATGGGACCCCAAGATTTCCACAATCTCACTGTAAGATTTAGTCTCTGGCTTAACGGGGTGTAGTAAGCTGCATAGCAGGGAGTAGGTCTTAGCCCCTACAACACTTAAGAATATCGGCACTTTCTTCTCTTCTGTAATGTCAATTGCAATAACAAAAAGCTCAAAACGTTCAGTATATATGTGCCATTGCACTACAGTCTCCTCAAAAGGTTCTAGTGGCCCTGTAAGTGTAGCCATGATTTTAGTTTCTGTTTGAACAGTCAGTGCAAACAAGCCAGTTCTCACCCCCTTCCAGCAGCAAAAAAGGGGGGTTTGTTTTGTGGGTTTTTTTTGTACCTTAACTTCTACTTCCTTCTGTTGTTGGGCAGCACAGAGATCCCACCCTCGTCGCCACGTTATCTCCTTGGGGTAACAGTTTTAGGAAGAAATCACTGGAGACACAGAGAGCTGTAAACCTTGAAGCAGCCATTTATTGCCACACACAGAACTAACCCACAGCCAGCCAAAACTGGCTGGGCTATCCCCTAATAATCTAACTCAGTTGCCATGGCAACACAACAGATTCTATTACCACCACAACCAAATATGTAACAATATCCGATACCTCATAACTGAAACTTGCCCAAGCAAACCTTGGATATTTTGGGTGCAATCCTGGACCCACAAAAGTTAATGTGAGTTTTGACATTGCATTTCAATGGTGTCAAGATTTCACCATTTGTATTGAGAGTAATTAAATTGGACAAAAGATTTCAATGATTATGTATTTGATATTGGAAGCTGTCATAAACAGATAGCTAAGGATTAATGTTCTTTTACCTGTAAAGGGTTAACACAGGGAACCAAACACCTGACCAGAAGACCAATCAGGAAACAAGACTTTTTCAAATCTGGGTGGAGGGAAGTTTTGGGTGTGAGTTCTTTGTTCTTTGTCTTGGTCTTGGTCTGTTCCTTTTCTCGTCTCTGAGAGTGATTTTTCTATCTCCAGGTTTTCTAATCTTCTGTTTCCAAGTTGTAAGTACAAGGATAGTAAGACAATAGGTTTATATTGTTTTTTTTCTATTTACATGTGTGTAGTTGCTGGAATGTTTTAAACTGTATTCTTTTTGGATAAGGCTGTTTATTCATTTTTTTCCTTTAAGCCATTGACCCTGTATATTATCACCCTATACAGAGACCATTTCATGTCCTTTTTCTTTCTTTTTATATAAAGCTTTCTTTTTAAGACCTGTTGGAGTTTTTCTTTAGTGGGGACTCCAGGGAATTGAGTCTGCAGCTCACCAGGGAATTGGTGGGAGGAAGAAGTCAGGGGGAAAAATCTCTTTGTGTTAGATTTACTAAGCCTGACTTTGCATACCCTCTGGGTGAGGGGGAAGAGAGATTAGATGTCTTGGTACTTGTGTTTCTAGGACTGGAAGCAGGGAATCTCCTAGGGTCGTCCAGGGAGGGGAGCCTGGGAGGAAGTAACAAGGAAACAAGAGGAGAGGGTTATTTCCCTTTGTTGTAAGACTCAAGGCATCTGAGTCTGGGGGTCCCCCAGGGAAGGTTTTGGGGAGACCATAGTGACCTAGGGCACTGTATAATCCCTAGCTGGCGGCAGCGATACCTGGTCCAAGCTGGTAACTAAGCTTGGAGGTTTTCATGCTAACACCCATATTTTGGATGCTAAGGTCCAGATCCGGGAAAAAATGTTATGACAGAAGTACATTCTTAAAGAAAGTATTTTTTAATGTTCCTGTTTGTTTGAGAACATGGAAGAGGCACTTTTTTTTAGCATAAAACGTCATCCAGCTAAATTTAAACCTGTTATACCATTCTTCTTGGGTATTGAAAAGAAATGTACTACCTACCACAATATTTTGGTTATTGTGTAGCATTATCTCTCATTAGCAATATTATCCCCTCTGATTCATACAGCAGATTTCAATACCAACATAGTGTTCTGTTTACTTGCATGAGGTAGGTCCTAGATGGCCTATCTTCTATACAAATCTCCTAAATGGTCTGGTGTGCTTGGTACCTCAAAGATAGCCACTCTTGCCCCACAGGATACTGTTAGGAAGTTACTCCTGATATTCTGGTTCATTTGTCCTTTACTCAATCTCACTAACTACATCCACTTGGACAATTCTCAACCATTCCAACTTGACATTTTACATATTTCAGATACTTGTAGAAAGTGATGTCCTCCTTCAGCTACCATTTAGCCAAGCTATCCATATTGAGGTCTGTGGCAGAGTCCAATTCCAAAAAGAGTTATTTTTACAGGCAGAGACTCTTTATAAGGGACAAAAAGAGACATACCCTTATTGAGTGGAGTTGGATATTCTCATAGAGCAGCTGCAATTGGCAGCATCAACAAGCAGCACCCTGTTACCATACTGGCTGTCTCAGATAAAGCTCTGTTAACTGGGTGCAGCCACCACCACCCTGCCTTGAACTCCTGAGATAATTTCTCCGGGTCTAAACTTTCCCATCTAAGGTGGATGTCACATTACATCATTAGGGAAATTGTGGCACAGGGTGGAAGATTATGGAGGTCCTGAAGGTTCTGAAACACCTATCAAAGCATTTTAAATCTTTTCTTAGCCACTTAATCATTTTGCAAAGTTCTGCTTCCTGTCAATATCATTATTCTAACTTTGGTATTAAATCAATTTATAAGTTATCTGGCAATCAAAGGCCATCTGTTGCCAGCTATCTACAGTTCACATAAAGACAGATTAAAAGGGAGACATACAGAATGTCAATGTCGCATTGGGTAAATACACCTACATTTCATCTAAGCTTTTATGTTTTTAATATTTTTTTAAATAACCTTTATGTTACTTTATTTTTTATCCTTCACAGTTTCCTCATTTTATCAAGTGATCTGCTTCAGAATAATCATTTTTCTGTTGAATGTAGCCTGGAAGAATTAGGAAAACGGATCTCTCTCTCTTTCTGTACATATCAGTGAGCAAATGTATTCAGGCATGAAAAAAAGTATTCCCTATTCATCATTTTTAAAAAAAGAATCAGTCACCCAATAAGTAAGCAGAAAGAAATACCATGTGACTTAGCTAACCAATCATCCTCTACAACAGAACAGACATGAACAACCTGCAGGATGAAATTTAGTCACATGGACTGAACAATTACAAATAGCAAATAATGCCAGATCATACAAATAGTCACAAATGCGCTCAATGTGAAGCATGCAAGGAGACCTTTGGATTCCAATCAAAGTAAAGCACATCTGTAAGTGTTTGCAGGATCAGGATCTAAATTTTTTAAAATCAAAGTCTCATCATAAATGATTCAAAAAAAGAAAAAAAATATTAAAATTTCTCTAATTTATTCACACTGAATCAATGAACTAGCTCTATAGTAGTCACTTTTTTAAAGACTCAAATTATATTTTTATTTATTAACTTAGTCATTAATGGAAGTTTACATTGAGTAACATTCAATAACATTTACTTACAATGATAATTTTGAATATTTTAGCAAAATTCCACTAAAATATCTTCTATGGTGTGTTTAAATTTGGACTTTTATTCAAAGATAAATGTGAAAGACATGAATTTACCATAAATAATAATAATAATTTTCCTGAAAAAATAATCATAGGATACTCTTTATCCTGAACCATAAACGGCAATTCTAACAGTAAACTTAAGCATGGAATTTCTGATGTCCTTTAAAACAATGCTTCATTTCACATATTATGGTAACAGAGCCATATATAAGTAGGTATGTGCATAATTTTTAAAAGCATGTAACTGGATGAGAAAAACAACAGATGAGAAAACTGTATCCTAACTGTTAGCATACCCAAGATAATCAGGAACAGTGACTCACACAGAAAGCAAGCTTACTTTAATAAATAGGACCTTGGTGGCAACATCATCTAATCATCATGTCAAATTGTTAATCGTTTCTGAGTGAAGTGGTTTGTTTAAACCAATTGCACCCCTATTATAAAAGTAATTGTTTTGCAAGAGAGCTTTCACTTTCATTTACTATGAATAGTAGTTAATAAACATACTTGATATTAACATATCATTTTTCTATTAAATCTTGTTACAATTAGAAATCAGATAAGTAGGCTAGGTATGGAATGGTAAAAAAAAACCTTCTATCATAGTACATCTTCAGACTGGCATATGGAACTATCTTCAGCACCCAAACTGATATATTTTACAGAGTTTTGAAGGTATACAACACAGTCACACCACCTTACCAGTTATATAGCCCCTTTCCCAAAAACATCTTAGACAGTAATTAAGAAAATTTCACTACCGACCTATCAGATAATATCCATTGTAGAGACACAAACTAAGGCACATAAATATTGTGTTGTGACATGTATGTAGGTTAAGTATTTTGGCCATATAACCAGAATCTGAATTGGTGGAAACAGGCCTTTTGTTGGTTTTTATTCACATAAAAGTAGCTTATAAATGCATAGCATGGCTACTTTAGCAGACTAATGTTGTGATGCCATTAACAGAAGAATCTGACATGAAAGAATGAATAGTCTTCTGGTTAAGGAACTAGATTGGGAGAGGTTCCATTCCTGTCTCTACCACAGATTTTCTGCCCTCTTTGGCAAATCATTTAATTTCTCAGTGCTTCTATTCCCATCTGTAAAAATGTGGAAAGTTCTTTCCTTTCTCATCCAAGTAATGAGGCTAAATACATTCATGTCTTTGAGACATTCAGCTACTATGGCTATGTTGGCCCATCTACACAAATACCAGTGCTATCAACGGAGAAAATACTTTGTATGTTATGAATGTAGCAGATCAGAACATTGTTTTATAACTGGAATGTATTGCAGATTAAATGCAGTTTATTCTTTTGGTCTGCTGAATTACATTAACATTATTCTTAACTGTAAGAAACCTTTTGCAGTTCAGTGTTGTTCTCTGTGGGTTGAGTTAATAAGGTGCCATGTTAGGGTGGATATATATTATATATTCTTTTTAAAAAGATCCTCTGGTATGTTACTATGCAAAAAAAATGTTGATAAAATGAACAAAATTAACCTTTTTCTCTAGAAATACAACATTTATAATAAATTAGAGATTGGAAAATCTGGTACAAGCATACTGGTAGCGATATTTTTTGCAAAATCCTTTGTTCATTCTTACATAGAACAGAAAGCTAATACCCTGCAATAGTACACAACTAAATATTCTGACTGGAAGTTTGAAACCATCTCTGATTTTGTTTGAGTCTTTTCAGCAATTTAACTAGCTATAACTAAACTTTTAGAAAAGAAGAGACAGTATATGGTAATATACATAATTCTTTAAGTGATTTGAAACTGAACACACCCTCTAGCAAACAAGTTACACCACATTCAGGAAATATTTATGTAGAAAGTCAAAAACCACTGTGATAGTGCATCCCATAAGGTTTTATGGAAATACGCTTATGAATGTATATAGATGACATAACTGGAGTATGTTTTGTGCTACCTATGCCATGTAATATCTCTGTAAAGGTTATGATCTACTGAAGCTATTCATCCTATTTGTATGCATGTGCCATTGTTGTATTTGAAGTTATGAATACTGGCTGTTTACTTGCTTGATTTCTAAGCAGCGTTAGTAAAGCATTTGGTCAGCTTCTTGAGAAAGGAATGTACAAATTAAATGCCCCAGCAAGAAACACTTAAAGGACAAGTATCAGAGGGGTAGCCGTGCTAGTCTGGATCTGTAAAAGCAGCAAAGAGTCCTGTGGCACCTTATGGACTAACAGACGTTTTGGAGCATGAGCTTTTTTGGGTGAATACCCACTTCGTTGGATGCATGTATTGGAAATTTCCATGGGCACGTATATATATGCAGGCAAGCTAGAGATAACAAGGTAGGTTCAATCAGGGAGGATGAGGCCCTATATTCTAGCAGCTGAGGTGTGAAAACCAAGGGAAGAGAAACCGGTTTTGTAGTTGGCAAGCCATTCACAGTCTTTGTTTAATCCTGAGCTGATGGTGTCAAATTTGCAGATGAACTGAAGCTCAGCAGTTTCTCTTTGAAGTCTGGTCCTGAAGTTTTTTTGCTGCAGGATGGCCACCTTAAGATCTGCTATTGTGTGGCCGGGGAGGCTGAAGTATTCTCCTACAGGTTTTTGTATATTGCCATTCGTAATATCTGATTTGTGTCCATTTATCCTTTTCCGTAGAGACTGTCCAGTTTGGCTGATGTACATAGCAGAGAGGCATTGCTGGCATATGATGGTGTATATTACATTAGTGGACGTGCAGGTGAATGAACCAGTGATGGTATGGCGGATCTGGTTAGGTCCTGTGATGGTGTCGCTGGGGTAGATATGTGGGCAGAGTTGGCATCGAGGTTTGTTGCATGGATTGGTTCCTGAGCTAGAGTTACTATGGTGCGATGTGCAGTTATTGGTGAGAATATGCTTCAGGTTGGCAGGTTGTCTGTGGGAGAGGACTGGCCTGCCAACCAAGGCCTTTGAAAGTGTGGGATCATTGTCCAGGATGGGTTGTAGATCCCTGATGATGCGTTGGAGGGGTTTTAGCTGGGGACTGTATGTGATGGCCAGTGGAGTCCTGTTGGTTTCTTTCTTGGGTTTGTCTTGCAGTAGGAGGCTTCTGGGTACACGTCTGGCTCTGTCTATCTGTTTCCTTATTTCCTCATGTGGGTATTGTAGTTTTGAGAATGCTTGGTGGAGATTTTGTAGGTGTTGGTCTCTGTCTGAGGGGTTAGAGCAGATGCGGTTGTACCTCAGTGCTTGGCTGTAGACAATGGATCATGTGGTGTGCCCGGGATGGAAGCTGGAGGCATGAAGGGAGGCATAGCGGTCGGTAGCTTTTCGGTATAGGGTGGTGTTAATGTGACCATCATTTATTTGCACCGTGGTGTCTAGGAAGTGGACCTCTCATGTGGATTGGTCCAGGTTGAGGTTGATGGTGGGGTGGAAGCTGTTGAAATCGTGGTGGAATTTTTCCAGAGTCTTCTTTCCATGAGTCCAGATGATGAAGATGTCATCAATGTAGCGTAGGCAGAGAAGGGGCGTGAGTGGACGAGAGCTGAGGAAGCATTGTTCCAGGTTGGCCATAAAAATGTTGGCATATTGTGGGGCCATGCGGGTGCCCATAGCAGTGCCACTGATCTGGAGATATATATTGCCATCAAATTTGAAACAGTTGTGTGTGAGGATAAAGGTACAGAGCTCAGCAACCAGTTGTGCTGTGGCATCATCAAGGATACTGTTCCTGACAGTGTGTATTCCATCTGTGAGTGGGATGTTTGTGTAGAGAGCCTCTACATCCATGGTGGCTAGGATGGTGTTTTCTGGAAGGTCACCAATGCACTGTAGTTTCCTCAGGAAATCAGTGGTGCCACGGAGATAGCCGGGAGTGCCGGTGGCATAGGGTCTTAAAGGACAATGAATCTTGGAAGGCTCCAATCCACATAAGAAGTCTACCTGAGGACGTTCAGGGTAGTATGTAAACAATAGATGCTGCCTGTAAAAACTGAATCATGGTGAAATTTAGCAGGTCATCATGAGGATGGAAATGTTTAAAAAAAAAAAAAACAACACCAAAACTGAATGCAAAGTTGGCCAGAAACATGTTTGAGTAGAGGTTCTGAGGAGCGAGAATGGCCGGAATTGTGGTATTGGAGCACCTACTTTATCTGCCCAATTCCCCAGCATTGCTGCCAAACCTTCCCCACAGCCCAGTATCATTCCACAGTGAAAGTACTTCCTTTACATTCATTGTCTTGACATTTCCCATATGCTGAACCATTTAAAAAAAATAAAGAAAACCACTTTCAATATGGAATAGAATGTGGAACTCATAGAAAAAGTGTATATGTGTTGGGGGAGGAGTGGGACTCAAAACATCACAACACTGTGCTTAAGATAGCTTACTGATAGATGTTCACGTTATCTCTACATAAATAATTTTGAAATTTTAGTTGTATGCTTGAGTGTCATTTTGATTAATTTGATAGGACTGTTGCAAGTGCTTGTATGTGATAATTGAAAAGCTGTGGAATGATTTTGAAGAGCAGAGCAATGTGACCATGACTGGGTAGCATGATACAAGGCTTGTAAGGCATGTGAATCGAAGTTTGTGAGGATGTTAATGTTGATTTAATTGTTGATTCCCTTGATTTTTAGAAAACACTTTCCCGTACTTAACCATAAGTTAGAGAGAGGGTTTTTTTTTTTTAATATATAGGTATAGAAGCAAAGTTTTGCAATGACATATAGTCAGTCCCCTTCAAACAAAAATAAACTTGATAAATGATTTTCCTGCAAGACATTTTAATAGAAAAAGATTGGAAAAAAACAACAGAGCATAGCAATTTCATTATAGTGCGCCTCTATGAAGATGATGTGATTTTGGAAACAACTGAAATTAATACTTTTTAAGTTGATGGAGTTCTTATCGATTTTAATGGAGACATGGGGAAAGTGGAGGGTGTGAATTTAATTGCTCATTGCGTATTCCTTATTGACAGAGTCATTAATGAGATTGAATGCAATCAACAATGAGTATCATGGATTAATGCCAAGTTTGGAAGTAAAATACCAAGTTAATGGTGGAATTGTACTCTAAAAGAACTGAAGGGGTAAATCGTAGAATATCAGGGTTGGAAGCGACCTCAGGAGGTCATCTAGTCCAACCCCTATTGGAAATAAAAAAATTCAGCAAGACATCCTATCACCACTCCTCAAATTAACAAGGCAAGAGTGCAAGTGGTATAGCAGGCACTATGGACAGTCTCTGCCATCTTATTAACATATCTCTACATCCACCCCACCCCACCCAAATGATGTGAGATCACCCCGCCAACTTGCTGACACACTGCATGTGTTGGGCCACATGACGGATCTTCCCTCTGGAGCCACGCATGCCACATGTACTAATGAATCCCCTCAGCTGGGCTCAATGGAGAATGGTACCAAGTCTGACAGGAACAGCGTTCAGCAGGGCCACTTCATTTGGCAACACTAGCGTCACCTACAGCTAACACAGTCTAAGGGCTGGTCTACACTGGGAAAATACAGCTGTACAGCTACAACTCTCAGGGCGTGAAAATTCCACACCCCTGAGAAATGCAGCTATGCCTAACCTAACCCCTGGTGTAGACAATACTAGGATGACAGAAGAATTCTTCCATTGTCCTAGCTCTTCCCTCCTGGGGAGGTGGGTTATCGACGCCAATAGGAGAACTGCTCCTGTCAGCGTAGGTAGTGTCTACACTGAAGTGCTACAGCAGCACAGCTGCAGCTTTGCCCTAGTAGCATTTTCAGTGCAGACATACCCTTGGAGCATCAACTGCTCCCCCTAGAGCTGACCTAATTCAAAATGCAAGTCAGCACAACACCAGCAGCAGACCTGACAGCTGTTCCCTCTTGCTCCACGAGGGGGGGGGGGTGATTCTATCATAGGCTCCTGTATCCACTGCGTACCTGAATGTTCCCATGGCAAAGAGGCACTCCTCTATTCTTCCTGCTGGCAGGGGCTAGCTTGCTAAAAAATGTCAATATTTGCAGCACCGGCAGTCTGGTGAGGGGAGGGAGGCACAAAAGCCTACAAGCCAGTTTAAACGCAATGTTCGTAATGATTTAAAATGTTGTTCCCATACAGATGGGAAGGAGAAATTAAAGTTCCTAACGACTGTGGTAATAGGACATCTAGTGTTCACTTGAGGATTATATTTTTCTTTATTGGTGGTTGTCAGAGTTTGATAAAATATCAACTTCCCAGTCAGCTACTTTTTAAAAGAGAAAAGTTGTACACCTAAATGTTCTGCAGCTATTTTAGTACTTGATCACACAGGCACATTAGAATACGGTAAAGGAGGGGGGAAAGAATACTTTAAAAAAAATATGCACAGCACTTCTTCCACTCTTTTTGGTCCAAATAATTTGTAGTCTCTAATAATTCAATGAAAAAACCTTTCAGACAGATCTTATAGAATTATAGAAATGTAGGATTGGAAGCAACCTCTATGGGTCATCTAGTTCAGTCTCCTGCACTGAGGGCTCCAGACTAAACAAACCCATTTTTTTCAATTTTTTCTCATATGTCATTTTTTGAGATCTTTAATCATTTCTGTTGCTCTTCTCTGGACTTTCTCCAGTTTGTCCACATCTCTCCTGAAACATGATGCCTAGAACTGGACACAATACTCCAGTTGAGGCATTATCAGAGCTGAGTAAGGTGGAAGAATTACTTCTCATGTCTTGCTTACAACATTCCTGCTAATAATCCCAGAATGATGCTCTCTATTTTCTGCAACAGTATTACATATTTATTTTGAGAGCCACTCTACCCTCCAAATAGGGTTGCCAACCCTCCTGGATTGGCCAGGAGTCTCCCAGAATCTGCCTCAATCTCCAGGTTG
Organism: Gopherus flavomarginatus; assembly: GCF_025201925.1. Classification (NCBI taxonomy): domain Eukaryota; kingdom Metazoa; phylum Chordata; order Testudines; family Testudinidae; genus Gopherus; species Gopherus flavomarginatus. The sequence continues at coordinate 180,263,214 of NC_066620.1, read as the reverse complement.
TTATTGAAAGCAGTCTGGGAGATTTTAACAGGCCAAAAGTCCGGTTGATGGCACGGCGGGGATAAGGCAGGCTCCCTACCTGCCCTGGCTCTGCGTGTCTCCTGGAAGTGACTAGGGTATCCGGCACTGACTCTGCAGCTCCCAGTGCTGACTTTGCAGCTCCCATTGGCCAGGAACCGCAGCCAATGCGAGATGCAGAGGCAGTGCCCGCAGGCAGGAGCGGCATGCGCAGAGCCGCAGGGACATGCTGCCATTTCCGAGAGCCACCTGAAGCACCACCCAGCCGGAGCCGCATCCTGTGCCCCAGCCATAAGTCCCCCTCCTACACCTGAAACCCCTTGGCCCCACCCCCCAACTCCCTGCCCCAGCCCCATGAGAGTGAGGGAGAGCGAGCAACAGAGGGTATTGAGTGAGCGGGAGGCGGGGCCTCAGAGAAGGGGCAGGCAAGGCTGTTTGGGTTTGTGCAATTCGACAGTTGGCAACCCTACCCCCAAATCATTTCTGAAGTATTCCTTCCAAGCAGTTATCTCTCTGTTCGTGTTTGTGCAATTATTTTTGTCTTCCTAAGTGTAGTACTTGTATTTGTCCTTACTGCATTTCATCCTATTCATTTGAGAACATTTCTCCAGTTTGTCAAGATCATTTTGAATACCAATCCTGTCCTCCAAAGCAGGGTGAGCTGGAGCCAGTTCCCACTGGCTCACAAGAACCGGTTGTTAAATTTAGAAGCTAGTGTAGAACCGGCTGTTAAAGGGGCAGACAGGTGAGCAAACAACTCCGGTCCCCAGGCCACATCTGGCCCATGGGACCGTCCTGTCCCTCGCTTGAGCTCCCAGCTGGGGTCCCGCCCCCTCGCAGAGCCACAGCATGCCAAGCTGCCAGTGCCAGCGCTCTGGGCAGCTCAGCTCCTGCCACTTTAAGCAGGAAGGCAAGGGGGGTGGGGCTGCGAGCTCCAGAGGGCCACGCAGTGACCCAGCATCCTTACACACTGCCCTGAGCAGCATGGTAAGGGGGCCAGGCCGAGGCTGGGAGGACGCGATGGATAAGGCAGGGGCCAGGCAGGGAGCTGTTGGAAGGGGGAGCGGCAGTTCGGGGGGGGTGGGCAGGGGCCGGGGAACTGAGGTGGGGGGTTGGGTAGGCGTGGGAGTTCTGGGTGTCTGTCCGAGTGGTGGTGGATGGGGTCAGGGCACTCAGGGGAGAGGGAGCGGGGCAAGTTGGGTAGGGGCAGAGGTGAAAGTAAGCTGGTACGCCCCAGTTCAGCGTACCAGCAAGAGCTGGTGTGCTGTACCAGGGTGGCCCTGCTTCCCCAGGGGGCAATTTAAAGGGTCTGGGGCTCCCAGCAGGGGTTGGCACCCCAGGCCTTTTAAATTGCCACCAGAGCCCCACTCCTGGAGCTCTGGAGTAGGGCTGCAGGGCTCTGGAGGCTATTTTAAAAGTCTGGGGCTCCAGCTGCCTCTGCTGCCCCAGTCCTTTAAATAGCCGCTGGAGCCCTGCTGCTTCCCCAGGCTCTGGCAGCTATTTAAAGGGCCAGGGAAGGCAGTAGAAGCAGGGGAGCTGCAGGCCCTTTAAATAGCCCCCAGAGCCCTAAGGTAGTGGGAGGCTCCAGGGGCTATTTAAAGGGCCTTTGACACCAGTTGCCTCAGCGCCCAGGTCCTTTAAATAGCCACCAGAGCCCCGCCACTTCCCCAGGGCTCCGGCGGCTATTTAAAAGGACTGGAGTGGTAGAAGCAGTGGAGTCCCGGCCTTTTAAATAGCCCCCAAAGCCCCAGGCTGCTGCTGCTACCCCGGTGGCGGAGGGAGACAGGCCGTGGGTTGGGGTCGGATGGGGGGGTCGGATGGGGGGAGTACATGGTTCTTGTACTCACTGCACGGTTCCCTACTGGGTCTTCGGCAGCACTTTGGCAGCGGGTCCTTCACTTGCTCCGGGTGAAGGACCTGCTGCCGAAATGCCGCCGAAAACCCGGAGCGAGTGAACCCAGTAGGGAACCGGTTCTTAGGATTTTGGGAACTCACCACTGCTCCACAGTGCTTGTAAGCCCTCCCAGCTTGGTATCATCCTCAAACTTTATAAGTGCACACTCTATGCCATTATCCAAATCATATATGAAGGTATTACATAGAACTGGACCCTGGATGCATCCTTGCAGGACTCCACTCAATATGCCCTTTCAGTTCATTTGTGAACCCTTGATAATTCCTCTCCAAGTATGGTTTTCCAGCCAGTTGTGCACCCACTTTACAGTAGGCTCATCTAGGCCAGCGGTTTTCAACCATTTTTCATTTACGGCCCCCTAAAAGTTTTCAAATGGAGGTATTGCCCTTTTGGAAATCTTAGGCATAGTCTGCAGCCCTCCAGAGGGCTGCAGACCACAGGTTGAAAACCACTGATCTAGGCTATATTTTTCTAGTTTGTTTATAAGAACGCCATGTGAGACAGTATCAAAAGCCTTACTAAAGTCTAGGTACATCATATCTGCTGCTTCCCGCTAAACTACCAGGCACGTTACCCTGTAAAAGATGGACAATAGGTTCGTTTGACATGATTTGTTCTTGAAAAATCCATGTTGCCTGTTTTTATTATCTTATTATCTTCTAGGTGCTTACAAATTGATTGATTATTTTTCCTCATTTTTCTGGGTATTGAAGATAAACTTGATGGTTTAGAATTTCCTGAGTTGTCCTTATTCCCCCTTTTATAGAGAGATACTATAAATGCCCCTTTTCAGTCCTCCAGGATCTCTCCTGTTTTCCACAAGTTCTCAGAGATAATTGCTAATGGCTCAGACAACTCTTCAGCCAGTTCCTTAGATATTCTAGGATGTATTTCATCAAGCCCTTCTGACCTGAAGGCATCTAACTTGTCTAAATAATTCTTAACATGTCACGTTCCTAGGTTAGCTTCAGATCCTACTCCACTGATGTTCACTATGTTAGGCGTCTGAACACTGCTAACTTATTGGTGAAAACAAACGAAAAAGGCATTTAACACTTTGGCCATTGTTACATTTTCTGTCATCTTTAACTCCTCATTTAGTAATAGGCCTGTCGTGTCCTCGGTCTTCCTCTTGCTTCTCTTGTTACCCTTTATATCCCTAGCTCGGTTACCCTCTTTTTGTGCCTTGGCCTTTCTAATTTTGTCCCTACGTGTTTGGGAGGGGGGGTGTTATATTTTACACACACACACACACACACACACACACACACACACACACACACACACACACACACACACACCCTTTGTAGTTTGACTTACTTTCCACTTCTTGTACAACTCTTCTTTGAGCTTTAAATTTCAGGTCATTGACAATCTCCTAGTTAAGCCAGCCTGGCTTCTTACCATACTTCCCATCTTTCCTACGCACTGGGACACTTTGCTCTCGTGCCCCTTAGTAATATCTCTTTAGGCAGTTTTTTATTCTTGTGAACTCTTTTTTTCCCCTTAGACTTGCTTCCCACAAATCTTACCTACCGATTCTCTGAATTTGCTAAACTTTCCCTTCTTGAAGTCCATTGTCCTTATTCTGCTCTTTTCCCTCCTACCATTCCGTAGAATCATGTACTCTGTCGTTTCATGATCATTTTCATCCAGCTTGACTTCCACCTTCAAATTCTCAACTAGTTCCTCTGTTTGTCAGAATCAAATCGAGAAGACCCTCTCCCCTAATCGCTTTCTCTACCTTCTGTAATAAAAAAGTGGTCCCAATATATTCCAAGAACTTGTTGGATAGTCTATGCCCTGTTGTATTATTTTCTCAAAAGATGTCTGGGTAGTTGGAGTCCTCCATCACACTAAGTCCTGTGTTTTGGATGATTCTGTTATAATTTTGATGATCTTCACCTGGTGTAAGCTGTCACAGATCCATTCACTATAATGCAGTTATGACTATTTGCACCAGCTAATAATTGGGCACCAGAGATCTGCCAAACAAGTTTAACAATTGAAATAAATCTACATTCATCTAAATTTGAGTCAAAATAAGATTTTAATCACCTGAATGTGTTTTTCATTTTTGGTCTCTCATTTACACAATAGAATCTCCTCCCTGATCACAGGTGACAAAACAAACAAGTTTTTAAAAAGGGGGGAAGAGGGGAAATGACGACCCTGGTTACTTTTCTTAAGACTTTTTTCATTACTTCAGATAAAAAGAAAGAGGTTAGTTGTGGGATTTCCCATGGCTTCCATGCACATTAGTCACCAAAACTGTTACGAAACTGAATATATTAACTAACTCAATAGGAGTGAAATAGAATATACATAAGTAACTTTTAGCTACATAACTAGTCTCTCTAAAATACTGTTCTAGGGACTGAGATTCATACAGGCAATGCATACATTTTAATTCTTCTGCTTATTTTTAAACTTTCAATTAGCATGCCAGTAATAAAAAAAATCATTTTTTCTTTCCTTTTCAGGCACTGAACTAACACTATTATTAAAAACAAAGTGCTTGATACATATTAATCAATAGCAGATTGATAATATAAAACTCATTAAAAACCATGGACTATACACTGTAACACTGCTAATGGGTTTGGCCATCTGAATACATTTATTTTCTTTTGACAGAAAGGCAGAAGACAAGTTATATGCAGAAGCAGAATTGTGCTTCTGTAAGTTTACAACAATGACAGAAAACCATATGCTAATTGAAACTCAGCTGGATAAGAAACCAAAGATTACAAACATCAGAAATTACTTCAAGCAGCTATTGAGACTCCATTCAAAATTACATTTGATTATAACTTTGAACTCTGCATTTCATGGAGCAATGATGTGTCATTTTGTGGGAAACCAATATACACACATGCTCTTTCTATGCTAAAGTATCTTTGGATTCTGGTAATGAAATGGTGCCATGTGTTTGGCAGTATTTAATAGTCAAATAACTGATTAATAGTACCTTATTTTTTAATAGATTTTGCATGAACTATAACAGCAGCAATACACTGCACCTTCCTATGCATTAAAACACATTTCCATTAGACTGATATAAAATATCAAAATTTTGCAAATGTTTGCTAATTGTAATTAAGGCATATTACTGAAGGTTTATTAAGTCAGGCATCTCTATATGCATTCACGTGTCTGGATTTTCAGAGGTGCTGTAACCCCACTGCTCCCACTGACATCAGTGAAATTTGTTTCCCCTCTCCACCTCTGAAAAGCAGGTCCCTTTTATGAAGGTGTGTAAATATGTAAATACCTAATATCTAGCATCCACATTGGTATTTTTCACTCTAAACTACTAAAATGCATACTATATTTTATTAATCTTTAAAAAAAAAGTCTTACCATTTTGCAATGCTGCATTTTTAAGAAAAATGCTTTTTAATAAAGGCAACTTGTCAAAGTATATACACTTCTTGCTTTCAATCTATGACAATGTTCTGAGGCTTAGGATCCAAATCCTTAAGCCCACTGAAATCCACAGATGTTTTGTCCTTCCCTTCCATGTGGCAGCAAGTCTGTAGTCCCTCATAAGGACAAAAAAGAGTCCTGCAATACTTAGTTCAAAAGATGACATTTTTGCACATCTGTCCAGGGATCAATACTACTCCCACTGAAGTCAGTGGGAGGTTTTGTCCCTTAATGTTTCAGGCATAATACATATCTACAAGGGAAGACTAATTGCGGCTTTTAATTGAATAGTAGTGAGCAATCTTCACCTTTAACAATGAAATACTCCAAATTACCCGTGCATTAGTTTTCAACCTACACAGCAGCTAACATTTTCAGATAATTGCTATACAGATTATTCACAGTTTAAGAACAGGGCTTTAAACTAAAAGCAGTGGAATAACATGTCTGAAACCCAATAGAGAATCTGCTACATTTAAGAATATTATTTGCTTGTGAGTGGTTAACACATAACAACCCGCATCATTTTTACATTGAACACTGTGTGTTTAAAACAAGGGTATGTACTTGTATATCCCTATCAACAAGTAAATTCTATAATACACACACTTATAAATATACACAGATAGTGAGACACAGTCAGAAAGTTTTAAGCACACAGAACACAGGCGATACATCATATAAAGGCTAAAGTCAGAGAGAGTCACATACACTGGTTAAATATGAAAGCAAATTTCCAAAGATTAGACCAGCTTGCCTTGACTATCACTGATAACCATAGCATAACTAAAGCATGTATGTGATTTTCCTTCCACTTTTTTAAATTATAGAATTTCACAACAGATATCAAAGTGTTTATTTATCCTATGACAGTAAATTTAATCAACCTTTATCTAGTTGCCTAGGAGTAATGCTATAGAGAGAGTATGGGCAAGAAATTAAAACTACTTAGCTTTTAGAGAAGCTAAAGTTTCTAAAAAGATGTGTGAAGATTGGTAAGTCATTTTAAGCCATACAAATAATCAGTTCCAATGATTTAAACAAGGTAAAGTGAGATTTATAATTTAATACTAATAACCAGTTTTATGTATTGCATTATTTCTCAGTTGATTAAAAATGTAGCAACTAAACTGAAATGATTGTAATTTTAAGTGATGTCCTCTGAAAAATGGCATATCAATAAATTAAAATCTTTATTTAATAAAAAGATTTTCATAGTCAATTATATCAGAGTGCCTTCATTTATTAAATTAGGGAAAGGTATGAACAACTATCAGAGGGCATCATTTATAAATCATTTTTCAAATATGCAATCAGAGGGGCAAGTTTTTCCAATTCCCTGAATCAGTTACCCTTCCAAATGCACCTTTATTATTAAATTAAAAGATTCTATCCATTTTTGTCAGTATGGAATTGCAATTATACTAGCAGCATTTGAATGATTATTATAAAGGAGGCTGAAACACACAACTGAATTATTTTTAAAAAGTTGTTCTCATCCTCTTGAAGAAAAGTTAAATCTTATTGAAATATTATATTGGTAGGACTTTAAAGTGTGTGGTCTTGCAATGTAGTTTAGCAACTGATCTAATGAAGGATGATACAGATACAACGGTACATACCCAAAACCATTCAGTATCTACTTATTTAGGCTGTGTTCTTCCTGACCATACAGCATCTATCACTCCTGGCAAATCTATTAGTGGTTTTCCTACTTTCCAAAGCTTCATAAACAAACACAGAGAAAAGTAACATTTTACAGTGTGTTCTAACTTAAGCCAATGAAATAGAGAATATGTACACATGCTAAATATGGTTATTGAAAACAAAGTACCTGGTACATACTAATCAATAGCAGCTTGGCAGCTGTTTTCCACTGATTACTGTATACAAACACACATCTGGCTTTAAAGTTTACCCTCCAAAGGCAAAGCTGCAGCATAAAGGAACATGACTAAACTTAGCCAACCTTTAAGGAACATTTAACAAAAGGATCACTATTTTGTGTAGCTACAATGCAGTGAAAATGTCTTGTATTTGGAGAGAGATGAGGGGGAGTAATTTGTACCCTCCCCGACTATCAATAAGAGCAGGAGCTGTAAATGTAAGGCAGCTCCCATGAAGAGTGAAACTCCCGCTTGGGGGTAAAGATGTATTTACCAGGGTGTGTGCACATCAGGCAGACACACACACACACCCTTCACAGTAGCAGAGGATAGCTCATCTGAAAGAGACACAACGCATAGCGGCCGGTTTCCCACCGGAACTTTTACCGAACAACAATCACACTGCACCTAAGCGATCCCGCGCCACGCTTTGCCGCAGCTGCACAACCCTTAGCGGGCAGTCCGCTCCCGGTGCCCCGGTTTGCACTGCAGCTCCACGCACCGACTGCAAGGGCAGCGCGACCCCGGCAAACTCTCCTTCATCTTGTTCACCGACTCCCCCTCGCTCAGCTGCCCTTTGAGCCGCGCGCAACTGACAAACGCGCCCTCCCAAGCCCAGAAGTTAAAACCCCTTAGAGCCGCCGGGGAAACAGGCGGGCAGACTGGTGCTCCCGGGACAGGATCGCTCACAGCTGCCTGGTTAAGGGGGGGAGGGGCACAGAGTTGCTCTCGGGACTGGGTGGGGTGAGCCCGCGGGCGAAGGAGGGAGAGGAGAGAAAGAGACCGCCGTGTACTTGCCCAGGTGGGGACGAGGAGACTGGCCGGGCGCTCAAGCGGTGCTGGAGGCGGCTGCTTCCCCGCCACGTTCATTTCCTCCCATGCAGCTGGATTATTCCTCTCTGAACGGCGAGCGCAGCAGGGCTTGGACCAGGCATTGACTCCCGCCCCGCCCTCGGCAGCCGCGTCCCAGCTCCGCGGGGGGTGGTGGCGGCGGCTCCCCGAGCAGGAGGGAAAGCCAGGCGCCGCCCGGAGAGCGGGACTCGCCCTCGGGCTGAGCAGCCCGGCTGGCCTGGGCGGAGCTCGGCTCTCCGCGGACGGGGCGTCCCACACTCCCTCTTTACCGTCACCCCTCGGCCGGCTGCTCCCCGTCCTCTGCGGGCAGGTTCCCCGGGCCGGGCCGGGCGCGGGCGTGGACTCCCCTCCCTACCCAGCCCTGCCGCACCGGGCTGGCAGCATCGGAGGCTTCTCCCCTGGCCCCGCAGGCGAGGGGGCTGCGCGCGGGTATGTTTGACTACGGGGGAAACGTGTCCGCCGCCCTGCATTCACCCAGGTGCCTCAGTCAGGCCCCTGATGCCAGGGGTAAGGCGGGGGCTGCTGCCTCTGACGGGTTCCTCTGCAGCCCCAGGCGCCGTTTGCAGAGGGGCTCCCCGAGCTGCTGCTCAGCAGCTCTCCTGGTGACACCCCGCGGCATTGCACGGGGCGGAGAGTAGTTCTAGCTCCTCCCGCCTGCTTTCCTGTCACGAGTAATTTACATCAAGCCGGCAATAGGCCTCAATAGCCCAGCTTCAGCCCCACCGTTTACACCCCTCACACACAAAAAAGAAAAACAAACCACACACGCACTTCCTGTGGCTTGAGGGCTGTCCCCTGCAGGACTGTTCTCCCTGGGATATGCCTCGCCCAGTCCCTGGCTTTAACAGAAACACTCCAACCCTTCCCTTGCTCAACATGGGTCCAAGGGGCTAGGGCAGCGGTGGGCAAACTTTTTGGCCCAAGGGCCACATCAGGCAATAGTAATTGTATGGTGGGCCATGAATGCTTGCAACATTGGGGTTCAGGTGTGGGAGGGGGTGCATGCTGTGGGGTGGGGCTGAGGAGTTCGGGGTGTAGTAGGGTGCTCTGGGCTGTGACTGAGGGGTTTGGAGGGTGGGTGTAGGTTCAGACTGGCAGTGCAGGCTTCAGGGTGGGGCTGGAGATGAGAGGTTTGGGTGCAGGAGAGTGCTCTGGCCTGGGATCGAGGTGTTTGGAGAGTAGGAGGGGAATCAGGGCTGGGGTTGGGGTGTGAGGAGAGGTGCAGGCTCTGAGTGGTGTTTACCTCAAGCAGCCAGGAACCATGCCCAATGGGAGCTGCAGGGGCAGCACCTGTGGATGGGGCAGTACTGCAGAGCTGCCTGGCCACGCCTCCATGTGGGAGACATAGGCCGGACATGCTTCTGTTTCTGGGAGCTGCTTGAGGTAAGTGCCACATGGAGCCTGCACTCCTGAACCCCTTCCACACCCCAGCCCTGATACCCCTCTCACCCTCTGAACTCCTTGGTCCCAGCACAGAGCACCCTCCTGCAACCCCAACCTCTCATCCCCACCCCATAGCCCGCACCCACTCTCCCCACACACCCTGTTAAGGTTTTTCCCCCAGTTTGAACTTCAGGGTACAAAAAGTGGGGACCTGCATGAACAGTTTTAAGCTTAATTAATAGCTTAAATCTGGTACGCTGCCACCCGCCAGAATTTAATGTCTGGCACACTTTCTGTTCCCCCAAAACCTTCCCTAGGGAACCCAGACCCAAACTCCTTGGATCTTAAAACAAGGAGGAATTAACCATCCCCCCCTCCTTTTTCGCCACCAGTCCCTGGTGAGTTCAGACTCAATTCCTTGGATTTTAAAACAAGGAAAAATCAATCAGGTGCTTAAAAACAAAGCTTTTAATTAAAGAAAGGAAAAAAAAAGTAAAAGTTCTCTCTGTAAAATCAGGATGGAAAATGCCTTACAGGGTACTCAGATTCATATAGACTAGAAGGACTCCCTCCCCGCCCCCACCCCCAGCCTTAGATTCAAAATTACGGCAAACAGAGGTAAAAATCCTTTCAGGAAAAAGACACATTTACAAGTTAAGAAAACAAACATAAGACTAATCCGTCTTGCCTGGCTATTACTTACAATTTTGAAACATGAAAGACTGATTCAGAAAGATTGGGAAAGCCTGGGTGTCTGTCTGGTCCCTCTTAGCCCCAAGAGCGAACAACGAACAACACAAAAAGTACAAACAAAGACTTCCCTCCACCAAGGTTTGAAAGTATCTTGTCCTCCTATTGATCCTCTGGTCAGGTGTCAGCCAGGTTTACTGAGCTTCTTAACCCTTTACAGGTAAAAGAGACATTAACCCTTAACTATCTGTTTATGACACGCCCCCCAAATCTCAGACACTGTGGAACCACACTGGCTGTGATTTCTTCCTAGAACTTTAGAATAAACAGATTAATAAAACACATGTACCATTACATATACTACTAATTATGTAAACTACAAGACTTTTCATATTTTAAGGACAATTTTTAACCAGTTGATTCTGGGAAACTTTCACGGGAGAGTGCATCAGCTACTTTGTAGAAGCTCCTGAAATGTGTTGAATTTCAAAATCAAAATCTTGGAGAGCTAAACTCCATCAAAGCAGTTTTTTGTTGTTTCCCTTGGCAGTATGAAGCCACTTTAGAGCAGCATGGTCGGTTTGTAGCTGGAACCGCCGTCCCCAAACGTATGGGTGTAGCTTTTCCAGAGCATACACAATGGCGTAGCATTTTTTTTCACTGATTGACCAGTGGCGTTCCCTCTAAGACAGTTTCTTGCTGAGAAACACAAGAGGATGGAAGTTTTGATCCAGTCCTTCCTGCATTAAAACTGCTCCTACACCACGCTCAGATGCATCTGTGGTTACTAGGAATGGTTTGTCAAAGTCCTGGGCCCTTAGCACAGGGTCCGACATGAGTGTCGCCGTAAGCTGGGTAAAGGCCTTCTGACACTCATCAGTCCACTTAACTGCATTTGGTTGGGTCTCTTTGGTCAGGTCTGTTAGTGAGGCAGCGATCTGGCTATAGTGTGGTACAAATTGCCTGTAATACCCGGCCAAGCCTAAGAAGGATTGGACCTGTTTCTTTGCCTTTGGGACAGGCCACTTTTCGATAGCATCCACCTTGGCCTGTACGGGATTTATTGTTCCTTGACCCACCTGGTGCCCCAGGTAAGTCACTCTGTTTTGGCCTGTTTGACACTTTTTAGCCTTAACCGTTAGTCCTACCTGCCTGATGCGCTCAAAGACTTTTTCCAGGTGTTCCAGGTGTTCTGCCCATGAATCAGAAAAAATAGCTACATCATCGAGGTAGGCAACTGCAGATTCTCCCAATCCTGCTAGGAGACCATCTACAAGTCTTTGGAAGTGGCGGGTGCATTTCGCAGCCCGAAAGGAAGGACATTAAATTCATACAACCCTGCATGGGTGATGAAGGCTGACCTTTCTTTGGCGAGTTCATCTAGTGGTACTTGCCAGTACCCCTTGGTTAAGTCTATTGTAGAGATGAACTGGGCACGTCCCAATTTCTCCAATAGCTCATCGGTGTGTGGCATTGGATAGTTGGGGTGAGTTACAGCATTTAGCTTATGGTAGTCCACACAAAAGCGTATTTCCCCATCTGGTTTGTGAACTAGAACCACTGGAGATGCCCATACATTGTTAGAGGGGTGGATTATACCCATCTGTAGCATATTTTGGATCTCCCGTTCTATAGCAGCTTGGGCACGAGGAGGCACCCGGTAGAGTGGGGTTCTAACTGAGTGAGCATTACCTGTGTCAATGGAGTGGTATGCCCGTTCAGTCCGTCCTGAGTGGCTGAGAACAATGGGGCGAAGCTAGTGCACAGCTTCTTGATCTGTTGCCGCTGTAGACATTCCAAGGTTGTGGAGAGGGTCACCTCTTCCACGCCACCGTCACTTTTTCCTTCATAATAGACACCTTTAGGCCACTCAGCATCATCTTCTCCCTGGACTGTAAACTGACAAACCTGTAAGTCTCTGGAATAAAAGGGCTTGAGATAATTAACATGGTACACTTTAGGCTTTAGGGTTGAGGTGGGAAATGCTATGAGATAGTTAACAGCTCCTAGGCGCTCTTGGACCGTGAATGGCCCTTCCCATGATGCTTCCATCTTATGGGCCTCTTGCACCTTCAAGACCATAACCTGGTCTCCTTCTTTGAAGGAACGCTCTCTGGTATGTTTATCATACCAGGCCTTTTGGTCTTCCTGAGCATTCTTTAGGTTTTCTTTAGCAAGGGCTAAAGAGTGTCGGAGGATGCCTTGTAGGTTGCTAACAAAGTCTAGAATGTTAGTTTCTGGAGAAGGCATAAACCCCTCCCATTGCTGATTCACCAACTGTAATGGCCTCTTAACCTCGTGGCCATACACAAGTTTGAATGGTGAAAACCCTAAACTGGGATGTGGTACAGACCTGTAGGCAAAAAGCAACTGCTGCAACACTAGGTCCCAATCATTGGAGTGTTCATTTACAAATTTACATATCATGGCCCCCAAAGTTCCATTAAACCACTCCACCAGGCCATTGGTTTGATGGTGGTAAGGGGTGGCAACCAAGTGATTCACCCCACAAACTTCCCACAGATTTTTCATGGTCCCTGCTAGGAAATTAGTTCCTGAATCTGTAAGGATGTCAGAGGGCCAACCTACCCTGGCAAAAATGTCTGTTAAGGCCTGGCACACAGTTTTAGCCCTGGTGTTGCTTAGAGCTACTGCTTCCGGCCATCAGGTAGCAAAGTCCACAAAAGTCAGTATGTACTGCTTTCCTCTGGGGGTCTTTTTTGGGAAAGGACCCAGAATATGCACAGCTACTCGCTGAAATGGGACCTCAACTATGGGGACTGGCTGGAGAGGGGCTTTGACCTTGTCTTGACGCTTTCCCACTCTTTGGCACACCTCACAAGACCGGACATAATTAGCAACGTCCTTGCCCATTCCCTCCCAGTGGAAGGACTTCCTCAACCTGTCTTTGGTTCTGTTCACCCCAGAATGGCCACTGGGATGATCATGGGCTAAGCTTAAGAGCTTTCCCCGGTACTTAGTTGGAACTACCAACTGTTTTTGAGGATGCCAGTCCTCCTGGTGTCCACCAGAAAGAGTCTCCTTGTACAAAAGTCTTTGTTCTACAACAAACCGGGATCGGTTAGAAGAGTTGAGAGGCAGTGGGGTGCTCCGTGCTGCCGCCCAAGCTTTCTGAAGGCTGTCATCTGCTTCCTGCTCAGTCTGGAACTGTTCCCTGGAGGCTGAAGACACCAGTTCCTCCTTAGACTATGGACTTGGGCTTGGTACCTCTGGAAGCGATGTAGATGATGGGGTTGTTTTCGTTGATGGTGAACCACTTTCTGCTGGTGCACTATGCGATATTTCAGGCTCTGGCTGAGCCTCTTGGGCAGGGTTGTCTGCTGCTTCTGACAGTTCAGGCCCGTTGGTGCCCTCTGGCATTGGAGCGGTAAATGGGTTTGCAAGCGCTGGTGTCAGTGCTGGCAATGGTTCTGATGCTGGTTGCTTTCCAGTTCCGGTTCTGGGACTGGATGCACTATGGCTGTTGTTGTCGTTGGCAGGAGATCCAGGTCCACCACCTCTGTCAGGGTCTCTGGTAACACAGACGGGGCCCTTGTGGACGGCTCAGGAACAGGGATGGGTCTGGAAGCTTGCCTGGCTTGGCTGCGTGTAAGCATTCCCACCCTCTTGGCCCGCTTCACTTGGTTGGCCAAGTCTTCCCCCAGTAGGAATGGAGATGGGATAATTGTCATAGATTGCAAAAGTCCACATTCCTGACCAGCCCTTGTACTGGACAGGCAGTTCAGCTGTAGGCAAGTTTACAGATTTTGACATGAAGGGGTAAATTGTCATTTGGGCCTCTGGGTTGATGAATCTGGGGTCCACTAAGGATCAGTGGATAGCTGACACTTGTGCCCCTGTGTCTTTCCACGCGATAACCTTCTTTCCACCCACTCTCAAGGTTTCCCTTCGCTTCGAGGGTATTTGAGAGGCATCTGGGCCTGGGGATCTTTGGTCTGATGGTGGTGTAATGAACTGCACTCCGTTGGGGTTCTTGGGGCAGTGGGCCTTTATATGTCCCATTTCATTACTTTTAAAACATCGCCCAGCTGACTGGTCACTGGGCCGAGGTGGGTTGCTGGAGACAGGTGAGGTAGGACAATAGGGTGTTTGAGGCTTTCCTTGGGTTGTATGTCGGGTCTTGGGTTGCCCTTGGTGATAGGGTTTATTTTCGGTTTGCCCCCTCTGATATTCGCTCCCCTTGCTAGTAGCTTTTTTCTTTTCTGCCACTTCCACCCATCTGGCTCCAATTTCCCCTGCCTCAGTTACAGTTTTGGGCTTCCCATCTAGGATGTACCTTTCTATTTCCTCAGGAACACCCTCTAAGAACTGTTCCATTTGCATTAGGAGGGACAGCTCTTCCAGAGAGTTAACATTTGCTCCTGATATCCAGGCATTCCAATTCTTTCCAATGTGGTAGGCGTGTCGGGTAAATGACACATCTAGTTTCCACCTTAGGGCCCTGAACCACCGACGGGCATGCTCAGGTGTTAGCCTCATTCTGATTCTGGGCTTGGTTTGAAAAAGTTCATAATCGTTCTTGTGTTCCTTAGGCATTTCAGCCGCCACCTCTGCTAAGGGTCCATTGAGCTGTGGCCTCAGCTCTATCATGTACTGATTTGTAGGGATGCTGTACCCATGACAGGTCCTTTCAAAATTTTTCTAAGAAGGCCTCAGTATCATCACCTGCGTTGTAGGTGGGGAATTTTCTGGGATGGGAAACAGTACCTGGAGAAGGGTTATTAGGGTTGACTGGTCCATCCTGCTTAGCCTGTGCTAAATCCAGTTCATGCTTTCTCTCTCTTTCCCTCTCTTCTTCTTTTATCTCTATCTCTTTTGTTTCATCTCCAGCTCTTTTTCTTTTATCTCTATAGCTTTCCTGTGGTCAGCCTCTTTGGCCTCCTCTTCTACTTCCAGCCTAGTCATTTCCTGTTTAACTGCTTTCTTGGCACTCATTTTTCTGCTTTCTTGTGCTGGCCGCACCACTCTGCAGCTTACTGACTGGGATACTTCAGCTCAAGCTGCTTGGTTAACAGAGATTTTCTAACTAGCTATACCCGAGAGAGAGAAAGAAAGAAAACAATTCACTTGTAAATGTCTTTTGCTGGCTGTCTGCTGGCTCACAGCTTGAAGCCTCCTCTTAACAAAGACCCTTGTTAAAAACTTAACACCGCTGCCCTCAGGCTGCTTTCCAAGCAGCTAGAAAGGAGAGAAAAAAATCCTACTGGTTTTGTTCCTGAAAATCCCACCTCTAACACCATGTCAAGGTTTTCCCCCCACTTTCAACTTTAGGGTACAAAAAGTGGGTACCTGCAAGAATACTTTTAAGCTTAATTACTAGCTTAAATCTGATACGCTGCCACCAGCCAGAATTTAGTGTCTGGCACACTTTCTGTTCCCCCAAAACCTTCCCTGGGGAACCCAGACCCAAACTCCTTGGATGTTAAAACAAGGAGGGATTAACCATCCCCCTCCTCCTTTTCCTCCACCAATCCCTGGTGAGTTCAGACTCAATTCCTTGGATTTTAAAACAAGGAAAAATCAATCAGGTGCTTAAAAAGAAAGCTTTTAATTAAAGAAAGAAAAGGTAAAAATTAGCTCTGTAAAATCAGGATGGAAAATGCCTTACAGAGTACTCAGATTCATATAGACTAGAGGGACTCCCCCGCTAGCCTTAGATTCAAAGTTACAGCAAACAGAGGTAAAAATCCTTCCAGCAAAAAGACACATTTACAAGTTAAGAAAACAAACATAAGACTAATCCGCCTTGCCTGGCTATTACTTACAATTTTAAAACATGAAAGACTGATTCAGAAAGATTGGGAAAGCCTGGGTGTCCGTCTCATCCCTCTTAGCCCCAAGAGTGAACAACGAACAACACAAAAAGCACAAACAAAGACTTCCCTCCACCAAGATTTGAAAGTATCTTGTCCCCTTATTGGTCCTCTGGTCAGATGTCAGCCAGGTTTACTGAGTTTCTAAACCCATTACAGGTAAAAGAGACATTAACCCTTAACCATTTGTTTATGAGACACCCCAACCTGCTGCGCCAGCCGGACCCCCCTTCTGCACCGTGAACTCCTAATTTCTGGTTCCACCTCAGAGCCTGAACCCCTAGCTGGAGCCCTCACCCTCTCCTGCACCCAACCCCCAATTTTGTAAGCATTTGTGGCCCACCATACAATTTCCATACCCAGATGTGGCCTTCAGGCCAAAAAGTTTGCCCACCCCTGAAGTAAAAGGACTCTGGGGTACTCAGGATGGGAGCACTGGTGCATACAGAGGGGGGGAGGGGACAGAAGATGACCAAGGACTTCACTGACCAGCCCTGGTACCCGAGGAGTAAGTGCAACAGCTTCTCCTTTTCTCTGGCAGTCCCCAACCCACTAATTTAAAAGGGTAGCTCTATTGGCAGACACACCTTTACTTTCCAAAGCAGTGCAGTGAGGAGATTAAATTTCTTGGAGGGCCACTGTTAAATTGGCTCTGAAATAAGTGCTACCTCTAGGCACAAAATGCCCCCGCTGGTTCCAGCCAAACAGTGCTGTGGTTTATGCAAATTGACCTAGCCACGCCCTGATAGCACCTCCTTTGAAAAAAGCAAAATACACCAACCAGTGTGTGGCAGTGCTCTCCTTAACCACTCTTTCTTCTGGCCAAGCACTGCTTCTTGTGCATCTCAGCCTGCAGCCTTCCCTCTGTGTGTGCTAACCTTATGGACCCTCTGCTTAACATTACAGGGAATTTAAGCAACAACAAAAAAGCCAAAGATGAGTAGCAGCCTCTTTGGACATTGGCTGTTCCAGGTGACTCCAGGTGCTGGGAAATCTGAGGAGGCAACAAATCTGGAAGGCACCTGCTGCTTGTTGCCATCTTGAGTGGCTGCTGGGCTCTGCAGATAGCTGTTCCCATGTACAGAGCTGGTGGGCACATGCCTGTGGGTGGTGTCGTGAGGTGTTTGTGGTACATAGGACAGAATTTGGTTGTACTTTGAAGAAGGATACAGCACACACAAGTGAAGCTCTTCTGTGGGTCCTTGTAGATGCAGAAGTATCAAGCATGAGGACCTATAATAAACATGGCTATTGTCCATGCTGTACCTGAAGTCTCCTTACTATCCTCCCATCTTTCTCTTCATGCTATTTTATTATTCCATATTTCATATAAGTAATGTGTTTAACTGAGAAATAAGAGATGGAAATCCCAGTAAAATGTAAATAGAAAAATAAAGGTCATATTAAATAACATTATAATATAATGGACTAAAATGGAAAATGTCTTAAGAAGATAAGTAGAATATGCAGTAGTTAATTTTCCAAATGTTTCCATTTGTCTATACCATTTTCTTTTTAATTAAAATATCTTTGTCAATTGACCAGTCTAAATAAATCAGCCACTCAAATAATATATATATATTTTTTCCTGGGACTCTTATCTTCCTAACTGTTGTTTTAATTAAATTTTGTATACAATTCAGTTAAAATTTCATAACATTTTTTGAATAGCTAGGAGCTGATGACATTTACTGTGTTCAGATTTGATGGATAAATTTCACAAAATTATACTCTACTGTATTGCCGTGTTGAAAATAGGTGATTATATTTGATGGTGGGGGAAAATTCGGAAGAAATAAAAGATTGCACCGTGAGAAATTAGAGGTAAGTGAATTTGCAATGTGCAAGGGTTTACAAAACTCCCAAAGTATTATGGAAGTCTGCAAAATTAGTTTGAATCCACACAGCTATTTATTTTTAAAAGACAATCAATTTTAAGAACTAGCTAGGGGAAGCCTGTACTATTTATTAGGGTAGAACACTCTCACCCTGCCTGGGGCTGCCACTTGTCTGGTTTTTACCTGGGCAGTCTCAGTTTTGGTTTCTGTGTTCGGGTGCCATTTTGTGTTGCAAGGAGCCTTGTTTTTGGGGACCTGGCAACCCTAAATGGCACCCAAACCAAAAGTTTGGTTACTGTGGAATGGGGACAGGCACTGGGTAATTAACCCACACCAGCCAGGACAGCCACCTATCTGCAGGCAGGCTTCTTGAGATGATCCAGCAAGCGATGTGGGGAGGGGGAAAGAGGAGTGAGTGATGGGGCAGGGCTTTGAGGAAAGAGGTGGGTAGGGGGTGGGACTTTGGGGAAGAGGCAGAGCAGAGGTGGAGCCTCAGGGGTCCAGTTACCAGCAATTACAAATGTGGCAACCCAGTCTCCACCCCCTTCTGAAATTTAGGCCCACACAAATTCCAGAGAATTTTTTTCTCTGGACAAAAGACTATATTTTATATATATACATGTATACACACACAAACTGTATAAGTTTTAAACAAACAATTTAATAGTTTACACAGCAATGATGATCGTGAAGCTTGGCTGAGGTGGTGGAGTCTGTGGGTGGGATATTTCCCAGGGAATGCCTTACTGCTAAAGGATGAACTAGCACTCGGCTGAGCCCTCAAGGGTTAATACAGTGTTGTTAATGTAGCCTCATGCTCTACAAAGCAGCATGAATGGAGGGAGTGGAGACAACATGGCAGAGAGTGATAGAGTCATACACCATGTGTGTGAGCGAGAGAGAGAGATGTGCATTGCCCCTTTAAGGACGCTGAGTCCACTCTCAGTACACTTCCCTTTTAAGTAGATCAGCAAGTTGAGACAGCAGCTGCTGCAAGCAAGCTCCCTCTGTCCTGAGCCCTGTTGTGTCCCTCGCCTGCTCTATGGAGATGGGATAAGCATGGGGCAGGAGCACAGCAAGCAGGAGGCTCCGGGGAGCAGCTCTAAGGCAGAGGGCAGGAGCAGCACATGGCAGTGGGGGGAGGGACAGCTGAAATGCCCAGCAATTGATAGCCTGTTGGGCAGCTGCCACACGGGGAATTTAGGGGAGCAGGGAGCTGATAGAGAGGCTGCCGGGCCATCCTGGTTGCAAGCCCCCACCAGCTAGCTCCAATGGGCTGCTCTTTCTGCAAACAGTGAACAAAGCAGGCGGCTGCCAAACAACGTTATACGGGAGCATTGCGCAACTTTAAATGAGCATGTTCTCTAATTTATCAGCAACGAAACAACATTAACCAGGATGACTTTAAGTGAGGAGTTACTGTATTAATTTTTCCATTAGAGCTTTTCTTTCTTCCTTTCGCTGCTTTTTCTTTTTTCTTTTATTTTCAGTCTCACTGTGGTTTGGATCCTGAAAAGTCGTCGTCTTTTGTTTAACTCTCCTGAAGCACACTAACACTTATTTAAAATATTGAGACTGAGTGCAGTGTTATATTGCTATTTTATTGTTGCCAATATGAGATTTGGGGGAGGAGGGAGTCCTATTATATTCGGTATTTCTTAAAGTCCCAGGTGAATACCTGAGTCTAATCTTTCATTTGAAAAAAAAAAATGTGGATTCCTCCAGGAAATAAAGAAATATCAGCTGAATGGCTTGATCCTCTAAATCACAATAGTACATTGAGTATACATGAATAAAAACAAGGTAAGAATGACAAGCAGTCCAGGGAAACTGGATCCTGCATTAGTGAGAGTGTCACTTTCAACCATCTATTTACTCATGTAGCCGAGACTGATTTGGGGCGGGGGGAAGAAGAGGGGTGGGACAGAAAGTGTAAAAGAGGGGCCCTGCAGCTCAGTTGGTGAGGAGTTGGTAGACAGATGTGTTCCACCCATTGCTGAGCCCCATGCCTGAGGACAAGCTCTGCAGCACCAAGGACTCAGAAGGACTGTCAGGTCAGCCAACTGACGGGAGCATGGAGTTGCTACTGGGACTGCCACTGGCCATGTACTCTGCGTAGATGGAGGGCCCCACACCTTTGTTTTATATATTCTTGAGAAAGGGAGTGGGCATATGTGAGACCTGTTATGCTTTCTTGTACTGCTTTTAATAGTGCAGAGCCCACACAACTAAAGGAGTTGGAGTCAATTCCCTTTTGTTCATCATCAACAGAATTACGTAAGCAAAACATAATTTTACTCATGTGCTAAAGATACTCACTCACTCACTCATGCCCGTCACCCCAATCGGGGTATGGGCCGCCAACCACAGATCTCCAGAGTCCTCTATCCTGGGCCATTTGCTTTAGCTGGTTCCAGGTATAGCCCATTTTTTTGCTACCAGCCTGAAGGTCGCGTCGCCAGGTGTTTCTTGGACAGCTTCTTTTCCGCTTGCCTTGGGGGTTCCACCACAGTGCCTGTCTGGTGATGTTAGTTGGCTGCTTACGTAGTGTATGTCCTATCCAACCCCACCTTCTCCTTCTGATTTCTTCCTCTGCCGGTTGTTGACAGGTCCTTCCAAGAGGTGGATGTTACTGATGGTGTCTGGCCAGCGGATCTGGAGAATCCTTCTGAGGCAGCTATTAATGAAGGTCTGGATCTTCCTGATGGTTGTTTTGGTTGTCCTCCAGGTTTCAGTTACATACAGTAGGACTGATTTCACATTGGAGTTGAACAGTCGAATTTTTATTGCCAAAGACAGCTCTCTGGAGCTCCAGATGTTCTTGAGCTGTAAGAAGGCTGCTCTTGCCTTACCAATCCTTACTTTGATGTCTGCATCTGTGCCACCCTGCTGGTCGATGATGCTACCTAGGTAGGTGAAGGACTGCACTTCTTCCAGGGGGCTTCCATTCAGTGTGACTGGGTCATTGCTGATGGAGTTAATCCTAAGGATCTTGGTCTTGTCCTTGTGAATGTTGAGGCCAACCTGTGATGACGTGGCTACCACTACGTTGGTCTTCTCTTGGATCTGCTGTTTACTGTGCGAAAGGAGCGCAAGGTCATCAGCAAAGTCCAGATCATCAAGCTGGGTCCATAACGTCCATTGGATTCCGTTCCTACGCTCATAAGTGGATGTCTTCATAATCCAATCGATGACGAGGAGAAAGAGAAGCAGTGACAACAAGCATCCTTGCCTGACTCCAGTTTGCACCTAGAAGCTGTTAGTAAGCTGCCTTCCATGGATCACTCTACAGTGTATACCGTCATATGAGTTCTTGATCAGGTTGACCACCTTTGCTGGGATGCTGTAGTGCGGAAGGAGCTTCCAGAGGGTCTCTTGATCCACGCTATCGAACGCTTTCTCATAATCAACAAAGTTGATGTACAACGAGGAGTTCCACTCCATAGACTGCTCGACTATGATGCGAAGCGTTGCTATCTGGTCCGTGCATGATCTATTCTGCCGGAAACCTGCCTGTTCATCTCGTAGCTGTAGATCAATGGCATCCTTCATTCTCCCTAAGAGGACTCGGTTGAAGACCTTCCCTGGCACCGACAGGAGTGTGATTCCTCTATAATTGGCACAGTTGCTAAGATCTCCTTTCTTGGGGATTTTGATGAGATATCCCTCTTTCCAGTCTACCGGAATCACTTCTTCTTCCCATATCTTCTCAAAGAGGGGGTACAGCATTTCCACTGAAGCATCCAGGTCTGCTTTCAGGGCCTCTGCTGGGATGTCATCAGGTCCAGCCGCCTTCCTATTCTTCATCATGGTGATGGCTTTTCTGATCTCATCTCTGGTTGGTTTATCGCAATTAATTGGGAGGTCCTCGTTGGCTGGGTTGATATCTGGTGGATTTGGTGGTGCTGGTCTGTTCAGGAGTTCCTCAAAGTGCTCCGCCCATCTGTTCATCTGTTGTTCTATTCCTGTTATAGGCTTTCCCTGCTTGTCTTTAACGGGACTTAAACGGGCTTGCTGAACTTTCCAGACAGTCACTTGGTAGTATCATACAGCTGTTTCACATTACCACTGTATGCTGCCTGCTCCGCTTCTGCTGCCAGTTCATCCACATACTCTCTCTTGTCCTTCCTGATATTCCTCTTCACTGCTCTATGGGCTTCAGCATACTCTTTTTGAGCTTTGGCCTTTGCTGTTCTAGTCCTGCTGTTATTGACTGCTGCCTTCTTCTTCTTTCTGTCTTCTATCTTGATCAAGGTCTCTGCTGTGATCCACTCTTTCTGCTGGTGTTTCTTAATTCCAAGCACTTCCTGGCATACTGACCTAAGTGTCTCTCTCACTTTCTGCCATCTGTTTAGTACACTGTCTTCCTCTTCCTCAGACCAATCCTGTAATACTGAAAACTTATTCTTCAGCCTCAGTCCAAAATCTTCCTTGGTCTTATGGTCCTTCAGAAGGCTGACGTTGTACTTCACTCTTCTGTCTGACACGTCTATCCAGTTCTTTTTCAGCTTCAGCTTCAATCTGGCCACCACTAAGTGATGGTCAGACGCCGCATCTGCTCCTCTCCTAACTCTAACGTCCTGCAAGGATCTTCTGAACTTCTTGCTAATGCAGACATGATCGATCTGATTTTCTGTCATGCCTGCTGGTGATACCCAGGTACTCTTGTGCATCCACTTGTGAGGAAAGATGCTACCTCCTATGATCAGGTTGTTAAGTGCACACAGATCCACAAATCTCTCTCCATTCTCACTCATCTCTCCCAGAGCGTGGGTCCCCATGACTTGTTCGTATCCTGTGTTGTCAAGTCCAATTTTGGCATTAAAGTCTCCCATAAGGATGATGATGTCTTTGTCTGGGAGAATCTCTAATATTTTCTGGAGTCTGTTGTAAAAATAATCTTTGTCCTCCTCTTCGCTGTCATTAGTTGGAGCGTAGCACTGAACAACATTCATCTTAATCCTCTTCATTTTAGTTCTGAAGGATGCTGTCATGATCCTGGGACCATGTGCCTCCCAACCAATCAGTGCTCTCTGTGCCTGCTTGGACAACATGATGCCTACTCCCTGTGTGTGGGGTGCGTTGCTCTCTTCATGTCCTGAATACAGCAACAGCTC
Source organism: Gopherus flavomarginatus (assembly GCF_025201925.1). Classification (NCBI taxonomy): domain Eukaryota; kingdom Metazoa; phylum Chordata; order Testudines; family Testudinidae; genus Gopherus; species Gopherus flavomarginatus. Next base: position 180,240,252 of record NC_066620.1, on the reverse strand, counting down.
TCCTGTCAACAGTCGTCTCTGTCCCGCTTGCGTCCATCTTGTCTCGCTAATGCCTAATAGGGTCAGGTTGTTGCTCCTCATCTCTGCTGCAACCTGCACCGTCTTTACTGACTCGTACATTGTCCTCACGTTCCATGTGCCTATGGTAATCCTCCTGGTTGCAAGAAGGGTAATCAGCTTAGTGGCTTCCTCACAGCTTTTACCACCCAGCATCATGCATCTTCGAGTTGAAGACCATTCTTTTTCCAGGGTAAAAGTCTCTGTTGTCTCTATTGTTGGCGTTTCTGTAGCAGGTTGATTTTTTACGAGGTGGAGTTGCCAGCCCCACGCCCAACCCTCCTCCTTTATCCTGACTTGGGACAGGCAGAAGGCCCCAAAGGACCTCTTTGGTGGAGTTGTGCTAAAGATAGGCAGGAGCTTAAGTGTCTGCAGGATTGAAGCCCTGGTCTTCTATGTATCCTTAGTCTTCCCAAATATTACAGCATGATAATTTTAGCTTTGTAGCCAAATCAGATAAAGAGCATTTGGTTGATCAACCAATATTAAAAGAATTTGTTTGTCATTGCTCATTTTAGTCAAATCATTTAGATCTGCAATTTTGTGGCACTCATAGGCTCTACATGATTTAGGTGCAAAGATGCTTATTTTCTTCAGATTTTTGTCTTTCATAAAATTTAGAAAATGTAATAAAAATTAAATTTATAGATAACGTTTTTTTAAAAAGTCAAGAAATGCAAATTTAACTCCCCTGCAGCATGTCATATATATATTTAATAAACCATAATATGTATTAATTATATAGGAGCATGTTAACTATGTTTTAGCATTTGGAATAAGAATATTTATACAATATTTTAAAAATAATTCATAACGTGAAGTTCATTTCTCACTCAGTTGTCCTTTTCAGCATAGCTTTCTGCCTTTTCTCTACTTCCTGTAGGCTCTCCTAAATAAAGTGCTTGTCTTTAACTTTAGACTTAATTTTCTAAATAATCAACTGTATGTTTACCTACCATATTTTCTTAAACTTTTAACAATATTGTTACCCCTTTTTGACCAGAACTACTACTAGTCAAAGTTCAGGGCCCTGGGATGCTCCAGTTGGAAGCAGAAATTGATGGAGTCTGATATTTTCTTTAATGTAGTCTTGTTTATTTACAAGAAATGTGCAAAGTCCTGTGTCTCCAAACACAAAGGGAACCAGGGGCAGCTCTAGGAATTTCTAGGAAGCTGCGGGACCAGCAGACCCTCCGCAGGCAAGCTGCCGAGGGCGGCCTGCCTGCCGCCCTCACGGCACCGGAAGAGTGACTTCCACGGCTTTCTGCCCCAAGCACGTGCTTGGCGTGCTGGGGCTTGGAGCCACCCCTGAAGGGAACCAACAACAAAGGAGTAGTTTCTTAAATTACAATCCCAAGCCTCTTTAGGCAACAGACCCAAAAGCGCTCGCTCTCTCTCTCTCTCTCTCTCTAGCTTCTCCAGCATCACACTGTGCTCACAGGCTTCTGCTAGGCTTTCTTGCTTTCCCCATCTGTCTCTCTGTTCTTGTCTGTTCTCGGTTTCTCTGTGTTTTGTCATACACCCATACCCACACACATCTGGTTATAAAACCCAAACTCTACTCACCTGGTGCTAGTTTCTGGCCAGATTCTGTTAGACTTTGATTTAGATATCGCCCCTTAACAGTGTCTAACAGACATCTTAAATCGGGGACTCGCTTACATGAGTTTGAACAAGGTTTTAATTCAACTGAATAATGAGGTTTCACTCAGCTCATAACTATATTTATATTGCCTTACTGCTTAGTCACTTCTCATTTTCTGTACTTCAGCAGTTTTAGAAACATAACTAGGCTGAATTTATAGCCAAAGAAGCACTGTTTCCACAGCTTATGTTAATTCCTTTGACTTTTTTACCAGTAGTGTTAGTCAAACAATATAAAACGTAATGAGAACTGGGTTTGGCCTATTCATACAAGAACTGAATAAATAACTCATTTTTCAGTTAACCGACTGGAATAAAAAAATAATTCAGGGTCCACTCAAAACATTTTTTTTAATTTGTCTATAAAACAAAAATGTCAAACATTTATTTCAGGTTGAACAGAACATATTGTTTGAGGGTGTTTTATCTTTATAAAAAAACAAAATTTGAAATGAAAAGCAGTTTCAAATTGAAATGTTTTATTTAGACAATGTCAAAACATGTTTTGACTTTTTCAGAATTGTATTTTATATTTGGCCAACATAATTGGGTACATTCTATGCAAAATGTTTTGGTTAACCAGAATATGCATTTTTTGGCAAAAAATTTAGTCTGAAAAATGTTGCCCATGTCTAATGTATGCCCCCGTATTATTCACTGTTCACAAATATTTATTTAGTCAAAATCTTGTCCTATGAATCTCTATAAACCAAGATTAATTTAATCAAGAAATAAAATGTGTTTCATGATAAAAGAAAATGTCTTTTTAGTTGGAAGCAGCAGTAGTTTGTAAGAGTAAGTCCCTCCAATCAAAAAACAGAGATAATACCATGTGATTGGGGTGATCACTGAACAGCATGAACAAAGAATTCTCTGAGTAGATAATAAAATACTTCTGCCAAAAAATCCAAAGTTTTAATATGTTCATAACATGTTAAATACTTTCACTATTGAAAGACAAATTCTTAAAAACTTTGATTTATTTGAGGACAATTCACAAATACAATTAAGGGTTAAATTCGTTGCTTGAATTGTTCAAACAGGTACACTGGTACACTTGAATCTATTTGAACCAATTGTCAGCTCTCTTTGGCATCATAGTGGTTTAAGTTCATTTGAAGCAGGCTTTGCTTGGTTAAAAAATAGTACAAGTGGACAATTTGCAGAAAGGAATAAGTTTATTGCCTCTTTTTATTGCCTGCAAAATGCCAGGAGAGTTTATATTTAATGGTAACCCATGTAAAATAGAAGAGAGAATAAAATGAAATGTTCATTGCATCCATAATAGGTCTATTTCACTCATCTTTCTGAAGTAGCTCAGAAACTTCCGATCCGCTCTGGCACTAAAAAAATAAAAAGGACTTTTTTTTAAAGTCTAGGATTTTTTAAGTTCTTTCAAACTTTGAGTTTTTGGGAAATGTATGTGTTTTTGGGAATAGGGAGAAGCTAGAGCTGTTCAGAGTATTCATTGCAAATGATTCATCCAATCATTATTTGAAAATCATTTTTTAATTATTCAGCCATCTCTGAAGAATGGTCAAGTAATGTTTAGCAAATAATATAATTACATGGAAAATAATTGCATTGGCTGAAAGGGCCAAATTCAGAAGTGAGTTTAATGGAGTCTTAACCGCTGTAATTTGTATCTTCTTCAGGACCATTCAGCATGTCTGCTTCACCAATTTTGATTTAATATCTTAGACTCAAATGCTGCTGTACTCAGCTGGAAACCGTTGGACTTGCATCAACTTATTAATGCTTCTTTTCTCACATCACCTCTAAAATTGACCTATCAAGTGATGGTACATCTAAACTGCAAAAGAAGGTGTCTTATTTATTCGGATTAGCTAACTCATATTAGCTCTCCTGCCAATATAGTGCTGGCTATACAGGGGGTTAGGTCAGTAGAACGACATGGATTTTTCACATTCCTGAGTCATGTAGTTATACCAATATAAGTCTGTAGTGTAGACCAGACCTTAGACCAGACCTTAGCTAGTGTAATTTACATACCAGTGGTTTGCAAGAATGGTGTATGTTAGGCAAAGAAACTAAGAGAAGGATGTGAATAAATATAAAAGTTAAGTAGGGAGCTGACTAAATCAACTACTACTTTAATATAACAGTTGGCTTTGTTTACTTTATACCTATATCTATCCTTCTGTTGTTTTCTTTTCATGTACCACCACTCTTTCAGCTTCTCAACACGTAAATCATACAAGCTTATCCAGAAAAATCTACTCATGAAATACATTCTCTTTAATTTAGTTTAGTGTATTAAAAAGTTTCAGATAATAATTTGCCAAGATCCAAATAAGTGTATGTCTCAGCAATTTGATAATTTTAAAGTTTGGGATTCTCTGGAAGTTTTGTAAATCATAAAAGATTTTTATTTGGCTGCTTTAACTTTCTTTGCTCAAAATGGCTTGATGGACCAAAAGACAATGGAGAAAACCAGCTCTATATCCTGTGACAGTCATCACTGTTCCCATTAACCAGATGAAAGTAATTTAAGAAGTATTTAACTTATATGTGAAAGCTACGTAGACCTCAGTTACTGATCACATTGAAGTCAATGGAAATTCTGTCATTAACTTCAATGGGACCAAAACCACGCCCTTAAAACAGTGTAGCCTATTTATGGATCTGTGTTTTCTTGCCTGTAAATGCTGTTATTATTATCGACTTATTCTCATCTCTTCTATGGGATTGTTGCAAATGTTTCTGAACGAAAGCAAGAAAAAGAATTGTGTAACATTTTAGATAATATAAATTTGGGAAGCAGAATATCTGTAGGCCTAAAACACATACAAACACTATTGAAAGATTGTACATGGCTATTATAAATGACCAGTGCAAATAGATCAAAAACTTCAAAGAAAAGGCACTTACAACCTGCTTTTGAGCACCCAAGCTCCTACTGAGGTCTAAGGGAGCTGTGGTGCTCAACACTGAAAAATCAATCCAGTTTGCCTGGGGAGTATAGGCTATCTGAACAGGCAGCGCATAGGCAACTGGAAAACTAATGACTCACCCACTCTTCAAGAATACTTTTGCAAGTGATTGACACTGGTTTTTAGAAAAGGATAGTTTATAAAGGAAATAATGACTATAACGAAATATAGTCATCTTTTACTCCAGTATGTGTCTACTCAAGAATGACAAGTGCTCATATGGAATGTTGTTAATGCTTTGAAGGTGAAGTATTGCTTTAGGAAGTTTTATAAAATTTTAGTTTCATTTTCTCCGTAGTCTAAATTCTCCTGTCTTTCTTTAATTATTAGCTTATTTCTCCTTTGAAATGTCAATTGGTATTCCACTTCAGGCCATGTAATTTGAGACCTAATTTTGTTTTAGTCTTCTCTTATAACAACAACAACAAAAACTTGTATTGGTATATTTCCTTGCAATTATCATTCCAATAAATGTTTGCACAGGAAAACATTTTTTGCAAAAGCTTGCACATTATTCCATGCACCTTTTAAATGCTAAAATTCAGTTGCCACAGAACAAGTTTCTAAATATAGGGACCTGGATTAGCAACAGTTATACCAGCAACTTATCTGATTATTTAAAAGTGAAGTCCAGAGATCTTTAAATATAATTTAGTATGTTAAATGGTTCAAGAAAGTATACTTGGAGACTTAAATATTATATATAATTATTTTAAAATGATATACATGAGAAATAAAGATCTCCTTAACCCACTTGCTAAAGACAGTAATATGAGCTGTTCTAATTCATTCAGACATGCACATGAGAAAAACAATGATCAAATTTCATTTAGAAATTTAATGTCCTTACCCATCAAGTTCAAGATTTCATGTATGCCTTGTAATGAATGATAACATGGTCATTTGAAGCAGAACTCACTATTAGCTTCTCTTGGGGAAGATGTGAAACCTTGATCTCAGGACTTGGCAGAGAGTTGCTGTCTAGGGGGATATACATAATGTGTACACATGGCTTGTAAGACTTCATATGATTGTGTGGAAATAACTAGAGCAGGTAATTTTTTTTCCTAAAGGAACAGGTTTCTGTCAGAAAAAATGCTGTTCCGACAGACCGTAAACATTCCTCTGGAATGTGTCAATGCCTCAAAATGTTCAACAGCCACCAAATGGTTACCTGGCTTGTATTCTGCCCGACTATTTAATTCTCCAGAATCCTCAATTCCCCCATAGCCCACCTAGTGGTCTTCCCAGCTCCCCAGCCTACCAAGGTGGCCAGCTGTTTGTGTTTCTAGCTCCTCAACTCCCCAGGATCCTCAGAGAGGCAGATAGCCATCTCCCATTCTAACCAGCTGCCTACCTGGTAGGCGGGTGCAATACTGAGAACTAGGCAGCTAAGGAGTCTTGGAGCTCAACAGCCTCCCAGGTGGGCAGCTAGGGATACCAGGGACCATATTTCCTTTCAGAAACACTGAAAATTTCCTGCTGTGGGAATATTTTGATATTTCCAATACGAAATATTGCAGAATTTCAGCGCTGCAATTTTTTGTTGTTAAGTTTTTGGCTTTTCATCCTAATTTCGAATGACCATATTTCTGGAAACTCAATTTTTTTAACAGGTTTGAAATTCCATTACGCATCCAGCTGTACAGATAACTTTGCAATTTGCAAGCATGAACAAAAAGGCAAACAAAAACCTTCTGAATTAAAGAGAAAAGACAAATAAGAACATAAGAACGGCCGTACCGGGTCAGACCAAAGGTCCATCTAGCCCAGTATCTGTCTACAAAAAACCTGACTTAGGAACAAGACGAGAATGGAGAGGAAAATAACAGGGAAATCATGTAATAATGGAGGGAGAGAGAAGGAAAGAAGGTCCATTGGTAGGGTGACTTCCTGTGTGACTTTGGACAAGTCACTTAGTCTCTGTGCCTGAATGTGCCTTCTATAAAATGGAGTTAAAGATTCTTCCCTGCCTTACAGGAGTGTTATATGATTAAATGCATTAAGGACTGTGAGGGACTCAGACAGAATGGCAAAGGGGCAATATAAATACCTTATACAGAAGTGAAGGGAAAACAGTGAAGAGATGAACAAGTGTGCTTCTGGCAGATACTTACATTAGGAGTCTCATCTTTGTTTAAAACTAAAAAAATTACAAATAAAAATTCAAAGTGATGATAAAAGAAGATAATGCTCTTGCATGGTTGGAATGTATCACCTATGATAATAGGGCTACAGTTCTTTGCTATTTTAAGGACTGATCCTGCAAGCATTTACATGAGCAATCTCTTTGACTCCAAATATGTGTCAATAAACCGTAGTTACTGTAAGTCTAACTATTTAGGCCTCGGAAGGAACCATAAAAATTTTGATAATCACCTATGGTTGGCTTTCTTTTAATGCCACAGATGTTCTGTAGCTACTAGTGTGTGTTGGGTCTCTTTAAGAAGTTGAGAATCTCCCCTTTCAAATGGGATCAAGCTATTTCCAATCCTGAAGGGCATAGTTAATAGATTTAGGTCAAGATGTTCCCCCAAACATCATGGCTGCTCTCAGGCAGACCTAACGTTTGAGAGGAAATTCCACATGGAAGGCAGAATAGGAAAAACATATCTTTTGCAGGTTATAAAAATAAAAACAGCATCTGGTTCAAGTTGTTTAAAGTGCTGGAATGGTAGACGTAGTCTTAAACATTATGGATAAATAGGCCAAGGACACCTGAGGCAATCAGAGTTGCATTTATCATGGCTCTGCTTCTTGTTATAGGGTATCATTTCTTCTTATATCTATTTGTGTTTATATTTCTGGGGGAAATGTTTTACAGGATGAAGGAATCTTTTCAATTTACAGACAGCCACAATATTTGAGTGACAGTAAGTATGTCTTATTTTTGTGCCCAGGAAGGAAAAAAGGTTTAAAATATCCTAAATCTAATCCTGCCAATTTAACTCCTCTTGAATCCCACCCTGAGAAAATCAAATGATTTGATCAGTTTTTTAAATGTCAGTGTCAAAATTCTCTGAGACTAAGACACATTGGTTAGAATAGTGAGTACACATAGCATACCCAGTTCCTCAGAAAAGAAACTTTCATCAAATTAGTGAAAATTGTGACTAACTCATGAGTAGGAGTGAAGGTCACTGAATAAGCGGTTCTACTCTTGTGAATATGGAAAGGGATAGTCTGACATTATAATCTCGTCTCTGAATTCTGTCAGCACTTCCATTCCTGCCAACCTTATTTTACATGACATCTAGTAAAAGGTAGAGATAAACAAGTTCTATGTTGCTCAAAGGCTTTGAATGCTAATAACAAAATAATAAAATGCTTGCACCCAATGCAGTTTTTTGGGTGTGACCATTATGGACTCTCATAGAAAATGCATTTGAATTGTCATGCTACCAGCTTCTATAATATCTACAACCAGTTTGTGGTTTTCAAGGGAAACCACAAATAAAGTACATTGCAGCACTCAAGCCTGAATGAAATAGATACGATCACTTTGAACAAGTAAAATGCTATTGACCTGCTAAACAATTAGATCCTCCAGATAGCAATCTGTCTTCACATCAGTACAGATGCAGAGCATTGATTATATATCAGGCTAGATTTATTTAGTAAGAATCTGCACATACCACATGTTTTTTGAATTCTGTCATCTTCACTTTGGGGAATTTGGTCATATAGTACAGTAACTCATTAACACTTTTTCCTGCCACTGGGATTTTCCTAATTTATTTGTTAAACTGCCAAAATGAAAAATTGCTACTGACATAAGATCATGTCATTTCATAGTGGAAAGAATTAAAACATCCAAGTTTACTAAATGGTTTAGAAGATTCATATGCTAATACTTAATGTTCCACAGAAATACCTCGCTGGGTCAGTATTTTGAAGGTTTTCCAGAAGGGAACAAAGTTTGACTTAGAAAAATGTAAAATAGTGTTTTCACAATTAATCTGACAGGTAAATATTTAGTCACTAATAAGCCATACCATATAAAGTTTTGGTATACTGAACATGTCAGGCTTTAGTTTCGATTTAAGCTGACTAGAATTAAATACTGAATACCCCTTTGATTTTACAAGGTTTGTATTTTCTTAACAGCATAACCACTTGCATGTAGAATAATAGAAAAGAGACAACTAAGGATGGATATAATAGATGTCCATAAAATCATGAATGGTTTTCTCACAATATAAAAACGAGGATCACTCAATTAAATTAATAAGCAGCAGGTTTAATACAAAGAAGAAGTACTTTTTTACATAATGCATGATTAACCTGTGAAACTCATTGCCACGGAATGTCGTGATGGCCAAAAGTATAACTGTGTTCAAAAAAGAACTATAGAAGTTCATGGAGGATAGGCCCATCAATGGCTATTAACCAAAATGGTCAGGGATGCAACTCCTTGCTCAGGGTGACCCTAAACTTCTGACTCTTGGTAGCTACGAGAAGAAGATAGGAATAGATCATTCCAACTGCCCTTTTCTGTTCACTCCCCCTGAAGCTCTGGTACTGGCAACTGTCAGAGACAGAATACTGGGCTATAGACCGTTGGTCTGACCCAGTATGGCAGTTCTTATGTATCTGAATGAAATTTCAAGACACAGCATAAGAGATTGTTTTTATAGACAGTTCTGAATAAGTACCAGGAAAAACTTCTTACAGTTTTTTTTAAACAGTGTAATGAAACAAATTCTCTTAATTATAAGCAAATCTAACCCAGTCAGGTTTATTTCCTACTTGTCAGACATTCTCGTGGAGTTTGTTTGTTTTTTCAAACTCCAGATGATCAAATCCATAGTAACTAATATTAAAGTGTGAGAAACTTCCTGGTTTCAATAAACATTTTAATTAAAGCTGGTTTATAACATTTTACACTGCCTAAGTTGCAGCTTCATTCCAGCTCATGAACTTCAAAGCAAAACAACTAAAATCATTAAAGTTTCATAAGTTCTCGAGTAAAGGCAGGAGTTTGGATCTGCCATCCCTTCTCAAATAATCCCTTTTATCCTTTTGTGATCTGAAAGGGATAAAGAACCAGTGGCCTGAAGCCATTCCCTCTGTTTCAGTCATTCTGGGGGGAGTCTGGTATCTTCCTGCCACCTTCCCCAATCTTCAAAGTCCAACAAGGTCAGGCTGTGATTGCAAAAATTCACAAGACTTATCTGCCAGAGTCAAACTGCTATGGATTGGGGCCAAGTTTTAAAAAATGGCCACTAAACTTGCATTCCCCAGATTTGCACGTGTGCAATTTTGAGTGCCTAAATTTGTGTTTGACTGCAAATCATTTTTTGTGCATAAGAATTGGGTAATCTGGTATATGTCTTCTTGATTTGTGTAATTCTGAAATTCTGACATATACAGGTGCCCAGAACTGTGTGAAAAATCTTGGAAGCTCAACTTGGATACATAATGTAGAGATATTAGAAATGTGGCCCTTTACTTTCATTTTAAATTCTGAGGCAGGAGCTCTGACATCTTGAGGCAGAAGTGCCCCAACAAGAATCTTGAGGGGCAATGGCCCTCAGAGTCCAATATAATCCCTTAAAATACATTGTTTTCTGTTTTGCTGACATAGTTACAGTTCATTGTGATATAATTTAGATCTATTTTTGTGATCATTCATTGACATTCTTTGTTTCATATTCTCTCTGCTCAAATAGTTTATTAATTTGAAAAAAATAAATTCTGTCTTTCTGAGGTTTATACCTTGATTACTACATTGCATAGGATTAAAACCTGGTTTGTAGCTTGGCAACCCTAATATAAATGATTCTATACAATTCTATTTAAATCATTTTGTTTGTTTATTGACATATCAAAAATACTCTACACAGTTTTCACTGTAAGATTTTTTCCAGGTACTGTATTTAAATAAAAAAATTGGGATTTGTCATTCCAATGAATTTATAAAGCAGATTAATCACTTTGGGCCAGATTTCTTCTGGCACGTAGGCAGGACTCTGTCCCCACTAGCTCCTATTGCATTGATGAAGAGCCAAACAAAATCCTCTATGTTTTGAAGAGCTCAGGGATTTTGTCCGTCCCTACTCATCTAGCTACATGGCACACCAAAATGTGCAGGGAGGAGATGGGACCACAGCTAGGACTTCTACCAATGAGTCAAATACGGGGGATTGAAAGTTACATCCAAAAAAGTCATAAAAATCAGTATGCAGCCCCTGCACTCCAGCAGTTCCTTCCCAAGGCAGAATGCCTCCTAATGCTTCCTATGGGCTATGCCTAAATAGCATAGCCTAGACCTTTGTGCATGAAGGGGAAAGAAGAAAAGGCTACTACTTAAAGAAATGCATTCTGCATTTTTGCATATATGATGTCATCAATGCTTCTGCTATTACTGATAAGTCTCCATTTTCCTCCAGTGTTATAAAACCTCTGTGTGCACAAACAAGCAGAAAATTCTGCTCTGCAAAAAAGAGTTCTATTACTTTCTACTTAAAGATAGCATTAGTACAAGCCAGGAACAATAATTTTTGGTCTCTGCTACTATAGGGGGGTAATCTAGCCTGCACAATCAGTTTAATATTACATTGTTTGGTGGAGTTAGAAAGAGTAATTTTTTGCCAGAAGTAATCTATCAAACTAAAAATCCACCCTGTGTTTCTCCACTTCCTACCTACTCCTCAATATCACACATATAGTATTTTTGTGTGAGAAGATTTACAAGAAATATATTTTTCCCCTGTGGTACTCAGAGATTCAGTTAAACACAGCATTTCTGATTCCTGACCTACTATACAAAGATTTCCCAGTGTACCCTAAACAAATTGCAAAATCCAGCCCCTTCATTTTCACATCTCTCCAAATATAGGAATATGTTTTTTCCACTAGATTTGCTGAAAGCCAGTCAGGCTCAAAAACATTTAAACAAAATCCTGCTGAATTGAAAATTGCAGTTCAACCACCAAAATCAGTGGATTTTCATGTTTTCAGATTTTGTACGTTTCACACAGCTCTATCTCAGATCAATTTTTCACTGCAGGGAGCTGCTGTGATGGCTATAGTTAAGGTTGCATTAATGTCTCAAAGCAAATATTCTGCTTTCACTTGCACATAACTTTCCAAAACTCTCACCTTTCAGGGAATTTTTTTTAGGCTTGGTCTCTTTCTAAAGTTTTGTTGTTTTTCTAAAAAAAAATTGTAAACAGAAATGTTTAAACTTTTTTTGACTACTGTAAGAGACAAATGAAATATGTTTTCTCTGTTGCAAAATAAAGTAATAACTCTTGCAATTGTTTTTAACTACCAAAACTACTGGAGTAAAACAATGAAACTTGTCATGGAACTAGCTCTTGCTCTGGAGAAGTGTCTGAGTATTCTGGTAAAAATTGGCTGTGCATTGACCAAATTGTGAACATTCAAAAAAAAAAAAAAACCCACACACAGTGGGCACGTACAGAATGTTTTGCATTGCTCATTTTTATTATGTTGTAAAATGTGAAGCTAATCTAACACACTGCACAATGAAAAGCATATTTAGAAGTACAGGACTGAGAAAAGGGTTCTCTAGGAATCCAACCATAGTTACTACACAGAGAAGAAAACCTTGAGTCCATTGTGCAGCATTTTGCCTGAAACATCCAATACAGAGCATGTTTTTTGGAGCCAATTCAGTTTTCAAATTCTGGTTCCTCACAGACCAAATGCCACTCTAACAGCAAGTGATTTTACTGTGAATTTACAGTGGTGTGAGAGCAGAATCTGTATCTGTGCTTTCTTTTTACATGTAAGCAGGGTTTGAATGAACTATTCACTGAAAGCTAGTTTGGCAGGGGAGAGACTTCAGGAGCAAACTGTATTTACATAAACACACCTACTCTGCATAGGTATCTAGCAGACAGGAGTTGTGTAACTCCAAGTGATGAGCTTTGGCTGGTATTGGGCTATAAATCACTTTGGTATTGAATGCAGGGGTAGGGAGGGAGGTGAACTCACACAGATGTGTCTCTGAACCCTGGGTCCTCAGGGACCAAGGACAACCAGTGGGAATGGGGTATTGTGAGGGAGCAGAGAGGGATGCAGAAAAAGAAGTGTTGGTTGTAGAACTCAAGAACATGAGGCAGAAGGCACTGCCCCACGCACTCTGGGGTGGGTGTCCTGCTCTCAGTTTTATTATTATGAATCCTGCTTGTGGCATTTTCCCTAATTAATGTTGGGTGACTTCCCTCCTTTCATTAAAAGTTTCTTTTCTACACTCAGACACTGTTTGTGAAAGGGGAAGTATTGCCTCTTAGAGGTGCCCAGGGGTGGTGTGTAATTTTCCCTGGTTACTGGGTGGGGGCTCGAGCCAGTTCTGTGTTGTATTGTTGAAAAAGAACCCCTAGATATTGAACCTGGCGCTGGTTGCTGCCGGCTCCATCTGGCAGAAGGGTTGCATACAAAATATGGTGGGTTGTGCAGCAAAAGAGGGGAAGGCTCTTGTGGGTTTCACAATGTGTGCAGGGGTTAAACCAAGGATTCACTAGGTTTATTGCCAGGCCCTGTGGGTCTCTTAAGGTCCCTAGAAATAGAGAAAGGGCTGCTGTGAATTTGTGAGGAGTGCAGGAGTGAGTCCTTCCTCCTCAACTTTTGGAGCCCTGCTTTGGTGTTTTGTAGGAATTCTGTAGCTGCGAAAGGCACAAAACAGCTTAGCCAGCCTGTTTCCCACCAGGCTTCCACAGAGCATCCAAAGCATTAATGGATTCTTGGGATACACACACTGTGATAATAAGGGGAATAGAATAAACATGAAAATTCCATCATTAATGGCAGCTTCACCAATAAGATTTTCTCCTATGCAGTTTCATTTGGTGAGATACCAATTTCAAGGCTCTCTTGTCCTTTGATTTGTGCCACTCTTCACCTCCAATGAAACCAATTTTAAAGAGTAAATAGTGCCACAAGACAGAACATTCTTAAGCCATTTCAGTAAAAATACAATGTGAGAAAGTACAAGTAGTTGTTTGAATGGGTTACAGGATCAAAATGTTTAGTAACATTCTAATTGCATGCTAAATACACTCACAGGGATGTGAAGTAATTAATAAAAATGAGAGAGAATTTTGAAAGTCTTAGGGATGAAAAGTGCTATGAAGGCATAAGAGAAATAATGTAGTTGTCATTAAATCATTCTGTGTTCAACACCCAGACATAAAATTTAATACACTGATTTTTAAAATACTGTGTAAAGAGAGCCATCAAGATGAAATATTTATAGTAAAGGAATTAATATGGTTTGGTTATTAAAGCCAAGTTAATTGGCTTTATATATAATAAATGCATTACACAATTAGTGGTTCCATCTTTTCATCATCCCTCCATGCCTTGTGCTGATTCATTCTCCAGTATAAACTGGAGTAATCTGGAGAATAGAGAAAAGAATATTATTACTATTGTCATTTGTATTATGGAGATGCCTAGAAACTCCACTCAACATCAGGGCCCCAACATGCTAGTCTATACAAAGAGACAGTCCCTGCCCTACAGAGCTTGCAGTCTGAATAGATAAGACAAAAAGCAAGAAGAGAAACAAAGGGAAAGTTTGGAGAGTAGGATTTCAAAAGCCATGAAGTATCAGAGGGGTAGCCAGGTTAGTCTGGATCTGTAAAAGCAGCAAAGAGTCCTGTGGCACCTTATAGATTAACAGACGTATTGGAGCATGAGCATCCGTATTCATCCACGAAAGCTCATGCTCCAATATGTCTGTTAGTCTATAAGGTGCAACAGGACTCTTAAAAGCCATGAAGTAACTCAGGAACACAAACCTGAACTTTACAAGGCATAAATGCTTTTGAAATCTCATCCAGAGTGACTTGCCTGATGTCACACAACAGGGTAATGGCAAAGCTGGGAATAGAACCCAGGTTTCCTGATACACCACTCACTGCTATTGTCGGCAATCCCTCAGAGTTCAAGGTTGATTGTCTTCCATAAAGTGATAGCCAGTTGTCACTGGTGGATCCACAGATGGCTAATGAGACCAATCTGGGATCCATAGTTCTTGTCACAGTTGATGTAGACCTTTCCCAATGAAAGTGGCAGATCTGGATTGTTGATTCAGGCTGTGCATGTTCTTTCCTCCTTTTCCATTTCTCCATTTCCAGTTGTTTCTTGAAATACTAAGATCCTTGCCACAAGGTCTTTTTCCATTTTGGATGGTTGAGGGCTTTGGTTTCCCATGAGTTTATGTCAATATTTCACTTCTTCATGTTGGCTTTGAGGGTGTCTTTGAGGTGCTTTTTTTGCCCACCCCTCATCCAATGGCTATGGCTCAGTTGTGAGAACATGACCTGCTCTGGGAATCAATTTTTCTGGCACTCAAAGAACATGACCAGCCCAATGAATTTGGTGGCAGACAATCATAGTTTCAATGCTGGAGGTCTTGGCTTGGGACAGAATACTGATGGTGGTGTGTAGGTCATCCAACTTGATTCAGAAGATCTTGTGGAGGCACTGTTGATGATATTATTCAAGAACCTTGAGGTGTCTATATGTGACCCAGGTATTGGTATTTTACAAGCTAGCAGGGATAATATTGGCCTGGCTTGGTTTGATTCTTGACATCATGCTCTTCAAAGACAAATTTTCTCAAGCATCTGAAAACCGCACTGGTGCATTGAAAGCAGTGTTGCATTTCCTCATCAATGTCAGATTTCTGCAATAGATAACTGCCAATGTAAAGGTAATGTTTGACATTCTCCAAGGTTTCTTTATTGATCTGAATTTTGGGAGCAGAATTCTAGTGATTTGGAGCCTGTTGGTGGAGTACTTTAGCTTTCTTGGGGCTGAGTGTGAGGCCGAGCTGGTTGCAGGCTTCAGAGAAAATGTTGACTATTTTTTGACAATCTTCTTCTGAATGGGTGCACAGGACACAGTGGTCCTCATTGGAGTTCAATGACTGATTTAATTATAGTCTTTGTCTTGGATCAGAGGTGACTGAGATTGAAGAGCTTGTTATCCATTCTGTATTGGATATCAAGTCCGGAAGGGGAGCTCATAAGCGATGAGAAAGAGGATGACAGGATGGGAGATATAGAAAAGGGCTGGAGCAATGAGACAGCCTTGCCTGACTTCTGTCTTGACTAGGAAGGGGTCCATTTCAAATCCATTCTTGATGGCCATCACAGACATGTTGTTGTAGAGGAATCAGAGGATGGCAACAAATTTTGGTGGGTATCAAAATGTAAGGAGAATTACCACAGAGCCACATGATTTATGGAATCAAATGCTTTCATGAGGTTGATGAAGGCCAGGTACACAGGCTGATGTTGCTCACGGCACTTTTCCTGAAGTTGATAGATAGTGAAGATCATGTTGGTGGTACCTCAAGATAGTGTGAATCCATACTGCGATTCTCAGAGGACTTCCTTAGCCAAAAGGGAGCAGTCAGTTGAGGAGAATTCTGGCAAGAATCTTTCCAGAGGTGGACAACAAGGTGATTCCTCAATAGTCTCCACAATCCAATTTGTCTACTTTCTTGAAGATGGTATAGATCATGGCATCCATAGTATCAGCAGGGATTTCTTCCGAATTCCAAACCTTGAGGATTAAGACATGTAGCTGGTAAGCCAGTTCTTCTCCTCCTTTAAAGTTTTTGGTGAGGATTCCATCTGGTACAGATGCCTTATTCTTCATCTACTTGATGGGTTTCTTTACCTCGATGAATGTTGGTGGCATTCTGAGCTCATCCTTGACAGGATGTTGAGGGACTAAGTCAAAGATGCTTTCATCAACATTGGAATCATGATTCAGGAGGTCTTTGAAGTATTCCTTCTATCATGCATTGATTGATTCATTATCCCTAAGGAGGTTAGCTCCATCTGGATCTGAGGGGGTTAGCCCATGGGTTCTTGGTACACAGAGGGATTTGGTAGTGTTAAAGAATCTGTGCATGTCATGGAAGTCAGCAAGCTATTGGATCTCCTTCACTTTGTTCTCCCACCACTTGCTCTTTATTTCTCGGGTTTTTCTTTAGACCTCATCTCTGAGTTGATGGTGGATGTATTGATTCTGCTTGGAATTTTTGTCATTTTGCCAAGCAGAGAAGACTTTGTGTTTATGGTCAAGCAAGTCTTGGATTTCCTGATAATTCTCATCAAACCAGTCTCGGTGCTTCCTGGTTGAGAGGCTCAGTGTTCCCTCACTCATAATATGAATGGCTAATGTGAGCGCTTTCCAGTGATCTCCAGAGCTCTCCATCTTGTTTTTTTATTCATCCATTTCTCAGAAAATGGATGAAATTTTCTGCTGGAAATGGTCACATTTAGTTGGGTCCTTCAGACTCAAATGTTGATCATCCATTTGGCTGATCTTTTCTGCATTTTTTTAATTTGGTGTGAGTTTGATGGAAGAGATGGAGCAGATAACAATAGTCCGTTCAACAACCATCACTACCAGTCATTGCTTTGGTAATGTAAACATCATCATGATCATAAGCACAGAGATTGACATAGTCATTCAGATGCCAGTGCTTAGATCATGGGTGTTCCCACAATGTCCTGTACTTCTTCTTTTGGAGGAACATGGTGTTTATGATAATTAGGTCATGTTCCACGCATTTGGTCAGGAGAAGAATTCCGTTGAAATTGGTCTTGCTCACTCCCTCTTTTCTGATCGTGCCATTCCACAGTACTGAACCATGTCCAACTTTTGGTTAAGAGTATGAGCTTGTCCTCTTTGGGGATGGTGGAGAGAATTTGTTCAAGGTCATTGTAGAATCCTTCTTTGGTTTCATCATCAGCATCTAGAGTTGGAGCATATGCACTGGCTATAACAATGTTCAAAATACTAAAACACTTTTAAGATAAGAAAAAAATGAAGTGAAATCAGCGCTCAGAAGAACCTTCATTTTTTTAGTTTTATAGAAGATATGAAGCAAGAGAAAGTAAGAAATCCTCAAAGATCATGCCAGGAACAGCAGTAAGGAAAACAAAATGAATTAGAAAAGAAAGATCATTTTTACTACCGCTGCAGCTAGCACTGCTCCGTGACAAGACTATATTTGTAATCTGGTGAAAGTAAATTGGTGTTTAGGTGACTCTTGGGAAAAACTAAGTGAAAGGAGCACACAAACCGAGAAGAGGAAAGAGCGAACTGTTTAAAGAGTGTTGAGACACAGAAAGTAATACCTTTCTTGTTATCAGGGCATCACTGTTTTGGCATTTTTTTTTAAAGCTAATGTATTCAAAACATCAAACTGCAAGAACTTCTTTTTTTTCAACCTACAGTTTCTGGACTGATTGTACCAACATTTTTGTTAAAAAAATGCATCTGTTGTTTGTTGATAACTTTACATGTGCAATCAATTTCAAGCAAAATGTTTGTACATTGTAATTCACATGTGAAAATGACAGCAAACTCAATCTGCATGTAAAAAAATCTACAACCTTTCCCTGTACTCTTCATATCCTCTTCAAGTTCTCCCACTTCAGTTACAATTCTGATTTGGCAAATACTTTTGTAAGAGCTTAATTTTAATCTTGTGTGTAGTTACATTGATTAGTCGAAACACAAGTTATGCTTTAGCCAAACACCAGTCACTGGTCTCAATACATGCATAACTGGGTGAAATTTAATGTACTGTGTTATACAGGAGATCAGACCAGATGATATAATGGTTCCTTCTGGCCTTAAACTCTTCATCTGCAATGCAATCACTCAGTAATAGGAGTAATTTACAGCACATACGTACAGTGTTTGAAAGTTTGGGACCTTGTTCCTTCCCGATATAGTACTTTACTTGTCCATCAAGCTGCCCCTGAGCTGTCTCCAAAGCATAACCTATACTGTATAATTAGAGACCTCAATGCCATTGCTTCATTCATCTGAAATTCATCTAAAACTTATCCAGTTGATGAGATTCTTTATCTCGATAGCTTAGTAATACAACAATTGTAAACATATAAGATAACACATACATGTAAGATTTCACACTTCATAATATTTGACTAGATTTATGTTAAATCATTGTTGTATCATTGCTCTTATTAGTCCGACAATTTTAAACACCAGGAGTTTTTTTTTAAATTATTTAACTGAAACATTATTTTCTAAAAATTATTTAGAATTATATACTATTCAGCATTTTAGGATCTTCAGAAGATTTCCATTTTTGGAGAAGTAACTGTTTCACAATGAGACTTTCCCCTAACAGAAAATTCCCTTTGTTTTTTATTAGTATTCAAAGTAAAATGTCACTCTGTAAGAAATGACTTTTGGATGCAGTGCACATCTGTACATACACCTTCATACTGAAAGGGATTTATATACTAAAAAGAAGATTGTGACATCAATGTACCATAGCTACTGAGATAAATAATGATCAGCATTAGACTTGATGTCAAACATTTATTAATGACCTGAGACAGGTAAATATCTTATTAAATTTTAAAGGGATAGGAGATTGAGAGGTATTGAAAACACAAGTGAAAACAAGAATACCAAAGAATGTAGTAAGTTTATAAGTAGGCACATTATAAACTTGGACCTTTGCTAATATATGCAAAGAAAAGTAATCTGGCATACAGATGTGTGTTCTGGCACTTTGGTTCAACGTTAACAAAGTAACTGTCTGTTTAGCTTAAGCATGACAATCTGTAAATAAAATATATGTTGAATAATCAAAATGGGAAAAGGAACACTGTATGCACTGGCAGCTTTGCCAGCAGTGATAAAGCAATGTTATAAGTGGAGTTCCCGATTGTTCTGTGGTATTTAGGGAAAGTAAAAGCTAATAGGAAGATAAACCCTTAGAGAAATTCTTGATATCATCCATGCTCTATAAAGCAAGTCAGTGAACTGGTTAATTTTAGGTTTCAGAGTAGTAGCCGTGTTAGTCTGTATCCGCAAAAAGAACAGGAGTACTTGTGGCAACTTAGAGACTAACAAATTTATTTCAGCATGAGCTTTCATGAGCTACAGCAGTGAGCTGTAGCTCATGAAAGCTCATGCTGAAATAAATTTGTTAGTCTCTAAGGATACGTCTACACTACAGGATTATTCCAATTTTACATAAACCGGTTTTGTAAAACAGATTGTATAAAGTCTGGTGAACGCGGCCACGCAAAGCACAATAATTCGGTGGTGTGCGTCCATGTACTGAGGCTAGCGTCGATTTCTGGAGCGTTGCACTGTGGGTAGCTATTTCGTAGCTATCCCACAGTTCCCACAGTCTCCCCTGCCCATTGGAATTCTGGGTTGAGATCCCAATGCATGATGGTGCAAAAACAGTGTCGCGGGTGATTCTGGGTAAATGTCGTCACTCATTCCTTCCTCCGAGAAAGCAATAGCAGACAATCATTTCTCGCCCTTTTTCCCTTGATTGCCTTGGCAGACGCCATAGCATGGCAGCCATGGAGACCGTTTTGCCTTTTGTCACTGTCACCGTATGTGTACTGGATGCTGCTGACAGAGGCGGTACTGCAGTGCTACACAGCAGCATTCATTTGCCTTTGCAAGGTAGCAGAGACGGTTACCATCCCTATTGTACCATCTGCCATGCCATTGTAAATTGGCGATGAGATGACGGTTATCAGTTGTTCTGTACCATCTGCTGCTGTCATGGGTGCTCCTGGCTTGGCCTTCGCTGAGGTTGGCAGGGGGCACAAAGACAAAAATGGGAATGACTCCCCCGGTCATTCCCTCCTTTATGTTTTATCTAAAAATAGAGTCAGTCCTGCCTAGAATATGGGGCAAGTGTACTAGAGAACCAGTGTACCAGAGAACCAGAGAGCACAGCTGCTCCGTGCCAGATCCCACAGAAATGATGAGCTGCATGCCATTCTAGGGGGTGCCCCTTACAACAACCCCACCCGTTGCTTCCCTCCTCCCCCAACTATCCTGGGCTACCATTGCAGTGTCCCCCCATTTGTGTGATGAAGTAATAAAGAATGCAGGAATAAAAAATACTGACTTTTTAGTGAGATAAAATGAGGGGGAGGCAGCCTCCAGCTGCTATGATAGTCCAGGCAGTACAGAATCTTTTCTTTAGACATGAAAGGGAGGGGCTGATGGAGCTCAGCCCCCAGTTGCTATGATGAAGACGGTTACCAGCCGTTCTGTACCATCTGCAGGGAATGACTGGGAGTCATTCCTATTTTTACCCAGGCGCCTCCGGCTGACCTCACCGAGGCCAGCCAGGAGCACTCACAGGATGATGAGGACGGCTATCAGTCATTTTGTACTGTACCATCTGCCACCAAGGAGGGGAGGGGAAAGGATGCTGCTGTTCAGTGCCGCAGCACCGCATCTACCAGCAGCATGCAGTAGACATATGGTGACACTGAAAAAAGTCAAGAAACGATTTTTCTCCTTTTCTTTCACGGGGGGGAGAGGGGGTAAATTGACGAGATATACTCTGAACTACCCCGGACAATGTTTTTGACCCTACAGGCTTGGGAGCTCAGCCAGGAATGCAAATGCTTTTCGGAGACTGCGGGGACTGGGGGACAGCTGGAGTCCTCAGTACCCCCTCCCTCCCTCCATGAGCATCCATTTGATTCTTTGGCTTTCCATTAGGCTTGTCACACAGCACTGTGCTGTGACCTCTGTCTATCATAGCCTGGAGATTTTTTCAAATGCTTTGTCATTTTGTTTTCTGTAACGGAGCTGTGATAGAACAGATTTGTCTCCCCATACAGCGATTAGATCCAGTATCTCCCGTACCGTCCATGCTGGAGCTCTTTTTGGATTTGGCACTGCATCGCCACCTGTGCTGATCAGAACTCCACGCTGGGCAAACAGGAAATGAAATTCAAAAGTTCGCGGAGCTTTTCCTATCTATCTGGCCAGTGCATCCGAGTTCAGATTGCTTTCCAGAGCGGTCACAATGGTGCACTGTGGGATACCGCCCGGAGGCCTATACTGTCGATTTGCGGCCACACAAACCCTAATCCGACATGGCAATATTGGTTTCAGCGCTACTGCTCTTGTCGGGGAGGAGTACAGAAACTGGTTTACAGAGCCCTTTATATCGATATAAAAGGGCCTCGTAGTGTGGACAGGTGCAGGGTTAAATCGGTTTAACGCCGCTAAATTTGGTTTAAACGTGTAGTGTAGACCAGGCCTAATGTGCCACAAGTACTCTTGTTCTTTTTGTGGTTAATTTTAGTTGGTCTCATAAGAAACTGGCAGCATGGATGCTACATGGCCAAATATCAGGAAAGAACAAGATTAAAAAAAGAAAGAGTATACTATTCCCTCAAAGATAAGAGGTGGCAATGTCTCCTCAACAAGCTACCAAAATAAGGCAAATTTTAACTCAGTCCGAACTTCTGTTTCCAATCTTATAGTCATCAAAACTTCTACACAACAGTATATTAATAAGATGCTTATTTACATGTGAAAATCTTTAAGATGTATCTAAATCAAGGATATGTAAAATAATGCAAACTGATAGGGAAAAAAATCACATATTGCCACAAAAATATTTCACTTTATGACGAAAGGGAGAAGCTATGAATGTACCACCAAGAAAACAAGTTATCGTCTAGAAAAAAAGTTATGATTAGAACCATATTGGCTGGGTTTTGATGTGTTCACTGGTGGAAATCAGGAATAACTCCACTAAAGTCAATAGCATTACCATGGCATAAAGCCAATGTAACAGGGCTCAGAATGAGGTCCTATTAATCCAAAACACAGTTTCAAAAAGATATATTTCATCAAATAATTCTAAGAATGCACATTTATCTGAAATAAAATTGACCTAAATACTGCAACATATTAATTAACAAGACAAATGTTTTCACTAAAGTAAAATGTGGTAATATCTGTCACAATCAATAGATGGCAGAACATTTCATAGGAATGTGCAAGAGGAGTGCTCCGTTAACCACAGTGACTATCAGATAGGCCGAAGTCATATCCTAATATTTTCTGAAAGAAATCTAAGGTCTGATCTGGAATTTGAGTCCAAGAAGCAATCTCTGGGTAGAGGACAGGATCCATAGAGTTCTATGGATTTACAGCAGCCGGGGGGTCTGGCAGAGGCTTTAAGGAATATTCCTATTGATTTCAAAACAGGAAAACAAAGCTGTAATCTTTACACAAACATCAAATAGAGATTGCAGAAAATCTCAAAGAATTTCTATGTGATTCTTTCAAAGGAAGGATTTCAAAACACAAATATAATGTGAGAAATGGGGGAAGGGAGAAGCAATTAGATAGAAGACAACCAACAAAGTGTTCAGACATAAAATAACAGAGGCAAAAAGGCAAACTGCAATGAAGCTAAAAGGAGTTCCTAAGGAGACAGGCAATAATTCAGTAAATAGATGTTATGGTGAAAAGTGTTTAGAAATGTTTATATACACAAGTATGTTTTGAAAGACAAGTTAAATTTAGAAACAGAGCAGTTACAAAATAACAAATGGAGTATCAGTTGATGACAGAAGAATTCACATGAATTTTAGTGTTGGTTATACAAAGTTTCAGAAGGTGGGGAGACGTGGAGCTATGCAATTTCCATACCATCTGATGGAGCTGCTCTTGGAGACAGTGAGCTCATTCCTAGGTTGCTATTCTAGCCTCTCAAAGAGTGCCTTAAAGGGATAGCCATCTTAAAGGGATAGCTGAGGAATCCCCTGACACCAGGGACTCTTTCAGTGGTGGAGATGTGGTATAACTGGCTCTAGGTTGCCTGCACCCCACCTCAATGTAGGAGAATGTCAGGGTGGAAAGAGAGAGTCTGTCATGTTGCTGAAAGTGTGAAAGGTGGGAATGGCATGCATGCTGCTCCAACTTTAGGCTGTTCTGAGTTATGTATAAGCTGAAATGGGCCCTGGGCGCCCCAGAACCTGAGGTGGTGGAAAGGTCTTCTTCCACCTTGCTCAGTTGCACAGTGTAAGCTCAGTGTAGCTTGAGATTCAGACTTTGACTAGGCTTGAACCTGAGAAGTTCAAAGCTCCTGCACCTCCATTATACTGCAAGAGCTTGATCTTTGACCATTCTAAAGTATTCTGGCCACCATCTAGCAGAGATTCTAAGCATGTGTTTGACTTTATGTATGAGTTGTCCTAAGTAATGGAATTAAAGTTACACATACTAACCTGCTTTGCTGGGGAGGAGGCATAGGGCACCTTGTAGGGCTAAATAAATACATATAAGTGCTTCGTTCCTGAATCTGACTTATGAGAAATTAAAATAAAAATGGTGACTGCTATGTATCTGTGGATTAAAAATGTTTGAGAGATTATTTACTTCAGGCAAACAAGATGATGATATTTTAATTTGGGATATAGAGTAGCTGCTTTAGACATCTCCATAAATTTTAAGACACATTTTATTTTACTCTGGAGCATGTCAAAATATTTCCTGTTCTTGTGCAAGTTGCAGTTCAAAAATTGATTTTTAACTATATGAATGTGATTATTTCTAATCATACATTTTGCAACCTACATATACAAAGTAATTCTCCATCAGGTTCAGTAATATGCTTTATGTTGTTTTACTCTAACATGGAAATATGTATTAAAACCTAGTGTTAAACTGTATCTGGCACAGAAAATTGAACAAATATACTAGCAATGGATTTAAGATTACAGGCTATACTAATTCCACATGCACATTTTGTGTATTCATAGCACAGTTATTTCAATATTTCTTCATTTAGATCAATATGCTTCACATACTGCATGTAAGTATGAAATAGAAGGTACATTATAAAGTGCTGTACTTGTTTTAATACAATTATGACATTCATATGGTATCATTACCTGAAAATATACAGAATTTCCTACAGTTGTTCACATAATTTCATTTCTGCTTGGTTCCAAAGCAGTGCAATAATTTCAGATATGGAGATCTAATTTCTCTATTTCAGTATTAAAGACCAACTTTTCAAACACAGTACCTAGATTGTACTTGGAAAATATACACATGTAAACAACTGTACATGCAAAAGATACATTTTGCAAATGCAAGAATATTTCATCTTTGAAATATATTTTTAACATACAGTAAGGATAGTATCATGTGAATGAGTCATTTCTGGAATGGAGGATAAAGTGGATTTTGGAGGGTGTTGGCAAAATCATGGTCAATATTTCAAAAACCTCCCTTCACTTTTATATATGAAATATGTAAATAAATAGCACTGCTAAGGAGATCTTATAGGTTTTTATAATGTGTGTAAATTCTGGGAGGAATACAATGAAAAATAAGTAATATGTAACAACGTTGTTTTCTGTTTATTTGGGAGATCCCATATTAACTGAATGTATTCACTGATATGTAGAAATATATATTCGGGATAAAATTGTTACAAAGTTTTCTATATGAAACACTCTGAAGTTTTCCTGTACTAATTATTACTTGCACTAATTATGGTTCCAATCCAATGTGTATTCATCCTGTGAATAGTCTCAATGAAGTCAATGAAAAAGGGAGACAGATTTAACACTTCAGTTTTGGAAACATCAATTAAGAAATAATATTAAAATAATCTGATCCAAACATTTCTGGGGCAAAATCCTGGCCCTACTGAAGTCAGTGACAAAGCTCTAATTTTCTTCAATGGGACTAGGATTTCACCCCCTATATGGAATAAGCCTAGGCTGGAGGATGATGATTTAGCCACATTGGGGCCAGAATCTTCACCTTAGTATGCTCCTTTGCTCAGGCAATTAGGCAGCTGGAAATTCCACCACTGTTGGGGAATTCCTGGGTAGTATAAAGCCACCGTAGCCAGCTTTATGCTTCCTCATTTCAGTCTGCTTAGGCTAGCTCCTGTGCCCAAGGAAGTGAGTATAGCCAGGGTATTGCTGTGCCAAGTTCCTGTAATGGCCCCCATGGGACTGTTACAGCTGAGGAGAATTATAATTGCTTTAATACTTGTGCTGGGGCCAAAACGGCCTCTGAGAGCCCCAAAGATCAGGATTGCAGGAAGGTATAGATCGGAAACAAAACAATTAAACCATGTTGGTAATCAATAATTTATATCCAGGTGCTCCTCATTTCTGCAAGCAGAGCAGACTAAAATACAGCATCTAACTAGAGGGAAACACGATCACAAATGTTTAGAAACTGTATTGCACTTATGTGCCAAGTTTCAACCTGGAATTAATTCAGAAAAGGAAGTATATGAATCTGTGATAATAAGGATTGAAATGGAAATATTGAAATAACCATAAATATAATGACACTGATATCAAGTCATATTAATACAAATATTTTCTAAAGAGCAGCAGTGGAATTTCTTAGTGAATAGAAGTATAAGAATTTAATTTCCAAACAGTTTGGCTCCATTCACACAATAAAATGATCATCCAGAGAAGCAGTAGCAGCAATCACTGGGATGGCTTCTTTCTTCCTAATGTCATCTCACAATTATCTTCTAAGAGCAAGATTGAATTAGTTCTGGAAGAACCTCAGGGAAACTTTTAAAGAAGTTATATTTGTTTATTTTATCTTATTTAGCTAATGCAAAGTCATGTGCTATGAGACAGGTGGCATTAGACTAATTACTAATGCATGAGTGTTACACTCACAGGGTCCAGATAAACACCTCAGGCTGACCCATTACAGCTGGCATTAGTTGGCAGTATCCCTTGGAAGACCCAATACTGAATAGGCCATGAAATCTGAACTATCGTCTGACTCTTAGAGGAAATTCTAAAAGAATGGATGCAAAGGATTTTGTATGGTTATAGGAACTGCTGCTACCCATGCAGGGCCAACTCCAGCTTTTTTGCCACACCAAGTGGTGAAACAGAAAAAAAAATTAAAAAAATAAAGCCGCGACAAGCAGCACTTTGGCAGCAGCTCTACCACGCCGCTTCATTCTTTGGCGGCAATTTCTTTTACAGAGCTATGTGACAGCAGCACATTTTTAAACAGATTTGGAGTTCACAGCTGAACACTTGAACCTGAAGCAAAAAAATGGAAATGAAAAGGGAGAGTCCTAATGACTCTTGGTTCTCTAAAAATAAGACACATAAGTAATTGTTACTACCCTAGCTCAAAAAATATATGTGGCAGAAACACAAGGGATCAAGAGATGAGTGACAAAAATGAAACAGAAAGGAATAAAGAAAAATTGAAAGTTTGGAACTTAATAGCTGAGTACGAGGGAATTTGATACTAAATAATGGGATACAGATGGAAAGCTGGAGGCCCTAGTTACCCTTTCTCATTATATAAAAACAAAGGGGCATTCAATGATATTAAAAGACAATGCATTTAAAACTGATAAAAGGGAATACTTAAAAAAAAAGCACCTCACATAATTAACCTGTGGAACTCACTACTATAAGAGATCACTGACGCCAGAATTGCAAACCACTTCAAATATTTCTCTAGTAAATAGTAAAACTTATTTCCAGTAGGTCTTGTAAATATAGTTAAACACTAGAATAGCTAACACATTTTGCCCATTTTGAATGGCTTCTCATATAGATGAACTTTCTGTTTCTGACAGTGCTACTCAGATATGAATTAATAAGGTAAATAATGTTTACACAATCCCTCGCTAAATGAAGAATGAAAACAGCATTACTATAATTGCATATAAGATGACCTGGATGACCTTCGTAAACTGCCGTAATAGAAATGGGATGGAAATTTAATAGTACAAAGTGCAAGGCTATGCATTTAGGGACTAACAACTGGATTCTAGACTGAGCTTGATAAGATTATGGCAGGGATGGTGTTATGAGACTGTCTATAATGGCATGTAGCTGACCTATGATTGCTAGCAGCAAATATTGCCAATAGCTGGTGTTGGGGCACTAGATGGAGAGGGCTCTGAGTTACTATAGACAATTCTTTCCCAGGTGTCTGGCTGCTGGGTCTTACCCACATGCTCAGATCTAACTAATCTCCATATTTGTATTCGGGAAGGAATTTTCTCCCCAGTAAGATTGGCAGGGACTCTGAAGATTTTTTGCCTTCCTCTGTAGCATGGGTCATGGGTCAATCGCACATTTAAATTAGTGAAAACGGTGTATTCTCTTTATTCGAAGTCTTTAAATCATGATTTGAGGAATTAAGTACCTCAGCCAGAGGTTATGCATCTATTAAAGGAATGGATGGGTGAGCTTCTATGGCCTGCAATGTGCAGGAGGTCAGACTAGATGATCATGATAGTCCCATCTGACTTCTGAGTCTATGAGTCTATGTTCTTTGGAATTATTACTTGATTATGTGGACAGGGCACCACCTCTTTCTAATGTAACAGAACGTTTAAATTACATTCCCATCCCTGCCTTGCATGTGGGTGATAGTCAAAGAAGACTGGCTGGGAGAACTTAAAGCTAGGCAGTAATTGAGACTAATAGGTGTATTAGCAAGGGGTTAGAAAAGCATAACAAGAAGAGGAATTATTATGGCAACTTGCTTGTCTAAAGGTCATATGAAGAGTGAGAAGGACATTATGAGAAATAAAGAAACAGTAATCAAAGGATACATTAAGGAGGAAATTAGGCATAAAATGTCTAAGATAGACTGTCAGTTCAACAGTGCAGATAGCTGCACCTCTGGACAAAATACTAGTGTCCAGATTGTGCCAATATCAATGCCTGGATGCAGTCTCTTCTGTGTGCAGATTTCTCTATGGCTGCCCTACCTCTCTCACCTCTTTTCAAGGTTGTGCATAGTTCTATGTATTTTTGCCCTCCAACAAGGAGAGAGTTGGAATAAGTGGACTGAGAGAAGACGTATGCAGCCCTGGACTGGGTGGGGCTCTCCCCACCAGCCCTGGAAAGAGCCTGGGAATGTAATAGAGCTTGTTGCTCTATCAGCTTCCATAGAATCATAGATGATTAGGGTTGGAAGAGAACTCAACAAGTCATCTAGTCCAACCCCCTGCTCTAACCAGGACCAACTCAAACTAAATCATCCCATCCAGGGCTTTGTCAAGCTGGGCCATAAAAACCTCTAAGGATGGAGATTCCACCACCTCCCTAAGTAACCCATTCCAGTGCTTCACCATCCTCCTAGTGAAATAGTTTTTCCTAATATCCAACCTAGACCTCCCGCACTGCAACTTGAGACCATTGCTCCTTGTTCCTTCATCTGCCACCACTGAGAACAGCCTAGCTCCATCCTCTTTGGAACCCCACTTCAGGTAGTTGAAGGCTGCTATCAAATCCCCCCTCACTCTTTTCTGCAGACTAAATAAGCCCAGTTCCCTCAGCCTCTCCTCATAAGTCATGTGCCCCAGCCCCTTAATCATTTTTATTGCCCTCCTCTGGACTCTCTCCAATTTATCCATATCCTTTCTGTAGTGGGGGACCCAAAACTGGATGCAATACTCCCGATGTAGCCTCACCAATGCTGAACGGAGGGGACTAATCACTTCCATCAATCTACTGGCAATGCTCTTACTAATGCAGCCCAATATGCCATTAACTTTCTTGGCAACAAGGCCAATCATATCCAGCTTCTCGTCCACTGTAATCCCCGGATCCTTTTCTGCAGAACTGCCACTTAGCCAGTCAGTCCCCAGCCTGTAGCAGTGCATGGGATTCTTCCATCCTAAGTGCAGGACTCTGCACTTGTCCTTGCTTAACCTCATCAGATTTCTTTTGGCCCAATCCTCCAATTTGTCTAGGTCACTCTGGACCCTATCCCTACCCTCCAGTGTATCTATATCTCCCCCCAGCTTAGTGTCATCTGCAAACTTGCTAAGGGTGCAATCCATCCCATCATCCAGATCATTAATGAAGATGTTGAACAAAACTGGCCCCAGGACTAATCCCTGGGCACTCCATTTGATACCGGCCGCCAACTAGACATTGAGCCAATCATCACTACCTGCTGAGCCCGATGATCTAGCCAGCTTTCAATCTTCCTTATAGTCCATTCATCCAATCCATACTTCTTTAACTTGCTGGCAAGAATACTGTCGGAGACCATATCAGAAGCTTTGCTAAAGTCAAGGTATATCATTTCCACCACTTTCCCCATATCCACAGAGCCAGTTATTGCATCATAAAAGGCAATCAGGTTGATCAGGCATGACTAACCCTGGATGAATCCATGTTGACTGTTCCTGATCACCTTCCTCTCCTCCAAGTGCTTCAAAATGGATTCCTTGAGGACCTGCTCCATAATTTTTTCCAGGGACTGAGGTGAGGCTGGCTGGTCTGTAGTTCCCAGGATTCTCCTTCTTCCCTTTTTTAACAATGGGCACTACATTTACCTTTTTCCAGTCATCCGAGACCTCCTCTAATAGCCACAAGTTTTTAATGATAATGGTCAATGGCTCTGCAATCATATCAGTGAACTCCCTCAGAACCCTCGGATGCATTGCATCCGGCCCCATGGACTTGTGCATGCCCAGTTTTTCTAAATAGTCCTTAACCTGTTCTTTCACCACTGAGGGCTGCTCACCTCTTCCCCATACTATGCTGCCCAGTGCAACAGTCAGAGAACTGACCTTGTCTGTGAAGACCGAGGCAAAAAAGCATTGAATATTTCCACATCATCTGTCACTAGGCTGCCTCCCCCATTCAGAAAGGGTCCCATACTTTCCCTTATCTTCTTCTTGTTGCTAACATACCTGTAGAAACCCTTCTTATTACCCTTCACATCCCTTGCTAGCTGCAACTCCAATTGTGTCGTGGCCTTCCTGATTATACCCCTGCATGCTCAAGCAATATTTTTATACTCCTCCCTAGTCATCTGTCCAAGTTTCCACTTCTTGTAAGCTTCCTTTTTGTGTTTAAGCTCACTAAAGATTTCGTCTGCCATATTTGCTATTCTTTCTGCACATTGGGATGGTTTGTTCCTGCACCCTCAATAAATTTTCTTTAAAATATAGCCAGCTCTCCTGGACTCCTTTCTCCCTCTCCCTCCTTTCTCCCAGGGGATCCTGCCCATGAGTTCCCTGTGGCAGTCAATGTCTGTTTTTCTGAAGTCCATAGTCCATATTCTGGTGCTCTCCTTTCTTCCATTTGTCGGATCCTGAACTTAACCATCTCATGTAGTGCCCTCTCCTAAATAGGAGCCTCCAAGGGGAGCTGTGGATAGTTTAATCTAATATGGACTAAGCATGCATCTCAGCCATCCTGTATTTTGCAGGACTGTCCCACACTGACTCCCAGAACCTCTTGTCTCAGTTAAAGGAGAATAATTCCTGCATTCAGCAATACTTGCAAGGGCACAAAAGGGGCAGTTGAGACCTGGCACACTGGGTTGCAAGTCACTCAGGTTTGGCCCATCTGCCTTCCATAGATGAAGGCAGAAGAGCAGATAGGTCAAACTTGAGTGAGTTAGGTCACAATGCCAATCAAATTTGGTCCATCTTCCCCTCAGTCTACCTCTATGGACGGGCTAAACCTGAGTGGTGTTGCATCCTGCTTTTGTCACTTGAAATGACCAGAGGTCTCAACAGATCTTTCATATGTTGTATTTATTGAAATCTTTGTGTCTATAATCATGCAATGACTTAAGCAGATGCTTAACTTGATTCACATGAGCAATCCCAATAAAGTCTGATTTCAATGGGACTAGTTCTCTACTTAAAGTTAAACATGCAGGTAAGTCTTTACAGGACCAGGGTTCAATACATTAGCAGTTTGCTTCTCTACTGCCTTGCAGTTTGTGTAGTCATGAACACCTATGCAAAATGGATGTAGAATGCAAACCAAATCAGAAAGGTACGGCCTAAGTCTAATGTATACTAAGGTCACTTTACACCTCTCTACTAGTATAAAGGGGCCTAATGTAAGTTCACAACTGAACACTTGAACCTAAAGCAAAAACTCCAAAATAAGGGAGGAGTGAGCCCTAACAACTCTTAGAACTCTAAAAGTAAGAAACAGGTGTGACTGAAACAACCTTGTTTTAAATAAATGAATATCAAAAATACAAGGAATCAAGACATTGAGACAAAAAGAGAAAGGGGCCTGCTATAGTGGTGTAAAGTGAGAATCAGAGCTGTCATAAACAGATAGTTAAGGGCTAATGCCTCTTTTACCTGTAAAGGGTTACGAAGCTCAGTAAACCTGGCTGACACCTGACCAGAGGACCAATAAGGGGACAAGATACTTTCAAATCTTGGTGGGGGGAAGTCTTTTGTTTGTGCTCTTTGTTTTGGGGGTTGTTCACTCTTGGGACTAAGAGGGACCAGATGTCAATTCAGGCTCTCCAAATCTTTCTGAATCAGTCTCTCATGTTTCAAACTTGTAAGTAACAGCCAGGCAAGGCGTGTTAGTCTTATTTTTGTTTTCTCAACTTGTAAATGTTCCTTTTTGCTGAGAGGATTTTACCTCTGTTTTCTGTAACTTTGAAGCTAAGGCTAGAGGGGGTTCCTCTGGGCTATATGAATCTGATTACCCTGTAAAGTATTTTCCATCCTGATTTTACAGAGATGATTTTTACCTTTCTTTTTAAGAACCTGATTGATTTTTCCTTGTTTTAAGATTCCAGATCCAATCCCCTTGGCTCACCAGGAATTGGTGGGGGAAAGGAGGGGAGGATGGTTAAAATCTCCTTGTGTTAAGATCCAAGGGGTTGGATTGGTGTTCACCAGGAACTTGGTGAAAAAGTCTCTCAAGGCTGCCCAGGGAGGGGAAGGTTTTGAGGGGACAGGAAGTGTTCCAGACACTGAAATTTCTGGATGGTGGCAGTGTTACCAGATCTTAGCTAGTAATTAAGCTTAGAAGTGTCCATGCAGGTCCCCACATCTGAACCCTAAAGTTCAGAGTGGGGGAGGAACCTTGACAAGAGCCATGGTGTTTTACACCCTGTTTGTGCAAATGTCTAATGTGATGTTGCTATCACTCAATTCAATTCACTCAGATTAAAATCCTGATATTACTCCAAGTTTCGGTATTTGTAGCTCCTGAAATAGGAGTATTGCATTTTCCTGAAGAGTGGTCTCTAGTTGTGATGTAGTGAGCCAAAATATAGTAGCTGAATGTGGTGAAATTAATTGTTTGGTCAAAATTTAAGACTGACACTTTCTCATTCCCTAAAGGCAAGATTTGCCTTTTACTTTAACTACAGTCTTCTCCACATAGTCTCTTTGAAACATTACATTTCTTATAAAGGTGACATATTTATGGAGCACAGTGTGTATTATAATTTCTTATTTTATGGTTTATTTAAATCCAGTCTTTCCAGTGGGTTTCACCCGTTTACTACAGCAGTAAACCCCAGCAACCAATACTGCAGAACTTCAGTTTAAAACAATGGATTAAAAGGCTCCATTGGTCAATAATGGAACTGATCCTGCCAAAAATTAAGCTTTCCTTGGATGTTCCATATCAGGTACACCCAAGACATCTACTTTCAGGTGCATAATGCTCAACCTTCCATGAACTGGACTGTTTAATTTGTTTTTCATGTAGCATGCTGGTGTGCAGGGCTCTTCACAGAGAAATATAATGTAAGATTTCTTCTCTGAAAAGCTTTCAGTTAAAGAGACTAATCATGTGCAAAATAAAGTTAATGATAAAAATCTTATTGACCTAAATGAGAGTGTGATCATGTCTTATATACAGACTCAAAACAAGGACTGAAGACAACATATGAGGCAGTGAAGGGAGAACGGTAGCTAGGGATATAGTTAGATTGCGGGGCTGCTTCAATTAATGATGCATGCTTCATAATGGTTCCATTTTGTCTTTCTGAATAGTTTATACATTAAAATTGTAGGTTATACTCAGATGGTGGGAGGAGAAAAACAGAGTATGTGGGAGTAAAGAAAAAGGAAGGAAGAAAAGAAGAGAAGAGAAGGGTGAAGAGAATGGATCAAGAGGATGTGTATGGAGGTGGTAAAAGTGACAAGGAGAGTTCAATGCATAGGGAGCAGAGGAGAGTGGGCTAGCAGCCTGGTGGGGCTGGGCAGAGTCATCATGGAGAGGGATCAAATAAAGTAAAGTAAATTGAGAAGAGAATTTTCAGACAAAGTTCAGGATGAGAATAGGAGGCTGCTGGCTCTGGCTATTGCTGGCTGGGTGGTGGTAGGTCTGATGAAGCTGTGCTACTGCAGGGGGCATGCTCCACACCTCACACAATGTAATGTAACACTTTCCATTGTCATAATATTCTTGACAAAAGAATTTTCAGTGTAGGAGAAATGGAGCCCCAAACTATCACTGCCAGGAGTTATGTTTAGACATAGAATCAAAGGGCTAAAAGGGACCTTGAGAGGTCATCTAGTCCAGTCCCTGCACTCATGGTAGGATTAAGTATTATCTAAAGTTCTAAACCATGTCTTTGTCTAACCTGCTCTTAAAAAACTCCAATAACGGGCAATTTATTCTAGAGCTTAACCACCCTGACAGTTAGGAAGTTTTTCCTAATGTCCAACCTAAACCACTCTTTCTGCAATTTAAGCCCATTGCTCCTTGTCCTATCCTCATAGGTTAAGAAGAACAATTCTTCTCCCTCCTCCTTGTAACAACCTTTTAACTTAACATAGTTAAATGTTAAGAACAGAGCGGATCAGAAATTCTTCAAAATATTTACAATTTAGAATATTTATCATAAATATTTTTACAAAATATATTTCTATTTCCCCACCAGCTCTAGGAAAGCAGAGAAATTACAGATGAAAAAACTTGTTTTCCCATCTAGCTCCCTAAAATGTAAGCTACACATGACTAACAAGACAGGGCCCATGGAAATAATCATTTTTTATAGCAGAAGTTATATTTACCAGAATGAAGAGTTTCAGTGATTCCAAGGAAATTACAATTTTAATGTAAACATCTGAAATACATATTACACATACTTGGAAACGTTTGTTATCCAGTGATCTTTCAGCATAATATCATCTTTGCTTGTTTCTAACACAGTAAATTTTAAAATAAGTTTTATCTTTGGCTTCCTGGTCCTTATTATATGACACCAGAAGAAAACAGCAGCCATAGAACAAGTGAGTGACATGCATCTTAGAACATTCCATTTCCATTTTGAAACCTACATTCTAGTATCTTCTCACACAACAGTTAATATATTTTTGCTTGAAAAAACATCTATTTTTTTTCTCAACAACCACAGAATTTCAGAAAGTTTCTGCTATATCTGAAAAGGTAATGGTTCATGTTAATTAGCAAATTGTCCCTATTATATTTACCGTTGAACTCAGAAGGGATAAATGTCAGCAGAGATGCTAGTTGCACACGATCGTCAGTTTGTTTATATTGCTCTGGTTGAGACTGGTTTGTAAATACAGCATTTGTCATATCTGTCATAACATTGCATGCCACAAGCGTTCATTCCTCTTTGGCTGCACGCCCCTATCGCTCAGAGTGGCACAGATGATTTGGCATTTCTTAAACCCCTAAGTCAACTACCTGTGAGGCAGCTG
Source organism: Gopherus flavomarginatus (assembly GCF_025201925.1). Lineage (NCBI taxonomy): Eukaryota > Metazoa > Chordata > Testudines > Testudinidae > Gopherus > Gopherus flavomarginatus. Next base: position 180,205,329 of record NC_066620.1, on the reverse strand, counting down.
TAATAGACTGTAAAGAGAAAAAGCATCTGTCTTAATATAATACTCAGTAAAGAACCAGCATTTACATATGAAACAATAGGCTAGACTGCATATAGACACATTGGAGAGCAAATGATGGTACAAAAACTGCATTATGCCACATAGCATTTGAAGGCCCTATCTGAGGCCCAAGTCCTCCTCTTCCTCCAAGGGCTAAGGTAAGCTACTGCAGCTCTTCAGAGAAGGGTTTGAAACCTTGAAAGAGTCTAGCTCATTTCTCCCTCACACCAGATGAATGAGTGGGTATTCAGACCCAAAGCTCCACCCCACTCCCTATCTTTCTCTGCATCCTCCACACCCACTTGTCACAAAGGAGTGTACCTGGATTACAGGGCCTATGCTTCTCACTAGCCCCAAACCCAAGTCTTACTTGGCCTAGCAGGGGAGCGTGGGCTGGGAAACTTAATCCTCCCTCCCTGTTGTTTGGCCAGGTAAGACAAAAGCACAATCTAACCTAGTAAAATGACATTAAAATTAAAGCACTTAAGCCAGAACAGAAGTTTTGAGAATGGTTTACAATATCTTCCTGCCAGGATCCCATAATTCAAGTGTCAGAACAATGTTACACTTCAGCAAGGCAGTTGATTGTCTGTACATGTATGGAGATTTCCATGGGCACATCAAGTAGTTCATGCATAAAATAGAGGTGCATTTGTACACATGCAAATGAATACCTACAAGCTATATTTTTACCCCCTGTGTTTTCAGATGTATCCTTCAAATTGTTGGCCACTGGAATGAAGCATTTAATCTTTAGTGTGAAACAATAGTTGTGAGATGGAGATGGGTACCTCTCCATTCATCTCAGTGAAATTCCAACTCTGAAAATTAATGCTGACAGTGCTGCTTGAGCCAAAGTAAGATTATGGAGCTCAATGGCTCTCAAAGCATGTTTAGCTGTATACAGAGGAGTGATCTCAGAGCTCAGATCCTCTGTATAGCTGTTGTGCTCTGAGGAAATTGGAATCCAGTTATCAGTTTGCTCACTGTTGACTGTAGTTATCAGCCCTTTAGTGTGTTAACATCTGTGAAAGTGAATAATCTCAAGTAGATAGCATTACAAAATTGCGCTCTTGCTATTTCCAGAAGTCAGGAATTCTCTGATTCTCCACCATTTAAGAGCTCTATGACTTACTAGTTTGTCCCCATTTGGGGATCAAAGAAGTGCTGTTGTCCTCCATGCTTCCAGTGGGTGTGTTGGGGTACTTAATTTAACAATGTCCTCAACAAATATTTAAGATGAAAGGCACTGTAGATATGCAAAGTATTATTATTACTAGCTAAGCACTAGTCTTATCATGCCTCAGAGGAGATTTTTCTAGTCTTACCTGTTGTGCCATGCCTTCTGATTCTGGTGTAATGTAGAAATGTATTAGAAATCATATAAGAGGCAATAATTAAACCAGAATCCACTCAATATTTATAGCACTGAACACCCACTCAAGAGTATTGAACAATCCTGCAACAGTCCTAATTTAAACAACAACAATTGGCAGCACACCCTCTACCACTAATTGCAAATTTGATTGCCATAAAAATTTCATTGTTGTACATCGGAAAAATAAGTGTAAAATTTAATTACTAATGTTTTGTTGATAGATTCTTATTAACTACTTACAATTGAAATAAAGAAAAAGGACAAAGCATAAGTTTTACTAAAGAAAGAAATACTACAAAATTTGGCTTCTGTCCCTTTTCATTTGAGAGAATTAGGTTTCTGGACATTTCAATTACAACTTGTATAGGCAAGACACTAAGTCATTTCTGTGCATTATAGTGTATCAACAAAAAGAGTGACACTTCCTGATGATTCGTTTTCATTTAAATTGCATTTTGAAGGTGTAACAACTGTGCAAAAATACTGGCTATAAAACTATTATTATTACTGAAACATAAAATGTACTTAAGTCAGATACTCTAGCAGTATGTTAATTAAAAACTATAAAAATCACTGTGACTAGTTTCAAGTATCAGAGGGGTAGCCGTGTTAGTCTGGATCTGTAAAAGCAGCAAAGAATCCTGTGGCACCTTATAGACTAACAGACGTTTTGGAGCATGAGCTTTCGTGGGTGAATACCCACTTCCTCAGATGCATGTAATGGAAATTTCCAGGGGCAGGTATATATATGCTAGCAAGCAAGCTAGAGATAAAGAGGTCAGTTCAATCAGGGAGGATGAGGCCCTGTTCTAGCAGTTGAGGTGTGAAAACCAAGAGAGGAGAAACTGGTTCTGTAATTGGCAAGCCATTCACAGTCTTTGTTCAATCCTGAGCTGATGGTGTCAAATTTGCAGATGAACTGAAGCTCAGCAGTTTCACTTTGAAGTCTGGTCCTGAAGTTTTTTTGCTGCAGGATGGCCACCTTAAGGTCTGCTATAGTGTGGCCAGGGAGGTTGAAGTGCTCTCCTACAGGTTTTTGTATATTGCCATTCCTAATGTCTGATTTGTGTCCATTTATCCTTTTCCATAGAGACTGTCCAGTTTGGCCGATGTACATAGCAGAGGGGCATTGCTGGCATATGATGGCATATATTACATTGGTGGATGTGCAGGTGAATGAACCAGTGATGGTGTGGCTGATCTGGTTAGGTCCTGTGATGGTGTCACTGGTGTAGATATGTGGGCAGAGTTGGCACCGAGGTTTGTTGCATGGATTGCTTCCTGAACTAGAGTTATTATGGTGCGGTGTGCAGTTACTGGTGAGAATATGTTTCAGGTTGGCAGGTTGTCTGTGGACAAGGACTGGCCTGCCACCCAAGGCCTGTGAAAGTGTGGGATCATTGTCCAGGATGGGTTGTAGATCCTTGATGATGCGTTGGAGGGGTTTTAGCTGGGGGCTGTATGTGATGGCCAGTGGAGTCCTGTAGGTTTCTTTCTTGGGTTTGTCTTGCAGTAGGAGGCTTCTGGCCAGACGTGTACCCAGAAGCCTCCTACTGCAAGACAAACCCAAGAAAGAAAGTTATCAGCCCTTTAGTGTGTTAACATCTGTGAAAGTGAATAATCTCAAGTAGATAGCATTACAAAATTGCGCTCTTGCTATTTCCAGAAGTCAGGAATTCTCTGATTCTCCACCATTTAAGAGCTCTATGACTTACTAGTTTGTCCCCATTTGGGGATCAAAGAAGTGCTGTTGTCCTCCATGCTTCCAGTGGGTGTGTTGGGGTACTTAATTTAACAATGTCCTCAACAAATATTTAAGATGAAAGGCACTGTAGATATGCAAAGTATTATTATTACTAGCTAAGCACAAGTCTTATCATGCCTCAGAGGAGATTTTTCTAGTCTTATCTGTCTTAACTGTCTTGCAGTAGGAGGCTTCTGGCCAGACGTGTATCCAGAAGCCTCCTACTGCAAGACAAACCCAAGAAAGAACCAACAGGACTCCACTGGCCATCACATACAGCCCCCAGCTAAAACCCCTCCAACGCATCATTAAGGATCTACAACCCATCTTGGACAATGATCCCACACTTTCACAGGCCTTGGGTGGCAGGCCAGTCCTTGCCCACAGACAACCTGCCAACCTGAAACATATTCTCACCAGTAACTGCACACCGCACCATAATAACTCTCGCTCAGGAATCAATCCATGCAACAAACCTCGATGCCAACTCTGCCCACATATCTACACCAGCGATACCATCACAGGACCTAACCAGATCAGCCACACCATTACTGGTTCATTCACCTGCACATCCACCAATGTAATATACGCCATCATATGCCAGCAATGCCCCTCTGCTATGTACACCGGCCCAACTGGACAGTCTCTACGGAAAAGGATAAATGGACACAAATCAGACATTAGGAATGGCAATATACAAAAACCTGTAGGAGAGCACTTCAACCTCCCTGGCCACACTATAGCAGACCTTAAGGAGGCCATCCTGCAGCAAAAAAACTTCAGGACCAGACTTCAAAGAGAAACTGCTGAGCTTCAGTTCATCTGCAAATTTGACACCATTAGCTCAGGATTGAACAAAGACTGTGAATGGCTTGCCAATTACAGAACCAGTTTCTCCTCTCTTGGTTTTCACACCTCAACTACTAGAACAGGGCCTCATCCTCCCTGATTGAACTGACCTCTTTATCTCTAGCTTGCTTGCTAGCATATATATACCTGCCCCTGGAAATTTCCATTACATGCATCTGAGGAAGTGGGTATTCACCCACGAAAGCTCATGCTCCAAAACGTCTGTTAGTCTATAAGGTGCCGCAGGATTCTTTGCTGCTGTGACTAGTTTGGCACTGTAGGCTGTGTGGCCGTCCTTCCCTGTCACTCTCTGAGGGAGGTTATGCCTCCTCGCTGCCACATACCTGTAAAGGTGAACTCAAAGGGAGGAATTAGCTGTACCTAGTGCTCCGGCCCTATGGCCGGGTAGAACACTATGGCAGCCTATGAGCCGTGAGCCATCAGTCAGGGTGGGGCAGCACAGTTAGTAGGCTCTGGCCTGCAATCAAGGCAGAGTGGCTAAGCAGTTTATGAGCTCCAGGTAAGGGTGAGCACCAACAAAATCTAAAGGCTCAGGTAAGGGTGATCACCAGAACATTCTAGTAGTTCAGGGAAAGGTGTGCACCAGCAGAGTCTAGGGGAATCAGGTAGAGAGTGTGCACCAGCATCGTCTAGCATCCTAGCTCAGCAGATGGCAGATTAACACAGGCCTTCCCAGGGGTGGATGTGACAAGGTGTAGGAGGACATGGGCCCGCCTGACTCCACCATGTCCCCGTCCAGGGCCCTAACACTGGCATAGTGGTCTGCCACTGGTTAACAGGGATCCGCCCACAATACACTGACCTTGTATTAGGCCAACGCTCAACTGAATGGTCATCTAGTTCCCCATGGCTACTATCTACATCCCTGGGGTTTGGTACCTCATTACTGTGGGGGAGCTCCAGCAAGTCCTCAGGTGGCAGCCCCAACAGCTTCTTAGTGTCTTGGTCAACCGGCATCCTGGGGATGTCCGGCTAGTCCTCAGGTGGCAGCCCCAGCAGCTCCTGGGTGTCTTGGTCAGCTGGTGGCCCAGGGAGATCTGGCCAGTCCTCAGCACTGCAGGGTTCCTCTGAAGGTTCTGAAAGCTAGTGGAGTACATCTGCCTCTCTCAGTGGCTTCAGACCAACTGAGCTGCAGGGCCCACCTTTTGTACTTTTGCTTCCTCTCCTGCCCTTCTGTTTCCAGCGGGTTGGTGTGGATCTCCTGGTTCTGCCCACCAGGGGTCATGCTATGGGCCCTCCCTGTCACTATCTGAGGGAGGCCATGCATCCTTGCTACAGATGTCAGTGGCTGTTTTGTCTAAGTAGAGAGAGCAAATTCTAGCATTTAAATGATAATTTCAAAGTACAGCAAAATCTTTGATGTATTTGGAGGAAGTTATGTATCTGTTTAAATCTAAATATTCAGGATTCTTTTAGGCAAGATTGATTACTTAGTTGACCAAATTAATCCTTAGTATTACTCTATTAACATCCTAAAAATAGAAATATTTGTGCTTTACTTGTATTTGTATTACTGTAAAATTCTCAGCACTTTTTGTTTTGTGTTTGTACAGTGACTAGTACCTTGGGGTCTTGGCCTATTGTTGAGTCCCTGGGAACTACTGCACTACAAATTAATGATAAAAATAAATAGTGTGTAAAATCCAACTGCCCCATTTTTACTGAAAAGCATTTAGCAGAAGCTATAACAGATTATTAATAAGCAGTTATTGTGCTGCTACGTCTGTGCACTTCTCAGCCAGCACTTCGACAGCAATCCTCCCTGGGACATACAAAATGGAGGAGGGGAGGGAGAAAGGGATTCAGTGGGTTTTGAAAGGGTCCCGGTGAGGAAAGAACAGTTACACAGAATTAGGGTGGGGGGTGCTAAGTTGCTTGTGTGTGGGCACACCTGGGGACAGCAAGGGAAAGGGAACTCTTTGGTGGTGCAAGGAATATCAGAGTGCTACATTCTCTGTGACCATTTCAAACGTTTATTACTATTCACAGTCTCTGCAGAGACACATCATTTTGGTTGAAATAACATATGCTGGATAGAAATTAAGGACTGTAAATTTGTTTTATTTGTTGGTCCTTCTAGGAACTCTAGGGCACTCGGAGAACTTTAACCAGTAATAATAATTCTGCTGCAAGTAACAGCCTGGTTAAGAAGTCAGATTTAAGTAACTTTGGAAAGATAAAAGTAAAAAGGATGATTCTCTAAGTGGTGCTAGTTTCGTTTCCCGTGCAGTTTGTGAATCAGCCTTATCAGAAAGAGGCTATTTTAGAGTGAGTCCTAGAAAAAGAGCCACTTAAGACGAGGAAGGATAACTGGTGACAGCTAGAGGGACGTGATTAAGTAGTTTCAGCATCAGCCCTTCATTCCCCTAAGGGGAGATCATCTGAAGCCCATGAAGCGGGCTGTATGGGAGATTTAGAGATGAAATCCTGTAGTCTAAGTTCTGGTGGGGCTCTGTGTGCAAAATAAAGATCCCAAGGCATATTTTCTAAGAACATTATATATTATAAAGCATGCATGACAATTGCATATGCTGTATTGATACACACTTACAAGTGAGCAGTGCGAGGGAGCCTCTCTCCTGTGGAACTCAGGAACTCTAGAAGGGAAGGGTGTGTGTGGGGGGGAGGGGAGTGGGGGTTGACTGGAGATTCTGTCCTACAGAAAGCGAGACAAGGTTTGTGAAAACAACAACAACAACAACAACTCACATGTTCTATAGGAAGAGACCATGGAGCGGAGGAACATCTCTCCTGAATAGCTCTAGTGCTCTGCAAGTGGGAAAATGAGAGAGATAGGGAAACGATTGGGAACACAGAAAGTCAGGGTGAGAGCTAGAGTTGAGGGAAAAGGAGGGAAAGTCTACCGGTGCACACCCTGCAGGTCCCTTTGGGTCCCCTGGCACTGAGCAATTCTGAAAGATATAGTCTTTAAACATTTTGTTTTAAAAGAGCCTCAAGGAAATTCCTAGTGGGCTGTAGGGAGGATGTTAACTTGGAGAGTTAGAGCTGAAAGAACCTTCACTTACATCAGTCAAAAACTCATTCAGATAACTACAAAGTTCTCTAAACAACAAAAAGAGTATCCAACTGTCATAACACATTCCCAGATTTGGACCTTAGCGTCCAAAATATGGGTGTTAGCATGAAAACCTCCAAGCTTAGTTACCAGCTTGGACCTGGTAAAGCTGCCACCACCCAAAAAATTAGAGTGTTTTGGGGCACTCTGGTCCCCCCAGCAACCTTCCCTGGGGACCCCAAGACCCAAATTCCTTGAGTCTTACAATAAAGGGGAATAAACCATTCCCCCCCCCCTTCTCCCTTCCAGGTGTTCTCTCCCTGGGTTCCTGGAGAGATACACAGAAGCAAGCTCCGTGAATCTAAACAGAGGGACTCCACCCTCCCTATTTCCAGTCCTGGAAACAGAAGTACCGAGAGAGAGCCAAGCTCCCCGCCCACCACCCTCCTTCACCCAGAGGGAATGCAAAGTCAGGCTAGTAAATCTAACACACACAGATTTCCCCCTGACTTCTTCCTCCCACCAATTCCCTGGTGAGCTACAGACTCAATTCCCTGGAGTTCCTCACTAAAGAAAAACTCCAACAGGTCTTAAAAAGAAAGCTTTATATAAAAAGGAAGAAAAAGTACATAAAAATGGTCTCTCTGTATTAAGGTGACAAATACAGGGTCAATTGCTTAAAAGAAATATGAATAAACAGCCTTATTCAAAAAGAACACAATTCAAAGCAAATTCGAGCAACTACACACATGTAAATACAAAAAAAAACATATAAACCACTATCCTTTCTGTACTTACAACTGGGAAACAGAAGATTAGAAAGCAGGAGACAGAAAAATTCTTCCCATAGCCGAGAGGGACAGACATAAGACAAAGAACAAAGAACTCACACCCAAAACTTCCCTCCACCCAGATTTGAAAAAGTCTTGTTTCCTGACTGGTCCTCTGGTCAGGTGTTTCAGGTTACTCCTTTCCAGGTGAAAGAGACATTAACCCTTAGCAATCTATTTATGACACGCCCCCCAAATTGCAGACAGTGGGGAACCTCACTAGCGGCGATTTCCTCCTAGAACTTTAAAATAAACAGATTAATACAACACATGCACCTTTACATATACCACTAAGTATATAACTAACAGACTTGTACATTTCAAGAACACTTTTTAACTACTGGATTTTGGGAAACTCTTGCGGGAGAGAGCATCAGCTACTTTGTTAGAAGCTCCTGAAATGTGCTGAATTTTAAAATTAAAATTTTGGAGAGCTAAACTCCAACGAAGAAGTTTCTTGCTGTTCCCCTTGGCAGTATGAAGCCACTTTAGCGCAGCATGGTCAGTTTGTAGCAGGAACCGCCGTCCCCAAACATATGGGCGTAGCTTTTCCAGGGTGTACACAATGGCATAGCATTCCTTTTCACTGACTGACCAGTGACTTTCCCTCCCAGACAGTTTTTTGCTGAGAAACACAACAGGATGGAAGTTGTGATCCGTTGCTTCCTGCATGAGAACTGCTCCTATACCACGCTCAGATGCATTCGTGGTTACTAGGAACGGCTTGTCAAAGTCCGGGGCCCTGAGTGCGGGGTCAGACATGAGCGTTGCCTTAAGTTGGATAAAGGCCTTTTGACACTCATCAGTCCACTTAACTGCATTTAGCTGGGTCTTTTTGGTCAGGTCGGTCAGTGGGGCAGCGATTTGGCTGTAGTGTGGTACAAATCGCCTGTAGTACCTGGCCAAGCCTAAGAAGGACTGAACTTGTTTCTTTGACTTTGAGATAGGCCACTTTTGGATAGCATCCACCTTGGCGTGTAGGGGGTTTATGGTTCCTTGACCCACCTGGTGCCCCAGGTGAGTTACTCTGTTTTGGCCTATTTGACACTGTTTGGCCCTTAACAGTTAGTCTGGCATGCCTGATGTGCTCAAAGACCTATTCCAGGTGTGGTAGGTGTTCGGGCCAGGAGTCTGAAAAAATGGCCACATCACGAAGGTAGGCAACTGCATATTCTCCCAGTCCTGCTAGTAGACCATCTACCAGCCTCTGGAAGGTGGTGGGTGCATTTCGCAGCCCGAAAGGAAGGACATTAAATTCATACACCCCCGCATGGGTGACAAATGCTGACCTTTCCTTGGCAGGTTCATCTAGCGGTACTTGCCAGTACCCCTTGGTTAAGTCTATTGTAGAGATGAACTGGGCACGTCCCAACTTCTCCAATAGCTCATCGGTGTGTGGCATTGGATAGTTGTCCGGACGAGTTACCGCATTTAGCTTACGGTAGTCCACGCAAAAGCATATTTCCCCATCTGGTTTGGGTACCAGACCCAATGGAGATGCCTATGCACTGGTAGATGAGCGGATTATACCCATCTGTAGCATGTTCTGTATCTCCCATTCTATAGCAGCGTGGGCATGAGGAGACACCCGGTAAGGTGAGGTTCTAATGGGGTGAGCATTACCTGTGTCAATGGAGTGGTATGCCCATTCAGTCCGTCCTGGGGTGGCTGAGAACAATGGGGCGAAGCTAGTGCACAGCTCCTTGATTTGTTGCCGCTGCAGACATTCCAGGGTGGTTGAGAGGTTCACCTCTTCCACGCCATCATCTTTTTTCCCTTCGTAGTAGACCCCGTCAGGCCACTCAGCATCATCTCCCTGGACTGTAAACTGACAAACCTGTAAGTCTCTGGAATAGAAAGGCTTGAGAGAATTAACATGGTACACTCTGGGCTTTAGTGAGAAATTGGGAAATGCTATGAGGTAGTTCACAGTTCCCAGGCGCTCTTGGACCGTGAACGGCCCTTCCCATGACGCTTCCATCTTATGGGCCTGTTGCGCCTTCAAGACCATAACCTGGTCTCCTACCTTGAAGGAACGTTCTCTGGTATGTTTGCCATACCAGGCCTTTTGCTCTTCCTGAGCATCCTTTAGGTTCTCTTTAGCAAGGGCTAAACAGTGTCGGAGGGTGCTTTGTAGGTTGCTTACAAAGTCCAGAATGTTAGTTCCTGGAGAAGGCATAAACCCCTCCCATTGCTGCTTCACCAACTGTAATGGCCCCTTAACCTCGTGACCATACACAAGTTCAAACGGTGAAAACCCTAAACTGGGATGTGGTACAGCCCTGTAGGCAAACAGCAACTGCTGCAACACTAGGTCCCAATTATTTGAGTGTTCGTTCACAAATTTACGTATCATGGCCCCCAAAGTTCCATTAAACCATTCCACCAGGCCATTGGTTTGATGGTGGTACGGGGTGGCAACCAAGTGGTTCACCCCATGAGTTTCCCACAGTTTTTGCATGGTCCCTGCCAGGAAATTAGATCCTGAATCTGTAAGGATGTCGGAGGGCCAACCTACCCTGGCAAAAATGTCTGTTAGGGCCAGGCACACAGTGTTAGCCCTGGTGTTGCCTAGAGCTACAGCTTCCGACCATCGGGTAGCAAAGTCCACGAAAGTCAGTACGTACTGCTTTCCTCTGGGCATCTTTTTTGGGAAAGGACCCAGAATATCCACAGCTACTCGCTGAAATGGGACCTCAATTATGGGGAGTGGCTGGAGAGGGGCCTTGACCTGGTCTTGGGGTTTTCCCACTCTTTGGCATACCTCACAAGACCGGACATACTTGGCAACGTCCTTGCCCATCCCCTCCCAGTGGAAGGACTTCCCCAACCGGTCTGTGGTTCTGTTCACCCCAGCATGGCCACTGGGATGATCATGGGCTAAGCTTAAGAGCTTCCCCCGGTACTTAGTTGGAACCACCAACTGTTTTTGCGGCTGCCATTCTTCCCGGTGTCCACTAGAAAGAATCTCCTTGTATAAAAGTCCTTGGTCTATAGCAAACCGGGATCGATTAGAAGAGCTGAGAGGCGGTGGGGTGCTCCGTGCCGCCGCCCAAGCTTTCTGAAGGCTGTCAACTGCTTCCTGCTCAGTCTGGAACTGTTCCCTTGAGGCTGGGGTTACCAGTTCTTCCTCAGACTGGGGACTTGGGCTTGGTCCCTCTGGAAGCGATGTAGGTGATGGGGTTGTTTCTGTTGCTGATGAACCGCTCTCCGCTGGTGCACCTGAGGGTATTTCAGGCTCTGGCTGAGCCTTTTGGATATGGCATTCTGTTGCTTCTGCCAGTTCTGGCTCGCTGGCGCCTTCTGGCGTTGAGTTTGAAGATGGGGTTGCAATTGCTGGTGCTGGTTGCTGTTCCAGTTCCGGGCCTGGGACTGGAGGTGCTGTGGCTGTTTCAGTGGTTGGCATGGAATCCGGGTCCAATACCTCTGTCTGGGTCTCTGGTAACACAGACGGGGCGTCTGTGGACGGCTCAGGAACAGGAATAAGTCTGGAAGCTCGCCTGGTTTGGCTATGTGTAACCATTCCCACTCTCTTGGCCCGCTTCACCTGGTTGGCCAAGTCTTCCCCCAGTAGCATGGGGATGGGATAATTGTCATAGACTGCAAAAGTCCACATTCCTGACCAGCCTTTGTACTGGACAGGCAGTTCAGCTGTAGGCAAGTCTACAGCTTGTGACTTGAAGGGGCAAATTGTCACTTGGGCCTTTGGGTTGATGAATTCGGAGTCTATGAAGGATTGGTGGATAGCTGACACTTGTGCCCCCGTGTCTCTCCACACAGTAACCTTCTTTCTGCCCACTCTCAAATTTTCCCTTAGCTCTAAGGGTATTTGAGAGGCATCTGGGCCTGGGGATCTTTTGTGTGATGGTGGTGTAATGAACTGCACTCGGTTGGTGGTCTTTGGGCAGTTGGCCTTGATATGTCCCAGTTCATTACACTTGAAGCATTTTCCATCTGACTGGTCACTGGGTTGAGGTGAGTTACTGGATATTGGTGAGGCGGAAGAATAGGGTGTCTGTGGCTTTACTTGGGTTGTATGTGGGGTCTTTGGCTGTCCTCGGTTGTAGGGTTTATGGTCGGTGTGCCCCCGGGGTATTCGTTCCCCTTGACAGTAGCTTTTTTGCTTTCTGCCACTTCCATCCATCTGGCTCCAATCTCCCCCACCTCGGTGAGATTTTTGGGTTTTCCATCTTGTATGTACCGTGTTATGTCCTCAGGAACACCATCCAAGAATTTCTCCATTTGTATGAGTAGGTGCAGTTCTTCCAAGGATTTATCATTGTGTCCTGATATCTAGGCCTCATAATTTTTCCCAACGTAGTAGGCGTGTTTGGGAAATGACACATCTGGTTTCCACTTTTGGGTTCTGAAACGCCGACGGGCATGATCCGGGGTTATCCCCATTCTGTATCTGGCCTTGGTTTGAAAAAGTTTATAGTCATTCATTTTCTCCTTAGGCATTTCAGCCGCCACCTCTGCTAAAGGTCCACTGAGCTGTGGCCTCAATTCTACCATGTACTGGTCTTCAGGGATACTGTACCCAAGACAGGCTCTTTCAAAATTTTCGAAGAAGGCCTCAGTGTCATCACCTGCTTTGTAGGTGGGAAATTTCCTGTGATGTGGAACCATAATTGGCGAGGGGTTGTTAGGATTGGCTGGAGCATGCTGCCCAGCCTGCGCTAAGTCCAGTTCATGTTTTCTCTGTTTTTCCTTCTTTTCACTCTCTTTTTGTTGTTTTTCCATGTCTCGGTGGTGGGCTGCATTTTTGGCTTCTTCTTATTTTTGTAGCCTTTCCATCTCTAGTTTGTGAGTTGCCTCATCTCTGGCCATCTGTGTTCTGAGCAGTTCTATCTGTTTCTCCATTGCTTCGAGCTGTACTGCGTCTGGTTTTCGTGATATCCTGTTTTCTTGTGTTGGGGTGCCCTCCGGTGTTTATCTTCTGAACTGCAGGTTCTCTGTTGCCTCCTGGGTTCTGCCTAGCAACAGTGCCTTTTTCCCTTTTTTCCTCTAGCTAATCTTTTAAATGTAAAGTAAACCAGAAAAACCACTTTATTTGCATGTGTATTGCTGGATACTTGTCTCACAATGGGAGTGCTATTGTGTGACAAAAGACCTGTAATAGTTCCTTAATGGTTCCTTGCTTAATATGCAAGCCAAAACTGCAAGAGAGAACAGAAAAAAAATTCTCTCTGGTTCCTTTTAAATCCAAACCCTCTCTGCTTAAAAGCCCCTAGCAGAGAAAAGAAAAATATAATATTCCTACTGGCTTCTGGATTCTATCTATCCCACAACGCTGCACACCATGTCATAACATATTCCCAGATTTGGACCTTAGCGTCCAAAATATGGGTGTTAGCATGAAAACCTCCAAGCTTAGTTACCAGCTTGGACCTGGTAAAGCTGCCACCACCCAAAAAATTAGAGTGTTTTGGGGCACTCTGGTCCCCCCAGCAACCTTTCCTGGGGACCCCAAGACCCAAATTCCTTGAGTCTTACAACAAAGGGGAATAAATCATTTCCCCCCCCCTTCTCCCTTCCAGGTGTTCCCTCCCTGGGTTCCTGGAGAGATACACAGAAGCAAGCTCCGTGAATCTAAACAGAGGGACTCCACCCTCCCTATTTCCAGTCCTGGAAACAGAAGTACCGAGAGAGAGCCAGGCTCCCCGCCCACCACCCTCCTTCACCCAGAGGGAATGCAAAGTCAGGCTAGTAAATCTAACACACACAGATTTCCCCCTGACTTCTTCCTCCCACCAACTCCCTGGTGAGCTACAGACTCAATTCCCTGGAGTTCCCCACTAAAGAAAAACTCCAACAGGTCTTAAAAAGAAAGCTTTATATAAAAAGGAAGAAAAAGTACATAAAAATGGTCTCTCTGTATTAAGGTGACAAATACAGGGTCAATTGCTTAAAAGAAATATGAATAAACAGCCTTATTCAAAAAGAACACAATTCAAAACACTCAAGCAACTACACACATGTAAATACAAAAAGAAAACATATAAACCACTATCCTTTCTGTACTTACAACTAGGAAACAGAAGATTAGAAAGCAGGAGACAGAAAAATTCTTCCCATAGCCGAGAGGGACAGACACAAGACAAAGAACTCACACCCAAAACTTCCCTCCACCCAGATTTGAAAAAGTCTTGTTTCCTGATTGGTCCTCTGGCCAGGTGTTTCAGGTTACTCCTTTCCAGGTGAAAGAGATATTAACCCTTAGCTATCTGTTTATGACACCAACAAATGCTAGAAAGTCTGGGAAGTCAAAGTTCCAGATCCTAAAAAAAGAAATAAAAAGCAAATGCCTGGCAAAGCACAGTGAGAGTCATTCAAACAATCTTCAGAGCCAACCAGAGAACCTAAAACCCTGAGACTGCTATACCCATCCTTCACATACATCAATGGGTGCATCTTATCAGTGACCAGAAAAATGTCCAAATCCTTTACTCTGAGCATACAGCAGTTGTAACAACTATCTACGTTTGCTTCCCTACACAGTCTACAGCAAAAATGTTCTTTGACCCTCTCTAAATAGATAAATAGCATACTGAAGGCAACTCATTTCAAAGACTGCATATGCTAGCAGTTAAGCAAAGGTCATTACCACAAACAGTTAACTTATTCATTAGGTATGAACTGATGGACAAATTTAATGATTTCTGCTTATCAAGAATTTGCAAATGTAGCATGTTTCTACTAATATATTCATTATTCACACATACAGAGTGAATAGTTTGTCAAAAATTCCAGACTATGTGTTCTTCACAAACTATTTATTTTGACTCACTGACTGCCCATGGAGTGTGATATGTCCCATCAATCAGATTGTTATTTTTACTCCCTGATTAGATGACAAACTTTTTAAAAAACAGGAGAATAATGAATGATGAAGAGCAAAAAGCAAATACCACACAGCTGGAATGAAGTCTGGACACATCCTTATTCATGCTAAGATATGTAATGCTAAGGATTTGTGAATGTTTTCATGAATGAAGCAGCAGTCAAATAGTCACAAACAGCAAATAATATGACCTAGCAGATAACAGTAGAGTGACTGTTAAGATATTTGTGAACCCTTTTTGGATCCAGAGCAGTGAATCTATGTATCAAACCCCTTAGGCCAAGATGACAATGTTATGACAATGTTTGGACTGACCAAAGCTTAACTCGATAGCAAAGTACTACCATTTAGCACATACATTGCTAGGCATGTACCTAGCAATACTCTTGTGGTTCATTTTTTCCAAAACTCCACATACAAACTATATAGCACACAAAATCTTCTCCAAATTTAAAATATCTGCAGCTATTGGCTCTGCTCTTCTTAAAGCCCTTATGGGAAGAAAATGGTGACAGAAAGATAGGAAGTTATTTGTGGTATGTAATGTACCATTACAGTTGTTTTCAAAATGTGGGGCATGGCTGCTATAGGATGGTGACTTCTGTCAGCTATTATTGAAATTCTTGGATCCAAAAATATCACAGCTGTTGAAGATGGTCTGAAAGGACTGGCTCCCCACTGTAAAATTCAATTCGAGGTCTGCATCCTGATATTCAAAGCACTCCATATAATACACCCTAGCTACCCGAGTCACCTCTTCCTCCACCAAACAACTATATTCCACTGGAAAAAGTGAAGCAGTCAACATGATTTGGAGAGGACAAAACTTTCACAGAAGCTGGAACTCTTATGAAATCAACACAGATGCCATCTCTTTCACAGGACATTAAGTGAAACATTCATTGTTTGACTTAGGTTTTCCTCATTTATTTCCTTAAATATAGATACACAAGTTACCTTGTCTTCTCTTACAGCTGGAAGGAAGAAAAACAGACACTTACTGAGATTGCTCTGTATAAATACCTGGGAAGCAGTTAGATCCTGTGATGAGAAAGAAATAAGTGGTGGTGGTATGGATGCGAGTGAGGGGAAAAGGGCATGTGTAGTAGAACCCTAACTTTCCAGCATTTGTGGGTTTTTTGGTTAAAAAAATAAAAATGACAACCATCTCTTGAGAGTATTTTTGTGGAAGGGATATATGTGTTTTCAACCTTAATTTCAGGTTAGCAAACCTTTTTGTTCTTCCCATTAAGTGTAAAAGTAAGGCTGTAAAAATATACAGTCTGCTACTTGGGCATGGGAAAGCCTGCTTTGAAAGAAAGCAGACAAATAGGAAAGGGAGAATTTGAGGCAGAAAGAAAAACTAAAAACTGAATTGGGCAGTGAATTTCAGCTAATAAATGTTTCTTCAAATATATTCACATTAGACTGAAGGTAAGAGAAAATTGATCCATTAAAATTATAGTTGGAAAGGGGTAAAGGAAAGGCTAGGCTAATATCTTGAACAATTGTTTTCTTATCTTTTTACAGAGGAGAGGAATCATATTTCTTGATGAAACAGATCAGAAACTGTCACAACTAAGATAGATGACATTCCAATTGTTACTTTATCGGTTTTATCTTTGTATATGAATTTCTGAACATATATTGTATTTGTTTTTGCCCTTGAAAGGCTACATTTCTGTAAAATTAAATGCAAATTTAAAAGAAATAAAGTAGAACAAATTAAAAACTATAAACAGTATGAAGCTCAGATCACACAATGTACTGTGATGAAGTTTAACAGAAATAAAGATTGAGCTAATAAAATGTGAATTTTGGTGTTCACGGAAGTCTGAATATGAAGTTTATGCATCAGAATCTGATCTGAAAAGCACACAAGTCAAGATATTTCAGTGATGGACAATGGGATTTTGAATTCTTTTGAAGAACCCTCAGATTTTTTTGAGCCATTTGGTAGGATTAAATCTGTGCTTTATTTAAACTTAATCCATTATTTCGAGTTTTAGATTCCAGTTCAGATCACACAATCTCTATTGAATAGCAAGGCTATGTTTTTAACTACTAAGTTAAAACACAGTCTTGTTATTTGATAGTGATGCAAAGACCCAACAAACAATTATCTTTTTGCTAATCAGATACATATTGCATCAGAGAGATGTGATTTTTATAACCTTAGAGGGCATATACATGTACAGCTATAGTAGATCATTCCTGTTTAGTTGTCCCAGTATCTTCTTTCACTGTCTCCTTCTTCCAGTTTCTTTCATTTTTCTCTGTTAAAAAGGATGGAGACAAATATATTCCTTGCTGGAGAATGTAATTCATGCTGGGTATGCTAATGAAAAATCATTGCAAGGACACAAATGAAAGATTCTTGTAGTTTCATCTTCATTTTCAGGAAAAAGAATACAGATAAAAGAAACTCCCTCATCACTCCTCTCCCAATACAATCAGACTTTTACTATGCTTGCTGGATTGCACTTGGTCGCATTGCAGAAAGATGTCAGCGACTTAATCATATAAAACATTAATTAGTTTCATGAAATTTGTCAAAGATTGTGACTTTTTAAAAAAAATCCTGCATT
The DNA here is from genome assembly GCF_025201925.1 of Gopherus flavomarginatus. NCBI lineage: Eukaryota > Metazoa > Chordata > Testudines > Testudinidae > Gopherus > Gopherus flavomarginatus. The sequence continues at coordinate 180,188,020 of NC_066620.1, read as the reverse complement.
TAACAGGTCAAATAATTTGTTGATATGGCCCTGACTCAGCAAGTCACTTAAGCATGTCAATGGGTCTACTCACTTAGAGTTAAGCACATCCTTAAATATTTTGCTGAATCAGAGCCTAAGTAATTTTCTCACCCTTAGTCCAGCTGCAATTGTGATTTCTGCCCTTAAAGCTAGTCTTGAAAACTTATTTTGTTCTCTTATCAAAGAGCTTCTCTCTCATCAAATTGCCCCATCAAATATGGCTGGTACGTAATTTAAACACTATAGCAAGTGCTAATATTACTACAAATAGATCAGTTTGGCCATTTATTTTTTACTAAATCATGTCTGACACAATCCCCGGATAAATGGTTACTTCTGTAGTATTGTATCTTCAGCTTCCTACACCTGCTGGAACAATATCTGACAAACACTACATCTTTATGTAAGCGGCTTCAATATTATAATGAATTTGAGCAAGTGTTTTTATTTTACAACATTAACTGTTAATTAAAAGAAAGAATCCTCTTTATCTGTATACAGTTTAATGGGGATGTTATGCGGTGACATCCAACTATCACAAGTGTCTCTTTCAGTTTGTGGTGACATCTTCTGGCAGTTTCTCTGGAGGTTTCTAGTGACTCAGCCCTCTGTCCAAGTCACATACAGTCTGCATGGAACACAACTCAAACAGACCCATTCTGGGGGTATTAGTACAATAAACTCTTTAAGTGTTCCCGGCCCCAAGGCTTCCTCCCTGGAGATTATTTACCCAGTCTGGTCTGTTCTGGCCCTAGCTCTCCAGTGGGGCCTCTTAACATTTCAGATCCCCTTCTGGGGATTTATCACTGTCCAGTTGGCTTATAGGAGGCACCCCAGGCCTTCCCACTATTCTAGGTCCCAGCCCAGGGACCATAAGAATAGCAGCCACACGCCACCATGTCTCTTTAACTAAACAGCTTTCAGTTACTTCCCCGTGGCCCCAACCTTCAGCAACTCTTCACCCTTACCTCCGGGCTCTTCTATGTTCAGCAGCAAACCAGGAGTTCTCGTGCTTTCTGAGCTGTCCGTGGTGCTGCAGTTCTTCAGCCACTAGAAGCAGCACTTCATGCCTCAGGCTCCAAGCAGCAACTGACTCTGGTATGCACTGCAAAACCTTTTATGCAATTCTCTGATTGGCTAACCCCTTGCAGCTTCCTCCTGATAGGCTGCATAGGACATAGCCATTCTATGCAGTTTGGAGGACTTCTCTACTACTCTTTTCCTGTGAGTATGGCATAGGGTGATCAGACGACAAGAACAAAATATCAAAATATGGGGGGGGGCAGCTGCAGGCTCATCCCCCGCCCCACATTCTACTGGAGCCATGGGTGAAGGGGGGATACAAAGCCTAAGGAAGCTGCTGATCGGGGGCGCATGGCCCCAGCTCCAGACACAGCCCCACCACGGGTCGGGAGCACAGGGCCCTGGCTCCAGGCACAGCCCTGCTGCAGGCCAAAGGCTCAGGTCCCTGGCTCTGGCTGCATCACTGCTGTGGGTGGAGGGCGCAGGGCCCCAGCTGCATCCCTGTTGCAAGCTACGGGTTGAGGGCGCATGGCCCTGGCCCCCACCACAAGCATATGGTCCCAGCTCCCGCCCAAAGCCCCACCATGGGCACAGGGCCCCAGCTGCAGCCCCGCTACTTATCTGGGGGATGGTTCCCACCCACTGGGAAACACCTGGCAGGATCGTCTGGCTCCTAAGGTCAGCGGCAGCCAGCAGGGTCTCCACTCCATGTGCTGTGCCTGCCACAAGCACTGGCTCCAGCTGCCATTGGCTGGAAGCCGTGGGGGTAAGACTTACTTGGTGGTATGAGTAGAATGCAGCGCCCCAGGGTCAGGATCAGCCGGGGGGGCAGTCTGCGCCCTGTCCACACCCACAGGTCCCATTGGCTGCGATGGAGCCAGTGCTTGTGGTAGGTGCAGCACACAGAGACACCTGCTCCCCATCCTGGCTGCCTCTGTTCCTGAGAACCATCCCAAATAAGCACTTCTGGGACCTGAGGTGAGTGCTCACCAGTGTACTCCTCCAGTCCCAAGCCAAAATATCGGGACAAACAATAAAATATCAGGACATCTGGTCACCCTTGTATGGCAGGACCCTGAGGCCTCCAGCAGGAGGCCTCTGGGCCTAGTCCACCCCATCATAGGGGACTGTATACAAAAAAAATTGTGTCTGTAAATTTCTGAATTTTTCCAATACTTAGATCAGGGTTTCTTAAATATTTCCTCAGGAGTGATCACATTTTAATACAAAGATTTTTTTCCCCCTAGGAACTATTTCCTATTGACAGCTGCAGTGACCAACTCCTCCCATGCACAATCATATGACTGCAGCAGTTGTTTCTACTGGAAAGTAACAGTAGGAATGTACTCAATATATTTTAACTGCTTTTACTGTAATTTATTGGTTGGAAATAAGAATAAGAGACCAGCCTATTCCAACAGACCATAGACCATCAGCAAGTGCTCCATGGACTGCTGCTTCAGAATGATATCTTTTTTTCCATTTACCACAAAAGATACCTGTTGTTTTTTGTGTTTTGTTCTAGGCCCACTGTGAGACGTAGCAATCTCCTGTGTGCTAAATAAATGTCTATATGGAAATAAACATATTTCAAATCAAGAGCTACAAAGCAATCACCTTTGTTCAGGGATGGGATTATAGAGGATAGGGTGGTTCATCCTGACTCTTGAATGCATATGAAGATATTCAGTTGTCTGAGATCCAGGATGGGTTTCCAGCCTCCTTTCTTTTTTTAGGAATGAGGAAGTATCTTGAATAAAACCCTTTCCCCTTGTGTTGAGGTGGCACAGGTTTTTTGCCCCCAATCTGGATTAGGAATTCTACTTCCTGTTTTAGGATCTCTCATGAGAGAGGTCCCTGAAGAGGAACGAGGAGGGCAGTTTTGTGACAAGGATGGAGAGAAATTCTATTGTGTAGCTGATGGAGTTGTTCAAACCAATTTTGAGGATTTCTTCAAACCAATTTTGAGGATTTCAATAACTCAGTCCTGAGTTAGGGGTTGTTATAAAATTGGATGAGTGGGGTTCTGTGGCCTGCCTTGTGCAGGAGGTCAGACTAGATGATCATATTGGTCCCTTCTGACCTATGAGTCTATGAGTATATGAGTTTGGGACCCAGCTTTCTGATATATGATGACACACCAGAAAGAAATGGGCCAGGCACCTAATGAAAGATGTCAGAAGAGTTGAGGAGCAGTGGTGCTGGAAGTAGTGATAACAAACACTAAAACATGATTTCCATGGTTTCTATCATTAGCACTCCCACCATAAAAAAATTTCCAGCATCCCCTTGTGGGGAGTGTTTGGCAACTCTCAAGGGTCCCATCAAAATGGCTTATTACTGGAAGGCTGGGACTAGGAAGGGAATGTCAACAGGGTTGTCTGCTGCACTTCTTCCTCTAGCACTTCTTGGGAGAGTCAAAGGCTCTTTGATGATAAAAGACAGAGAAGCAGGGCATTGTTTACATGGGGGTGTATGGTACTTCCTCTGAGGTGCTAGAGACTAAATACTCAAGGATTGGAGGGTTGCCTGCAGTCCTTAAGGGTTTGTAGTGACTCATCCATTTTGTTATTAATCAGATTGTTGCCCTTAAAGGGGAGGTCCTCCACCTTGGCTTGAACTTCCTGGGGAAACCCTGAGGATTGAAGCCATGAAGCCTATCTCATGACAACCAAATTTACCAGGGAATGGGAAGCCATCCACCGTGTCGACTTAAGCTTGGAGGGATTATTTGGCTATCATCTTATCCTTGTTAATGATGGCCTGAAATTGTGGCCTGTGTTGAGTTCCTGTGGCAGTTTGCTGGTAAACTTAGAAAATTTGTTATAGTTAATAAAGTCATACTTAGACATCAGTGCCTAATAATTTGACACGTGAAAGTGTAGGCTGATGGAGGAGAAACTTTTTCCTTCCAAGAAGGTCTAGTCTTTTGCCACCCTTGTTGAAGGTAGTAGACCTAAAATGGTATACTCTGTTATGTTTGGAGATGGCCTGAACTATGAGGGAGTTTGAGGTAGGGAACAAAATATTCTATCTCCTTAGATGGTACACAGAACTTTTATCTGTCCTCTTAGGTATGCGAGTGCAGGTGGCTGGTGTCAGGAAGCAGGGCCTCCAGCAAAGCTAGTCTTTGGTCAGTCCCACAAGCACAGCTGTCCTGTAGTCATAGACTCATAGACTCATAGACTCTAGGACTGGAAGGGACCTCGAGAGGTCATCGAGTCCAGTCCCCTGCCCTCATGGCAGGACCAAATACTGTCTAGACCATCCCTAATAGACATTTATCTAACCTACTCTTAAATATCTCCAGAGATGGAGATTCCACAACTTTCCTAGGCAATCTATTCCAGTGTTTAACTACCCTGACAGTTAGGAACTTTTTCCTAATGTCCAACCTAAATCTCCCTTGCTGCAGTTTAAGCCCATTGCTTCTTGTTCTATCATTGGAGGCTAAGGTGAACAAGTTTTCTCCCTCCTCCTGATGACACCCTTTTTAGTTGCCTTATTGGTTGAAACAGTCAGCAGACCAGCTCCTAAGCCCAGCAGAAGCAGCAGGTTAGTGGCTGCTCAAAGCATTTCCCCACAGCTGCAATAGCTCCTGTGCCTGCTTGCTCCTGCCTTGTCCCAGCTCTGCTTCAGACACAGTTCTGCTCCTGCTGTGGGCCCAGCTTTGCCCTACTCCAGGTAACCCAGTCCTGACCCTCAGCTCTGCTTCCTGAAGTCTGACCCTTGGCTTTGGCATCTGGCCTCAGACTCTGGCTCTGATTCTGGGCTTCAATTCCTTACTACCAACTCATGCTCCGATCATTAGGCTTGACTCTGGCTCTAACCATTGGGCATGACCACCCACATCCCAGTCACTGACAGTTTAAGCAGCCCCAACACAAATAATAGAAGAACTAGAGCTGATATGGCAAGCATGGATTCTACAAAGGCCAATATCTCTGACAGATAGAGTGGGATCCCTACAGACCTTGTAGCCCAGGTTGTCACTTGCAGGTGCAGAATATGGTCCTAAAACCTCAAGCCATGCCACTGAAGGGCCAAAATCCATGTGCTGTTTATGTAAAAACCTGATACAGGCTGTATCAGCTCTTTTTACAGGCCCAAAGTCCAGAGTTTGGTCAAGAGGCCAAGCATATAGTGAACAATATTAGCTAAGAGAAGCAGAACAAACAAGAGACAACCTTGCTTTTTACTAAAATAAGCATGGTCAGCACAACACCAGATGGGGAGCAGTAATTGGCACGCTTATCTGAAGCTACAAACAGACCAAAAGATTGAAATGGGTCCTGCTTCTGTCTGTGTCCATTCCTTCAGTAGAAAGAGATATCTCCCCACGCACTAACCTTGAGTTTATGGAAGGGGTTCAAGCATGTCAGTATGACATATGACATTCTCTCTCACAGATGCACACCCCTCCTCCCTCCCAGATACCAGTGTTTGCCTTTAGAAGCATAACGGGCAACTTGAAAGACAATTTCTATTGCCATTTACTTTTCAATGTCTTTTTGTTTTAACCCCCAGGAATGTACCTGTTGGACAATCAGAAGATCTACCTCATTCCTATGGACTCCGCATCAGAGTTCAACATACATATTTTATACTAGTACACTTTATACATTTTGTTTAAACAAAAACATCTGTGTACTAATGATGTTACTTGTTAACCTGAAACCATGGGCAGGGACATTATGTAATCTTTAGACTATTGGCTACTGCGCTTATCTTGTCTTGCTGCTAGACCTATCCAGGGGCTCAGGACCACCCATCCCGTCACTTCCCTCCACCCATGAAAAATCCATATAATCTATTGTAATCAATCGTTTGGCAGTGTCTGAGCCTAATAAGCAAAGGGACACTCCGCCAGCACTGTGCATAATAAACCCACATGCTTGATTCTACATGGTGTCCATTTTGTTCCTTCACCACCTTCAGCACCACCTTCCACCCGTGAGCCAAAACTCCCCCTACCTGACATGTTCAATGGTGATTGTGATAAATTTCATGGCTTTTATTTCTGCTACACCTACAGTTGTACCTCACTGACCAAGAGTGAGTAGGATTGATTATCAGCCTGTTTACTGGGAAAAAATATCTTGGGTCTCCACTTCTGGAAAAATTAAGCCCACTTCTTGGACATTTTGAAAACTTCAGGCTATGGCAGTGATTGTCAATGATCCAAGTCATAAGCATACAGCTGAAGCCATGCTTCAGGTGTTGCAGCATAGATGCTGTTGGTAAATATGCAGCAGATTCCAACCTTTGGTAGTAGACACTGAGTGGAACAGGACTGCCAAGCATTATCATTCCCAGCTCAGCCTAAATGATATTAAAGATGAATGGCATAGGTGGAATCCCTGACCGACCTGGATGCCTTAGTTAACCTATGCATCAAGATCAAGCACTTCCTGAACAAACACTGGATCCCACCAGCCCTGATGACTCTGGCACTGCTATCACAAGTCCTTTCTCTGTCACTGAACCCATGCAAATTGATCAGGTCTGGCCCCATCTCTGACATGGAGAATGCCTGGCATTGGGCCTATGCTTATACAAGAACACACTGCAGCAAGCTACCTTGCCAGTATCCAGTATGAACCCTTGAAATGCTAAGCCCCAGGCCCAGTCCGAGAGTCCAGACTGGATTGATGCTCTTCCCCTTTCCCTAGCAGACCATGCCAATTCTTGTCTGCCAGTAACCTGGTGATGGGCAATCAGCATCCAATACATCTCCAATTCCTTCTAGTCCAATCTAGTGGACTTAGGTGCATCAGGCAATTTCATGGACCTGGAGTTAACCCAAGCCCACAATATGTCCCTTGAGTTAGTGGAGTCCATGGACAGGACCAGTTTCATCAGGACCAGTCACCAACCAGATGGCTTCCTTAGAAGTAACTACCTTTTGAAGCCCCTGAGAAGCTCTCAGATATGGACCAATTCATGCAATGCATTCATCAGTTATCCTTGGCATTCCCTGATTCATCACCATGACCTGCAAAAACAGGGCCAAGTTTGCCTGGTCTATGGAGTCTCCAGCAGCCTTTGATAGATGTCATCTTAGCACCCATCCTGATTCATCCAGATCCCACTAAACCAACACATCAAACTTTGCCATAGGTGCAGCATTATTTCAGCATGTAGGCTCCCACAATCTACTCCAACCCTTTATCTTCCACTCTGAGATGCTAACCCTGGCAGAAAAATATACACAGTATTTGGGACAAGGAGCTACTGCCCACCCAGGTGGCTTTTTAAAAGTGGCATCACCACCTAGAAGGAACCTAATCCCTGTCCAAGTTCTGAGAGACGATAAGAACCTGGAGTAATTACAGACTGCTAGATGTTTTAACCAACACCAGATATGCTGGTCCTTCTCTCATTTGACTATGTTGTGGCCTATTGCCCAGGGATGAAAAATAGGAAGGCAGATGCCCTATCCCATAGATATAACTATCTCAAACCTGGCAAAGAGGCCTCTTCCCCCATGCTCAATGTGTCCAACTTTGTCAACAAGATGGTTGACAGCAGGTCAACATCCTCCATCCACTCTGATGAATTGTTTGTAATCCAGATCAATCCACCAGATGCTGAATGATGTGGGTACCTAACTTGACACTGAGTCCTGACTGCAGAATTACCTCTTCTATTGGAAGGATTGTCTTTATGTTTGAGAGGGATACCTTATGCTTCTAGTATTGAAACTATGCCACAATGTGCTGCCATGGACCATTTTGGCCAATACAAGGCTTGGAGTCTGATCTGAAGACATTTCTGGTGGCGAAGCCTACAAGCTTGTATCAAGGATTATATAAGGTCCTGCAACTTCTGTACCCAAATCAAGAACTCTGTTAAAACTCCTAGGTCTCCTCCAGCATCTGCCCATGCCTCTGCAGCTTTGGTTTACTGGGGCAGTGGACTTCATTGCAGAACTGCCATATTTCCAGGGACACACAATAATTCTGGTTATTGTCAACCTCCTAACAAAGATGACACTTCATCCCATGCTGTGTTATTCCTACCAACGAAAGACAGCTCAGATCTTCCTAGAAAATGTCTCCTGTTACCATGGGTTACTGACAGGCATTGTATTGTACTGGGGTCCCCAGTTCATAGAATCACAGAATAATAGAATATCAGGGTTGGAAGGGACCTCAGGAGGTCATCTAGTCCAACCCCCTGCTCAAAGCAGGACCAATCCCCAACTAAATCATCCCAGCCAGGGCTTTGTCAAGCCTGACTTTAAAAACCTCTAAGGAGATTCCACCCCCTCTCTAGGTAACCCATTCTAGTGCTTCACCACCCTCCTAGTAAAAAAGTTTTTCCTAATATCCAGCCTAAACCTCCCTGTAGATGGGTTGACTCACCCCCACAGCACCTCCTGCTGGTTACTTCTGAGAATTAGCTCAGTTCCAGCTCCAGAGCGCCCTCTGCAGGCCGGTGATCCACCTGTCCTCTGGTCCCGTGTCCCTCCCTGGACCCGATGTCCCTTTACATGGAGTGCTGCCCCCAAGCAGTCACCCCTTTCTCTGAGGGTTTCCCCTTCCCAGGGGACCCCCACCCTCTATCCCCACTTTGCCTCAGTATGGGCTACTGCCCAGTCTCCACCTAGCCCCTGTTCACTGGGGCAGACTGCAGTATCAGTGTAGCGAAGGGGCCCCACTCCCCCGCGCTCCTGAGGGACATAGGCCAGAGAAGGAGCGGCCACAGGCGGAGGCCCCGCCGCCTGTCCCCACCCCCCGGAAGTCAAGGGGCAGGACAGGAAATTCAAGGCCCATCTCGCCTGTTCCCCCCCACCCCCCGGAAGTCAGGGGGCAGGACCAGAAGTACAAAAAGCCCAGCCCCAGTGCTCAGTTAGGAGGAGACGTTAGGGCCTGAGCTCCTGCTGGGCCCGGCCTACCCCGTGCCTGGTACCGGGAGGGGTACTGGCCTGACCTCCCCTGGGGTCAGTACTCAGAGAAGCCGACTGAGCGGTCCGACGCTTGGCCTGTGGAGGAGCTGCCTGGACCTCCCGATGCCCGGTACCCCGAGGAGTGGACCAGACCTCCCGATGCCCGGTACCCCGAGGAGTGGACCGGACCTCCCGACGCCCGGTACCCCGAGGAGTGGACTGGACCTCCCGACGCCGGATACCCTGAGGAACCCATGATCTGGGACCTCCCGGACTACACTGGCAGAGGGCAGGTACCCAGTGAGGGGAAGGTTGGAAGTGGCCCGGGGGCAGCAGACCCCAGTCAGACTGCAGGCTCACCTGAGCCAATGGCCGTGTGTTTCGGTCAGGATCCTCCACTGACCGCTAGTGGTGTTGACCGCTACTAGGGCCCCGGGCTGGAACGCAGTGGAGTGGGAGGGCCTGTGTTCCCCCTGCCACCCCTTCAAGGGTTGCAGACTCCCCCTCCCCTGACCGGGGGAAGCTATATACTGTTCCCCTGTTGCTCAGCCCCGCTGACGAGGTCTGAGCCTAGACTGTGTGTGTTGCCCCACCCCACCCAAGGGCCTGGGCGTACTTATATACTGTTCCCCTGTGCTCAGCCCCGCTGACAAGGCCTGAGCCTAGACTGTGTGTGTTTCCCCGCCCTGCCTAAGGGTCTGGGCCACTTGCTAACTGTTGTGGGTTCACTCCGTCCCGCAGCAAGGGACGGGCCCCGAGTTGATGGAGTGCGGTGAGCCGGCGTGGATCCCCTCTGCCCGCAAGGAGGGTTGAGCCCCGGCGCCGCTCTACTACAATCAGCCACTCATCATAGGCAAAGGGGTTTGGACCTGCTGCCTTTGCCTACCCCTGGGCTGCCTTCTGCAACCCCCAGTACATTTTAGCCTAATGCTAGGCCACAGCCTGGGGCTTTCTAGGCAAGAGCTCCCCCGCTCCTCAGCCTGTCCTCAGCCCTGCTCCCCTAAAGTACTTGGCCTCTAGCTCTCAGCAGCCAGGCCTATCTCCCTCTATAGCTAGGGAGAGACTGACTGCTTCTTGCTCCCCTGGCCGCCTTATGAGGATCCACTGCTCAGTTTGGGGCGTGGCCCCAGCTGCAGCCACTTCCCCAATCAGCCCAGCCTAAAGGCTGCTTTCTCCAGCCACAGCCCCTTTCCAGGGCTGCTTTTAACCCCTACAGGGCAGGAGCAGGGATCCACCCTGCTACACTCCCTCACTGTAACTTGAGACCATTACTCGTTCTATCATCTCCTGATTCTGGCAGGAATTCCTTTTACTCCTTGGCATCAATCCCCTCACTTCATCTGCCTATCAGCCATAGACTAATAGGCAAATGGAGAGAGACAATCAAACTTTAGAGCGGTATCTTTGCTGCTTTTGAGCTGCCATCAGGATGACTGGCCTCCCCTGCTTTGCTATGCTGAAGTAATGTATAATGATGCAATCCACACCTCAACCCAATGTAGCTCATTCTTTGAGAGTGATGGCTTTCATCCCCACTTCCACCCAGACCCACGCACAAGTTCCCTTGGCTCTGGCTTCTGGCCTCTCACTCTGGGTCTGATCCTTGTTTCCAATTCCTAACATCTCATCTCAGCTCTGACCCTTGGCTGTGGTGTTTTGCCTCTCATTCCAGCTCTGACCATGAGCTACCAACTCCTGCTCTAACCAGTGGGCATGTTTACCCATGTCCCAGTCATTGATGCCAGGGTATGTGAGAATATCTTTGCTTGCTGCAACATGGCTTTATTGATGGGAAATGCCACCTTGTTATGGCCTGCAGTCTGGAGGACATCCAGCAACTTGTGAGTAGGATCCTGAACTTTCTCCAAGAGAATTGAGCCCTTGCTCAATCCTCTTCGGGAAGTCTAGAATATTATTTGTATTATTTTGGTGGTGACAATGGGGTCAGAGAAGAGAATGAGAGTGCCGTAGGAAGACTGAGTGGGGTTATCTCCTCAGATTGCTCCTCATAACACTGCTGAGGGACCTGATGCTCTTCTCAATGAGATGACCTCTGTCTGAATTCCCACTTGGATTGTTTGAAGTAATGATCCCAAGAAACTCAATCGAACCAATGTTTGGGGTCATAAGGGTAAGGAGATGGTATCCTTACAGAAGGGTACCATTGGTCCTGAGCCTGGCAGTATGTTTTGCAGATTCCAAAGGTGCCCAGGAAACCACTGTCAGGGCTAATATTAGGCCTTGGAATGGGCAGGGGGCCACTATCTCCAGCGTTGAGCTCACTGGAGGAGTAGGAATCCTCAGATTCCACTAGCAGAGCTATTGGTTCTGTATGTCTTCTAATATCTTAGAGGGTAGATGTGACCAGCAAATGGTGCACTGATGGTGTGGGTGTTTGCCTACAGACTACTGGTTCTGAGAGTATCAGTGACTCTGGGTCAGAACACACAGACCTCTCATCAGGGCTTGGACTCAGCAGTATGGTGTTCTAGTGTGATCTCTGCCATTGAGCTATGTGTAATCGTGAACAAGTCATCTCATTTTTCTGTTTCCCTTTCATTTGTCTCTCTTGTCCAGGACTGGGACTGCCTCTTACTATGGGTTTGTACAGTACCTAGCACAACAAGAAACAGACATTGGTTGGAGACTCCAGTGACACTTTACTATAAATAAAATAAATATGAAAGCAGGTGATTATGGTGTAACTACTTTACAGAGGACCCAATTCTGCCATCTTTCCTCACACTGAGGCAGTGGTTTACTCTGTGAGCAAACCTATTGCTTTTCTGATAATCGGGCATTTTAAAAAAAATATAGATCCAAAGATTTCTTAAGTGGCAGTATTTTTTTTACTGCTCCAAACTGTCTTTTCTCTAAGTTTTGAAAGTCTTCCACATTGTCCTTTCATCTATAAATGAGATGATTTATCAGAATATCTCAGCGAGAATGGAAAATGGCTCATCAAGAAAATTTGGAAGAATGCTTTGTAAAATAGGTTTTTTAAAGATATGAACCAAGAGCCTTCTCCTATAGCTTGGAAGAGGAGAATCATGTCTAAGTAACTAATATAAAACGTTTTGAGATGGCATGAATGATGATAATTCCCACCCCATCACTGAATATGATTTCTCAATTACCAGAATCGCTATATCTAATTAATGATATGCACTAATAAAAAGACTGTAATTTTGTCATTGCTAGATGATTCACTTTTGTTATCATGTACAAAGAGGAAGGTCATACAAGGCTAATGGAAAAAAGATTATTCATATTTATGCATTTTTAAGTGAAGGAGATTCTCAAAAGGCTTTCAAGAACCATAGTTGTAAACCCCACTTCCAGAGGAAGATATTTAGTAATGTCATTTGATAAAGTGCATGAACTCAGGGCCGCTCGGAGGGGGTGGGGGGAAAGTTGAGCAATTTGGCCCAGGCCTCCACGAGAGTTTTTTGGGGCCCCTGGAGCGGGATCATTTACTCGCTCTGGGGGCCCTGGAAAACTCTCACGGGGCCCAGGCCCCCGGAGAGTCTTCAGCTGCAATTCAGCGGCGGGGGGTCCTTCCGCCCCAGGACCCCCTGCCGCCAAAGACCCTAGGCCCCCTGAATCCTCTGGGCGGCCCTGCATTAACTATTCCTGCTTCTTTCATAAAATGCATTTTCATACATGAAATATTCTAGCTACTAGTACATAGTTATGTTAACAAATGGTTAACCTGATAGATTTCCATCAGTCACATCACAGGCCTTGATACAATTCTGAATAATCTATGCCTGAATTTGATAATAAATTAACCTTGAAATAGACACTATTCAGTTGTACTTATATTCTTTTCAGGGAGGAAATGAATTTTAAGAAGAAAGAGGGATCACAAAATGGGGTTAGAGCAAAGTTAATACCCTCACACTGGAAAGTTTACCTCTCCTTAATAACCAAATGTTATGGTGTATCTGTAGAGAACAAATCACACAGCTGTATGGCAGTGGACAGTGATCTTTCCTGACAGTGCGACAAATAAAGGAAGTTTTTTTATTTCCAACTTTCAAAACTAAGTATGATGTTACACTCCCAGAAATATCTTCCCAACTTTCAGAAGTAGGGAAATTGCAAGGCTTTTGTAAATTCAAAGAATTTTGTAATCTTTTCACAAGAGACAGCTTCTACTAATATACAGGCCACCTCTGACGAAAAGAGTAGTTTGTGTGAAAGTGAGGAACTTTGATGAAAACATATAAACAGTCTGTATTTAGCAAGGATTGCACAGTGTGATTGGGATTATCAAGAGCCTTAGAACTTTTAGTGCCAAATCCCATTGAAATAAAATGGTATTTTTGCTCCTGTGATATTATGAAGGTAAAGGTCAATGAAAATGTGGCTGCCAAAAGATATCTGCTTGTGTTTATTATGATGGAGCATATGATGCTGGTTTGTTTCTCTTTGTTTTCTCACTGAAAAAGGAACTGCAGCCATGAAAGTTAAAAGCATTGGTAATGTGAGGATTTTTTTTCCCTGAGGGTAGAATTAAAAAAGAAATAATTACAAAACCTTAGCTTTTTTTTTAATGGGTTTCAGGGCTACATTGAGCACTAAACCCTTCTCTTTCAATACTGCTAATGAGCAGAAATGTTCACAGTATTACCAACATAAGCAACAAGCAGAGCATAAAACTATCTGTACAGTACAGACTCCTCCCCCATCCACTTCCTTGATGATTGCAATTGTCCACAGTTTATGTAAAATGAATATGATACTAAATATAGCCTGTTTTAGGGGCTGTTCTACCACACAAACCCTGGAGTGTTTGAACACCTGAAATTCCCACGGCACAAAGAATATCAGGTGAAGTCTTAGTGAAGATCTTTTCCTTTGCCCCTTCACCAAGGCTTCACATTTTAACAACTTCCCTATAACTGAAGGACATTGAGTGGGGCTCTTTCTTTAGCAACATCAGTGCACTTCTAGATTAGTCAGAGAATATTTCTGCAGCGAAATTTTAATTATTAATTATTATTTGTAATGCAGTAGTGTCTAGATCCTCATTCACATACCAGAGCTCCACTGTACTATGTGCTGTGCAAACAAACTTAACAAAAAGACAAGATGTTTACAATTCAACTGCAAGCAACAGATAGATACAACAGCAGGGGCACCACAAGATAAAAATGACATCTCCGGGCCCTCCCTCCCACCAGGGCTTAGTGTGCTGCGTCTTTAGTATAGACGAGATTCTGAATAGTTTTACTCTATTTCTTCTTAAAAATGAAAAGAACATTAATATTTTACTATGCTTGACCCTTTTAATATAATGAACTACAACCACCATCTTAGCCAGACATTCCTCTGTTAGTGCTGGGACTTGGTAACACAACTGAAATTGTACTGCTTTAGCTTTCAAAATTTCAATTCTGTTAACACGATTCAACAGGATAACTTGTTATGTCTTGTGAAAATGTGAAGCTGGTGGCAAAAAGGAAAGAAACTCAAAAGTATATGCTGCTTAAATTCATTGTGTCACTTAACATGTCTGTCTGCTTCAACTGCCTATAGAATACCTGAGCAATGAAGACTGGGTTAAATAGATACAACATTCTTGATATGTGAGCTTCTGTCATGGGATAATTCCCAACTTTGAACCTTAGCGTTCAAAAGATGGGATACCAGCATGAATTCCTCTAATCTCAATTACCAGCTTAGTACTTGTAGCGCTGCCACCAAACAGGAATTCCAGTTCCTGTTACACTCTGGTCCCCCCAAAACCTTGCCCAGGGACCCCCAAGACCCAGACCCTCTGGATCTTAACACAAGGAAAGTAAACCCTTTCCCTCACCGTTGCCTCTCCCAGGCTTCCCCTCCCTGGGTTACCCTGGAAGATCACTGTGATTCAAACTCTTTGAATCTTAAACAGAGAGGAAAATGCACCCTCCCCCCTCCTTCTCTCTCCCCCTCCCAGACTCTCCCTGAGAGAGAAAGTAATCCTAACACCAAGAGAAATTAACCTTTCTCTCCCCCTTCCCTCCTTTCTCCTCACCAATTCCCTGGTGGAGCCAGACCCAGTCCCCTGGGGTCTCACCAGAATAAAAAAAACAATCAGGTTCTTAAACAAGAAAAGCTTTTAATTAAAGAAAGAAAACAGTAAAAATTATCTTTGTAAATTTAAAATGGAATAGGAACAGGGTCTTTCAGCTATAGACAGTGGGAATACCCTCCCAGCCTAAGTATACAAATACAAATTAAAATCCTTTCAGCAAAATACAAATTTGAACTCCTTCCAGCCAAATACACATATGAACTCCTTCCAGCCAAATACCCATTTGCAAATAAAGAAAACAAACATAAGCCTAACTCGCTTTATCTACTTAGTACTCACTATTCTGAACTTATAAGAGCCTGTATAGGAGAGATTGGAGAGAAACCTGGTTGCACGTCTGGTCCCTCTGAGCCCCCAGAGTGAACAACAACCAAACACTAACAGCACACACAAAAACTTCCCTCCCTCAAGATTTGAAAGTATCCTGTCCCCTGATTGGTCCTCTGGTCAGGTGACAGCCAGGCTCACTGATCTTGTTAACCCTTTCCAGGCAAAAGAGATATGAAGTACTTCTGTTCTATTAACTCTTAGTTATCTGTTTATGACAGCTTCCCTTGTTGCATAATATTAATTATTTCAAAACTGAAAGGTATTTCCTATCTGAGAGGCAGAGAATTTTCCACAGTGTATAGGACACCTTAGAGGGAAGGGGAAGCAGAGTTGAAAGGAAATATCAGTTGGATAGGATAGCCACTCATAGCACTTTAAGTCATCTGAATTCTTATTTATCCATGTACTTATATAGTCCTCATCACCAGATTTTCTATTTCTGATCTTAAAATCAAGAAGGAAGTGAGGAATACTTGGTGATAATTGAGGAGATATTTTCTTGCCTTTGTTAATCAAACGTCTAGTAATAGGGATATGGGCTGCTTGTCAGGACCGCAGCTATGGAGGCACAGGTTGAGGCGAGGGCCTGGGTAGAGGAGACTTGAGAACGTGGCCTGAGTTCATTCTAGAGGGCCAAGGCCAGAAGCAGCAGTCAATACCAGTGCAGTGCTATAGGATCAGATCCATGAGATCAATAAGCCCTGCCAGGTCAGAGCCAAGTGAGGTATCAGGAGTGGAGCAGGGGACCAGGAACCATGACCAACAGTCAGGCCAGTTATCAGATGGGGCCAAGAGTCTGCAGCAAGGTCTGTTTGGAGCAGCAAGCCAGGGACGTGCCTAGTTGCATAGACAGCCTTAAGGTATTTTCCCTATGGCTTAAATAACATGCCTGGGCTAATCAGGGAACACATTAGGCTCTGCCAGACAGGACATCCATTGATGGGACATCCAGTGGTGCACAAACCCAAAGGGTTCACTGCTATTCCTCAGTTTACCGGAGGTTTTGGAAGGTGGCAGTCAGATGGTGTTGTGGACATGGCAGCCACACAGAAGCCAGCAGACCTGTGTTCCAGACCCATGGATCCCCCATACTACTAGTATAAGAATCTTCTCTTGAAAAGTGGATTCAGTTGCATTGCATTTTTGAGGGCTAGAATGTGAAGTTATCATAGCTTTGAGTAAGGAGTAGCATACAGGGGAGCTACTCAAGCAGTAGATCAGATCTGGATATGGAGGACTTTATCCTGGAATGGAGAGACTCTGAAAAGGACTTTGTTCCTATGACAGAAAACTAATGAACAGGAGCTTCAAGTGTGACGCTAATGTGATCCTTGGATGTATAAGCAGGGTAATATCAAGTAGGGAGGATGTTGAAAAATTGGAAAAGGGTTAAAAAGAGTTCTACAAAAATGATTTAAGGTCTGGAAAACATATAGTGAGAGACTTAAGAAGTCTAATCTATTTAGTTTAACCAAGAAAAGGTTAGGAGGTGACTCGGTAACAGCTTATAAATATTTACATAGCGTAAAGATATGTGATAGTAACTGGATCTTTAATCTAACAGAAAAAAGCATAATGAGATCCAGTGGTTGGAAACTAAAGCTAGATAAATTCAAATGAGGAATAAGTCACAGAGTTTTAACAGTGAGGGTAATTAACCACTGGAATAACTTACTTAGGGATGTGATGGATCCTCCATTACTAGCATTCTTTAAATCAAGATTGGATATCTTTCTAAAAGTTATGCTCTAGCTCCAACAGAAGTTATGAGCTTGAAACAGGAATTACTAGGTAAGGTTCTATGGCCCGTATTATGAAATTGGTCAGATTAAGTGATTAAAATAGCCCCTTCTAACCTTAAAATGTATGAATCTATGATTCTATGAAATTATGACAGTCACAATTCAGCCCCTACTTTCTCCTCCCTCCATGGGGTGTGAAAGTAATGACAGCCTTATCCTTGCATCTGATGAAGTGGGTATTCACCCACGAAAGCTCATGCTCCAATACGTCTGTTAGTCTATAAGGTGCCACAGGACTCTTTGCCGCTTTTACAGATCCAGACTAACACGGCTACCCCTCTGCTACTCTGAGCCTTATCCTTAGTATTGCTTCACCTGCTGTGCGGGCTGGCACTGACAGTGCATCCAAGGCTTCCATTGTAGAGGAAGTGGGTTAGTGGCCTCTCCCCTTCCCTGTCTCAGTGTATTCTCATGCTCTCTTTCGTTTTGTGCTGCTAGTTACCTCTCTCACTGCTCCTTGCCTTGCTGTTCCATTGGAAGCTCATTCACTGCTTCAAGATTTCTCTTTATGGAATACAGACCCCTCTTTATTTTCACTTCCTCTCACTAATTCCTATTGCTGCTGTGTTTTCCTGACTTAACAACTCGCTTATGAGTACTAATGCTATTTAACCCTGGAAAGGTCATAGGTTAGCGGGTAAGAGCTCTACTACTATTTATATTTTCCAGTGATCAGCATTACATTAAGATGAAATAAATACAGTACTGTAGTTTTCTAAAAAAGCACGTACAGAACTAAGATCAATGTGGATAGCATATTAAAATAAGTCTTTTTTGAAGAATCTGTTCATGTAACTATGGTGAACTTCCAGGTAATCAAGAAAGTAACTCCAATGTGATAAACAATATGTTTTCATATTGAAAGCTATACCAACTGAAGTCTGTAATAACCGTTTGTAAAACAATTGGGGCCTATCTTGTAGCATACTCCTCCTACCAGACCAAGCTTTGCTCTGGCTGAGTCAGCTCACTCCCTTGGTTAATTCTGTCTGCGCTCTCTAAGGGAATCCAGGGAAGCAGTTTGGAGCAGGATTAGTTGTTTTATTTGAAGCCTTCTTAACAAAAATAATAAATAATAAACATGCAAACTCCTCCCTCAAAGTCTGTGTAAGCTGAGTAGTACCTTCCCCAAGTATGTCCTTTATACCATTGACTTCAGTAACCAAATTTCCTGACTCTTACCTCAAAGCCTCAGCAATTACAGATTTCACACCGTGTGCCCTCTGTCTGTTTGGTTCCTGGAGCAATTCCTCTCTGCAGTAGCTGCCACATCAGTCCATTGGGAGCACAAATCCTGCCCCCTCAGCTTTCCAGAAAGTGTTGCAGTCCCCTCACACATTTCCTTCTGCCCTCTTTTAGAAGGGTCAGTTAAATAATTTCCAGATCTTTCTGAGGAGCAGTGGGCGGGGCTAGTGCACCAGGCAGCCAGCTGTAGGCCTCTGACCCCAAAGGAATGTTATCCCTTATGCCCTCTCACTCCTGCTTTGAGCATCTTACATATCTGACAAATTCAATGTTCTCAGTGATTGATAGTGTATCGGTTAAGTGGGCACAGTACATTTTGGAAACCAGAAGTACTTTATTATTATTATTATTATTATTATTTATTTTATTTTGACAGTAAATTTCACCTTGTAACACTTTAGAAAAACTCCCATACAGTTCAGAGCCACAAATAACATTGTAGAGCAAAATCAAAACAAAACTCCAACCACCAAGGACTTCTTCCTCCACCCTGGGAGTTTTTATTTCTAATGCTGTGAGTGGCATAGGTGGAACAATTGTCCTCAATTAGTTAAAGCCAAAGGGGAATAAAAAGCACTGTGCAGGGACTTAAAAAAACTATGCGGTAGAAATAAATTCTATTAATCAACTTAGCATCTAAATACCATATAAGCAAGAATTATAAAGTTCATCTTATTGACATAAATCTTTAAGATTCAAAGCATACTGCCAAAAATGCCTTTACAATTTGATTAGCATTTGTTATCAGTATAGATAACTTGTTATGTAATAGACATGCACTGAGCAATAATGTCAAGGAGTAATTTCAGACAGCTTGAACAAATTACTTAGCCATTGAATTTATGGTCTACTAGGATTCTAACTGAGTTGCTAACATTTTACTAGGATCAATGAAAAATGTCAATATATAGAAACAACTTAATTAGTGGCATTATGAAGATGTCAATGAGATCAGTGGGTATATAATATATTACAGACACAATGCATATAATCATGTTAACAATGCTTTGTACTTCTCTGAGTGGGCTTATTCTGTGTATCCCTCTTTCCATTATGCTGTAATTATTTAAAGATTAAGAGAATACAAGGTTTACTTGAAGCTTGTGTTCTGTAAGGAGATGTACAAATCCTAACTGTAAAATCAAAGGCCCACTTTTTCAAATGAGCGCACATACTTCATAGATATGCACATCTTCCAAAGTGTGCACACACACTGAGGTTGTGTAGGCACATAGCTACACATCTAGAATGAGGATTTTGCACATGTTGGGACATCACATGACTTAATCACACACATGCTTTTGTGAACAACCTTTTTTTAAGGATTTACAGTATAAGTAAGTACAAGAACCATATATTAAAAAATATATTTTTGTACAAAGGAGCCCTGATCCCTAAGTGAGACTGCTAGTCATTATTACAGTGCAATGTATAATACTTCTAATAATAATTGTAATTAATGTGGGGTGCAGTTATCAGACACATGGAGGCCAGTTCTGATGTCCTCCTTTAGTCCCAGTGAAGTAAATGGAAGAATTGATCACCGTGTAAAGATACGTACATATGGAAAGAATAGCTGACAGTGGTGGCTTTTTAGTCTTTCAGACCAAGTCATAACAAGATCCAGTGTCTGAAAGTTAAAGTTACACAAATTCAACCTTGAAATAAGATATAGTTTCCTAGCAGCGAGAGTGATTAATCATTGGAACAGCTTGCTTGGGAAGGTGATGGACTCACCCCTGCGTGGGATCTTTATAACATGATTAGATAGCTTTATAACAGACATCTTGAATCCAGGTTCTGGAGAAAATTCTGGTCCGTGTTGTACAGGAGATCAAATTAGATGATCATAGTGGTGTCTTCTGGCCTTAGAATCAATATATCTATGATTTTTGTTTAAATTGAGTAAATATTCCATGACTGGGTCTATGGAAAATGTGAATGTGAGGAGTGGACTCTTTTTCTTAATTATACTTTTACTCAACTTTCCAAACTCTCACTGGCATTAAATGGGGAAAAATAAATTTGTACGTGGAATAGATTTTTTACAACGAGTTATTTACAAAGGACTGATTGTGTGTTTAGTTTTTCCTCATAAAATATGTCAGTGGTGTACAAACATTGCCAATAATTTGTATTCAAATTAATAACAAATTGCATTTTCTGTTCTGTGACATATCACAAGCTAAAAATGTTGCGTATCACTTTTTTGCCAAATGTATCCCAAGGCAGGCAAATTGTCAGGTAGCATGAGCCACTAAGATTAATGCTTCTTTGTGCAGGGGTTTCAGTGCAAAATGACTGAAGTGCAGGTCAGAATCTGGCCCTGAATTTGCCTGGTTATGTTTTTAGTAACCAGTTTTATTAACCAAACTGTAGCTGCTGCATTATGGAAATTATTCTAGATTTGTATGTGTTTCTTTTCCCCATTTGAAAAGAATTTCTAAGGGACATGAATGAAAGTAAGATTTTGGTTGATTAGAATTTCATCAGCTCCTGCATGCATTCTGAATGCTTTCCTCATATTTTCCCCTCTTCCATGCTCCTGGTGAATGACCAGCAGGCATTCAGTTGTGTTAATTTTTGATCCTTAGCAATCCCAATGGAATATTACTTTGTAAAATTATTTTATGCTCTACACTGTATGGGAGTCTCCTGATAATATGATTTTTATTTCAGTGTGACAAATTAATTTTAAAAAGTAGAAATAAGCTTTTCACAATAAGAATTTTAATTTAGTTAATTAGTGAAGGCCTGATTTGCATACAATATCCTTACCCTGACTAAGTACAAAAGCTGGCAATGCACCACTGACTTATTTACCACAGGTCTGATCCTGGGAGGTCCTGAGCATTCTCAATTGCCCACTAAAGTAAGTGGAAGCTGAAGGCGGTCAGCATCATACCTAATCAGTCCCAGCTTCCCAGCTTTATCATCTATTGTTGTTCATGGCCATATCAATATCAATAAAGGGAAGTAAAACAAAGGGATAAACTTTGATTGTTCTCTTTTGTTTCTTTAGAAATAAATGCAAAGAGATGAGGCTTTTCATTTCCAATTTATTATATCACAGGCTATGCGTGCTTGTATCTTCATTTTAAATGCCTGCTCTTTGTACCAGAGTAGAACAAAGTGACCATTGGAGTTACAGTATATTGCTCCAGTTCTGACCCCTAATGCTGCTTTCTCACTACTAGCTAATGTGCGATGGATAGTTTTGCTTCACTACAGATATAAGACCAAACTGTGTCTCATAGCATGGCATGGAGGAGGTACCTCATCAAAACAACGGCTGTAATACAGGAATTTATTCTAGGAATGAAATTGTATGTGTCACTCTCAAGCCTAAAATGTCTGTTGAGTTGGTATGAAGTGAGAGAAGCAGCAACACACAAGAGCCCTTTTTGTTCAGAACATCACCAGATACAATCATCACTGAGTTTTGTGGTCTGTTACAATTTTTAAGTTCTCAGCCATTTTGATTGTACACATTTCACCCGTGTGGTGTAGTACAGCTACTGTAAGACATGTGAAGAGCCCCGACCATTATGATATCAAAGATAACTCAAGCAATCACCACCTTTACTCAACATCTAATTTTCATGCAACAATTACCTTGGTTGCATGAGGGAGGTTACATAGATGGTGGATTACTTAGCCCAACTGTGACATCTGTGCACCCAACTGCCACCCACACAAATCAACACAAATCTCCAAGCACACCTCCTATTCAAACCAACACACCCACCCACATAACACAATAACTGCCATACACAATAACCCCAAACACACATAGCCCCTCACTGCAGCACACATTCATTCACCATCCACACAAATTCACAGAACTCTCACTGCACACTACAATCCACACAAGCCAACACAACCAACACACACAATAACTCAAACGTACCCAACCCCTCACCACTGCACAAAATCCTCATTCACCACTGGTACATTTTTCCCCATAACCCTGCCCCCTCAAGACACAAATCAACAGAGTCTCCCACACAACAACACAACCAACATACACAACAGGAACATAAGAGCAGCCATACTGGGTCAGACCAAAGGTCTATCTAGCCCAGTATCCTGTCTTCCGACAGTAGCCAATGCCAGGTACCCAGGGGGAATGAACAGAACAGGTAATCATCAAGTCAACCATCGTCTGTCATCAAAACCCAGCTTCTGCCAAACTGAGACTAAGGACAAGGTCCCTGCCCAACCTGGCTAATAGCCATTGATGGACCTATCCTTCATGAATTTATCTAGTTCTTTTTTGAACCCTGTTATAGTCTTGGTCACAACATCCTCAGGCTGACTGTGTGTTGTGTGAAGATATACTTCCTTTTGTTTGTTCTAAACCTGCTGCCTGATAATTGCATTTGGTGACTCCTAGTTCTTGTGTTATGAGAAGGAGTTAATAGCACTTCCTTATTTATTTTCTCCACACCAGTCATGATTTTAGAGACCTCTACCATATCCCTCCTTAGTCTTCTCTTTTCCAGGCTAAAAAGTCCCAGTCTTATTAATCGGTTCTCACATGGAAGCCATTCCATACCCCAGTCACTTTTGTTGCCCTTTTCTGAACTTTTTCCAATTCCAATATATCTTTTTTGAGATGAGGCAACCACATATGCACTCAGTATTCAAGCTGTGGGTGTGCCATGGATTTATAATCCCAAACACACACAGCCCCTTATGGCAGTACAAAAGTCTGATTCATCACTCACACAAATCTCCTGGTACAATCCTCCCTAAATACAAATCAACATAACTACCCACACAGCAACATAACCAGCATGGGATTTGTAGTCTATCATCCAATTTGTAATTTCTCAGCCATTTTAAGCTTTTTCATTCATGAATTACACTTTTCAGCTAAAACAACAAGTCCTTGTGGCACCTTAGAAACAAACACATTTTTTTGGACATTTTTTTTCGGGCATAAGCTTTCATGGATGCATGGAGTGAAAAATACAGTAGGCAGGTATAAATATACAGCACACGAAAAGATGGGAGATGGCAGATGCCTTACCAAGTGGGAAGTCAGTGCTAACGAGGCCAGTTCAATCAGGGTGGATGTGGCCCATTGCCAACAGTTGACAAGAAGGTGTGAGTATCAACAGAGGGAAAATTATTTTTTGTAATTACCCAGCCACTCCCACTCTTTATCCAGGCCTAATTTAATGGTGTCAAGTTTGCAAATTAATTCCAGTTCTGTAGTTTCAGCTACTAGTCTCTCTGTAATGCCTTGAAAAGTCCCAGGGAGGCTGTGGTGACCAAGGATCCTGTAGAAAACATATAAGAGCTGCTCCCACCAGCACAACCATCCTGATATTACTTAGTAAATGCAGGAAAGGGATGAGGCCACAGTGCCTGCTGAAACTCCTTCCTTCTAAGGCAATAACTGCTGTTGGCAGTGCTAGCCACCTCTTCCCCTAAGTAGACAGCTGCATGGGAGCCGTGAGGGAGGAAGAGGCTCATTGCATCCTCTTCATGTACTGCCTCTCGCTCACTTACAAGAGTGTAGTTATAATATACCCTTATTATTGTTCGGTGCCTTATGAATAGAAGGAGAAAGTGCTCTTTCTTGACTCAGTTTTGTTTGTTGGAAGTGTCATTTTTTAAACAGGTAGGATTATTTTCTCTATTGCATAGAAACAGAATGATCCTGTCTTTTTAATAACAGTCCCCTCCCCTCAATAGCACTGCTGCGCCTCAGATGCTGTCTGAGAGGCATCTCTTATTCTAAGTAATAACTTCATGAAAGTCATTTGCTAGGCTTGTCATTTTGAATTATTGCAGAGGACAAGATCATAATTAGCAATAATACATAAAATACTACTGTATATATATTTGGCTTACACGTTGTCAAAGCTACCTATTTACTGTTCCAGGATTATTGGTAAAAAGAATATTTTTCCCTCCCCTGCCTACTCATAATGATGGGCCTGTCAAAGGAAGATTCTGAAACCTAACAATACAGTAATGTTAGCCACATAGAGCAACACCTACAAAAATATCTGCTTTCATTTTCAATACGTGCACATTGAAATTTGCATGTCATATGGCAACACAATTTGTCTCCTCCATGTTATCACTCCAGTCGACGTCTGGGTGTTGGTTAACAACGGAATAAAATGCTCTCTTTTTCATTCTTATCATTACTTATTCATGTTTTACCATAGGAGATGGATTTTACTTCCATACCTGTGAGATAGATCTGAATACTTGCTTTCTGATTCTGACAAATTTGCTATCTGGAATTTATCAGTTTTGATTATGGAGATCCATATTATAAAACTGTGCATAGGATGTATCCTTCTCCAACCCAAATTCATTCTTAAAATCCTGCCCTCTTTGCTGATATCTTAATAGGAATGTGAGTTTTGTGCATGCCTGTGAGGGCTGTTACAGCCTGGTGAATAGGGAAAGAGTTATTTTTTAATATGTTTATTAAGTCTGACGGGTGATTCAGTCTAAGTATGCTTGTACCTCATTAGTTTGCATTTCTACAAAAATGTGTGTGACTTTTTTTTTTAATGGATATTTGGGGAGAGCTTTTATTCATGCAAATAATCACATTTATATATGGATGAGACTATTCACGTGCAAATAAATTCATTTGTTCTGGACATGCTCTCATGACCACTACTATATATACTGGCTTTATGGTTTTGTAAATGGAGTTGCTGGGAAGCAGGGAGACACTAGGAGATTGTTTTCAAAATCACTAGCTTTGTATGAGTGGCAGCATAGAAAAGAGAAGGCAGAGGCAGCAGAGAAGAGGCTAAAACATAAACAAGATTCCTTGTCTAGAGATATTTGTACATATTCTAACCTCAGGACATGGAGTAAGATTTCTATACTGAGAATGGTTGTTCAGCACCTGGGGACTACTGCTGTATGAGCAGGATTTTACCCAATAATTGTACTTGGTAGATACCTCAGACCTCAGTATTTTGTGTATGTTAAATAAAGGAGTTTCACAGTCAAGCCCAGTCCAACCAAAGCCCTGTTACTGATGCAGTAATCCAATGAGAAGGAAAAAAATAGGTGACCCCACCCTTCAGCAGTAGCAACTCCATTCCTCCCAGTTTCCCCTAGACCAAGCTATGCTAAACACTTTGTCACCCATCTGCAAAGTCCTTTTATACATTATTAATCATTATATTAAGCAATATAAGTTCTAGTACGGAACTCTGAGGTATCTAAATATGGTTGTAAGCTGTTAGTTAAAGAATTCCAACTAATGAACAAGTTAAAAAAATAGCGATTGCTTGGAACAGAAATGAACTGAATCCCACTACCAATCTAGGTCTGGTACTAGCAATCAAGAGAGAGTGCAGGATAGAAAGGATCAAATGTGCCCTGGAAGACAAAAACAAACATTATAACAGTATCTGGTCTCTATTACTTTATTTTGTGTTTTAGTAGTCAGGGTTGTTGACTAGGTAGTGTCTGGGTCCAGATCCTGTTTATCTCAGATCGGCTTAAGCCACAAGGACTGAGATCCCAGTTCTGACTGGACTGCCCTGAAATAATATTGGGCATTGGACTATAACCCATTAAGTAAATTCTAAAGGAACCCTTTGCAACTACAAAGCTCACCATCTCTGCCATGTATCTGAACCTCAAGAATTGAACTCATGTCTATATGTATATTGATCTTTTAACCATACTCTCTCTTTTCTTTTTTAATAAATTTTAGTTTAGTTAATAAAAATTGGCTGTATGCATGTACTTAGGTAAGATCTGGAATATTCATTAACATGGCAGATAATGTGTCTGATCCTTTGGGATTGGTAGAACCTTTTCTTTTATATGACGAAATAAGACTTTCAGAAATATTCATCATATTTGACATGGGTACCTGGATGGAGGCCTGAGGCTGGGTTACTTCAAGGGAACTGCGTTGTTCGTACTTCTGAGGGTATGTCTACACTACGGGATTATTCCAATTTCACAAAAACTGTTTTTTTAAAACAGATTGTATAAAGTCAAGTGCACGCGGCCACACTAAGCACATTAATTCGACGGTGTGCGTCCATGTACCAAGGCTAGTGTTGATTTCCGGAGCGTTACACTGTGGGTAGCTATCCCATAGCTATTCCATAGTTCCCGCAGTCTCCTCCACCCCTTGGAATTCTGGGTTGAGATCCCAGTGCCTGGTGGGGCAAAAAACATTGTCGCGGGTGGTTCTGGGTACAGCCTCACCGCTCCCTCCATGAAAGCAGCAGACAACTGTTTCATGCCTTTTTGTCTGGGTAAACTGTGCAAACGCCATAGCACAGCAAGCATGGACCCTGCTCAGCTCAAGACCGCAATCGTGGACATTGTAAACACCTCGCACATTCTTGTGCAGTCTATGCTGAACCAGGACCTGCAAAACCAGGTCAGGAGGAGGAGGTTATGGCAGCGCGGCGACAAGAGTGATGAGGACATGGACACAGAATTCTCTAAAACCATGAGTCCTTGTGCTTTAGAGATCCTGCTGGTAATGGGGCAGGTTCTAGCCATTGAATGCCAATTTTGGGCCCGGGAAACAAGCACAGACTGGTGGGACGGCATAGTTTTGCAGGTTTGGGACGATTCCCAGTGGCTGCGAAACTTTCACATGCATAAGGGCACTTTCATGGAACTTTGTGACTTGCTTTCCCTTGCCCTGAAACACCAGAATATCAAGATGAGAGCAGCACTCACAGTTGAGAAGTGAGTGGCAATAGCCCTCTGGAAGCTTGCAATGCCAGACAGCTACTGGTCAGTCGGGAATCAATTTGGAGTGGGCAAATCTACTGTGGGGGCTGCTGTGATGCAAGTAGCCAAAGCAACCATTAAGCTGCTGCTACGAAAGGTAGTGACTCTGGGAAATGTACAGGACATAGTGGATGGCTTTGCTGCAATGGGATTCCCTAACTGTGGGGGCGCGATAGATGGAACCCATATCCCTATCTTGATGCCAGAGTACCAGGGCACCCAGTACATAAACCGCAAGGGGTACTTTTCCATGGTGCTGCAAGCACTGGTGGATCACAAGGGATGTTTCACCAACATCCACGTGGGATCGCCGGGAAGAGTTCATGACGCTCGCGTCTTCAGGGACACTACTCTGTTTAAACGGCTCCAGCAAGGGAATTACTTCCCAGACTAGAAAATAACAGTTGGGGATGTTGAAATGCCTGTAGTTATCCTGGGGGACCCAGCCTACCCCTTGATGCCATGGCTCATGAAGCCATACACAGGCAGCCTGGACAGAAGTCAGGAGTTGTTCAACTACAGGCTGAGCAAGTGCAGAATGGTGGTAGAATGTGCATTTGGCCATTTAAAGGCACGCTGGCGCACATTACTGACTCGCTCTGACCTCAGCCAAATCAATGCCCCATTGTTATTTCTGCTTGCTGTGTGCTCCACAATCTCTGTGAGAGTAAGGGGGAGACCTTTATGGTGGGATGGGAGGCTGAGGCAAATCACCTGTCCGCTGATTATGTGCAGCCAGACACAAGGGTGATTAGAAGAGCACACCAGGAAGCGGTGCGCATCAGAAAAGCTTTGAAAACGAGTTTCATCACGGGCTAGGGTACGGTCTGACTTGTTTCCCCTTGATGAACACCTCTCCCTTGATTGACACATTCCCTGTAAGCAACCCATCTTCCCATTTCGATTCCAGCTTGCTTTCTAAGGAAATAAAGTCACTATCATCTAAAAATCATGTATTCTTTATTAATTCATTATAAAAAGAGGGAGAGAACTGACAAGGTAGCCCGGGTGTGGTTTGGGAGGAGGATAGGAGGGAAGGAAAAGGCCACTAAAAAAATTTCAAAGTAATGACAGCCTTTTGGTTGGGCTGTCCATGGGGGTGGAGTGGGCGGGTGCACGAAGCCTTCCCCTACGCGTTCTTACACGTCTGAGTGAGGAGGATATGGAACATGGTGAGGGGTGAGGGTGGTTACACAGGGGCTGCAGCGGCACTCTGTGATCCTGCTGCTGTTCCTGAAGCTCCACTGGATGTCAGAGGATGTCAGTTTGATCACGCAGCAGCCCCAGTGTTGCGTCATGCCTCCTCTGATCTTCCTGCTGCCACCTCTGATCTCGAGCATCCCTCCTGTCCTCATGTTCACTGGCATCTTTCCTGTAATTTGATACCACGTCCTTCCACTCATTCAGATGAGCTCTTTCATTGCAGCTCACTTCCATGATTTCTGAGAACATTTCGTCTTGCGTCTTTTTTTTCCGCCGCCTTATCTGTGATAGCCTTCGAGATGGAGTAGGGAGGCTTGAAAAATTTGCAGCTGCATGAGGGAGGGAAAAAAAGGAGAGAAGTATTTAAAAAGATACATTTTACAGAACAATGCTTATACGCTTTCACGGGGAACAACACTATTCACCTTACATAGCACATATGATTTCACTACAAGGTAGCATTTTGCATCTTAATATTGAGTGCCTGTGGCTCTGGTGTTAGAGATCTCACAGACGCAGGCCCGGGCAGCAGAATTCAGCTTGCATGCGTCCATGGTAAGCCATTGTCTTTCGGCTTCTGCAGTCTTCATATACACAGTGCCCTCCTTTCCCAAATACCAAGCAAATCCTGTTCAGTGCTGCTTTTTTCCTGTTAACATGCAGCAGCAGAAATTACGCCCCCATCCAATTCTCTGAGATGATCGCTTTACCCCTCCCGCCACCACGTGGCTGGTATCATGGAAGATCACTGCTGGCCAAACGCGAAAAAGCTCAGCACCAATCCCCACCCGCCCCCCCCTTGGCTACCTGCAAGGAAGGATTTCTTTTAAGCAACAGGCAAACAGCCCAGTAGGAATGGGCCATGTCTGTCCCCTTAATTAAATTCCTAAATTTCAACTAGGTTACCAAGAACGATATCACTATCCTGAGGATAACACAGTGAGATAAAGAACGGATGTTGCTTGAATGCCAGCAATCACTGGGACCATACGCAGCTAGGCTTTGTCATGCAATGATACCACATTACTTGCTACATGCATGGCGTGGTCAAGTGTCCTACCATGGAGGACGGAATAAGGCTTCCCTGCCCAGAAACCTTCTGCAAAGGCTTTTGGAGTACCTCCAGGAGAGCTTCATGGAGATGTCCCTGGAGGATTTTCGCTCCATCCCCAGACATGTTAACAGACTTTTCCAATAACTGTACTGGCTGCGAATGCATCTGAAGTCCTCAGGGCAAATTAATCATTAAAAATGCTTGCTTTTAACCATGTTTTATATTTACAAAGGTGTACTCACCAGAGGTCCCTTCCATGGCTTCATTGTCTCGGCTAGTGGCTTGGGAGGGCTCGGAGGGTAATTCCGTCAGGGTGAGAAAAAGCTCCTGGCTGTTGGGTAGAACAGAGTGCTGTGTGCTCTCTGTAAGCTCGTCCTCCTTTCCTCCTCCTCATCTTCCCCGTCTGCAGAATCCTCAGCCATGGCTGAGATTACCACCCCTACCTCGGAATCCACGGACAGGGGTGAGGAACTTGTGGCAGACCTCCTAGAATTGCATGTAGCTCAGGATAGAAGTGGCATGTTTTCGGCCCTGCTCCGGACCTTCTGTTTGCTTCTTTGATTTTCTGGTAGGCTTGTCTGAGCTCCTTAACTTTCACACGGCACTGTACTGAATCCCTGGTGTGGCCTCTCTGCATCATGGCCTCGGAAATTTTTTCAAATGTTTTTTCATTTCGTCTTTTGGAACGGAGTTCTTTTAGCACGGAATCCTCTCCCCATATAGCGATCGGATCCAGTACCTTCCATGCGGTCCATGCTGGAGCTCTTTTTGATTCTCAGGAGACTGCATTGTTACCTGTGTTGATGAGCTCTGCGTGGTCACCTGTGCTGGTAAGCTCTCCACGCTGGCCAAACAGGAAATGAAATTCAAAAGTTCGCGGGGCTTTTCCTGTCTACCTGGCCAGTGCATCCGAGTTCAGATGGCTTTCCAGAGCAGTCACAATGGTGCACTGTGGGATACCGCCCGGAGGCCAATACCATCAATTTGCGGCCACACTAACCCTAATCCGACATGGCAATACCGATTTCAGCACTACTCCTCTCGTCGGGGAGGAGTACAGAAACTGGTTTAAAGAGCCCTTTATATCAATATAAAGGGCCCCGTTGTGTGGACAGGTTAAATCGGTTTAATGCTGCTAAATTTGGTTTAAACGCGTAGTGTAGATCAGGCCTGAGTAACCAGTAAGGTATAACAGAAGCTGTTTAGTGCTGGCTTGGTAAATCTAAGTATTGAATTATCCATAGCTTTGGAGTTTGTCTGCCAAATTTTTTGCAGTTCATCCTGAGTGACCTTGGCTGGCTCCCCACTAGGACTCCGGTCACACCATTCCTTGAAAAAATTGCTGCACAAAGTTTTCCTTTTAGAAAATCTAATTAGTTAGAATCCATTACTTGTGTTTTATGCAGGGCTTGTGCAGTGGTGTATTTTATACAAAGAAAATAATAATGTTTTTCTTCATTTGGCTCACATTGTTTGATTATAGAAGTTTAGCTGATGGCTCTGAGGGAAGTGAGATAAAGAGAGGTGAAGAATGAATTTTTGCCTTTATGTTTTGAAATTCTGGGACATTTTCACAGACAACTAGAATTTTTAGAAAAAAGTCTTATAGCTTTTATGAAAGTTCAAACTGAATTCTCTGTGTGTGTGTCTGGAAATAGCAGATATTCCAAGTTTTATTTCTAAGATGTTTTGTCCATCTGTAAAAAAGTGCCCACCTAGACCAAACTCAGAGGAAAAGAGTTAAAAATAATTGATTACGTTTTACCTCAGCAGGATATCTGCAATCTGTTTTGATTTTGAGATATATTGTTTATAGACAAATGACTGCATATGGTATGAAATTACTGAAAAAAATACCTGGGACAATACAACAGTCTTCTGATTAATTTATTTGAAGTTACAGACTTGCAATATTTGAGTATAAACAAGAAGAATAATTTTAGAGCTGGATGTGAGCACAGCTTTAGTACAAGCTAATGGTTTCATTCACCTGTTTTTTGTTGTTGTGGTTTTCCTATTAACTATAGGAAACAAAAACATTTCCATAAGAGTAAATTTCATGGCATGAAACAAGAGTTGCTGAAAAAGAAAATGACAAAGTATAAGCATAGTTGAAAGATGGACTTAAGGTTTTTTGTGCAATTATGACCTCACTGCAATAATCCCCCTACTAGACTTAGAACCAATGTTGAAGTTTGTTAGGCCACAGTCCAGCAAGACACTTACGCATGTGCATAACTTTAATCCCTTGAGAAGTCCCATGGATTTCAGTGGAATTATTAATGCTATGCACTGGCTAATGTGCTTTGCTACACTGAGGTCTTAAACAACTATTTATCACTTTTAATAATATAAAAATAAATCTTACTAAAACTGTTAAGTAAGGAATTGAGTTTTTCTGCGTAGTTTATTATTGGACTGGTAACACTAATTTCTCTTCTGTCATCTTCCCTCAAAATGTTATTATTCATGCCAATACAATTTTTCATGGATGGTTAAATAGAAGAGGATGCTGAGGGAGTTGTGAGCTTGTTTGCCAGTGAGACTAAATGATGAATAGACACTAGAGATTTGTCAAAAATGTATCTGGTACTTTACCTCTGAATATCTAAAACAGAGTGTTGTCTTCAATCTTTATTCACATGAGTAGTCCCATTGACGCAACATCTAATATCTTGGGATCTACAAAGAATGAAATCAAATGGCATATACTACTGGAAAGGCAGATTCTTAGTTGTGTAATTAGCATTCAGCGAGCATGATTAGGAAATGCTTGGTGAGAAAGATTTGTAGGATTGGGGTCCTAGACTCAGTTAGACTCACCCAGAAAATTCATTTTCATTGCCAGTAAAGAGGAAATACTAGGCCAAATTTTTCAAAAGACTTCCTCTCTATGATGATAGATTTATAACATCTGTCTATGCAGGTGGTAAAATTTAAACATCTAAAACTAATTAACAGTGCTGCTCAGATGTTAGTGTTTGGAAAGTAAACACCAAGGTGTTTTCAAGTGAAAAGCTGAGTATATAACAAGCTGAAGCTGGGTTCAAGCCTATTTGAAAAGTTAGCCCTGTGTGTGTGAGAAAGTATGTGTTTGTGTGAGGCAGGAGGTTTAAAGAGAGAGAGGTGCTATATAATGGTGTGATATAACATTTTATCAGTGTGAGTTTGGCATGAACATATTACTCAAGAATGGCAAATGGAATGTTTTGAAATCCAGGTCCTATAAGTGTAAAATATTATTATACATTATCATTATTTTATTATGTGATTTTGTGTGCTCAGTGGGTATGCACGCTAATTGTTTAGGCATAATTTATACAGCCCATTACTGATTTTTTTTCTCATCAAGTAAGCTGCTTTCCTCACAATTGTGTTATCATAGGCAGCATGCAATACATAATAACTTACAGTACTGTGCCAAAGACATATCAGTGCTATAATAGCATGTACTCTGTGCAATCAGGTGAATGTGCAGAATGTTCCTGATTTAAATTAATGAGCCCCTTTGCCTATAGACCTCATGGAGTTTTCCTTAACTGGCAGCTGATGAAAGCTTCTCTGGCTGAATGATGAAAGAAAAGAGAAATCCTATATTAATTTTGGCTTTTATATTTTGCATAAGCTGGTTGGTATATACGTATTTTTTGGATGTTAAAGATCCTTAACAGAACAGATAGAATTATCCAGTATAGGCAGAAGTTACAAAAGAGTCTCCATGGTGTAGATTATGTCACTTAGATCACAATTGGCAAACTAAACCAGAATAAATGTTAAAAAGGAGAATAATCAGCGCCTTTGATAAGAACTGGGCTGCTGGGATATTTTTCACTGTATGCCACATTTTGTAGTGCTAAATTGCTGATCTGATACAGTGACAGACCATTGTATAAGGAGTTATTAACAGTTTAATATTACATTATTAAAAATGGGTAGTTTGAGACATAAGCCCACAAAATCAAGGAAATCCTGATTTAAAGCTGCCGATTAAGCTTTAATGCACTCCAATAACTAACATCACAGTCACTCTAAAGGCTTAACCAACTGATATATTTAGCAAATAGCTGAAATAACTATAATGTTTGGGATAGAAAACTCATTTTGCAAACTTTAGACCCCTCTTGAAAGTTACGGGCTCTAGATAAAGGAACTAATCCTGCAACCACTCAGTTATGAACAAACTGTCAACTAATTCAACAACACCTGGTATTAAATATTTGCAGGATTAAGCCCTGGTAGATGGACTTGAAGTCTCAGAATTCCATTTGGTCCTAGTAAAGTATAAGCTCTAGGTTGCTGAATATTTATTTTCTTTCCTAGTTTTTCTTGACACAGAACAAGAATTAATTAAAAATATGTATAATTTGTGTAGCTCATGTTTTTTTAACTAAAAATTGTTTAAAAAATAAAGTTCCCTTTGAAAAACAAATAATTTTGTATTATGAGATTAAAAGTTTAGTGAAACTCAAGAAGACTTTAAAAATCCCAGAACCTTTCTAAAGTTTTAGACATTTCACTAAACCTGAATCTGGTTTTCCTGTCCCTAGTTACAGTATTTTTTTCTTGCCAATCTGCCATTCAAGATGTCTTAACAATAATGTGTTAAAATTGTATCCAGGCTGATGCGCTGTTTCAGTTTCAGTAAGCCTCTATCCTCACTGATAGTGTTATGATAGACAGAATGCAATACACTAAGCCTGAAAAAATGGAAATTAATGATCCCTTAACTACACCAGAGAAAACTGAAGAGTCAGTTGTAATAAAATGTGAAGTCAACCTGCCATACATGAGTTTGAGTCTCATGTTTGTTGAATTCCTCTCTGATAAGATATTTAAATCAAAGGGGCTTACCGAAACAATGAAAATAGGATTCTAAGAAACTTGCAGGACCCAAAATATAGAATAAATATATTTTGTTCTATTCAGAGTATGAGAGAGTTGCCTATGAAAAATCTGAATAGTAGAAGACAACAGGTAATAACTGATTAATATGAGACAAACATGTTAAATTTAACCCAAAGGTGAGAGATGAAAATGGACCATTAAGCCTATGATAGTCCTTTACAATGTTAATACTAGGCATGAAAATATAAAAGGAAATCAAGCAGGAGGTGCCTGGGGAAGGCACAAGATTTATAGTAAAGTCCCTGTATTATCACACTGGCTCTGGAACTCTCTCTTTCCTCCCCTATCAGTGCAGATCCTTGGACCTGTGCTTACTTGGACCATATTATTGGAAGGACAATAGATATGTCCTACCCTACTCACTGTGCTTCCAACCCAGCCATTTCCCTACCCAAATCTTCCCAGCCTCCTGTGAACCATGGAGCCACTGCAAGACCTATGAAAACAGAAAATGCAGCTAAGGAAGCAGCTGATGCATCTCTATTCCTGCACAATAGAATATAGTATATATTATATACTGTATATAGTGTCTCTGTGCGTCCATGGATCCCTGGGATATTTGGATAGGACTAAAAAACTTGCTCAGGAAATTTCTCCCTTAGCCCTTACTCAAAACAAAATTAAACTGCTTACTAGCTTTGATGGCAGATCAGAGATGATCTTTACAAATTAGCAATTCATGTTGTAGTTAGACTAATGGTGAAGGGATCTCAAAGACATGACAGATTAACAAGTCTTAATTCCACGGGACTTAATTATAGGTATTTTTATATTGCTCATCACTGTAGTATCTGAGCACTAGACTATCTTTGGATAAAGTGATTACCAGCGATTTCTCCAATGAGATGTAGGTTGCTGGGGAAATTTCTCTTTCAATCAATTCAAAATAAAATAGATATTATTTAAACTGAAAACATTAAGGGAAATACATGGTCAGTTGCTTACATTTGTTACAGCTCTCTTGAGGATGAATATGTAGGAAAGGGAGGAATCAACTTTAGAAGCCGAGGTGAGAAAGGAAATCTAGCTAATTTATTTGGCAGCAGCACTATTTGATTCCACACTCTGTAGGACTGAGTGCTCCTAAAGAAATATCTCATTTATCTCAAATAAAAAGGAGGAGGGACAGCAGTGGGGACTGAGAGGAATTTTCCTCTACTAAGCAATCTCTTGCTGAAATATAATTTGGAACAGATAATGCCAATGGAATTATATGTCCTTAAAGCATCTTGTTGACTCCCCTTGTAATATCTGGTGATCTTTATATTTATTTTTCTTAATCAAGGGCTATTTTATGTCCTTAAGACTTAGTCCTAGCATAGATGGGCAGTGCTGAAGCATCCTTCAGTGGCAGCTAACAACAGAAAACGTGTTTCAGGTTGAATCAGTGGTACAACAATCCATAATCAGTTTTTGTGTTCTCTAGACACAAGTAATGTGACTAGTGCTCTCTCTGAGGGATGTAAATGGGTGGGAAGATGGTCAAGTGGCTAGAGCACTGGACAATGACTCAGGAGGCCTTGGTACAATTCCTAGCTGTATCACTACTCTACTATGTAACCTTGGACAAATCACTTATGCCTCTGTTTCTAACCCTCACCTTTTTTATGTCTTATCTATTTAGACTGTAAGTTATTCACATCAGGGACCGTCACTATACTTACAAAGTGCCTAGCACAATGGGCCCATGATCTCAGGTGAGGTTTCTAGACATAGGAACTACTATAATATAAATAAATAAAATTCTAGGTTCAATTCCTGACTCAGCTGTATGTTTCCTGTGCACCCCTCTGCCCACCCAGAAAGCATCTGCTTTCCTCAAAATATTTACTTATTTATTTTTGTCAGAAAAAATGAAAAACAAAAAAAATCAAGTTTTCAGTTTTTCAATGAACAGTAGAAATTTTCAGAAGAAAATTTGGATTAAAATAGTTTTCCCCTCAAAATCTTCCCAGAGAGGAGGAACATCTCTTTTTACAACCAGCTGTATCTATAACACTAGTGTATTACTATTGAAAGACAATCCAGAATAACATTATAGCCTCGGAGGAATTAGGAACATAAGTACATTTTTATCCTTATAAAAGCAAAGCTGCTTACTGCAGAATTTACTGACACTATCACCCATCAGCTTTAGCAAAAGAATACAAAGCCTATAGGACAGGCTCTGGAAAAAATAAGTTAGACACTCTAGCAAGTTTGGGGAAGGAGTACATTCCAGTATCTTCATTTAGCCTGCTTCATATTGAATAGGAATTAGGAATCTTCTTACAGAACCAGATAAATGGTAGGCTGTATCTAAGACTACTAAAGGATACCTATATATTTCAGAGGAAAGTGAAAATGTACTTGCCCACTTGATTTATAATAACAATTTTATACATGCTTCCCTCTCCTTCTGTCAAGACCCTCAGTAATGCATGTAAACAATTTAATAAAACCTAACCGCTGGTCTCTATACTCCAAACTTTGTATTCTGAACTGCCTATTATCTCCAAACACAGATACAGATCTGAATTTCATAGCTGGCCAACCAATATATAATGGAGCACTCTAAAGTCACAGAATCTAACACCCCTGAACTTTGGCCTGATTATTTTTTCCTCTATCTTACCTTATTGTATATGCCTCTGTCATATCTTTTATGTTTCTCTCCAAACTAAATAATGTTAAATCTTTTAGCTTTTCATATTCCATCCCTCTCCATGCCTTCTACCATAACAGATAATGCCTCTCATAAATGTGCAATGAATTTAGCCAGAAGAATCACGAAATAAAAACGAATTATTAGTGATCATCTTGGAGCCAGAGGCCCTTCTAAAAGGATACACAGAAGATGTTTCTTGTGGTGAGGTGAAATCAAGTAGAAATTTCATGGCACAGCTGCAATTACCTTTCACCAAGGAGAAAGACATGTGTATGAGTCATTG
This sequence comes from Gopherus flavomarginatus, assembly GCF_025201925.1. Classification (NCBI taxonomy): domain Eukaryota; kingdom Metazoa; phylum Chordata; order Testudines; family Testudinidae; genus Gopherus; species Gopherus flavomarginatus. The sequence goes on along the minus strand of NC_066620.1, from coordinate 180,150,774 downwards.
AGCATGTACCCAGTTTAACTCTATTACAAGGAATAAGAACTTCATTATTGCTATCTCTATCATTTGAAGAGACGAATATGGGTCTTTGAAATGATGCTTTCTAAAATGAACCCATAGGTCATTATGGTTTAAGAATCTCTTCCACTATTTCTGCCAATCAGTGTCAACAGACTGTTAAATATAATTGCCTTGTTATTTTATATGTTGACATTTATTATTTCCCAGCTGATAAAACAGGCTCCTTTCTTTCAGAGATTTATGGTCTCCTAGTAGTTTTATATCAACATAATGTTAAGGCAAGATGATGAATGCTCTTCTTTTCCTCTACAAGTGTGGTGCTACATTTTTTGATAGCACATTTATAGTACTCCTATGAATAAACTCCTTCATTCAAGAAGTTTGCAGCTCTGGATATATGAAATATTTTCAATGACAACTCAATGCATTTGTTTGCCTCCAATGCACCATCTGCACTAAACACTGCAACTTGTATTAAGACAAAGGCATTCCTCCTTCTCCTTTCTTCATTATGGGCCTGATCCTGCAACAGGAATATGCAAACCTCCTTGTGTCACCTCTGTTGAAGGCCTTTTGCATAAAACACCTTGTGAGTGAGAAGATGACTCAAAAGGACAGTGTTTATTCCACATGCTGCAGCTGTTGTTCCCCTATGTCCCCTCTCTTATAAACCTCCTGGCTCCTCTGACTCATGAAGCAGAAGAAGTAGATGGAGTGAAACATCCCAGGACTTCACCTCACTTCATCTGGACATTGGATTAACAAAGCAGGTGCATAATGGTGTAGGCACAAGGAGAGTACTGAATCCCCAGGGTAAGAGTTAAATAAATTGCAAAGAGTCCACTGGAAGTCTACGCAGAAATTATTTCATTTGTGCGGTGAGGCAGCATGGTCAAGAAAGAAGGTGCTGGACTGGGATTTAGAGTTCCTGCTGAGTGACCTTGGGAAGGCACCTTTGCCACTCAGTGCCCGCGTTTCCCCTCCTACCATTTATTTCTGTGTCTATTTAGACTGTAAGTTCTCCAGGGGAAGGACTACCTCTTACTATGTGTTTGTACAGTGGTAAGCAAAATGGGGCCTAATGGGGACACAGTTGAAGAAAACTGTTGATGCCCGCGACCCAATGGAGCTGGGGATGAGGGGTTTGGGATATGGGAGGGGTTCAGGGCTGGGGTAGAGAGTTGGGGTGTGGGTGTGAGGGCTGGGGGGTGCGGCTGGGAATGAGGGGTTCGGGGTGTGGGAGAGGGCTTTGGGCTGGGGCAGGTGGTTGGGGTGCGGGAGGGGCTCAGGGGTCTGGGCTGGGGCCAGGGTTAAGGACTCATGAAAGCTCATGCTCCAAAACGTCTGTTAGTCTATAAGGTGCCACAGGACTCTTTGCTCTCTAATGAAAGGTGAGGTTCTCATGTAAACACTTGTCTCCAGGACCTGGGACTTTACGGAAAGCACCATATATTGTGACACTCACATTAAAATTGCAAGAGGTTGCAACCAGTTTGGGCTCAATCCTGCTCCCAGTGAAGTCAGTGTGAGCAAGAGCAGTCACTGTGCCACCAGCAGGGAGCACCTGAAGATGCCTTTGGTTGCTGCTTCCAAACACAACCGTAGCTGCTATAAGAATGTACTTTGCAAGGTAGGGGTTCCCAAGCATCTCTGCACAAAAATTAAGTGTCAGCCATTGGTAGGGTGCAAGCAAAGGAGTGTGGGGGATGTGACAGAAGAAGAGAACCTTAGCGGAGGATTGTTGCTCCTCTAGTATGGGTTGCAGGAGGCATGGTCCTGGGCATGCATCACAAGGTATGCCTATACTGCAACCAAAGATACGACTGTAGCATGTATAGACATACCTGAGCTAGCTTTGATCTTGCTAGCTCAAACAATAGCAGTGATGCCACAGGAGCTTGGGTGGCAGCATGGGCTCTGCTCAAGAATATAACCAGGGTACGGGAAAGATTGTACAACTCGTGCTGCCATGCCTTCATTGCTATTGTTATTCGAGCCAGCTAGGTCAAACCACATGCTGCAGTCACACCTTTGATTGCAGTGTATACGTACCCACAGAGGAAGTGCTTTTGGAGGAGGCTCAGGTCTGGCTGCAGAGAGTGAACTTGTAGCTTCTCCCCCTTCCACAATAACTCTCCTGCTGTCTCTCCCACTGCTTCAGCAGCCAGAGTTATGTTCAGGTAGTCTCTGCTAACTCCTCCAACCTGCATCAGTCCCTAGCTCTGCTATGCAACTTCCCAGACAAAGCTGAGATTTTCCCTATCAAAAAGAAAGGGCCTACAGGAACCTGCAAATTAACAACGTTACACTTCATTTTTTAAAATAGACCAAAAAAGGTCTATTCCTCACCAGAATCCTCGTTCATACAAAATGAAGTAAATGGTCTGGTCACACTTTACAAGTGGGTACCACTAATGGGAGTCAGCAAGGAAGGATGTGATATATGCATACTTAACCATGGTTACATAAAAGCTGCCAATTTAACATCCATTCTCACTCCCCAGCTGCATGATTGTGCGCTTGTTTGCCTGGGTAAAGGAGCTCACAGTAGCTTTAATGATATGTCTCGTTTTAGCTCAGGCCCAGGGTGACAAACCCACTCCAGTGAAATGGCTGTAATTCTAATTAGGCAGGATAGTACCAGTTCCCCATCCTCTTTAAAACTAGTCTCATGGTCACAGGTCAGAAACCTAAAACCCAAAGTCTGGGCCAGATCTTCATCTGGGATCAATCAGCCTTGCTCCATTGAAATCAAAGGGCCCTGTCCTGAGTGGTGACAATCACCCACAACTCCCATTAAAATCATAGAACCTCAGCACTCAGAAAGACCATGCCCTAAGTCTGCCTAGTGTCATCATTACACAATTGTTTCATCCTGAACGTGCTACCGAATGATCAGTGACAATCTGGAATCACGAGTGAGCAAGAGGAATGAGACATTTTTTCCAGTGGCAGTCATGGATTCTCCCCTTAGTCTCAAGTTTGGACTGATAAATGCAATTAAAACATAATGGAGAGAGCATTTAAACCTGCCTTTCTTAAAAAAATACTAAGCAGGAAAGCACCACGCTTTCTCTGATTGCATTCACTATATTGTATTCCATTCCAGAAGACATAACAGGATATGTTATCTCAAGGCCCATAAAAAAGAATTATAATTTTCAAAATACTTTAAAAAAAGTTAGCCAAGACTAATTGCACTGATTTATTTGCCCTAATGATAGGTATTGCATACGCAAATGTAAAATACTTAAACCAATGTAAATACATTAAGTGGAAATACAAAAACAAGGATTGCACGAAATTAACCTCCTGACTAACCCAGAGAGTAAGAGATTATTTGTGGCAGCCATTTATAAATTGCTTATGGCCCTTAAAATATGTTTACTATTTCACATTTTGTATTGACAAACTAGTCTGTCATACATGATCAGTGAGGTGACAAAAAGTAATCTAGTTTTCTTCCATTGGCTGCCCTCCCGGCAGCTAGGAGTTGCTGAAAGAAGAGGTTTCTAATGAGGGCTGGGCAACTTCTCCTTCTTTTATTGCCACATACTTTATTATTCCCTAATGCAAAGTCTCTCTCATAATTCTTCCCTTCCCCTCTCTCCACTTTGATCAAATTTTTAGCCATGGAGTTGTTCTTTAAATGGAGCCAATTAGCATATAAAGGATAACTTTTTCATTTAAGGGAATTTTAAACAATACAGATGCTGTGCCCACTGGAAATGAACTTGCTTTCATGGTTTCTTTGTATCAGGATTCCAGCAAAGTGGGTGATGATTAGCGGTGGTTTCCGTATGAAGGAGGGGTGTTTTTGTGAACCTATTTGAACAATTGTCACAGTTTGATTTAAAGATTCATTTTTCACTCTGCTAGATTTTAATGAGCATTTGATTAAAAAAACGCAACATACTGCTCTTTTTAAGTTCACTATATGTTTAATTGTGGTGGGCTGTGAATTTATTTTTTCCATCTGAGATAATAAGTGTTATATTTCTGGAGTCTGCAGATAGACAGATACACAGAGGGAACTGATGGAAACATGGCTGTCTACTGTGCTCCTGGGCTTCACAACGGAAACTAACACAAAAGTGAGGCTTTGCAAGGGTGGGGGAGACAGCACAGAGGTCCATGAACGTTTAAAGAGACAATAATTACATTCCATCACTCTACTTTAAAAAACTTTCCAAACACATATACATTATCGTTTGCATGTCTAACATGAAACACAATATAACCTAACTAAAAATTGTAGGTGGACTATCGCAGACTTGTAAATTATAAGGAATTATTCTGCTTGGAATAGCAGGTCACTAACTAAAAAATTTATAAGGTCATGCGCACAAGTAGTTTTCAGACTCTCTTGGGAGAATGTGGTGATGATGTTGTGGCAGTGTCTTGAACAAGAGGTACAGCTGGTACTGAATCTGGTACGAAAGTTTCTTCCACCAGATCATCAAAATTAGGAGTTATAAGGAGGGAGGTTCAACTGTAGGAACAAAAAGTCCTACTGGAACATTTCCAGACTTCAGTAGTAGTTGAGGCTACAACTGGTTCTCATGGTATTTCCATAAAATACCATCGGATAGTTTTACCATGAACGAAATAGGTCCCATGTATTTTACAAGCTCTCCAGGTACCCATTTAATTCCAGAACCACAGTTACAAATCAACACTAGTTTCTGACTTGAAAAAATGATGATGATTTTCATGTAATTGATCAATTTGCATAGCTTGGGATTTGGCTACATGTGAGTCAATATCAGGATGTAGCATGTCCCAGTAGTTGCGCAAAGATCATTTTAAAAAAAGAGTTACAGGTGACTCCTGGATGGTAGCATGTGTTGTGTTTCTGCTAATGACTCAGAATAGACTTCTTAGCTTTTAAGGTATACTTAAATAAAAGCATCCTGCTAGTCCATTTGTAGCAGGATGGTAAGGAGCTAAGTATATGTGCTGAATCCCATTTAAAGCTAGGAACCTTTGAAATTCTTCAGAACTGAATTGAGGTCCATTGTCCCTCACCAACTGTAACAGTAACCAAACTGGTTAAACAAGTATGAAGATGTCCAATGGTCTTAGTAGCTGAAGCAGAAGTTATTCTGAAAACTTCTGGCTATTTTGAATGGGCGCTGACTACAACCAAAAACATATAACCTTCTAAAGTCCAGTAAATTCCACATGACTACATATCAAGGACAGGTATCAAGGTATCAATACATCTGAGGCCCTAACTCATGGTGTAGACAAGCTGGGCCAGTATTATGCTGAATTTGCTGACATGTAGATGTGCCAAATAATGTTGGATACTTTCCTTCAATCACATACAAAAATAAAATGACTGATTGTCCATCTAGTTGCACTTTCACCTGGAGTATCCCTTTTGCAATTACCTTTTTTCCAGCATAAATCTTCAAAATTGTAGAAGTTTCTTCCAGAGGAACTTGTGATAAAGTCTGGTGATAAGTAGATGGAGAAATCTGTTAAGCAAGCAGTTTCAGCAGTCAAGCAAGAGGTTTCCTTCTGATTATTGATTAACCAGGTGTGTTTTTTTCCCCAGAGTTTGAAGACTTGAGGCCCTAACTGACATTCCTGAGGGCACATCCTGCTCTTCTAAAATGCATGTATCAGCAACTTCAACACAATTCTTATCAGGAAGGACATGGGGTCAAGCTGCCTTTGCTGTGGCACCCAACCCCCGCCCTCGCCCCCGCACACCTTGGTTAAGCTGAGGCTGCTGCATGGCCAATTTATGGCCAGCTGACTTGGCTGCTTTTAGCAATAAGCAATAGTGGTTTCAGGAACAATACCGTTTTGCCAAAATTTCCCCATACACTACTTCAACAGCCTTCTTCCATGCAAGCACTGATAGTCAATAACTTCTTCCAGATCTGATTACTGTGTCAGACAAACTGGTCATTCAGGGGGATCACTTAATGTTTGTCCAAACTGACAATGCTCTGACAACTACCCTAAAGCAGCAACAAACTGTGCTACCAACTCATCACTTCCTTGATGTCAATGATGAAATCAATATCATGCTGCTATTGTTGATGGGGTTGATGTTTATGCATCACTGCAGTAATTGTGGCACACATGGCAGTTCCAGGCACAGTTGGAGACAACAGGTGATGCAGCAATTTGTATCCCTTCAAACCCATCCCTGTCAGCAGGGTTGAAACTCGTCCCTCTCGAATGGTGTTGCAGGCTACAAATTGATCAAGGTATACCACCCATGAGTTGCAATTTTTGTCGAGCTCACTAACACCCAGATAAGGTGCCATTTCTCTGTTGACCTGTTGGACTTCAGGCCTCCTAGACACCTTTTGTTCCACAGGGAAATTCTTTTCTTTTCCCTTTTCACTGTGCACTTGACTATCTGTACTGGATTACCCTCTATTGCCTATGTGCTTATGCATTCCTTTGGATGTACTTGGTCTCCCTCTGCTGGCTATAGGCCTTCAGTGCAGGTTAAGGCTGTTTGCCTGCCTGCTTGTGCATGGTCAACAAAGGTGGCTATTGCTTCCACTTCACTGCTTTGCTTGTATAAGCTACAGGCAGCCATCTATTCCTGTGTTCTAGCTTTATTTGCCTACCTCCCCCTTTCTAGATGGGGGAGATAGGCAAATGTCTCACACTGTCTGTCATAAACATACAACTAAGGGTAGCATAAAATCCCTCTTTACCCTGTAAAGGGTTAATTTCTCTTTTACCTGTAAAGGGTGAAGAAGCTCAGATAACCTGCGTGGCACCTGACCAAAAGGACCAATAAGGGGAGAAGATACTTTCAGATATGTGGGGTAAGGTTTTTTGTCTGTTTCTCCCGGAGTCAACAAGGAACCAGGGCAGGAAAAATACATCTCCCTAAGCCATATCTAGACTAAGCATCTAATATTGCAGAAATAGTAAGTAATAGGAAAGAAATGCATTAGGCTATCTTTTGTTTTAGCTTGTGAATTTTATCTGTGCTAAGAGGGAGGTTTATCCTTGTTTTTGTAACTTTAAAGTTTTGCCTAGAGAGGAAATCCTCTGTTTTTGAATCTTTTGTTATTCTGTAAAGTACTTACCATCCTGATTTTACAGAGGTGATTCTTTTACCTTTTCTTTAATTAAAATTATTCTTTTAAGAACCCAATTGATTTTCCATTGTTCTTAAAATCCAAGGGTTTGGGTCTGTGTTCACCTGTACTAATAGATGAGGATATTATTCTCAAGACTTCCAGAGGAAAAGGGGTGCAGGGCTTAAGGAATATCTTGGGGGAATAGGACTCCAAGTGGTACTTTCCCTGATTCTTTGTCTAAATCACTTGGTGGTGGCAGCATACTGTTCAAGGCAAGGTGGAATTTCTGCCTTGGGAAAATTTTTAACCTAAGCTGGTAAAAATAAGCTTAGGTGGTCTTTCATGCAGGTCCCCACATCTGTACCCCAGAGTTTAGAGTGGGGAAGGAATCTTGACACTGTGCCGGCAGCAAAATCAGCAGTCTGTCACCTGGGTGAGTGCAGACGTCCGCTGTTGGGGTTCGCCCCTCTCTGGGGTGGCGGGGAGCCAGGCCACATCACTACACGCCACAGCAAACGACAGTTCTGGGCTCAGACCCTCAGGCAGAGGCTGAGCAAGCAGTTCAGTATTTTAAGCCCGGGCCCTGGGTCAGGGTGGGGCAACAAGCAACAGTTCAGGGCTCAGACCCTCAGGCAGGGGTTGAGCAAGCAGTTCAGTCTGTTAAGCCTGGGCCCTAGGTCAGGGCAGGGCTACAAACAATAGTGCAGGGCTCAGACCCTCAGGCAGGGGCTGAGCAAATAGTTCAGTATACAAGCCTAGGCTCCTGGGCCTGAGCGTCGGGTGAGGGGGAGATTGCCACCCCTGAGTGGAGTGGCAGGGGGGACGCAGGCCCGCCCACTCCTCTGCGTCCCAGCCCAGGACCCTAACAGCAGCAGGCAGCCTGCTGCTGTATCAGTGGGGATCCTGGCTGCAACACACTGACATTGGCTCGGGGTGTGCTGCAGCCAGACTAGGGTCGGCTGCCCCCGGGCTACTTCCAGACTCCCCCTCGGGGCCTACCTGGATCCTGGGGTCGTCCTCCACAGGGTCCAGGTACATGGGTTCATCATGGCCAGGGCTGGGTGGTAGGTCTGGCAACGCCTCTGGAAAGTCGGCCCAGGGGAGCTCCGGCGGCTCTTCCGGGTAGCAGGCGCGGGGGAGCTCCGGCAGCTCTTCCGGGTAGCAGGCGCGGGGGAGCTCCAGCGGCTCTTCCAGGTAGCAGGCGTGGGGGAGCTCCGGCAGCTCTTCCGGGTAGCAGGCGCCGGGGAGCTCCGGCAGCTCTTCCAGGTAGCAGGCGCGGGGGAGCTCCGGCGGCTCTTCCGGGTAGCAGGCGCGGGGGAGCTCCGGCGGCTCTTCCGGGTAGCAGGCGCGGGGGAGCTCCAGCGGCTCTTCCAGGTAGCAGGCGCGGGGGAGCTCCGGCAGCTCTTCCAGGTAGCAGGCGCGGGGGAGCTCCGGCAGCTCCTCCGGGTAGCAGGCTCAGGGGAGCTCTGGCGGCTCCTCTGGGTAGCAGGCACAGGGGAGCTCAGGCCACTCTAGGCGGCTACCCTGGGTCGCAGGAGTCTCCCAGTCCCGAACTCCCTGAGGGACGTCGGCTCACTCCGGCTTCTGGGGCTTAACTGAACTCTGAGGGCCCACCTTTATAGTTCCAGGTCGGCGCCTGACCCTTTGCGGGGTGGGCTCAGAGCTCTTTAGCTCCGCCCAGTCTGGCCTCCGGCTGGGCTCTTCCTCCTCTAGGGCAGCTGGGAGCCAGGCCGCCTCACTACAGTGAGCTTCAGTCCCCTTTTATTATAGCATTATTTGCTTACTTTGTCTTCTTGTTGTTCAGGCAATGGGAGCAATGGACACTCATGGGACAGAAGGTCCTCTCTGCCAATGTTATATTTCTGGAGCCAGCAAAGGAGGTAGCTGATATAAACACAGCTGTCTGGTGTGCTTGCTTTATTGTTCTGGCTGCAAAACTGAAACTAACACAAAAATGAGGCTTTTCACTGGGGATCATGGGGTGAGCATAGAGCCCCTGAACATTTAAAGTGACAGGACATCAAAATAAACAATGCTAGAAACAAAAAATAAACCAGCCCCATCCACCTTTTAACTTCTTTACAGTTTTCTAGTTCTTACCTCACCTTTACATATTTCACAAACTTTTGATGGTAAATAAGGCCAATTTTCTATATTAAGACAACCCTGGGATTGGCAAAACTTGGTGAAAAATATTTAGTGACATTTTCAATTGGAATTTTTAGCCAGCTGATTTCACACACATTATTATATTTAATTTGAGGGGAAATAAAACTGTTTTGCAGTAAGACATATAAATAGTGAAAAGCCCTTTTCACCCTCCCCCACCTCTCCACTTGCACGCTCCTGGTTTTCTGTTAAATGTTGTTTTCCACAGTAAACATCTGAAAATATATAGAATTTAAAATAGATAGAGGCACATTTACAGTGTGAGTATCATCCGCACCTTTTTGTAGACAAATGATTTGTGATTTGCCAAAGAGATGCTCTGATCTAGGCCCATGAGGTATATCCCAACAGTTTAATCTGCATATTCCTTTTCATTATTTTATAAATGTGGAATTTCAGATTATATGTTCATTACATACAGATAAATAATATGTGAGACGGAAGGTATGTCTAGTCAGATTTAAAAGTCCTCAAACCAGTTTGAAAAGGGCTGAGTGCTCAGTAATAAGCAACATATTAAGACAAACAATTGCCTCAGGCTAGAATTACAGTGCATAAAGAAGTCAATCACTTATTTTTGAACAACTCGGTCCTGCTCCATTGAAGTCAGTAGTTAATCTTACATTGATTATAATGAGTTCCTGATCTTTCCCACAGCACTTTCCACTCTTTCGCTGTCACCACCATCCTACCAATCATTCCAGACGGTTATCTGACTTTATCTGAGGTTCTCCCCACTCCTTTGACTACACCTCAGACAATTGTCTAAATCTTGCCTGTACTATATCCCCAAGATTAGACCTTGCCTCTCTGCTCATGCTGCCAAAATTCTGTTCAAGCTCTGATCATCTCACACCTTGACTGTGCATGGCCTTGATGCTTCCGAACTTGGTCCTTCTGAAGTCCATTCAAAATTCTCCTGCAAAAATCTCCGTCGCTTGTCACATTTTCACTCATTATTTCCCTTTTAAATTCCTTCATTGTCCCCCATCTTCTACCAAATCAAATGCAAACTTCTTTTCCTTACTGTTAAAACCCTCAACAATTTAGCCTTTACCTATTATCTCAGTGTAAGGCTGACTCCTGCCTTCACTTCACCAATAATGCCAGCCTCTATCTGATCAACAGGAGAGAATATTTTAATAATTTTGAAATTATTTTAAAAGGTAACAATTCTTTTCAGAGCTTTATTTTAGAGATCTTTGTCTGAATTATTTTTACTAGTGCTCAAAATTCTTCTATGTTGTAGTTCAAGTAATGAGCAGAGACCATTTTTATGACGCTTTATGCAGATAGCAAAGGTGGGATCATTGAACTTTATATTGCTTTATATTTATTACCTCTGTTACCATTGCTGTTCTCTACAGTCAATAAATGCCCTATTTTATACAAACAAACAAACATGCATAAACCTGTTGACTGCTTTTGTTCCAATTTTCCATTCTGATTAGAAGTGCATGATAGGATCTACAAACATAATCCAACATATTTTTAATCTGAAATATATGTATCAGTTCCCTCTTCCTGCTAAAACTAATACTATTTGGGAAGGGCATGTCTGAAACAGAGACTTTGGAATGGTGGTATATGTATTTATTTATTCTTATCCTTCTTGTCATGTTAGGCTACTATATGACATGATTAATATGGTTCCCCTGCCGTGGAAAATGAAGATGACTTTTCTTTAAAATGGACATGTGAATGCACTACAAATGACTCTTAGCAGTATAAAACACTTCAATGTCCATAATAAATGCTGTCAACATTATCTCTTGTAAACATATGTAAGTAAGAAGAACCTTTTTCATGGTTGCAGCACTGCAAATAAAAATTCTGAAAAAAAAATTGACACTTTTTTCATTTCATAAATTGATTCCATAGAACTGTTCTATAATTTTTTATTCGTTTAAAGCTATCTTCTTGTAACATGCTCCTTATCAGCAAATTTTCTACTTTTAAAGAAGGCATTAACATGCAACTCTATAACTGATAGTATGGTCCAATCCTGCCACTTGCTGAATCCCCCACTGAAATTATAAATTGAACTGATAAGAGTTTGAATGGGAGTTGAGGGCACTCAGACTCTTGCAGGTTTGGTCCTATAAGGCAAAATCTCTCTCACTTTCTTTGGTATTCTGAGTATAATTTTATTGTTACAAAGAAGCATCTATAGCTTTGATAATCTCTTTGAAGATGGGTTTTTAAGCCTATTTTTTAAAGATTACATAATAAAATTACAAACTGTTGAAAAAGCAAGAATTTAAATAATTATTTAAATATATTGTATGAAAACAATGAAATATATGAACAACTTTGATCAGATTTTTTTAAAAAATCTTTTAAATGCCAGTTCTTAATCTTTCAAGAGAAAGCTGAATTGGTGTCCCTTCTCCAGGTTATATAAAATGTGCTATATTACAATACACACATCATATTAGAATACAACTCCCACATAAGAATACTACTATCATCTTCATAGAGGAAAATTATGCCCTTAACAGGTTATCCACCACTGGCACTGTTAATTTACTGCATGAGTGGGCATGGAAATTATTCAATACCAATAAGTGTAAGAAAAACAATTGCTTAATGGATGGACCATATGCCTCACTCACTGTAAGTGAACAATAAATTAGTCTCAGTGGAAAGCAAAATTCAATATATATGAGAATGTGAAATGTTTAAAGCAGTAGGTAACAGTGAGAGCAATTAAACATTAGCAAACTTTCACCATATTACTAACAAATTTCACAGGATAGTCAATGTGGTATTTAGTCCATAAAGTTTAACCCCTTTTTGTTGACTTATCTACAGCCTGTGCTGTGGTGCTAATGCATTTTGCATCAGCAACGCTCCTATATCAAGTTATGTGTCAACTTCTCACAATGAGAGGCTAACGTGAAGATTTTCACATTTTTCAGTTAACATACAGCTTTTTACACTATTTTAAACATATTATTTGCATTCAAATAAATAGCTTTGGGAAAGACAGAACGCTAACACTGGGTATGTAAAGATTACAGCAAGGAGAGTGGAAATAAGATGTATGATTTAAGATACCTGTGAAAATACTGAGCAGAGTCTAATTCAGTGATACCCAGTCTGAGGCTCTACAGTTGCATGTTTTGAATATAATTCACAAAGGTGATCATCCTGTAGTTCTGCCTGCCACACATGAGGCAGCTCAGATATCATTGAGGAAACAGATGATGGAATCCAAGATTCTTTCCCATACCTTCAAAGAGCTGGAAAGGGGAAGAATAAATAATGAAGGCAGCAGGAGGGGTGAGGAGGAGGAGGAGGAGCTAAGAGTAGAGGAGCTGTAAAAGTGGCAAATAGGGTTGCTAAGAACTACAAACCAATACCTAATTGATGTACTGACATTACGTTCATGGCATTGCACCAATAGTACATAATGATGTTGAGCTGCAATAATGTTATGCCAGAATTATTTTGTGGATCTCTTTTTATTGCCATTCATTGGCACAATAGCTTCCAAAAACTGGTGATCATTGTCAAGAGCCATTGGCAAAACAGGCATGCAAATAACCACACCACACCTAAAGTGGGAGGGGAAGTTGTCCAGGCTTGCCAGAGGAAGGCAGTAGTAGTTCTGGAACAGCCTTCCAAGGGGAAGAGTGGGGGCAAAAAACATATATGGATTCAAGACTAAGCTTGATAAGTTTATGGAGGGGATGGTATGATGGGATAGCCTAATTTTGGCAATTAATTGATCTTTGATTATTAGCAGGTAAATATGCCCAATGGTCTGTGATGGGATGTTAGATGGGATGGGATCTAGTTATTACAAAGATTTCTTTCCTGGATGCTGGCTGGTGAGTCTTGCCCACGTGCTCAGGGTTTAACTGATCGCCATATTAGGGGTCGGGAAGGAATTTTCCTCCAGGGCAGATTGGCAGAGGCCCTGGAGGTTTTTTGCCTTCCTTTGCAGCATGGAGCACGGGTCACTTGCGGGAGGATTCTCTGCACCATGAGGTCTTTAAACCATGATTTGAGGACTTCAGTAACTCAGACATAGGTTAGGGTTTGTTACAGGAATGGGTGGGTGAGATTCTGTGGCCTGCATTGGTCAGACTAGATGATCATAATGGTCCCTTCTGACCTTAAAGTCTATGAGTCTATACCTTATGGCGGCGGGGGTGGGGCAGGGAATAGAAGGTCAGAAACTGCTACAAAAAGGTGGGGGGTGGTCAGCTTTGGAGTGCTGATGACTCACCCACTGGGAATGTAAGGGGTGGAATGCTTTAAAGGTACAAGCCCTGGCATTGGAAACCCCTTTCTCTATGCAGTAGGCAAGGCAGCAGCAGGCAGCAGAGAATCCAGCCACGCGAGCTAGCATGGCTCCATGTGGTCGCAGGGACTCCCCCTTTCTCCAGAGTGGGACAGACACAGTCAGGGTAGAAGAAGCTCATAGGGAGGGTGAGTCAGCTAGTGCAATTGATCAGCATCAGATCAGATCGCCAGGCATTGGAAGCGGGCTGAGGGTGGGAGGTAGTTTAGCTCCCTCTTGTTCCAACCCTGCTGTTATCGGAGGCATTGGGAATCAATTGGCTTTCACTTCATTCCTGCTGTGGCCATATTAGCACTGAGAAAAATGTACCTGGGGGGGGGCAGGATGGTGGAGGTAAAAAACACTGCACAGGACAGTTCTAATGGTAAATGGTAGCGCAGAGGTGGACTCATCACACCAGGGACAAGAGGTTGTTACCACAAGCCCATTGTGGTGTGTTAGATCACCCAGGGCAGTCTTCAGGGGAAGGGGATGCTCCAGGGGAAGCAATCACACATGCAGGTGAGCAGGCTGTGTTTGCTGGTGGGTTAGTCAACAGCCATTTGCAGCACACGGTCAGTGAGGTTGTTTCTGAGGTTGTTTTCACAGCACTGCAGGGCTTCCAGAGTGTACTGTAACCAGGATGTTCTTCTACATGGAACCCAGGAGATGGGGGTGAGGCTGATTCCAGATGTGAGTGTGCTCTGCAACAGAGGTTAGGGAGACAGGTGGCACAGGTGATATCCTGCCTTGCAGTGTGGCGATGGGTGGTGGTTGCAGGAGCCTCAGGGAGGTGCGAGGTCCAGGCTCAAATTGTCCCCCTCAGAGTTTGCTTGAGGGGGATGGGAGAGGTCTTTGCAGGGTATAAATAGGCCGGATATAGGAATGAGAGTCCCAGAATCCATATTAGACCCATCTGGAGTGTACGCCCCTGCTGAGGACATTAATGGTGTTGGGCAGCTGCCGCAAGCTAATCTGCAGTTCTTGCAAAAACTTCAGGCACCTGTGGTGAGGGGTCTGGTCTGGGTTCCAGGGAAGGCCCAGCATGGGCACAAGTTTGGGAGTTGGGAGACAGGCAGGTGGGGCAAAGCCCCTGCATGGGTGTGGGGGGGAGCAGTGTGAATGAAACCCTTGGGCACATTTCAATTCATTGGTCATTAAGATATATAACCTCCTGGGACAGCGTTGAGCTTCCTGGTGGGGCTGTGGGGGAAAAGGGCTGAGGAGGCCCCATCAGTCAGTCCGAGTACAGTTATGAAAGAGTGGCTGACCCAATGGGAGTTCACCTACTCAGTACAACTAAGGATAAAATTCTGAGAGGGGAATATGTGGACATATTATCCCTCTTGCACAAAGAGGTGTTGACAGAGAGTAAGCTGGGACAAAGCACACAGAATAGAGAATTACCTGAGCAACCAAGGGTGCCTAGAATGTGGAGAAATTGGGAGGTTGCTTTCCTTATCTAAGCAGGTGTTATAGCACAGGCTTACCCAGAGAGAAGGCCAGCCATGTGTAAGTATATGGATATAATCAGTCAGGCATATAATATGTTTGGAGGCATGTCTTGGTTTAATTATGACAAGCACTTTCAATTAAGGGCAGCAGCACAAACTGGGATCCGGTGGGACATACCTCATCACTCACTGTGGTTGGAGTGGATGACTCTGCAGGGACGAAGTATTCACAAGGAGAGTGGCCTATTCCTTCCACTACAAGCTCAGGAGGGGCACGAGTCACATAATAATATTTCCTGGGCATTTAGTTACAATGGTTGTTTTTGCTCACCTGTAAATTCAAGCATATGTGCGAGATATGCTTTGCAACCCATTTTGCCCATTCTTGCCAGAGCGGTAGGGGACGGTCACAAGGGGAAAACAGGATTGAGGATGGGTTGAGTGCCAACGGCAGGTTTGGCTCAGCTGAAGCAGCTCATGGGGTGCAGAATAGGGGAGAAAGGCAAGCTGGGGGTGGTCCAAAGGGCATGGGTATCATTGGCAGTTAGACTTACGGTGTTAAGGGTTTCCTATGGGATTACCCTAATAAAGCACACGTGGCATATTTGCGTGAGGGGGATTACTGTGGGATTTCAGCTCCCTTTTTCATGGAATAGAACCCATGTAATGTCAAAAGAGGCAGGGTAGGGTGACAGGGCCAATTAACTAATTATCTATAGGGAACCCTAAGTGTTTCCTTCCTGGGTTCAGTCCCCAACAGCAGCCCAGGGGACTATCGATTAATACATCATCTTTCATACCCATGAGGCAGCTCTGTTAATGGTGGAACAGACTACATGCCCTGGCAAAACATTTGGGGGTACCCTTTGCAGAAGACAAAACAGAGGGCCCTTCCACTACATTAGCATACCTGAGGATTGAACGGTACACAAGGCAGGCATATTACAGTTTCCTCTGGATAAAAGGATGTGTTTCTGGTGTGACAACATGGCAATGGTACATGTTATCATGTACCTGTGCAGGTATTTCATAGGGAAGGCATCCAGTGACCAGATAACTGGCCTGGTAAAGAACTTTAAAAGGAGATACTGGTTAATGGAATGGAACAGTGTGTGTCTGGGGGTGGGGGTGGGGGTTGAGGCTCTGGATGGTATGGGCCCAGCAATGAATGTGCTGGAGGGACCTCAATGAAAAAAGAGAGGGAGCTGGGGGAAGCCTCCCACCCCCAGGTAATTAAGGAATAAACAGGGGGTTACCTGCACTGTACACTTATATCTGCTGCGTAGTCCAAGACATCTAATAATAAAGTTGCAGCCTGATTAAACCCATTTCTGAGTAGAATAAGAGTAAGCGTCTTCTGTCCTTCTTTCGGGGTAGCCGGACAATGAAAGCACAGAAAACATTAAGGAAAATGTTGCTTTATGGATTGTGTTGCAAAGGCATGAGGCAAGCAGTAAGAATGATGTGATAGGGCTCTCTTCTTCCTGGAGATAAAATATTACACTTCTTCGCAAAGTAATTATTTTTTACTTTAAGGAAGATACGGGAGTCCTCGGCCTATACACGCAAGCCAAAAAAGGTGCTTCGTTCAATCAAGTTAGCTGAATGTGATTGAAAAGCTCTCTGAGCACCCATGGAGATGCATTTTAACACCCTTATAGTCACACTAATGCTTTGGTTACAACATGAGCAAATTTGATTGAAAAAAGCACCTTTCTTACCCAAACACCTTGAGAGTTAATTGCCAAAACTTAATCTCAGAGAGATGCATCAGAGTGACTATTGATCTTTTCTCTATTTGGAGTATTAACTCACAGAGTAAAGGAGATTTCTAGTTTTGGTTGTAGAATGGGTGACTCTGCTATATAAAAGAATTAGAATAAAGAAAATACAGACAGAAAATGTCAGAGTTAACCTTGTTCCCAAATACAAATGGAGATAAAGTATGTCAAAGGCAAACAAAAAGGATGTGCACATACATAACACTTGACAAAAGTTTCAGGAGCAACAGGCAAGTAGGCGGGAATGATAAGGGCTGAGTAAGGTAGGAGATGGCAGAGTCTACAGTCACACTGTAACATAAACCAAATAAACAAAAAAGTTAAAATCCTCCTAAATAATAGCAAAAGCCATGGAACTAACAAGCCAACAACAAACATTCCGTCACTTTGTTTTGCTGTGTAGTCCTTTCCCCTTCAGTAGTTCCATTGAAATCACTGACAGCCTAAATACTCCTCATTGTGAGTAAGGGAGACAGAACTGGATCCATAGGTTGTAAACTCTTCTAGGCACGGACTTTGTCATGTGTCAAAGGCTCACAGAAAGAATCACTTTTTCCCAACACTGAACAAGGAACTTTATTAGAACAAGAAAAATAGGTTTTTCACTTCAGGTACTCTGTCTCTCTCACATTTTCTGCTTTACTGTAGATCTTTTGCTCAGAACTTTCTCCATCTCTGCTACTGCATTTCCAAAAAAACAGCACACACAGCCGCATAGAGAGACACCATGGGCACTTTTGGATCACTCAATATACACTAACAACAACAGTGTGCAGTTGCTTGCTGATATAGAGATAGCAATTTTTACTGCTGCAATACCAAATCAGCTTTAGTGATGTACATTTAAGAGCAGCAGCAAATATGAAATTATTATGCCAGAGAAAAATATAACACTGTGTTGCCTGACACTGCTAGTAATGTTCTGCTTATTACTGGCAGTTGAGAGATGACAAAGTAGCATCATCTCCCTACTTCCACAAGATTGCCATATCTAGAACATCTGAAAGAGAGACTGAAGAGGAAAGACATGGGAAAGACACACATAAGTGAACACGACCAGGAGGAATTTAAAAATAATGTCAGCTAAAAAGGAAAAAAAAAAAGGAAGCACTACAAATTACAGCAAATTGATGCTTGCTGGTGCCTATGGATGTACAATCTAGTGACATATCCAATCTAGTGACACTAATATGATACATCCTTGCTTCCTATTAAGATTCAAAGTGCTTCACAGTATAGGTCTATCCTCTGATTATGCACGGTGTGTGATATTTTCTGTGCTTACTTCTCCTGATAACTTCCTCCCACCCTTTTTGTCTTTCAGCACTTGAAAGTGCTATTTTGGGAGTTTTGATGCTCACAGCATGTGTTTCCCTTTCTTCTTTTTTTGCTGACATACACCAGTGTGGAGCAGAACTTGCATCACACTCCGTAACCGAAATCCTGCTTTGAATGCAGTAGCCATTTAGGAATTTTGTTCGCACTATTCACCTCTGTATCACAATAGTTGAGCATAGAAGGTAACCCCCCCAAGGTCATCAATTCCAGTCCTCCACAGCTGCTGCATGTTATCGCATATAGTACTCCCCTTTCAACACTGGCAACATCACTGGCTTCCATGCTTGGAGCAACTTGACATTTTCTAGCATTTTGCTTTGACTCTTGCTCAGCCTTCATCATGAGCATAAGAGCTAAAGTTATGAGCTTGGAGGAAATAATTTGGTGCAGACAGCTTGCTATAGATCTCATGTTTCTATGTTCATGGCTTTTATTCACAAGGGAGATCATGGGGTAAATGTCGACTTTCTTCCACTAGTGAATGATGTAGAGGAACGTGCTTTCCCTCACTAGAGCAATGCCAAGACAACTCTAACAAAATGAAGCAATTGATAACCTGCCAATCAACAGTCAACACATCAGGGCTACGCTGAGATCTCTTAGATGTTTCCCATTGATTTTAATCTGTTCCTTAGAAAATACATAATAAATATATGTAACTGGGAAGTTTTACACTTCATAGCTTCTGCAGGCTAAACTCACTGTATACAACAGGAACTCTCTGTATTTTTGGCTATCCTCCATCTCCATCTATTTCATGCACTTTCTGCATCCCTCTTCATGCCAGGGACTGTGTGTGTCTCTCATTCTCCCCTCCACCACACGCCAGGAACTGTATGTGCCCCCTCATTTCTCCTTTTCCCCCTTCCCCACCATGGCAGGGTGTGATAAATGAAAGGAGGAGGGGGTAGCTCCCTTTTATGGACACCCAGATAGCCAGTAGCTATAAAATCCTCTTTGAAGCTATTCTCTACTTGCTCTACCTGTAAAGGGTTAAAAAGTCTCACTGCTATGCAAAGGTAAAAGGAAGTGAGTGGGCATCTGGTCAAAAGAGCCAATGGGAAGGCTAGAGCTTTCTAAAATTGAAACAAGACTCCCCTTTTGTCTGTCTGTTGTTGTTCTCCTGGGGAGAGGCATACAGGACAGCAGTTATGCTGTATGAAGTTTGGGTCAGGTATGAAAAAATCATCAGTATCATACTTAAAACTACTCATGTAAAACCCGAGATACGTAAGTAGATCAGGAAATGTCTAGGAAGATGCAATTTGGTTTATACCTTTTATTTCATTATGTCTTGCGGATTTCTCTGTGCTAACCCCAGGTGCTTTTGTTTTGCTTGTAACCTTTAAGCTGGACCTCAAGAAAGCTATTCTTGATGCTTAATCCTTGAAGCTGCTCTTTTAAAATCTAGCAATAGCCTGACATTCCCAAAAGTATTTTCTTTCTTTTTTTTAATTAATAAAATTTACCTTTTTTTTAACAGAATTGGATTTTTGTATCTTAAGATATTTGTGCACATGTTGTTTAATTAGCTAGTGGCAACAGATTGTTTCCCTTTTCCCTCCTCTTTTTCAGCTCTTCCCCAGAATGGAGTGAAAGGGTTTGAGGGTATCCCACAGGGAAGAATTTCAAAGTGCACCTTCCTGGGCTCTCAAAGGGGTTCTGCACTTGAGTGGTGTCAGCATCTACCAATCCAAGGCCAGAGAAAAGCTTTAACCTTTGGAGTTTAATACAAGCCTGGAGTGGCCAGCACTAATTTTTAGAATCCTTGCGAGCCCCCATGTTCTGTACTCAAAGTGCCAGAGTGGAGAATTAGCCTTGACACAGGGGCTCTGTGTACTCCCTCTTCTTCCCTCCATATTATGGTCCCACATTCTGCCTCCTGCCAGGGGCTCTGTGTTTCCCCTATGTTCCCCTCACCACATACAAATGTCCCCCATTCTCCCTCTCATATGAAGAGTTCTGTGTGCTCCCTATTCCCCCATTTTCTTCCTTTTCCCCACAACATAGTTCCCCATTTCACCTTCTACATCTGGCAGCGGCTCTGTATGCATCCCATTCCTCCACTGACTTGTCATGGTCTTTCTCATTGACAAATACACTTGGGTTTTAAACAGTGCCATAATTTAAAGCAACCTGTAACTATAATCTGAAGATAAGAGCAGCATCCTTAGAAAATATCCAGAAAAGCTTCAGCAAAGTCTGACTCCCCAATTCTGAGTTGTAAGATGCAATATTGATTAGCTAGATCTAAATTATCCAGACATACAAATGTATTTAGTTATTCAAGAAACAATTTATGATACTAATATATTCATGCAGACTTGTCTTCAATGAGATATTAATACTGAAATTTATTCTAAATATGATAGTAAATATATTTGTTATATTAACATAAATTATTTATGAACATTGGCTTATTGATATATCGTAATTAATTTACATTGAACTGTTTACATTCAGCTCACATTGGTAAAATTGAATAAAATATTCATATCAATACAATAATTAATCCATTAAGCATTTACAATTAAATTGAAAACAATCCTTCACTTATTTATAAAATATAAAGTAAAATAAAAACAAAAAGCAGACTAAAGCAGTGAGAAGTTGATAACAAACTAGCAAATGAAAATCATTCTACCATATTTAGAATAACCTAAAGTAGAAAATTGTATCTTGACTACAAGAAATGTAGAAACACATAAATTACTCAGACCTTAAGGTGCTCAGGCACCATCGTGATGAGTCAGACTAGACTAATATCCAAACTCTCTGTTAATTTATTATAGAAAATTTCAGAAAATTCAACAGCAAAAAAAACTATTCTAGTGATAAGTAGAAATATCGTGAATGTTTTGTCTGTTATTTGGTGGCTAGAGCCTAGACAAGATGTAGCCAATTAAAGAACCCCTCTTCCAACCCTCCATCATCAGTGAGAGTTGAGATTTTAAGTAGGACTCTTGCAGTATGCAGCAGATTCACCGAGAGACGCAAAAGGAACTGTCCTTCTGTCGAGTCCATGGCAGTCATGAGGCTAAGCTTGTCTCCTGTAGAAGTTCCTCTTTGTATACACGTTGTTATTTTAAGATTTCAGTATATCCTCCAACACAATTATAAAATTTAGTAGGAATTAAATTAATAAAATTCTATAGAAATTAAATGGGTTTATAGAAATAAATCTACAACTTTGTAGAAGTTCGATTTTTTAAAACATCCTATAGCTGTTTAGGTTTGTTTTAATAGATAATTAAGTCTCTGCGTTTGAATTCTATAGGTTGGTTAAAAAGTTATATAGAAAGCTTTTTATCCTGAATTGAATTCTGCATTTTCCTAAAAGAAGAGATTGTTGCCATTACCATCCTTACTTACCTGTGGCAAGGGTGAAGCTCTGGCCCATCCAATATATATCGCTTTCCCTCTGCTGCAGGTACTTCTGGAATAGCAAATCCTTAATCAGTGGCAGTTGTGCCATTAATTATCTGTTAATGTTGTACTTCATTAAATGGTGCAATTGGATTTGTACAAGTCTTATGTTCTGTAAGCAGTTCTGGAAATGATAGTTTAGTTTTCAGCAAAGGGATCAGTACAAATGACAAGAAATCACTATGTTACTCATAGACCAGTAGCTATAAATAAGAAGGGTAAACTTTAAAATAATATTAAACTACCTTGATTTAGAATCTGGTTATTTTAATGTACTGTTTTCATAATTCAAACTGTAGTACCTAATATTACCCTAGGATCTGTCTGTCCCAGCCAGGGGTGAAAGTAAGTTAAAGGACTTACTATTACACTGGAGTCCTGAAAAAGGGTGTGAGCTCAACCAGAAGAGGCGTGGCCTCTTGCTGTGGCTGGGAGCCCCAGGGCCTTTAAATCACCCCCAAAGCTACCAGCTGCAGAGGCAGCTGGGAGCTCAGGGGCGATTTAAAGGGCCTGTGGCTCTGGCTGCCACTACCGCAGCTGAGCTCTGGCCCCTTTAAATTGCCAATGGAGCCCTATCGCCACTACCCCAGGGCTCTGGTGGTGATTTAAAGGGCCTGGGGCTCCGGCTGCTGCAGGGAGCCCCAGGCCCTTTAAAGCGCTGCCCGAGCCTGGCTGCCAGAGACCCAGGGTTGCGGCGGCAGGCCTTGGGAGGCACTTTAAAGGGCTGGGGCTCACCGCAGCGGCAGGAGCCCCCAGCCCTTTAAATCGCCATGCTGGATCGGACTGGCTTCCCCAGGTTGCCAATTTAAAGGGTCTGAGGCTCCCTGCAGCAGCTGGAGCCCAGGGCCCTTTAAATCGCCTCCCGAGCCCTGCTGCCGCTATCCTGAGGCTGCGGCAGCTGGGCTCCATTGGCGATTTAAAGGGCCTGGGGCTCCAGCTGCTCCAAGTGTACCGGCTTACTTTCACCTCTGGTCCCAGCCCCACCAATAAGGATAAAAAAAGTCTTTCCAGGATTGTGTGAACTGAATTTATTATTAAATGATCACTAATATATAATTACAATCTGTAACTATTATCCACTGTGGAGTAGGTTGTACACAAGTAAGGCTATGATTTATCATGGGTATTTTTAGTAAAAGTCATGGACAGGGCGCGGGCAATAAACAGAAAGTCACGGCCCATGACCAGTCCATGACTTGTGCTATAAATATCCCTAACTAAATCTTAGATGCTGGGTGGTGGTGGAGAGCGCTCCAGCAGATGCTGATGCTGCTCCTGGGAAGGGGGGGAAGTCCGGATCCCCACTGCTGCTGCTATTCCAATTGGGGGGAAGCCTGGGGCCCTGCTACTGCTTCCAGACCTCTGCTCCAGGGCAGCATCTGGCACTAGCTGCCTGGGGCCACCTGAGCAGCAGCCGATGCAGCTGGCCCCAGGGCTGCCAAGCAGTAGGCAGTATGGCTGGCCCTGGAAAAAGAAGTTATGGAGGTTCCAGAAAGTCACAGAATCCATGACTTTCATGACCTCAATGAAGGACCGTCAGCCTTATTTATAAGCAATCTGGTCATGTATAAACAGTATGTCTCAGAGACTACCCTCAGGGAACATCCAGACTATTCGCCGTATCGGCAGGTAGTGATCGATTTATCGGGGATCGATATATCGCATCTCATCTAGACGTGATATATTGATCCCCGAACATGCTCCCCGTTGACTTTGGAACTCCACCAGAGCGAACGGCGGTAGCAGAGTCGGCGGGAGAGCCGCGGATGTCGATCCCACACAGTGAGGACGGGAGGTAAGTCGGAATAAGATACTTCGTTGCATATCTTACATCGACACCCCCCCCAGTGTAGACCAGGCCTTAGAGTCACAAGTCCTTCCAGGGCTCCCTTGTTGACCTGGGAGAGAATAATTTGTGACCTTTCACATACTTCCCATCTTCCATTTACCCAGCCAGTCCTGCTGTTTACTGGGAGGAAAAGCCATACTTCCACCTACTACTATCCCTCTCCACTCACTGTTCACCCTTTAGACCAGGTATGGGAAAACATTTTGGCCTGAGGACCACATCTCGGTTGGGAAATTGCATGTAGGGCTGGGGCAGGGGGTTGGGGTGTGGGAGGGAGTGTGGGGTGTAGGAGGGGGTGTGGTGTGCAGGAAGGGGCTCAGGGCAAGGGATTGGGGCTCAGAAGGTGGTGCGGAGTGCAGGAGGATGCTCAGTGCAGGGGTGCAGGGAAGGGTGTGGACTGTGGGAGGCAGCTCAGGGCAGGGTGTTGGGGTGCAGAAGGGGTGTGGGGTGTGGTGGGGGCTCAAGGCAGGTGGTTGGGGTGCAGGAAGGGTGTAGCAAGGGGCTCAGGGCAAGGGGTTGGGGGCTCAGGGCAGGGGTGCAGGAAGGGTGCAGGGTTCAGCAAGGGGCTCAAGTTAGGGGGTTGGGTGCAGGAGGGGTGCAGCAGAGGGTTGGGGTTTGGGTTGCAGCAGGTGTTCGGGCTGAAGGCTCTGGACTGGCACGACTTACATGGAGCAGCTCCAATGTAGCATTGGCACACACCGGGGCCAGGCTGCCTGGCCCCACACCATGTCCCTGTGGCCCCTGGGAGAGGCAGGGAAGAGGGCTCCACAAGCTGCCCTCCCCTGCAGGTACCTTCCCCAAAGCTCCCATTGGCCGCGGTTCCCCACTCCAGGCCAATGGGATCTGTGGGGAGTGGTGCCTGCATGTGAGGACAGCACACAGAGCCCTCTTCTCGCCTCTCCCAGGGGCTGCAGGGACGTTGTGTTGGCCACTTCTGGGAGCAGTGCGGAACCCACGGCGCCAGGGGGGTGGCAATCCTGTGGGCCAGCTCCAAAGCCCTGACAGGCTGGATCCGGCCTGTGGATCTTAGTTTGCCCACCCCTGCTTTAGACCTACTACAGGAGCATCTGGGGAAGAGTTCTTGGGTTCCCTATATACTGGGAACCATGATCTGGGAAGTCCTGATGGACCTGCAAAGTAGTGGGGAATCCTTTAGTCCCTGCATAGCTATATCAGGCTGCCCACAATCTAGACCTGATATAGCTATGCAGGGAATAAAATATATACATAAAAATACAAAATATTGGAGAATCCGTTATTCCCTGCATATATATATATATAGATAGATATTGATAGATGTGCAGGGAATAAAGGATATATCTCCTTTATTATATATATCCTTTATTAGAGTTAGATATCTATATCTATATATTATCTAAATATCAAATATATTATATAAACTTGATCATGCAAAAACCATGATCATGCAAAATAAGATGGAATCCTTTACTCCTCTTTTCCCCTGCATAGACATAGTAAGGGTAGGCTCAATCTAGCCCTACATAAAGTACATATAAAACATGTTGCCTAAAAGCATATATACCCTGCAGTAACTGTCTGCTTTGAAGGCGCTTAGTGGAACTCAATGTAAATTCCCCTAAATGCCCGGAATCCTCCTTGTAGGCCAGGAACAGTTTTAGGCAACATGGGCTGTAAAGCATATAGGACACAAAATAGAATGTCTTTTAAAATGTAACATGATTAATTGCTTTGTTTTATACTCTACATCCAATACAAGCCTCTCCACGCTTAGTTTGATGAATGATGCTCCCAACATTCTAACTGTCCTGCATCAAGTTACATGAGACATGACTACATTCTAATTCATTTTATGAGACCAGCATCCTAATTTCTCAGTGTGTTCCTGGCCTTCTTTTATTCTGATCTGATGAAGATGTGCTAAAAAGCAAAACAAAATAAACTCAGCATGTGTTTTTCTTACATTTGTATTCAATTATTTTGAACTCCTGGGGCCCAGAGCCCTATATATGATGAGCTTTGGGATAAGTAGACAGCTATAATGCGAAATAACTGGCTGTAATATATACTTAATGAAAGCTGCAGTTGCACAGAATAAATGTGTTTTACATTCAGAGGACAAGGACAATGAAAAGTTTGTAATCTCTTAAATGACATGTTAAGCTCTGAGCCACCAAAACAAACTTACAATGCTCATTAAAAAGAAAACATTCAAAAAAGATGACAAAAATAAAAATAGTCACTGTGTTAAAACAGTATATAATACAGCAACAATAGGATTCATGATTTAGTTCACTGTTGAGAATATTATCAAAGAAACAGAGGTGGATTTTACTCAGATAATGTTCATATATTTGTTTTAATCTGCTTAAAAGTTTTAAAATGCAGGCCATACTGTAAAAATATCAGAATTGCTTTTTGCTGGAATAAAACAGGAGAATGTCTCAAGGTAATTTATGGCATTAGGTTTAGTTGCTGCTAAAGGCAAGATACTATCTTCAGAGGAAGACTTGCTTGACTCAGCTTCTATTTAGTCATGTTATTAAATGTCTAACCTGAAAAACTGACTGTAGTAAGTCACCATATATTAATATTTCTACTAAGATGAGATTTTCAACAATGTTGGTGAAGGCATCCTAGACAAGTTGTAATGGCATCTTTCGTGCATTTGTTCAAATGTATTGCTGTAGCTAGGAAGGCAAGATTGAAGAAGCAGAGGCAATTTTTTTAATAATTGAAATAGGCAATTTGTTGAAACTAGCAAATGCCCTTCATAATGCGTCCAGTTATTTTTATTCTTGTATGGCTACGTTATTCTCAGCTTGATGTTGTCCTGTCAGGACCCTTCTGTACAGTTTATGGGATAAAGGACCATATTAGGTCTAGCTGATCATCAAGTGTCCCATCCAAAACTGCTGTCATCTACACATAGATTGTAAATCTCTCTCACATACACAATTCCCAATTTGGGAGTAATAATAACAGATTAGACCTGAAATAAGTGTATCTATGAATATGTCTTAATATTTCTGGAATTAAGGAAGTGAGAGAGTGCACAGTCTTGAGAAACTGTATATGACTGTTGTGGACTGTTGCAGGTTGGAAATGTAAAATTTGTTGTAGAAGTGAGGAGTCTGTGTGCACTTGGGAAGTGTGTTGTATAGCGGATAAGGCGTGTGAATTGGACTAGTCAGGAATGGGTGATGCTGGGTTTGCTCATCTTCCTTCCAGAATGGGAAGAATAGTATTATACAATATATGCAAATTTATGTGAGAATCTAATATCAAACAATGAATCTGACCCACAGTTCCCGTGGGATTTGTTTAGGTCTATCAATTCACGTACTTGTGGGCTAGTCTCCAAGATAGACTCCAGCCGCTGTGGGGAGCCGCCAGCCCTTTACATCACCACTGGAGCTCTGGCAGCCAGGCTCAGGTGGTGATTTAAAGGGCCTGGGGCTCCACACAAATTTGGATATAACATGGTAAAGCAGCGGGGCTTGGGTGGCGCTTTAAAGGGCCTGGGGCTCCCCTTTGCTTTACTGTGTTATATCTGAATTCGTTTTATATCCGGTCGCGTTCTATCGGGGTAGAAGTGTATGTATAGTAAATATAGGTAAATCTGAATAACAGATGTTAAAATAGGAATCTCACCACCAATCTGGCCCCTTTACCATGCTTAAAAAGGCTGGAGCAGCATAAAGAGATTCTAAAACCCATACTGATCCAGAAAAAGAATTCCCAGGGTACAGATGCAATAGAAGTCTGTTACAAGGCTACTTCCTGACATCCCTCTCATTAGCCCTGATTTGTGGGTCATGCTAGTTAGTAGTGGGTCTGAGGTGGGAAGGGGTGGGTGGGGTAGAGCTGCAGAATACAATAATGTGGAGGCACCACTGCAGCCCCTAGGGCAGTCACAGGAGGCTGTGGTAATGTAGATGGGCCTGCAAGATTACACTGGGGCACCTCCAGCTTCTGGACCTTAAAGCTGGACTGCAAATTCGGTGCTGCACTTCTTATGGTATGGCTATACTAGTGACTGTACATTTGTCCATGCATGGCCTTGTGCCATAATCCAGCTATTCTCCACATTGGAACCCCAGAAGCACGTGTTTGAAGGAAAGCACAGGGCATGTAATCTAGCATATGTCAGGGGTGTGGGTAAATACACACCTTAAGCTCTGGTAGAGCCCTGTACCTGTTTGCAGCTTGAATGGGGCATGTACCAGGTCTTGAGTTTAATTAATCTGCCACCTCCATTCCCACAATGCACTGAGCCGCTTTCTTCCTGACCCTTATATCATATAGGTCCTTGTCCTTATGTTCACTGGCAGTAGCATGGTACACTGACTGACCACAGTATAGCACAACTTCAGTAACTCAGCCAGAGGTTAGGGGCCTATTATAAGAGTGAGTGGGTGAAATTCTGTGGCCTGCAATATGCAGGAGCTCAGACAAGATGACCATAAGGATCCCTTCTGGCCTTAAAGTCTATGATCTTTCTACTACACTCTTTACAAATGAAAATTGATCCAGCTCTGAGAGCAGCTGTTTGGCCTGCTGAGTATGTCCAGGTGCCTATCAATTTGTGGGGGAGTACACCATTCTCCACGAATTTGGCTGGAGCAGCAGGAACATTTACCTGTACTGGGAAATTTCACAGATGCTGGAATGGGGGACATTCAGCAGACTCCATCCCAGTGCCGGGAACATATGAAGCACTTGATGCTCCTGTACAGGAAGGCCAAAGACTCCAACAGTTGGTCCTGAAGGGCTCATAGTACATGCCCCTTCTGCGAGAAGTATGAACAGGTGCTGTCAAGGGCCCCCAGTACTGAGCCTTCCATAGTTCATGATCTCCTTCTCAACCCTTGCTTGTCTCATTGTCTAAGAGGACACCAATGAGGGCCATGGCGAGGAGGCAGCTAGGACTATGGAGGATTTCCTAGAAGACACAGAGGAGCATATGATTCTGCACTTATACCAAGGGGAACACATTGAAGAAAACCCCCTTGATGAAACTGAAGAGGGGCTTAAGCTGTGTCAGGAACCAGAACCCCAAAGCTGGTAAGTTACAATGCACCCTCCCTCTACCCACCAATGTTACCTCTTGCTCTGGTGCTACATTTCTGATTTTTAAGATCAAGGGCATTTGAAGTACTGAGCACTGACTTTTGCTCCCTGGATAATATGGTATGCATTGTCCCATTGCTGCCTGTTTGAACTGAAGTGTTGATGCATTATCATGCCTCATCCCCTTACTAAACTCCTCCACTTTCTCTTCTCCATCCAGTCCTGTTCTGCTCCAACCTGAAAATAGTCCTCAGGTAAGACAAAGTTCTAAATCAATAGTTTTGTTGATTTCCAGTGATCCACAATTATGCATTTGACTTCAAAAGCTATTTTGTCAAACATTTTATGAAGGAAAATCAGGGTGCTCCTGCCTCCGTGCATTTCTTAACCAGCAGTCAGACAGAGATGGTCCTAGGGCCATGTGGAAACAGATTGGGGTGCAGATTGGAAAAATCCAGTTGGGGAAGGGAACAGAACACAGTTATAGAAAACTTTACAGTTGGTTCTCTAAGGAAAAGTTAACTACCCTAGTCTTGTTTTCTTTGGAAGATTTCAAAGTCTTTACAGTCTCGGTCCCTGGTGTCTGCCCTGCCTTTTCCCCATACAGAGCTATGCTGCACAAGCCAGGGGGACAGGGGTCAGGGAACATCTGCTCTCACAGTTAGATATAAATTGTGTAGTGTCTCTTTCCAGTTGTCTTAGGCAAGGGGTTGTGGTGCTGGGCTGAATCTTCAGGAAACCCAATGAAGTTGTGGTGTACCTCTTTTACTATCTACTTTACCATTTTTAGGTAGGCACAGGGCAAGGGTTTTCAGGGAAAGTTAGAGGTGGGTGGATGCACATGGTTCAACCTTTTATTTTGCATGAATATCTATGCTATCTGAGAATATAATCAATTTCAAAGTGAATTGCCTCCCAATCCTGTAAGAATATTTCAAGCAAATTTCTGTTTCAGCAAAAACTTTAGCTGTTTTTTCAGGTCCATTGGTGGTGCAAATCTTTCTGGTCTCCCTTTGTAGATGACCATCCCCTCCATTCAGCAATATGTAGAGGGGTGACCATTATCAGAAACGTATCTCTGGAATAGCTTTCCAGATCTCCTCCATAGGACTGGAAAACCACGTCTCTTTTCTATTCAGATACCTTGAAAACTGCTACATTCTACAAATATTGGCCAGCCTTAAGGCATGAAATTGTAAACTGGTAACATAGACCATGGTAGGAATTACCCTTCCTCTCCTCATCCCCACTGAGACACTATGAACATTTTTAATGATTTAAGACATAAGTAGAGTTTTCTTGCCATTATTAGCCTCTGTTCCTTCCAGAAGGGCTCCAAAAGTTGTTTGAAGCAAGGATAACGGGGCTGCTACATTCCTGGCATGCTGAAAACTATCAAAATTGTAGCTTTCCATAGCAAATTTATCTTTGGATGGGCGATTTCTCAACCTGTTCCAAAAGCCAAAAAAATAATGCTCTCCTTGTCTTTGAATTGGCAAGGACTATGGTTCTTCAGGGTGAAAAAACACTGCTTAATGGGTAAGAGCAGCATGCCAGTGACAGCAGAGGTAGAAGGACCTGGAGGAGCTGCTCATAGAGATGGACAGGAGAAATCATGAGCAATTTGAATTCCCCAGTTCACGAGAGAAGCATTCAGCAAGAGAAGATACTTATGAACTATTTCATAGACATTCAGATGCCATGGGGAATGTGAACATTCCCTAACAGAGAAACTCATTGAACTGGTGGCCAAAAGAATGCAGCATCTGCTTGCTGCCAAGGCCTCAGAACCAAGCCATCAGCCATCATTTCCAACTCCAGCTACCGCCTAGGATGCTGCTGAATTGGTGAATCCTTTTGCAATGATAGCCTTTTCTCCCAACCAACCAGGAGGAAAATGCTGAGCCTGCAGGAGTGCCAGAACCTTATCATGTGCTTGCCCCTGAAATTCTCGCAGAAGATGTCCACGGTTCCCACCATCTCACCCCGATTGTTCACTTCTTCTGATGAGCGGGCAAAGACATTAAACTGCAGGCAGCATTTTTGGTTGTGAAGAGTTACTTTAGTAACAGTTTGTTGCAGTTCTGATTTCAAACTCTTCCATTAATCCTTCTATATCACATTTTTGTTAAAAGTTATGCTTTTTTAATCATGTGTGGGTCCTCCTCCCTAATGATAAACTGAGGTGGGTTTTACATTCCTGAATAGGCTGAAAGCTTCTCATCTCATGTAATAGAGTGCTGTGTGAAAATCTGATGCCATCATAATGGAAATATTTTTGAGTCTCCCTATCCAAGGCTGAGAAATACCTTAAGCTACACAGAGACATAGGAGAGATGGGGAAAGTGCCATGGCTGAGGATATGTACTTTGAAAGCATTACTATTAACCTACATAGCGGATGTCTAAAACACACAAAAGAGGTCGATCAGTGTCTTAAGTGCTTTATTAAACATGATGAAAATCAAAACCCAAGAACAATAACAAAGAAAGAGGGAACATACCAGCAATAACAGCATCTGCCAGTACTTTGTCTCCTTCCCTACAAAATAAAAGGGAATTTTGACCTTATCAGAGATTAGTGCTCTACAACAGCCATTAATTGTACGTAGCACTGCTGCATCCTTGCATCCTGAACCTTTAAAGTGTTTCCCTCATTGTATTCAGGGATTTGCCTCTCTAAGCTACTAAGCCTCACAGAATGATTGAATAACATTTTTGTTTCACATGCTTACTTGTGGGCAAACTATTGGGATATGGTTTCCAGTTGTGCCCCCTGCACAGTTCAGAAAACTTATCCTCTGAAATCCAGCTATTATTGCTGGAATTTTTCTTATGGCAACAATCTATGGATAAATCACAGTGTTAATCGCCTCACAAACCTGAACAATTATGACCCAAGCAATCAACATTCCAAGTCCAAAGTGGTTTGCAACAGACCTATGGGTATTTGTTGTACCAGATTCCACAGAACAATAGCAGCCTAGTTCTGAACTGATATAGCTTCCTTGAATTGAGTGTTCCGGGGCCAGAGGTTTGGTACAAACTCCCCACATCACTCCATGAAAGTCTGTTTTCTCATTTGGAAGTTCTGAAGTCACTGCGGGTCATCCCAGATTTCTTGTAATAAGGAGGAATTGAAGAACCGGTCATCATCCCTGTGCTCTATATCTTCTACCAAGTTTGGCAGGGAATAACGTGATCAGGAAATGTCATCAGCAAGTGTGTGGAGGTGAGAAACAGTACCAACAAAACACAGCAAAGTGGTTCCTAAAGCGTCTCCCTGTGACACACAGAACTCTCGGATAACACCCCTGAAATGGTAGCACTAACATCACATAACAGCAGCAGTGGATGTGGCTATATGTGTATACACAATGTTATACATATGTCTATCCCAGTAAATGTGGACTCTCAGCCATGAGTATGTGAAGCACAGGAGAGATTACATAATATGCTACCCATGTATGTACACAAGCACAGACATAGGCTTAGAGGTGCAGCACAGAATCCCAGCCTGAGTATGTATTTCATAATTCTTTCACATGCTAGCTCAATTTTCTCTTTTTAGCACCCCTCAGGCACCATTTTATGCTGTGCTAAATGTTTTGGTATACATTCTCCCCCTGGCTAAACTTCAATGGAGTTATAACAAGAATGAATATGGCCTTTTCTTTTGTTTTCAGCTTTAATCAACATTTTCCTTTTCCTTTTCTGATGCCAATCATATCAGAAGAATCTGTTGGTTCATATCAAACTAAACCAGATGATACAACTTGAGTTTGAATTAATTATGGTTATCAGGGGAGTCAGGTTGTTGTGAAAGTTTTTGGAACATCTGAACAGTTTAGAACTTTGTTTTCTTACAGACACATCTTTATCTTTAATTTTTCACAAGAATGAAGTTTCTAATATTATCTATTGTCCCAAAAGCAGCTTAATTGATCTCTATAATGAGAATGTAATCCTGTCTTTCTTTGATAATATTAAAGGACCAAGTCATAAAGGAACCTTTGTTTCCATACTATATATTTATAATTAATCAACCTGTTATGTGCAATTAAAATTCATTACATATTTTCTTCTCTGTATGTACAATATGTGATGCTTCTCCTTCCTCACTTCAGGAGAAGAGAAATAGAAAAATGTAAATGAAACTTTCTTAAAATAATATTTAGCATTTACATAGTGTCCTTCAACTGAACAGTTCAAAGTTTATAAAAACATTAACTAATTCTCACTCTACCCGGGCAAAGTAGATGCATATTAAACCATCTCCATTTTCATACATGGATACATTTTAGGGCCAGAATAGTTCATTGTGGTGTCTAAGCTGAGACAGAAGAGTTACAGCATTTGAACCAAAATTGCACAGAAAATCAATTGCATATAGAGGATTAGAACATAGGAATATAGGAGTCCTAATTCCTAGTTTGTTGGTCTAAACACCTGACAATGCTCCTCCACTGTATAATATTTATTAAGCACTTTATAGAAAACTTATATCACTGTATTAGTAGTATACATTAGTTATGGATAAGCATCAGAAAGTTTAGAAGTTCAATACACAGGAGCACCCAAAAGTTTCCATACTTATCCCAATCAACTTTGTGGATTTACAAACTGGAATTCTTATAGGATCTTAGATATTACTGATGGAAAAGGCTTGATAATCTTCTAGTCGAGAGGATTTCCTGGTGGTATGTGAGCTAGATGTTCTGTTCATTCATTTAATATCATTTTTTTAAGATGGTGGTACACAAGTCAATAAAGTCTGGGAGCCACAGATGTAGTCCATTCTCCTAGAAACAGTCCCTCCAATACATTCAGTAGCTCTTTCTCCATTTTATATTTACATGTCTCCAGCATTCAGGTTTCCATCACAGCCAAATACGGCTCACTGTCATGAAATATCCTAAATATTTCTTCTATCATCTAGGTGTTTCAACCATAAAATATTTATTGACTGTTATCATGTCCACCCTTAGTCCTCATTTATATTACTTTTGTAAAGCTTTCCTCATCAGATCAATTCCTTCAAACCCCTAAAAGTTTTTGCTGCTCTTCTCTGCATTTCTCCCAATATATGCTTTTCTAACATTGGGGGGATTATATTCCAGATGTGGTGTGTTGCACCTACTGCTAGTAGGGACATCCATTGGAATGTTAGAGGACAATGGCAGTCCACTAGATACAGTGGAGAGCCATAAGTGCAGAGTAAAAAAATACATCTGAAAGTACAGCTGGAGAACAGAACAAAGCAAATTGACACAACAAAGCAAATTATTTGTATGCATTTGCAATCAAATGCAGGTTTACATTAGCCAAGGTGGTCTTTGTGAGTGAATGCCAGGTTTGAAAGCCAATTTACCCTTATATTAATCTTGAGAGACAATGGTGGATTCTCACAGATTAGCCTTTTGTGCAGTGTGTGAGGATTTGATATACAGTTTTCAATGACAATAACAGGCATTGTATATCTAAATTCCCATATGCCACCCATTGCCATAACCAACCAGTGTCAATCACTAGTATGGCTGCTGTACTTAGGGAAATGCTCTTGTATTTACATATATACCAACCCACAAATCCTAAGTTAGCAGAATTTCCTTAAAATATGAAAAAAAGTTTTACAGTTTTGGGAACATATGTGAAAATCTCAACAGTTTTCATTCAGGGCCTGGTAACCTAACATTAGCACAAATTGGGTTTGATTCATCATGCAGGTACAAATTGCACTCTCTATTTGTGCAGGGGCAATTGTACCAGCAGAGGCATTTATTTCCAGTGGAGGGAAAGTGGTGGCATTCTAGTCTATTCAGGTCCATATCCTGTGCCCTTCATCGTGGTATCTGAGGTGCTGCCATCACTCCTTTCTTGGTCCCAACAGAAGAGAACAGATTAAATTTTGGCTGGAGCTCCAGAGGGACCATGTAGGCAGCAAAATATGTTTTGAAGTCACACATCTCCCAGGTGCTCTGAAGTTGCCCTTTTCTCCAGTTCTTACAAGAATACTTTGGCGTCCCTGGTAAAATAGAGTTTGTTAGCTGTACTGTGCTCCCAGTGGGTTTGACAATGTAGTAGACCCAAGAACCTCGATTCTGAACTAGGCCTCAAGTTCCAACATGGGTATAAAATCTTTGTGAATCATCTGTGCAGTGCTTGGTGTTTCAAGAGTCAAAGGGACCTTATATAGAAGCTAATGCCTCAGAGAGAATAATTAGTTTCAAGGGCTGCTGTTCCCTGTGAATGACTTCCCTGAGTTTGACTTGATTTATGCCTCTCTATTCCATGTGGAACATAGGGCCTTCACCACTACCTTCTATCCTGGGCAGTCTATTGCTGCAGTTTTAGTTTCTTCACATGCCATTTTGATAACATTCAGTTCTTCTTTTGTTGTGTGTTTCCAAGTTGTCCTTGGTTTAACCTCACCTTCTCTTGCCCTGGGGATTCCAATCCAATCCTTATCTTATGTCTTTCTATTCTTCCCTCCACATTCTTCTTCCTCTCATTTTTGGTTCCATAATGCCCTGTCCCATCAGTATTTTTCATCCTCCTCTAAAGCTCTTCATTTATGAAGCAGGCTGGCTAACCTAGCGAGGAGGGCTTTAAACTAGGTTCTCCAGGGGAACATAAGAATGGCCGTACCGGGTCAGACCAAAGGTCCATCTAGCCCAGTATCTGTCTACCGACAGTGGCCAATGTCAGGTGCCCCAGAGGGAGTGAACCTAACAGTCAATGATCAAGTGATCTCTCTCCTGCCATCCATCTCCATCCTCTGATGAACAGAGGCTAGGAACACCATTCTTTACCCATCCTGGCTAATAGCCATTTATGAACTGAGCCACCATGAATTTATCCATTTCCCTTTAAACATTGTTATAGTCCCAGCCTTCACAACCTCCTCAGGTAAGGAGTTCCACAAGTTGACTGTGCACTGTGTGAAGAAGAACTTCCTTTTATTTGTTTTAAACCTGCTACCTATTAATTTCATTTGGTGACCCCTAGTTCTTGTATTATGGGAATAAGTAAATAACTTTTCCTTATCCACTTTCTCAACATCACTCATGATTTCATATACTTCTATCATATCCCCCCTGAGTCTCCTCTTTTCCAGGCTGAAGAGGCCTAGCCTCTTTAATCTTTCCTCGTATGGGACTCTCTTCAAACCCCTAATATTTTAGTTGCCCTTTTCTGAATCTTTTCTAGTGCTAGAATATCTTTTTTGAGGTGAGGAGACCACATCTGTACACAGTATTAGAGATGTGGGCATACCATGGATTTATATAAGGGCAATAATATATTCTCAGCCTTATTCTCTATCCCCTTTTTAATGATTCCTAACATCCTGTTTTCTTTTTTGACTGCCTCTGCGCACTAAGTGGACATCTTCAGAGAACTATCCATAATGACGCCAAGATCTTTTTCCTGAATCGTTGTAGCTAAATTAGCCCCCATCATATTCTATGTGTAGTTGGGGTTATTTTTTCCAGTGTGCATTACTTTACATTTATCTACATTAAATTTCATTTGCCATTTTGTTGCCCAATCACTTAGTTTTGTGAGATCTTTTTGAAGTTCTTCACAATCTGCTTTGGTCTTAACTATCTTGAGTAGTTTAGTATCATCTGCAAACTTTGCCACCTCACTATTTACCCCTTTCTCCAGATCATTTATGAATAAATTGAATAGGATTGGACCTAGGAATGACCCTTGAGGAATACCACTAGTTACTCCTCTCCATTCTGAGAAATTACCATTAATTCCTACCCTTTGTTCCCTGTCTTTTAACCTGTTCTCAATCCATGAAAGGACCTTCCCTTTTATCCCATGACAGCTTAATTTATGTAAGAGCCTTTGGTGAGCGACCTTGTCAAAGGCTTTCTGCAAATCTAAGTACAATACGTCCACTGGATCCCTCTTGTCCACATGTTTGTTGACCCCTTCAAAGAACTCTAATAGATTAGTAAGACACAATTTCCCTTTACAGAAACCATGTTGACTTTTGCTCAACAGTTTATGTTTTTCTATGTGTCTGACAATTTTATTCTTAACTGTTGTTTCGACTAATTTGTCTGGTCCTGACATTAGACTTACCGGTCTGTAATTGCCGGGATCACCTCTAGAGCCCTTTTTAAATATTGGAGTTACATTAGCTAACTTCCAGTCATTGGGTACCGAAGCCGATTTAAAGGACAGGTTACAAACCTTAGTTAATAGTTCCGCAACTTCATATTTCAGTTCTTTCAGAACTCTTGGGTGAATGCCATCTGGTCCTGGTGACTTGTTAATGTTGAGTTTATCAATTAATTCCAAAACTTCCTCTTGTGACACTTCAATCTGTGATAGTTCCTCAGATTTGTCACCTACAAAAGCCGGCTCAGGTTTGGAAATCTCCCTAACATCCTCAGCCGTGAAGACTGAAGCAAAGAATCCATTTAGTTTCTCCGCAATGACTTTATCGTCTTTAAGCACTCCTTTTATATTTTGATCGTCAAGTGGCCCTAGTGGTTGTTTAGCAGGCTTCCTGCTTCTGATGTACTTAGAAAACAGTTTGTTATTACCTTTGGAGTTTTTGGCTAGTCGTTCTTCAAACTCCTCTTTGACTTTTCTTATTACACTCTTGCACTTAAGCTGGCAGTGTTTGTGCTCCTTTCTATTTGCCTTACTAGGATTTGACTTCCACTTTTTAAAGGAAATCTTTTTATCTCTCACTGCTTCTTTTACATGGTTGTTAAGCCATGGTAGCTCTTTTTTAGTTCTTTTACTGTGTTTCTTAATTTGGGGTGTACATTGAAGTTAGGCCTCTATTATGGTGTCTTTAAAAAGGGCCCATGCAACTTGCAGGGATTTCACTTTAGTCACTGTACCTTTTAACTTTTGTTTAACTAACCCCCTCATTTTTGTATAGTTCCCACTTTTGAAATTAAATGCCACAATGTTGGGCTGTTGAGGTGTTCTTCCACCCACAGGGATGTTGAATGCTATTGTATTATGGTCACTATTTCCAAGCGGTCCTGCTATGGTTACCTCTTGGACCAGCTCCTGTGCTCCACTCAGGATTAAATCTAGAGTTGCCTCTCCCCTTGTGGGTTCCTGTACCAGCTGCTCCATGAAGCAGTCATTTAAAGTATCGAGAAATTTTATCTCTGCATTTCGTCCTGAAGTGTAATGTTCCCAATCAATATGGGGATAATTGAAATCCCCCACTATTATCGGGTACTTAGTTTTGATAGCATCTCTAATTTCCCTTAGCATTTCATGATCACTATTACTGCCCTGGTCAGGTGGTCAATAATAGATCCCTAATGTTATATTTTTATTAGAGCATGAAATTTCTATCCATAGCGATTCTATGGAACATGTGGATTCGCTTAAGATTTTTACTTCATTTGAATCTACATTTTCTTTCACATATAGTGTCACTCCTCCCCCTGCATGACCTGTATTGTCCTTCCGATATATTTTGTACCCCAGAATGATTGTGTCCCATTGATTGCTCTCAGTCCACCAGGTTTCTGTGATGCCCATCATATCAATATCCTCCTTTATCACAAGGCACTCCAGTTCACCCATCTTATTATTTAGACTTCTAGCATTTGTGTACAAGCACTTTAAAAACTTGTCCCTGTTTATTTGTCTGCCCTTTTCTGATGTGCCAGATTCTTTTTTATGTGACTGTTTATCATCTGATCCGGCCCTTATATTATCCTTTTCCGTCTTCTGTTCCTGACTATAACCTGGAGATTCCCTATCATCAGACTCTCCCCTAACAGAAGTCTGTGTCCGATCCACATGCTCCTCTGCAGCAGTCGGCTTTCCCTCATCTCCTAAGTTTAAAAAACTGCTCTACAACCTTTTTAATGTTTAGTGCCAGCAGTCTAGTTCCATTTTGGTTTAGGTGGAGCCCATCTCTCCTGTATAGGCTCCCTCGATCCCAAAAGTTTCCCCAGTTCCTAATGAATGTAAATCCCTCCTCTCTACACCATAGTCTCATCCACGCATTGAGACTCTGAAGCTCTGCCTGCCTACCTGGTCCTGCATGTGGAACTGGGAGCATTTCTGAGAATGCCACCATAGAGGTCCTGGATTTCAGTCTCTTCCCTAGCAGCCTAAATTTGGCTTCCATGACATCTCTCCTACCCTTCCCTATGTCATTGGTATCGACATGTATCACAACCACTGGCTCCTCCCCAGCACTACACTTAAGTCTGTCTAGATGCCTCGAGAGATCCGCAACCTTTGCACCAGGCAGGCAAGTCACCATAGGATCTCCCGGTCAACACAAATTCAGCTATCTATGTTTCTAATGATCGACTCTCCCATTACTAACACCTGCCTTCTCCTAACAACTGGAGTTCCCTCCCCCGGAGAGGTAACCTCAGTGGGAGCGGCAACCCCAGCACCATCTGGAAGGAGGGTCCCAACTACGGGAAGGTTTTTCTCTGCTCCCATTGACTGCTCTGCTTCCCTGGGTCTTTCTTCCTCCTCAACAGCACAGAGGCTGTCTGAGTGGAGGTGGGACAATTCTACAGTGTCCCGGAAAGCCTCATCAACATACCTCTCTGCCTCTCTTAGCTCCTCCAGTTCCACCACCCTGGCCTCCAAAGTCCGTACGTGGTCTCTGAGGGCCAGGAGCTCCTTGCACCGACTGCACACATACACCCCCCCCCCTCACAAAGCAGGTAATCATACATGCTACACACAGTGCAATAAACTGGATAGTCCCCACTCTGCTGCTGGGCTTCTGCCTGCATTGTCTCCTAGTTAATGAAAACGTGGGTTAAAGAAAGGGGTTTTGGAATATGGTTTGGATTATAGGTTTTAAGAAGACTATAGGGGAACAGGTAGGACCGACAAGGGGCCCCCCCCTCCCTTCCCACTTCCCTTCCAAACTCTCTTGCAAAACTCCATGTTAGCAGCCCCTCTTCGCAAGCTCCCTGGTCACTTGTGCGCGGCTTTATAAAGCCCTGGCCTGAGTGAATGCCCCGCCCACTGATTAAGGCTCAGCCAATTATCAGAGACTTCGAGCTTTCAAACCTTCCTTTGAAGCTCACGGCCTCCAACTGCCAGCCACAGCACATGGTCCTTCAAACAACCAGCCAAACAAACAGACTGACAAACACAAGCTCAGCATACAGCACACAGCAGGTAACCCCCAAACACAAACACACACACATACTACAGACAGTCACTTACCCCACAGATGCTGTATTTGCTCCTCCTTCACCTGGAGAACTCCCTTGCAAAATTCCCTGTTAGCAGCCCCTGTTCGCAAGGAGACCAAAGTCCTGAGGTAAGTGGGTGTAGACGAGTGGACTCGCCCCTGCTGGTGACTCAGGGAATTAGCTCGTTCCAGCTCCAGATCACCCTCTGCAGGCCAGTGATCTTTTTCCTGTTGGCCCCCGTATCCCTCCCAGAACCCTGGTGCCCTTATCCCAGGGTTCTGCTTCCTGCAGTACCCCACAGTCTTACTGGGTTTCCCCACCCCAGGGAACCCCCACTCCCTATCCCCACGTTGCCTCGGTCATGGCTACTGCCAGTCTCTGTTTAGCCCCTGCGCTCTGGAGCAGACTGCTGTGTATCAGCCAATCATCACAGGTAACAAGTGGTTTGGACTGGCTGCCTTTACCCATCCATGGGCTGCCCTCTGCAACCCCTGGTACCTGTTAACCCAATGCTAGGCCACAGCCTGGGGCTTTCCAGGCTGGAGCTCCCCGGCTCCTCAGCATTTCCCCAGCCCTGCTTCACTCAGGTACCCTATCTCTAGCTCCCTTCAGGGCAGGAGTAGGGTACCACCCTGCTACAGTGGGGAAGTGGGATACCAGGAGGAAGCACAAGCAGGAAAGTACAAGAGGGCAGGACTCTTGCCTCATACTGAGAAAGCAGGACAATCAGCAAGTTATCTTAAGTGCCTATACATAAATGCAAGAAGCCTGAAAGACAAGCAGGGAGAACTGGAACTCTGGCACAGTCAAGGAATTATGATGTGATTGGAATAACAGAGACTTGGTGGGATAACTCACATGACTAGAGTACTGTCATGGATGAATATAAACTGTTCAGGAAGGATAGGCAGGCCAGAAAAGGTGGGGGAGTTGCACTGTATGTAAGAGAGCAGTATGGCTGCTCAGAGCTCCAGTATAAAACTGCAGAAAAACCTGAGAGTCTCTGGATTAAGTTTAGAAGTGTGAGCAACAAGGGTGATGTTGTGGGGGAATCTGCTATAGACCATCAGACCAGGGGGATGAGGTGGACAAAGCTTTCTTCAGGCAACTAACAGAAGATCACAGGCCCTGGTTCTCATGGGGGACTTCATTCACCCCGATATCTGCTGGGAGAGCAATACAGCAGTGCACAGACAATCCAGAAAGTTTTTGGAAAGTGTAGAGGACAATTTCCTGGTGAAAGTGCTGGAGGAACCAAATAGGGGCAGAGTTCTTCTTGACCTGCTGCTCACAAACAGGGAAGAATTAGTAGAGGAAGTAAAAGTGGATGGGAAACTGGGGGGCAGTGACCATGAGATGGTTGAGTTCAGGATCCTGACACAAGGAAGAAAGGAGAGCAGTAGAATACGGACCCTGGACTTCAGAAAAGCAGACTTTGACTCCCTCAGGGAAGTGATGGGCAGGATCCCCTGGGAGAATAACATGAAGGGGAAAGGAGTCCAGGAGAGCTGGCTGTATTTTAAAGAATCCTTAATGAGGTTGCAGGAACAAACCATCCCGATGTGTAGAAAAAATAATAAATATGGCAGGCGACCAGCTTGGCTTAACAGTGAAATCCTTGCTAATCTTAAACACAAAAAAGAAGCTTACAAGAAGTGGAAGACTGGACAAATGACCAGGGAGGAGCATAAAAATATTGCTCAGGAGTGAAATCAGGAAGACCAAATCACACTTGGAGTTGCAGCTAGCAAGGGATGTTAAGAGTAACAAGAAGGGTTTCTACAGGTATGGAGCAACAACAAGGTGGTCAAGGAAAGTGTGGGCCCCTTACAGAATGGGGAAGGCAAACTAGTGACAGAGGATGTGGAAAAAGCTAATGTACTCGATGCTTTTTTGCCTCTGTCTTCATGAACAAGGCCAGCTCCCAGACTACTGCACTATGGGGAGGACTGTTTAGAAAAGCTGTATGAGCACAAGTCCATGGGGCCGGATGCACTGCATCTGAGGGTGCTTAACGAGTTGGTGGATGTGCTTGGAGATCCATTGGCCATTATCTTTGAAAACTCATGGCAGTCAGGGGAGGTCCTGGATGACTGGAAAAAGGCTAACGTAGTGCCCAACTTTAAAGAAGGGAAAAAGGAGGATCCGGGAACCTACAGGCCAGTCAGCCTCACCTCAGTCCCTGGAAAAATCATGGAGCAGGTCCTCAAGGAATCAATTCTGAAGCACTTAGAGGAGAGGAAAGTGATTAGGAACAGTCAGCATGGATTCACCAAGGCAAGTCATGCTGACTAACCTAATTGCCTTCTATGAGGAAATAACTGGGTCTGTGGATGAGGGGAAAGCAGTGTATGTTATTCCTTGACTTTAGCAAAGCTTTTGATATGGTCTCCCATAGTATTCTTGCCAGCAAGTTAAAGAAGTATGGGCTGGATGAATGGACTATAAGGTGGTTAGAAAGCTGGCTAGATCATCAGGCTCAACGGGTAGTGATTAATGGTTCCATGTCTAGTTGGCAGGCGGTATCAAGCGGAGTACCCCAAAGGTTGGTCCTGGGGCCGGTTTTGTTCAATATCTTCATTAATGATCTGGAGGATGGCTTGGACTGCACCCTCA
The DNA here is from genome assembly GCF_025201925.1 of Gopherus flavomarginatus. Taxonomy (NCBI): domain Eukaryota; kingdom Metazoa; phylum Chordata; order Testudines; family Testudinidae; genus Gopherus; species Gopherus flavomarginatus. Next base: position 180,108,549 of record NC_066620.1, on the reverse strand, counting down.
GAAAGTTTGCAGATGACACTAAACTGGGAAGAGTGGTAGATACCCTGGAGGGTAGGGATAGGATACATTTGCTATTTTTTTCTTCTTCACACATCTTTTGCAAGAGGCCTATAAAAATATCTACTGAGTTCTTCATGTCTACCTTAAGGGCCTCCAGACACAGAGGTTTTGACCAGAGGCTCACCATTCGGTAGTTGACAGAAGTACTGCCTCTATATATTAAATTGTTCATATATCTTCATTGTTAAATTGCAGTCATTGTCTTGGAGTGATCCACTGGTATGTGTTCTTTTTCAAGATCACTGTCTAGTGCAATAATATTCAGACCTCAGTGGTTCATGAGGCAAATTAGTGATCAACAATACTCAAAAGAGCCATAGTACTGTGAATTAATTGATTCATGTACTATTTTATATTTAGAAACTATATCTATATAATTTAATGTATTATTTAATATATAAAATACATATAATTCTCACAGCAAAACGAATGACCAAGTAGTATTATTTTATCAACTACAATTGGTTCATAACATATTAAAAGCATCCTGATTGGTTAATAACTTAGACTGGTTAATAATTAATCACACAGTGTTTTAATAGCATGTGCTGCACAGAGTCGCAGGAGAGACATTAAAGAGCCATTTGTAGCTCGTGAGCCTCAGTCTGAGTATAACTGATCTAGTGTAAGAAAGATAGGGCAAAAATTACTTAGATCACTTTTTGTAAGGTTCTTTTAATTTCAATTGCTTAGCTAAAAAAAGACTTGAGAGTTAAATTTAGTTTTACAGAGTTTTATTAAATATTAACAGTAGCAACTAATAATATAGGATATGAGAGGGCAAAAATTATATTAGACTGTCATTTGGCTAACACAAACAAGAAAACTGGTCTATATAATCATTCAGGTTTTCAGAATCAAATCACACAAGCACAATAGAAAATTAAATGTATGCAACATGACTTTATTTAGAATTTTTACTGAGTCCCTAAGAATACGGCCTCACTGATGCCAATTGGTGACACAACAGAGGAAAACCAATCCAAAACTACATTACAAAACAATTTCTCAATTACTTACATGTCAATTCACTCAACTCTCCTTTCCAATGGATCAACAGCAGTTAATCCTTTTAACCTATTTCCCAGGGAATGATATTAGCCTGAGGATCTGACTAACACCCCTAAGTCTCTAAGACAGGTGGGTAAACCTTTTGGCCTGAGGGCCACATCTGAGAAAAGAAATTGTATGGCGGCCCCTGAATACTCACAAAATTAGTGTTGGGGTGCAGGAGAGGGTGAGAGCTCTGCTTGGGGGTTGGACTCTGGGGTGGGGCCAGAGATGAGGAGTTCAGGGTGTGGGAGGGGAATCTGGGCTGAAGTGGGGGAGTTGGGTTGGTGGGGAGTGAGGGCTGTGGGATGGGGCTGGGGATGAGGAGTTTGGGGTGTAGGAGGGTGCTCTGGGCTGGGATCGAGTGGTTCGGAGGGTGGGAGGGGGATCAGGGCTGGGGAAGGTGGTTGGGGTGCAGGAAGAGGTGCAAGCTCTGGCTGGGGGTGCAGGCTCTGTGGTGGGGTTGAGGATGAGAGATTTTGGTTGCAGGAGAGTGCTCCAGGCTGAGATTGAGGGTTTTGGAGGGCGGGAGGGAGATCAGGGTTGGGCAGGGGATTGGGACGTGAGGAGAGGCTCAGGGGTGCAGGCTCCAGGCTGCACTTACCTCAAATGGCTCCCAGAAGCAGTGGCATGTCCCTTCTCCTGCTCCTAGGCAGAGGCGCGGCCAGGCGGCTCTACATGTTGCACTGTCCACAGGCCCTGCCCCTGCAACTCCCATTGGAGCACCAGAGGAGGCCATTGGAACATGTAGGAGCTGAAGGAGGCCATTCCGCTACTTCTAGGAGCTGCGTGGAGTGACCCCCAACTCTGCTCCCTAGCTGGAGTTTGAGGGCCAGCATAAAATGTTTGCCCACCTCTCTCTAAGCTAAATACCTACATTGTACAGACTGGGTGCATCTTTAAAAGCGTGCATGCTTGCTCTTATTTTATGTCCATTTACACCTATAATTGAAAGGTAGTGTGAAACTATTAACTAAAGTAGACAGATGTACAGTATTCTATAATCCTAGCTAACTCTTTTTTCAGTTTTAAAGATGCTGTACAGCAGTCTTGATTTGAACCTGTTAGAAAACAAAGACACACTGTAAATATGACACTCTTTAAAACATATAAACAGGCATGTAGACTTTCTTACTAGTTAGGTACTCAGTTTCAGGAAGTGGTCAACTGACTGATTTAGGTTATCACCCAAGAGAAACTCTGTGTGTTAATTATCACCAGATCTTTGCCCAATAGTCAGCTTTCGGCTCAATTATCATTCAGAGCAAGAGTTGATATTTCAAACACAGGTGGAGTGAAGGACAGACACAACTATTGTGTTTTTCCAGTGTGCTAGTGGGAAACCTGAACTGCTGGAAAATAGAAAGAGATAGTTAAAGATGCCTATCCAAGACAGGAACTTGATGTCACCAGGAGAACTCTGGGGTGGCTAGCTCAGGGCCTCACTGTTCTCCCTTCCAGGTGTCTTCGGCTTTTGGGAAGCAATGTGCTGAAGGAGACAGGCCATTTTAACCTGCTGGTGGTCCAACTTGGTTCCTCTTCTTGGAGGAACTGGCATTAATCAACCAGATGGTGACCCATCCTTGTTCCGGAGATTCAAAATATCTGTCAAAGTTAGACTCAGGACTCACAGTTTGTCAGACCACTCTGTTTTATCAGCACAGCGCTCTGCTAATAACACCCAGATAATGTGAGCACCATGCAAGGCACAAACTATCTTATTTATACAGATAAAAGGGTGAGCACTTAACAAGATAACAAAGGAAGCAGAATCTGATAAGTTTACTTGGGCTAGGCATGCATATCTTATTTCCTTACTAACTATTTCCGATCCTCTGTTAATGTTTTGCCATTAGCACCCTTGTTGATGCCTAATGTTTCTTTTCCTGGCACCTGTATTTCAACATTTCTTATTTCTGCTTAAAGGTACATACAACGTTTCTTTAATCCATTCTTATTTTTACAATTTAATTCATTTTACTTTCACAATCCCTCCTTTTGGTCAAGCTCACGCCATGACCAAAATGTTACTGGTTCCACAAATCAATAGTTCTTTATTTCTTCATCAGTGATATTTAAAATCATCATATTAGCACTCTGGTTTGGGGCAGCTATCTGTGTGGCATGTCTTACACCATTTTGGATGCAACAGGAGATTAACTGAAGACATATAAAAATCACTAAGATTCCAAACAGGATAGTTAGGGCTCCGTGAAACAACCAGAGAAATTGAACAAGTTACTTAGCCACTTCCATAAAGAATTTGGCTATACATGGGGAAGATATGTGATTTGTTCAAAGTGGCTATAGCGATCTATTACCTCATTGGTATTGTATAAACACACAACATTGTTTTCTAGTGAGAGCACAGGTCCCTCCTTTGGCCGCCAGCACTATGTCCAATGCCTGACGGTTCTGGAGGGCGGCCACCTGTCGAATCGCCCCTGTTTCTTTGGCCAGGGCTCTTAAACTTTCTCTGGTTTTATTTGCCATTATTTTAACTACTGATTGTAACCTTAGGAGCCTTTTTGCCTGGTGTATTGCTCCCCCAAGTGGGATAAAGGAACTGCCAATAGCCTCTTCCCAGGTGTCATTACTGTTCTATATTGTGTTAAACGGACAAGGTCCTCCAGTGAGGTCTGGGGAATTGAATGGGCAGCCAGGACAGGAACACCAGCTTGAGAGTGGGCTGGGATGTGGCTGCAGACCTAGCATTTAGAAATAATGAGGGTCTGAGCTATCCACACTTGCTGCTGGATAAAAGAATTGTCATTGTGGACTCCCCAGCCCTTAAGACACCAACAGCCGAGGAACAGGTGCCACCAGAGGTGCATGTTGGAGGCAGGGCCCTTCTGGTTCTGACAACCTCAACTGAGGGAACTGCAATCACAGTTTTATGTCCACCAGGCAGCAGGCGCTAGGCTCACTACTACTTCTTCTTGGGCCTCGCTTTATGTAGTTGTCTGCTTCCGGCAACCCTTACGAGAGCGTAGATTGTAAGGTATTGCAGGCTGTTCCTCTACGTCTTCTTCTGGAGTCAAAATTGACTCTGTGTGATCCTGAGGTGATGATTGGTTCACTGGGAGTGATGCATTCTTACACTGCGAAGCATGTATCCACTCTGAGAAGCCAGACAGTTTAACAGCCATTGGGGTAGTAAGCAGTGCCTGGGGATTCTTTGATGTTCTTTAAGTCTCTTTACTACTTCTTCCTTGACTCTGGCTATAACAATGGCCTTCACACCTTATCTTTTCCTGATGCATACATTCCTCATTCACACAAATAGATTGAGAATACAAACAGTAGTATTTTATATCGAGCAAAAAAGCATTGCAAATTAAACCTTGCTAAGTTTTACAATTGATAACCAAGACAATTTACATTGAGACCCAGGCCTTCAATGTTTCTCTAATTTACTTAACATGGACACAATAGAGAATGCTGTCTCTTACTACCTAAATCTTAAAACAAAGAGTTAGAGAGGGCCCAATTTGTAATGCATACAGAATCTTATAGTACCAAGGGGTCATTTCTTTCTGCTATTTAAAAAAGTGGCTAGCAGGATAAAATCAAATTATACTTTAATTCTTATGGGACATTATAAAATCCTGCTCCTACATATCCCCCTTTTGACGCTAAGATTATTAATCTCCAGTGTCACTTCTTATTTAGTCCACTTAATAGAAAATACTGGGAGGTGATTTGGGCCTGTGACTTTAGCTTTGCACACATTTGTTTTATCCACCAGCACATTTTAAACGTTTCAATTAAACACATACAATTTAAAACCAAAAACACAATTAGGGGTAGTAACATTAGTATGCCAGTAGTTGTGGGAGACCATCCAGAAAATATGTTATACCAATGGTAAGCTGTTATTTTTTTCTTGCTGTGTTAAGCTTTAATTTATTCACAGGTAATAGCTGAGAAGCATCATTACCACATTACTTTAAAGGATTTTTCCAAAAATCATACACACTATGAGTTGTTACAGGAGTAACATCAAATTTATTTTAATGTTTAATATTAACAATAACATTAGCATCAAATCTATTAAAGGTATCTTGTTATACCATGCCTTTTATGTAGGCAATTTGTTTGCTGACCAGGTATATTCTTTATTTGCAGCTTCTTTTGTGCTGGCAGTTCTCACCTTTCTTTATCAGTTAGGTAATTTGCATCAGCACAGGCTTGGCTTTTGGATTCAAAGCCATCAGTAGAGCTCAGAGACTCTGTCTTAACACACAGGGATCTGAAAAAGAAAATACAGCCTCTTGCGGCTCTTTTTGGAGCCCTAATAGGATTTTAATTCAGCAGCACGTTTCATTTGCATTTTTTTTTACCGCTTTCTACATTATACACTGCACATGTCCTAGGGAAAATGCACATTCTTTCTATGCTATAACTTTTTAAAAAACATTAGCCATATTAATTTTCACATAAGGTGTAACTGTTTCTTTTGTTCTTACAGAGTTTTCATGTACTCTTATCAAAGTGACAGTCTAATTACACAGAGCCATTTTAAGGCTCAGTGTTTTTAACATTGCTTCTTTTTGTTTTGTGCACCTCACCTCTGCTGTTGCTTCAGAGGGTCACTGTTAATTTCTTATTCTTTCATTACAGCTTTTATCTGCTATTGTTACAAAAAAACCAAACCAACCAAACAAAAAGACTCCAGAATCTCTACCTATTCTCCTGATTTTGGCTGCCCTATTGCAGCCATGACTTGCTCTTTATTTACAAACATTTTAATTTTTGTAAAGAATCAAGTTACCCCTTAGGAGTTAAATGCTAAATCCCAAAGCCAAACAGCACTAATTACCTGTGTCTTGCAAAAAGGTCTGTCAGTTTTGCAACTTTGAATTAAAGAGTCAAATGAATTTTTAGCGGCATTAAAAACAAAAACAAAATCGATTTATCTTACACCTACAAAACAGGAGTTTTACAAACCAGATGTGCTGGTTTAGATTTAGAACTTTACATATTTTCACAGACAAATAGATACATACACATTTTCTTCTCCTAAACATTTTTTTACACTGCTTTGTTTTTACATAGCTGTATATATATTTGGATTATTTACAGGCACTCTTCTGGAAAAGGGCCCATTTTCCCTTCAGAATGGCTGCAAAGAAACCAAGAATTCTCTCTCTTTAACATGGTCCTTTTTTAACATTTTCACGAAGTTTAACTGCTTAATTCTCTCCAGCTTCTGTAGAGTTAACTTTTCATTCTCTTTCCTTAAATCACTTGTTTATGTCCCAAAATGACACCTTTATCACCTCAGATTTTACCATTTTAAGTATTGTTCCAGGGGTTCATGCCTGCACTTACTGCTTTTCTTACTCTTGACACTATTCCCTTGGGGCTTTCAACCTGTTTCTTTATCTGTTGCTTGCCTGCTTATCTGGGCCCGATCCTGCTTTTTCCAATGAACCGTTTATGAGTGATATTGTGGTCATTTCACAATTTTGAAAGAAATGTTCAAGGAAAGGGACCAGGAAGGGTGGGGGCTAGTTGAGGACCCCGCTGCCCCCCGCCTTGCTGAATTGGTAGTGGAACACTAAAGAATCAGTTTCTGAGGCAAACAACAAAGGGGAACAGAACAAGGGGCTTTTTGTCCTTTTTTACAATGAGATGGGAGTACGAAGAGGGTTGGATCGATCCGAGGTTTGGAGAACAGGGTAAAGGGGAGCACTTGGTCTGGTGGTGGGAGAGGAGGCTTTTAATAAAGCTTTTAACTTATTATTTGAATAATTGAGAGGCGAGTTTTGATTTTGTCCACCTATGATTTGCCTCTTGCCACCACTGCATGAAACAATTAACCTCTCCTTTAGCCAATTTAGTTTTAGGTTGGCTGACGTCCATTCAGTCTTTGTTTCAAGATTTTAACAGCGGCCACTGAGTTTTGGGATCCCCCTGAGTTAGCCTAGACCATTTTTCCAGAAATTTACAGGAGTCTGGACCCTTTTTACAGGAGTCCGGACCCATCCTAAATACATAAAATGAGCCCGCATTCATTTAGGGAACTGTCCCTACTTAGATGTCTGATTACCAATACAGGAGGACTTCACACACCAACCACACAAGAAGGAAATTCGGGTTCGTCAGAGCGATGCCCAGTGCAACACATAAAAGGAGCCCACAGGCTACTGCCTCAATCGCCCTTGCTTTCACACCAGGGGTTTTACCCAAAGTGCGGTGCGGCTGCAATTGTGCAGATTCCACTCACTCAGACCGCGGGAACAGGAACCTCTTGGTCGGCCTATCCCCAGACAGAGACGGCACCCAGACTCAAACACTCCACAGGAGGACGGATAGACACAGAGACAGGACAGTCCTCAGTCTGGACAAAACACAGAAATAATTACCTGACCAGATTCCTGATGTCAGATCCCTGGATCCCTACCAGAACAGAGTGGGAACCAACAGGTTCGATGGTGTAGACCTCACTGTGGCTGTGCACCTTTCCGCTCTAGTGGAGGACCGCTCGGGCCAAATGCCCAGGTGCCGGCTGCCATAGTCATCCTACAAAAACGGTCAGGAATCACACGGCTCCAATGAAGACGATTGCCATCTCAATGGAATCTCCAAATTGTCAAAGTTAGACTCAGGACTCACAGTTTATCAGACCACTCTGTTTTATTAGCACAGCGCTCTGCTAATAACACCCAGATAATGTGAGCACCATGCAAGGCACAAACTATCTTATTTATACAGATAAATGGGTGAGCACTTAACAAGATAACAAAGGAAGCAGAATCTGATAAGTTTACTTGGGCTAGGCATGCATATCTTATTTCCTTACTAACTATTTCCGATCCTCTGTTAATGTTTTGCCATTAGCACCCTTGTTGATGCCTAATGTTTCTTTTCCTGGCACCTGTATTTCAACATTTCTTATTTCTGCTTAAAGGTACATACAACATTTCTTTAATCCATTCTTATTTTTACAATTTAATTCATTCTACGTTCACATATCTCAATAAAATATTCAAAATAACAGTCATATTCTCTCGTCATCCAATCAGTTTTTAAATACTTGCAACTGGGTTTGGACTTTTCCAGTCTCTTTGTGCAACACATCTTATTACACCATCTTGTGTAAGACAAGTTAGGCCACAGTTGTTGGTACAACAATCTTTGGATATACCTTGAACACTTGCTGCTTTGCTCTGGTCAGCAACTTACTTCTGTAAGTCACTTTCCATGTGCTGTTTTGTGGTGCATTTTTGTACCTAGTCAATTTTGTAGTTATGTTTGCTCAAATTACAGCTTCTCCATCAAGACCCTGCTAGCTGCTGAATATCCAGATTAAAATTAATATAATGTATACAAAGTCTCTCCATTTTCTCTGATGTTCTTTAAACTTGTTTTAACAACCCATTATACAATGCAAAGTCACTTCAAGAACTGTTGTTCTCAAGCAGGCCAGAAAAGCTGCATAAATCTTCATTTCTGTTCTCTTGTTTTGACAACAATAATGAGATCTTGGTATGTTATGCTGTCATAAACAGATGGTTACGAGTTACTGTCTCTTTTACCTGTAAAGGGTTAAGAAGCTCAGTGAACCTGGCTGACGACTGACCAGAGGACCAATAGGGGGACAAAATACTTTCAAATCTTGGTGGAGGGAAGTCTTTGTGCTTTTTGTTTGGTTTGTTGTTCGCTCTCGGGACTGAGAGGGACGGGACATCATTCCAGGTTCTCCAATCTTTCTGAATCAGTCTTTCATGTTTCAAAATAGTAATAGCCAGGCACGGCGAATTAGTCTTATGTTTGTTTTCATAACTTGTAAATGTATCTTTTTGCTGGAAGGATTTTTACCTCTGTTTGCTGTAACTTTGAATCTCAGGCTGGGGGGCGGGGGAATCCTCTAGTCTATATGAATCTGAGTACCCTGTAAAGCATTTTCCATCCTAATTTTACAGAGATAATTTTTACCTTTTCTTTCTTTAATTAAAAGCTGTCTTTTTAAGAACCTGATTGATTTTTCCTTGTTTTAGAATCGAAGGTATTGAGTCTGAACTCACCAGGGTTTGGTGGGGGGAATGAAGGGGGGGATGATTAATTCCTCCTTGTTTTAAGATCCAAGGAGTTTGGATCAGTGTGAAGCTTCCCAAGGCAACCCAGGGAAGGGAGAGTCTGGGGGGAAAAGGAGGGGGATGGTTAAATTCTCCTTATTTTAAGACCCAAGGGGTTTGGGTCTTGGGTTCCCCAGGGAAGGTTTGGGGGGAACAGAAATGTGCCAGACACAGACTTCTGGCTGGTGGCAGCGTACCAAATTTAAGCTAGTATTTAAGCTTGAAAGTGATCATGCAGGTCCCCACTTCTTGAACCCTAAAGTTCAAAGTGGGGAAAAAACCTTGACACATGCACAGCAGACTCTGTATATTATTAGTTATATTTCTGATTATTCCACTTTGTGGTCAAGTGTCCTTTCACATTAACACACACCATTTGGTTTTAGTTTCTTTTAATGACTGCTTCTGTCCATATAGGTACATTTCACTAACTTGAAAATATAAACACAGTTGAGTGCAAACATTAGCTTTACTTTCCACTTTATCACTTAAACTAAACTAAAAGAAACCAATATGAACACAACCCTTTTCTTTCCTAATGGGATTAACCATGAGGTAAATCCTGTCATTAAAGTTTACAATATTTTGTCCAAAGCTATTTCTCTTACAGTTAGCTTCCCTTTTAGGCGTATAATAATTATAATATTAGATTCCTTAAATTTTTCCATTTTAATTCTGTATCTACCATATCATATAACATCAATGTTTGATATCAACATGATCTTAATTCATTTACAGAGAGGAGAAAAATGGGAAGTGTCTTTAGCTGCACTAGCAGTACACGCTTGCATAATGCTGCAAGAAGTCTAAAATATTCTCAGATTATAAAAGAAATCTAGTCATTAGATCTTGGGTTTTTATTCTCTTAGCCCCCTGTTTCATCTTTCTAAAAGGCCTTGATGCCTGAACAATTATTAAACAGTAATCACTCATAATTTTTGAGTCTTAGCTACCATGCTAGTGAGATTGTACAGGGTCTTCATGTCATTTTTGTGTTTCATATATCTGTGCATTCATTGCTATTTTGTATATAAAATATTATTTGTCTTTCCTCCACTCTTTTTGATCTCTTTATTCTATGCATTATGTTCCTTCCAGAAATCATTGTTTCTGTGTTCTTATGCTTGATTGATTTAGTTTCAGATTAATTTTACACTATTTTTCTATTTTCCAAAATATATCCTCCAACAAGCAATTGTTGTGGGGGTCTCTTCCTGAATCTCAGTCCTTCTTCCTAGTTGTTTTTTTAGAAAGCTTCCATTATGTATTTCCATTTGCCTTCTATTGTTCCATTATCTTCATCTTCAAGCACCTGTTTGTTAGCATTTCAAGGAGCATCTAACATTTCTGCTCAGGAAATGTGTTGAAAACCATCTTATAAATCTCAGCAGCCCTGCAAAAAGTCCTGAGGTTTCATTTACTGTACTGTTGTCTGTTTTAGCTTGGTGATGTTATAATGAGGGCATCTCTGCTTCTTGTTTTTATTCTTATTTTTCTCTATTTAACTATCATTAGTACGTAGTCCATTCCCATATCTGCACCCTTTCTGCTACATACATCCTCTAAAGTTCTTCTTCACTAGAGTTAAATTACAATCTGGTTCTTTATTGTATGGTCTGATCACCATCAAGTTATCTTGTGGATAGAATGGTGAGGGAAAATAGCTCCTCTAATGACCAGTTCATTCATTCCACAAAAATCAGCAAACATTTCACCATTTTTGTTCATGTCACCATTTCATGTCTTGTTTCCCTATATTTATTTTTCTGCCATTATTGTTGCTCCTCACTTTAGCATTCATGTCTCCAATTATTAGAAGGACAAACTTTTCTGGGATCTTGTCTATTGTGCTCTGTAGCTGTTCATAACAAATTTCTTTTTCATCTTGGCTAGCTTGAATTGCTACAGAATAACACTGAATAATGGACACTTTCTGGAACTTTGATGTGTTGTTATGATTCTTCCCAAACTGGTGTCCATTCTATCAGACTTTTAGCTGCCCTCCTTGATAGTATCAGATCCATGCCATCTCTGTGTACATTACTGGCATTCAATTTCACTTAGGCCTAATATACCTAGTTTGTATCTGTCCATTTCTTTTGTTACTTGAGCTATCTTACCAGGCTCATATGGTGTCGGCATGTTCTATGTACCAATTTTAGTTAAGAATTTAGGAGGGAGAAAATTCATTAGAGGAGTAGCTTCCTTCTGGGTTTGGCCATTTTGCATTATCATTTCTCTTCTACATCAAACTAAGTTGAGTTTGCTGAGCCGACCAGTCGAGTAGGTTTCCATAACAGCTTTGTTTTTTACAGCAGCAGTTAATTAGCTCATGCCCAACCCCTTGGTGGACTGCCATTAATTTAGCTCCTATCCTTTGACTGTCTGGGATGGGTTGCCTTACCAGTTATACACCCACCAGCATAGCTCTCAAGGTGACAGGAGCCAGCAAGCCTTCTCACTGCATCAAATCACAGCCCATAGGAAAGGATGGGTAGGGAGTAGTCACACTGATAGCTTCAAGGGATAGACAAGATCAGCAGGGGATGGTAAAGCTAAAAAAATTTCCACCTTCACTTCTGGCAGCTTCTGCTGCTGTCAGAGAACTGCAGAAAGTAGCTGACAGCGTCTTTGCAGCTATTAATCCCACCAATTCTTATGATAGCTCATAGAATTCCCCTGTGTAAGAACACCACAAGATATGCAGAAACAGTTATCTGCAAAGCAAATGAAAGTAACAGGCAAAGGTAGCCCCTCTTGCCATTTACAAGCATATGTGCTATGTGGGCAAAGATACTGGAAGTGAAAAAGAACCAGACACATCAGGAATGAAGGAGAGGGTGATAACTTATTTTACCTTATAGCTACCAGAGACTTGAGTGGAGGTGAAGATGGGGTAGAGCCACTACAGACTTGTGGGAGAAGGAAAAGGGTAATTTGTGCCCTGTCCCATCTGAATATTTTTACACCTTCATTTCAGTCCTTTGTGCCCCAGGCCAGCAGGAAATAAGAGCATTGCAGATGTGCTACTTTCAGCCTACAAGGAGAGGAAAAGGAATGTGTCCTGCCATTACCACAGTAGCCCATACTGATTGATTTGGGGGGATAATTATTATTTATATTGTGCTAGCACTCTAAGGTGCCCATTAGGTTCACTAACCACTCTACAAACACACAAGAAACCAGTCACTGCCCCAAAGACTCTGCAATCTAGAAAGATAATAAAAATAAACAAAGGATAGAGGAAACTGATACAACATACCGACACAATGTTCAGGGTCATGGCGTCAGGCACATGTCATGTTAGAGCTGTCTTCTGCCCCCCTAAGATCTGTTTATATGTGAGTCTTATTTATATTAAAAATAGTTTTAGTGTTTTTCTGGACAGGTTCCTCTGGCTAAACTGGTGTAAGTGTAAGCTCCTGCACTCTTTGCTGTATCTGATACCACTTTGTGAAAAGATTCTAGTACTGTACTGCTTTAGATGCTGAAATACTATGGTGTTGAGAGTTAGGTATTTAGATAGAGTTGAGGGATTTCCATATTATGTCATGTTGAAATCAATGTTCCAAACTAGGGCATACAGTTCTTATCTTTGCCTGGAGGATGTTGTCACAAAGTGGTACTGATACAGAAGAGTCGTCCTTTGATAAGTCAGACAGAAACAATCTTCAGTTTAAAAGACAGGAACCCCCTCAAATAAGATTAATACCCACATTTTTCGTAAGTGGTTAGATTTGCCTACCTGACTGCTTGTGCTTGCATATCAGATCTCTAAATGCTAATATGAATTTACCCATAATGAACTGGGATTCAAAGATGCAGCCACAGTTATTTCCAGACAGAGTTTTATACCTGCAATAATGGAAGTAAGATTGAGAACTAGATGAAAAATATGCCATTAAAGCATCATATCCCTGGCTGTTCATCTGGACAAAAAATCACCAAGAACAAAAGCTGATGAAAGAGTTTTGTGTAAGGAAACGAAACAGTGGTTTGATCTCTGGTACAGAATGGGAAATAGCAAAACATTTTCATTTTGAAATCAATTGATTATTTAAGGTGTGGTTTTTTTAATCTCCATATCATTGATTGGCTCTTGCCAGTATAATTCCTCCTAGGGGGCTGTTTTCAAAGGACAATTAGTTGTGCTGGGAATTGCTACAGTGACATTAATAAAAAGAAAAAGTTGTTTTGTCTTGTCTTTATCCCTGAGATACTATGGCTTTCCAAATCCCAGTCAATTTAAATCATGGAAATATGCTGGCATATTCCCACTGCTGTACACTGTGTTAATAAATAAGCAGAGGAGTATTTAGAGTATGCATGACTGTCACTAGCAATTCAGCTGAAACATTAGCACTTTCTATAGCTGAGACAAAATAAGTACATTTTTCACCTGAGTTACTCTTTTAACAGCAATAAGCATAAAAGTTCTTTTAATTTATAGCCTTCAACTGAACAGACCATTTGCTTTCTTTTCAGCTATAGCCCACATGATTTATCCAGTATTACATTTCAGATTTGCTCCTTATTGCCTTCTTTGTTCCTTCTTTTTCATTTCAAGGAGCCTATAACATTTCTGCTGAGGGAATGTGCTGAAAACCACCTTATACACCTCAGCAGCCCTGGACAAACTTCAAAAAGTTCTGAGGTTTCGTTTGCCTAAGCATCCAGAGGTTCAGATGCTCATTCAGACTTCACCAAACCTGTTAATAGTCCTTTTATCTACCCTCCAATTATTTTCTGGACAAGCCTCATGAGAAAACTTTTAAGACCACTCAATTTCCATCTTCAGTAAAATTAATGGCTTTGGCTCAGATCATCTCCTCTACTTTTTGACAATGAAATCGATGGGGAAAAAAACTGTTAATGTGGCTCAAAGTCTATCAGAGAATGTGAAAATGAGGCAATGTAACATCAACCCTTTCTCCTGCTCCCCCGGTGAATTCCCTTCCACATGGACCTGGTGTATTTGAAGCTCTGTGGAAGTAGGGTGTGTGACTAAGTAGACTGGGGGAGTTGTGGAAAACTGTTTCTTAGCTCCACAACACCAGGGGTCACTCATCATGTGGCCTATCTCCTTCAACCACATAACCTGTACTGCCAGGACCCAAATAAATCTTCCAAAGATTATGTATCAGCATCCCCTTTTTTTTTATCCTTTCTCTCCCTACACTGATGAACAGTTTTGCCTGGTCTCTGCAGGATCTGTAGGATTTTATGTGCTTATTAAATAGCTTAAATGCAGACAGATTAGAGTAGATTTAACCCATCTGACTCCTCCTATCCCTCTGCCCTGCCTTTCCAGTAATGGAATGCAAACTCTCAATATCCACATGCAAAACTCATGGAGCCAGAGCTTTACCTGATGCAAATTGGTACAGCTGTATTTGAATTCAATGGAGCTATGCCAATTTACATAATCTGAAGATGTGACCCAAGTTGTTTTCTGAATACCTTTTGCCCTCCTGTGCATGGTTTGGCTTCTCAAGTAACTGCTCCTTTATGTCTTACAAAGTCATTTATATAGATTTTTAATTTTCAGGTTCTCCCCATCTCTGTGTGACAACATTCTTTTTATCATCTGCCTTCTTTTCAGACACATTCACTGACTCGGACATAGTTTTGATGACAGCCTTTTAGTATTGCCTTATGTATGACAGTCTCCACCATTGTAGCTGCCAAATTGTGTAACGTTTAATCACAACATCCGCAGTGCCCCATTACTGAGAAGGCATGTCACTGCTTGTTAATACTTTTACGGATGGGGCAACAATACAAAAGCAGTTTCAGCTTGGGGTACTTTGATTAGCATATTTTAAAATCTCCACTGAGGTCTTGCTTAGGGTTGTCTGAATAGATGACCTGCAAAATATGCTGAGCCGAGATTTTCAAAGCTGTCTACAGAAGATAGGCATATAACAGTTATTAAAATTAAAGGGGAGGAGTTTATATCTAAAGCTCAGTCATTTTTGGAAATCGAAACCTATGCACCTGTAGGGCTCACCATCATTTTTAAGGTCTAAATAATCATCTCTTCCCTGCATCAATCCCAGATTATTGTCATATGTAATAGACTGCATATTTTATTTGTGTACCTCTAGACTCTTCACAATTTATTTTTGCATAACTTGAGACATCTTATTGATTCATACTGTTTTCAGAAATACCAGGCACATCTTTCCATTCACCAGAGGAGCAGAAGCAGCTACAGAATTTGCATATTACATATTGTCATATGTAGTGATCCCCTTTCAACCTTGACTAATAGAAGGATATCCTCTTTTATATTTTATTTTTTGGTATTTTCCCTTTTTTTATATTAACCTGGTGATAGATTTACATTTTAAAAGCAAGTTTCCCTTTGAAATTCTCCGTGGGAATAGACGAATACATCTTGGTCTATGAGCTGTAAATGTGGAAGAACTGGAAAAAAGGAAAGGCAATTACTTTGTTTTGTCTTGCAGCTTCTATATCCACAGTAAATATTTTGATCTTCCTGTTCTAATAAAAGGGTTCAGTGCTTTCCAGTAAACATGTTGGTACCTTATAGTACGGTATTCAGACAAGCTCTTTTCCTGAGTGCTCCAGAACAGTACTTTGCAGGAACTCTCTAGGATTGACAACATCTGTAATATTTCTTTTTTCCTGCTTATCTTTCCAAGCACATTAGGTTGTGTCCATTTTTTATGTATTTAGGAACAAATTCTAAAGTCCCTACTCAAATAAAGACTGAAAGATCTAGACATTAGCACAAAAATGTTGACAATGGTTAGCTGTGCTGAGATCACATCCTATCATGCTGTCATTGTTTTCTTGTGCTCCCTCATCTGTATGCACCTGTGGTTACTTCTCTTATGCTTAGATTGTAAGCCCCTTGGTGCTGTGACCAACTTTTTGTTCTTTGTATGGCAGCTAACACAATGTAGTCCTGTTCCATGACCAGGGCAGCTAGATGCTACAGTAATAAAAATAAATAAATAGCACAAGAACTATCATGGTGGAAATAAGTAAAGATCATCAGAGTTGTTTGGTGCAAGAACCATATTTTCTTCAGGGTTTGTGCAACACTAAATACAATTGGGTCCTGTCCACAATCGAGGTTTTCAGGTCCTCTGGAAATACAAATAATACATAATAATAAAATAAATTATAAATAATAATAATAAATACTCCCAATTCCCTGTGATAATTTTGCCTCATTTTTGCAATGCATTTAAGGATTTTTCTCAGTATCTTGCCAATTTTCTGGTTTGGGGTTGGTAAGTAGTTGCTGCTTTATTTGCTTTGTATCTGAATGTATTTTTAAATTATGGCAAGGGACCAAGAGCCCATCACAGGCACTTTTAAAAACTGTATTAGACATTGAAATAAAGAAATAAGAAATAGCAAAGGCTATATGAAAAGAGGCATATAGATCTTGATTCCAACATGAAATGATTTTTCCTACTTCCTATGTTAGGTTGTCTTATGAGATCATTTCATCTGAATGGAAACTAACTTTTACAGAGTTGACAGTCATAGATTCATAGATTCCAAAGCCAGGAGAAACCACTTTGATCATCTACTCTGACCTTTTGTATTACACAGGCCATAGAACTTTCCCAAAATAATTCCTAGAGCATATATTTAGAAAACATCCAATCTTGATTGCAAAATTGTTGTGATGGATAATACCACGACACTTGGTACATTGTTCCAATGGTTAATTACTCTCACAGTTAAAAATATATGTCTAATTTCCAGTCAAAATTTGTCTACCTTCAACTTCCAATCTTTGGATCATGTTATGCCTTTCTCTGCTGGATTGAAAAGCCCACTATTAAATACTTGTTCCACGTGTAAGCACTTATAGACTATCAAGTCACCCTTTAATGTTTATGTTAAACTAAATAGATTGAGCTTCTTGCGTCTATCATTACAAGGCATATTTTTTCAATCATTCTCGTGGCTCTTCTCTGAACCTTCTCTGAATTATTAATATCACCAAACTGGACACAGTATCCTAGCAGTGGTCACACCTATGTCAAATACAGAAGTAAAATAACCTCTTGTCACAGAGCATCTCTGTCACTACCCAGTGTACACCACTGCCTGGCCAGTTTGCGTGGTCTCACGGTCACAAACACACACCAGGTTAGTCTTTCACCAAGGTGGTATTTTTTTTTTCAAATTAGCACAGTGTAAAGCAGGTTTATATCAAAGGGAGGCTTCTCCACTCCCTTCCTTCCTCAGCCCAGGCTCATCTTCTGAGTTTTCCTTCCGCGCTCCTTCCTTGCTTCCCCTTCCTTTCACTTGTATTGTAACAATTACATTGTTATCCCCATTGATTACCCCCAGGAGCTCATAATCCCCAACAGAAAGGTTAACTGCCTCCAGCTGGACCTGCAATGTCAATGATCAGGGTGCTGCTGATAGTGCCCTGTCAGATGGCTCTACTCCTACTCAAGAGTCCCCTGTTTATATATCTAATGACTGCATTTGCCCTTTTGGCCATGATGTCACACTGGGAGCTCATGTTCAATTTATCATCCACCACAACACTCAAATCCTTTTCAGAATCACTGCTTCCCAGAATAGAATCCCCCATCCTGTAAGTAAGGACTACATTCTTTGTTTCTATGTATACATTTACATTTAGCCATTTTAAAATGCATATTTATTGTTTACTTGCCCCCAGCTTACCAAGTGATCCACATCACTCTATATCAGTGACTTGTCCTCTTCATTATTTACCACTCTCATCCCACCTCGCCCCCCAATTTTTGTATCATCTGCAGACGTAATCATTCATGATTTTGTGTTCTTCATGGTTGTTGATAAGAATGTTAAATACCATACAACCAGGAACTGATCCCAGCAAGACCCTACTTGAAACACACCCTTTTGATGATGATTCCCCATTTAAATTACATTTTGAAACCTAACAGTTGACCAGCTTATAATATATTTAATGCGTGTTATGTTAATTTTAAATCCTTCTCATCGCAGGCACCAACTTTGTGATTTCCTGAGGGATGCTCGACTCCCACTCCGCAGCAGGCTCCACCCACCTCTTCTCCCAAGCTCCAACCCCCACCCTGCCTCTTCCTGCCTCTGCCCCACTTCTTCCCTTTTCACCCCCTCCCCTGAGCACACCTTGCCCTCACTTCTCCCCTTCCCCCCAGCATCTCCTGTACACCACTGATCAGCTGAGCAGCACTGGAGGAGGAGGGGAAAGAGCTGATCAGTGGGGCTGTTGGTGGGTGCTGAGCACCCACTATTTTTTTTTCTGGAGCACCCAGAGTCGGCGACTATGCTTCTAATTTTTTAATCATAATGTCACATGGTACCAAGTTAAATGCCTTACAGAAGTCTAAGTATATTATAACAGCACTATCACCTTTATCAACCAAACTTGTCACCACATCCAAAAAAGATACCAAATCAGTTTGACAGGATCTATTTTCCATAAAGCCATGTTGATTTGCATTAATTACATTATGCTCCTTTAGTACTTTATTAATTGAATCCCATATCAGATGCTCCATTATCTTGCCCAGAATCGATGCCAGGCTGACAAATCTATAATTACCTAGGTCATACCATTTACTCTTTTAAAATAATGGCACATATTAGCCTTCTTTCAGTCTCTTGGAACATCCCCAGTGTTCCACATCTTATTGAACATCACTATTTATAACACTTTGAAATTTAAATACTATATTTAAATACTATGGGTTAGATCATCTCTTATGCATCCCTCTAAAGGGCAGAACACTCTAGGTCTTAAAGCTATGACCACTGAAGTTAACAGAAAGACTCTAGTGACTTCAACTGACATTGAATCAGGCCATTAGTAAATTTGTGCTTTTGAAATTTATGTCCAATCTGGGGATGGCAATGCTTATTTCTCTGTAGATGTTTGGCTTCCAAATCCTATGTATATCTGCAGCTCTGCACACAAAGAGTCCAGTTTGGTGACTGCATGTTCACAAGCAGGCCTCTGTGTCTGGACTCCCTTTGACTTCAGTGATTTTATACTTTGGCACAGGGGTTCACCCATTTACATGCAGTTGCAGGATCATGGCCAAAGCGACTGCACGTTTTCATCCCTTATCCCCAAAAGACCTATAGCGAGGCGGTGTGGCTCCCCTCCTCCCCACGGAGGGTTGAGCCCCGTCAATCACCCCCCAGGGCGGAACCGCTGGGAGGAAGTCCCACCCCTCAAAGGGTCAGGCGGCGACTCGGAAGGATAAAAGCTGGGCCTCAGCCCTCAGTCAGGTCTCGGCCGCCGGCAGGAGCAGACGTGCCCGCTGACTCTCCTGACCGGGAAGCTACAAAGCCCCGCCGCCGCTACGACGAAGAGCTGCCGGAGCTGCCCCGCAGTCGCTACGACGAGGAGCTGCCGGAGCTGCCCCTCAGTCTCTACGACGAGGAGCTGCTGGATCTGCCCCACAGTCGCTACGACGAGGAGCTGCCGGAGCTGCCCTGTCCCCACTACGGCCCCGAGAAGCCACCAGACCAGACCTGGTCCGCCGTCCCGGAGGTATTCCTGGACCTACCGCCCTGCCCGGACTGGGAGGAGCCCATGGTACTGGACACCCCAACGGACCAGGTAGAAACCAGGGGGGAGGCTGGAAGTAGCCCGGGGGCAGCTGACTATAGTCAGGCTGCAGAAGGCCCTGCGCCTATGTCAGTGTGTTTCGGTCAGGACCCCCTTCCCCACTGACCGCCACTAGCGGCGTCAGCCGCTATTAGGGCCCCGGGCTGGAACGCAGAGGAGTGGGTGGGCCTGCGTTCCCCCTGCCACCAGTAACCGGGTGGCAGACTTCCCCCCCCTGTTGCCAATGCTCTGCCCTGCCCTGCTCCAAAGGGCCAGAGCTGATAACTGTGTTTGGTGCCCCGCCCGAACCAAGGGCTGGGCCCCTGTTGACTTTGCCCCTGCTCTGCCTTGCCCCAAAGGGCCAGAGCCCATAATCGACTACTAGGTTTGTTGGGGCCCGCCCGACCCAAGGGCTGGCCCCCCTGTTATTGAACTGTGTCGCTGTTCGGCCCCGCGTACAGGGCCCGAACCGCCGGAGAGGACTGAGGTCCTGAAGATAGAGGCCCTCGGACGACGAGACGAGGCCGGTGTGGCTGCCCTCCTCCCCAGGGAGGGTTGAGCCCCGGCACCCCCTCGTCCACAGACCCTACCAGGCTTCATGACAGCAGAACTCCAGTAGCATACGTTACTTTATGAATCCCTCTGCTGCCTGTTTTCCAATTTCACAAATTTTGAGACAGGATTCATAAAATGGAGAAATAGAGCAGGTATTAATTAATCCTGATCACCACTGAAAACATTTGAAGGGACATCCACAATGTCAGAGGAACTTCATTGAAGCTACAAAAGAGTTATATCAATTTTACTCTCCTGCATCTGAGAAAAGTGTCAGTTTCTTTTACCTAAAGCAATATTCCCTGAAATCTGGAAATAGAAGTGCACATCATCTGTAGAAATTCTAAACACCATTTCTAAGAATAAGAGGACAACTATTAGACAATTCTTCCAACTCTTCTAATCAAGTCTTTTGTCTAAATAGTCAAAATTTTTGACATCTCTCTGGAGGAGCCCAATAAAGTTGTTAAATGACTTTTAATTAAAAAAACAACAACATGAGGGCAGGTTTGTTGACATGGAATTTATATTGTACCAAATAATCTGCAGATGTTATTAAACCTTTCTTTGATGCCCAACCATTCCATACCTGCAAACATCTTGGCAATTTGGCCTAGCGTTTTTATCTGGGAAATTAAAGTATCCCACCTTCTCATAACCTAGTCCCAGATTTGGACCTTAGCGTCCAAAATATGGGGGTTAGCATGAAAACCTCCAAGCTTAGTTACCAGCTTGGACCTGGTAAAGCTGCCACCACCCAAAAAATTAAAGTGTTTTGGGGCACTCTGGTCCCCCCAAAAACCTTCCCTGGGGACCCCAAGACCCATATTCCTTGAGTCTCACAACAAAGGGAAATAAACCTTTTCCCTTCTCCCCTCCAGGTGTTCCTGGAGAGATACACAGAAGCAAGCTCCGTGAAACTAAACAGAGGGATTCCACCCTCTCTATTTCCAGTCCTGGAAACAGAAGTACTTCCCTCTTCACCCAGAGGGTATGCAAAGTCAGGCTGGTAAATCTAACACACACAGATTTCCCCCTGACTTCTTCCTCCCACCAATTCCCTGGTGAGCACAGACTCAATTCCCTGGAGTTCCCCACTAAAGAAAAACTCCAACAGGTCTTAAAAAGAAAGCTTTATGTAAAAAGAAAGAAAAATACATACAAATGGTCTCTCTGTATTAAGGTGACAAATACGGGGTCAATTGCTTAAAAGAAATATGAATAAACAGCCTTATTCAAAAAGAATACAATTCAAAGCACTCCAGCTACTATACCATATAAATACAAAAGAAAAAAACAATAACCTCTATTGTTTTATGATCTCTGTAGTCACAACTTGGAAACAGAAGATTAGAAAGCAGGAAACAGAAATCCTCTCATAGCCGAGAGAGAGACAGGCAGAAAACAAAGAACTCAGACACAAACTTCCCTCCACCCAGATTTTAAAAAGTCTTGTTTCCTGATTGGTCCTCTGGTCAGGTGTTTCAGGTTACTTCTTTGCAGGTGAAAGAGACATTAACCCTTAGCTATCTGTTTATGACACACCTAACCACCATCCCAAAAAAATGTTGGGCTAGAAACCTTGTCTAGTGGACTAAAAACAGAATTCAGAAATAGGATCACTTGAATTCTCATTTTGTGTCTGACCCTGTGGGTTTAGTCAAATGATCTAACACTATGCCTTATTGTTTCCGTTTGATATTTTCTTTACAAACACAAATCCTCTCAGCAATCATGAGATAAAGTGTTATATAAGCATCAAAGGTATTTTATTTTCTGTTGTAAAGACTCTATTGCCTACATTATTTCATTATGTGAGAGGTAAAACGAAGAAAAAAGACTTACCTACAAAATATGTTAAACATGTAGCATGCTTGTGAAAAATTTAAGTAACTTTAGTATTTGGGATAGTGAAAAATAAGAACACTGCCTGAGTGCCAATTCACACTTCTCCATGTAGCTCTGTCAATTAATTTCAAATCTAGATTATAATACACCCTGTATTGTAGGCCTGAGAGTCTGTTGAGCATAGACTATCAATTGTACTAAATATTATGGTGCTTTGGGGACATGATCAATTTGAAGCTAATGGAAACAAGTGGTAGAAGTCTTCAGATGAATGAAACCAAACTCATTTTCTCTTGTGATTGTTATTCAGTTTTCTAGAAGTCAAAAAACAATGTGCTAATCCCATGAGATACACATTTTAAGTATCATCTAAGTATTTCTATTAGTATGTGTCAATGTTACCAAGTTTCCTCCTAGAACTGTTTCTCTATTGAATACAGTATATTGATGCAATTAAAGTCCAGCCAGTGTTTTCCTTAGTAGGTAATAGACTTTTAGGATGTATACTTGTAATGAAGAACATTAGAGTGTTCTATTGTTTCTTTGCATTTATCACAAGGTATGCAAAGAGATAATTCCACATATAGTATTCTTTTAAATGGCAAATAGAAAAAAATGTCCCAATTGTACAATTCCTGCCACTTATCTTTTAGCTACAGGCAGTGAGAGAATATTTGCTATTATAAAATATATATACAAAATATGTCCACACTGATGTTTTATTAACTTACTTTAATAACAGACAATACCAGACGATTTCAAAACTCGTTGCCTAAAACACCTATTTTAATGTAAAAAGAAAAAAAACTGTCTAAGTGTATGGTAACTGGAAACTACATTGAACTGAGAATAATAACCTGAGTGGGCTCGAAGGTCTCTAGTATAAACCAATTGATTAATTAGGAACTACTCAGCTCATGTCTATAATTTATTCAAATTTATTTACAACAATATTTGACCTGAACTGCAGTAATGAACGATATGTATAATATTATATCTGTAAATCACTGTGTGTATATTTTATAGTTTGATTACAGTGTAGGGAGAAGGAGAGGCTTTTAAAATCTAAGGGCTGAATTCCATGCCCACTTACACCACTGTAAAACCTGAAACTAGTCCACATCTACATCTGTGAAACTGAGCGCAAAATATGGCCCTACAGTTGGCAAATGAGCACTCAACTGCAGTCTGATCCGGTAACATACTGCATTAGTATGAGGCAGAGATTCAAAGCTAAATGTCTGTAACAGTTCATTGTAACAGATTTAAGTCACCCCACCATGGCAGAGGCCACTGCTCCCAATGGAGCCATGGAATAAGGTAGCAGCCCCAGGAGCTGAGTGTGGAATGTGGGGGCAGGGGCAATCTTATCCACAATTGTTCATAGGTGTCAAGTCATTCAAACAGGTCCTGCTCCAGGCTTTGTAATATCAGATAATGAGTTTGCCTGACTGACAACAAGAGCTTCACAGCAACATCTTGTAAGCCTACAATCATTTATCAATGACATTTCTCTTCACCACTTAGGTTTAATAAAGAATTCCTTTCATAGGATGTATGTCAGGCTGTGATAAGTAATATAGAGGGAGCTGAGTATGGACAAGAACAACATAATAACTTTGGGCTAAAATGTATTTTAAGTCTAGCCAAGAGCAAATAGTGACGTGTGAACTGCACCACCCCAGGAATAGTCTGCCTCAGGCAAACCTGTTCTGGGTATTATTTAATATAAATTAATAACATGGAATGTAAAATAATTAGGCTTAATCAATTTTTATTAATCAAAGACTATCAGTCAAGTTCATGGAATGTATTGGAGACAATTTTTTTTATTTCAGAAGGTGGAGAAAGCTCCTGGGGAGAGGCTGTTCTAGATTTGATTTTGACAAATAGGGAGGAACTGGTTGAGAATTTGAAAGTGGAAGGCAGCTTGGGTGAAAATGATCATGAAATGATTGAGTTCATGATTCTAAGGAATGGTAGGAGGGAGAACAGCAAAATAAAGACAATGGATTTCAAGAAAGCAGACTTTCGCAAACTCAGGGAGTTGGTAGGTAAGATCCCATGGGAAGAAAGTCTAAGGGGAAAAACAATTGAAGAGAGTTGAGTTTTTCAAAGAGACAATTAAGGGAACAAGAGCAAACTATCCCACTGCACAGGAAAGATAGGAATGATAGGAATGTGGCAAGAGACCACCCTGACTTAACCAGGATAATTTCAATGATCTAAAAATCAAAAAAGAGTCCTACAAAAAGTGGAAACTAGGTCAAATTACAAAGGATGAATATAAACAACTAACACAAGTCTGTAAACACAAAATTAGAAAGGCCAAGGCACAAAACTAAATCAAACTGGCTAGAGACATAAAGGGTAATAAGAAAACATTCTAAAAATATATTGGAAGAGGAAGACCAAGGACAGGGTAGGACCATTACTCAATGAGTTGGGCGGGGGAGTGGGGAGGGTGGATAATAATAGAAAATATGGAAATGGCAAAAGTGCTTAATGACATCTTGTTTCGGTTGTCACCAAGAAGGTTAGTAGTGACTGGATGTCTAACACAGTAAATACCAGTGAAAATGAGATAGGACCATAAGAGGCTAAAATAGGGAAAGAACAAGTTAAAAATTATTTAGACAAATTAGATGTCTTCAAATCTCCAGGGCCTGATGAAATGCATCCTAGAATATTCAAGGAGCTGACTGAAGAGATATCTGATCCATTAGCAATTGTCTTTGCAAAGTCATAGAAGACGAGAGAGATTCCAGAAGACTGGAAAAGGAGAAATATAGTGCCAATCTATGAAAAGGAAAATAAGGACAACCCAGGTAATTACAGACCAGTCAGCTTAATTTATGTACCCAGAAAGACAATGGAGCACATAATTAAGTAATCAATTTGCAAAAATCTAAATGATAATAAGGTATAACAGTCAGGATGGATTTGTCAAGAACAAATCATGTCAAACCAACTGTATGGGGAGACTTTGGCAAACCAGTAAAGTGCCTAAAACCACTACGGCTTATTCTTAAAAATCAGCCTAGTCAGCAAGCTGTAAATTGGCCATTCAGCAATCTCAGCTTGACCAAGGCAGGAGGGGAGGGGATTTTGGGGTACAACAGAAAGGGCAACTTGATTCCGTGTCCTTCCTGATAAGAATTGTGTTGAAGTTGTTGATACATGCATTGTAAAACAGCAGCATGTACCTCAGGGATGTCTATTGGGGTCTCAAGGCTGCAGACTGGAAAAACCCACACCTGGTTAATCAATAATCAGAAGGAACCTCTTGCTGGATCATTGCAACTGCTTACTTAACAAGGTTTCTTTAAGGAACATGTCATTCTATCACTAATGTATAAATAAGGGGAAAAATCTTGAGATGGAGGGGACTCTTCAGGACTGGTCTTTCTCTCTGGATGCATCTTGTGTTCTGCACCGGCAGACGGACTGTCGCTGTGTCACTTGAAAGCCACACTCAGCTTTGGTAATTATCAAGGGTCGGGGGTGTTTTACTAATCTTGTTGCAGACAAGTGTAAGTGCTTGAGACTAAGTAAAGTTATAAGCTTTAAGTGAAAGCACTCTTGTGCTGTCCTGTTTGTGCCGGTCATCTATCGATCGGACGACCGTGTCTCCCCTGATTAATTTCCTGACACGTCCTCGCACAGAGTAAACATTACCAAGAGCTTTGGGTTGAAAGAACCTGGGTAACACAACCTGATAGCTTTTTTTGACAGGGTAACGAGTCTTGTGAATAGGGGGGAAGCGGTAGTCGTGGTATATCTTGACTTTAGTAAAGCTTTTGATACTGTCTCACTTGACCTTCTCATAAACAAACTAGGGAAATGCAACCTAGATGGAGCTACTATGAGGAAGGTGCATAACTGTTTGGAAAACCATTCCCAGGGAGTAGTTATCAGTGGTTCACAGTCATAGAGACTGTCTAGGAAGGAGTATGGCACAAAGAGATCTAGAGGTCATAATGGACCACAAGCTTAATATGAGTCAACAGTGTGATACTGTTGCAAAAAAAGCAAACGTGATTCTGGGATGCATTAACAGGTGTGTTGTAAACAAGACACGAGAAGTCATTCTTCCGCTTTACTCTGCGTTGGTTAGGCCTCAGCTGGAGTATTGTGTCCAGTTCTGGGCACCGCATTTCAAGAAAGATGTGGAGAAATTGGAGAGGGTCCAGAGAAGAGCAACGAGAATGATTAAAGGTCTTGAGAACATGACCTATGAAGGAAGGCTGAAAGAATTGGGTTTGTTTAGTTTGGAAAAGAGAAGACTGAGAGGGGACATGATAGCAGTTTTCAGGTATCTAAAAGGGTGTCATCAGGAGAAGGGAGAAAACTTGTTCACCTTAGCCTCCAATGATAGAACAAGAAGCAATGGGCTTAAACTGCAGCAAGGGAGATTTAGGTTGGACATTAGGAAAAAGTTCCTAACTGTCAGGATAGTTAAACACTGGAATAGATTGCCTAGGGAAGTTGTGGAATCTCCATCTCTGGAGATATTTAAGAGTAGGTTAGATAAATGTCTATCAGGGATGGTCTAGACAGTATTTGGTCCTGCCATGAGGGCAGGGGACTGGACTTGATGACCTCTCGAGGTCCCTTCCAGTCCTAGAGTCTATGAGTCTATGGTGGAAGGGCATAACGAGTGGGGTCCCGGAGTGATCAGTTCTGGGTCCAGTTCTGTTCAATATCTTCACCAATGTTTTAGATAGTGGCATAGAGAATACACTTATAACATTTGTGGATGATACCAAGGTGGGAGGGGTTGCAAATGCTTTGGAGGATAGGATTAAAATTAAAAATGATCTGGATAAACTGGAGAAATGGTCTGAAGTAAATAGGATGAAATTCAATAAGGATGAATGGAAAATACTTCATTTTGGAAGGAACCATCAGTTGCATACATACAAAATGTGAAATGACTGCCTGGAAAGCGATCTAGGGGGTGATAGTGGACCACAAGCTAAATATGAGTCAATATTGTAATGCTGTTGCAAAAAAAGTAAACATCGCTCTGGGATGTATTAGTAGGAGTGTGATAAACAAGACATGAGAAGCAATTCTTCCACACTTTGTGATGATTAGGGCTCAGCTGGAGTATTGTGTCCATTTCTGGGTGCCACATTTCAGGAAAGATGTGGACAAATTGGAGAAAATCCAGAGAAGAGCAACAAAAATAATTAAAAGTTTAGAAAACATGACCTATGAGGGAAGTTTCAAAAATTTGGGTTTGTTTAGTCTGGCAAGGAGGGTGGAGGTGGACATGAAAACAGTTTTCAAGTAAATAAAAGGTGTTACAAGGAGGAGGGAGAAGAATTGTTCTTCTTAACTTCTGAGGCTAGGACAAGAAGCAATGGGCTTAAACTGCAGGAAAGGAGGATTAGGTTGGACATTAGGAAAAACTTCCTAACTATCAGGGTAGTTAAGCACTGGAATAAATTATCTAGGGATGTGGTGGAGTCTCCATTGTTGGAGATTTCTAAGAGCAGTTTAAATAAACACCTGTCAGGAATGGTTTAGATAATACTTAGTCCTGCCATGAGTGCAGGGGATGGACTAGATGACCTCTCGATTCCAGTCCTATGATTCTCTAATACAGCATACTATAGAAAGGAAGGTTCAATATATTATCAACCCATCCAGGAGACAGAAGTACAGCTGGTTAGATTGTCTCAGAGTTTGAGTTCCACTTCATTCCTATATAGACTAACGTTGTTTACCACAGAAAAAAAAAGTTTCAGAATTTCTCTGTACTATTGCATACCTACCGCTCATCTATTATCTCGCTTCTTGGACATATTTTCAAAGAAAAAGTAACATCTATGCAAAGACTTGGGTACAGATAATCTATCTGTCCAAGGTAATTTGTGCATGTTTTGCAGACCTCGTCAAAGTATTCCTCTTTATTTCTTGACAGGTTTTAGAGACACAAGAACATAGTCTCACATCTGCAGGATGGCGATTCCAGCAGGTAGCTATCTTGTTTTGATTATGGCATTCCAGAAGTCAGCAAAGTTTAGAGACATCTGTTCCTTGATACAACTTAGCATAAATAAAAGCATCTTGGAAAGAGCTTATAGTTATATAGAAACATACATTAGAGAGAGAGAGAGAGAGAGAGAGAGAGCGCACCCCCTCTCCACCTGGTTACCTTCTTTAATGCCAATCTGCTTACAGGTTTTGATGGACAGAGCCTGGGTTCTTCTGGATCCCGCCCCCACTCAGCAGGGTGTATCTTTATTTTTTCCTATGAATTTTTTGGGCGGTGCCTCCACTCCCCTCATTCCTTCCTGGCATGGTCACCAGGGCAACTTGGGAGAAAAATTCTAACCACAGGGTAATCCCCACTTATTTGCCAGATAGTTGGAGACCCCTAAGAAATAACACAAACACATACAATATATTGAACACAATAGTTTTATTAAACAGGAGACAAATATAACATAACATAGTAAAACACTATTGTTAGGGTCTGTCAATAACCTAGTCCCAGATTTGGACCTTAGCGTCCAAAATATGGGGGTTAGCATGAAAACCTCCAAGCTTAGTTACCAGCTTGGACCTGGTACTGCTGCCACCACCCAAAAAATTAGAGTGTTTTGGGGCACTCTGGTCCCCCCAAAAACCTTCCCTGGGGACCCCAAGACCCAAATCCCTTGAGTCTCACAACAAAGGGAAATAAACCTTTTCCCTTCCCCCCCCCAGGTGTTCCTGGAGAGATACACAGAAGCAACCTCTGTGAATCTAAACAGAGGGATTCCACCCTCCCCTTTCCCAGCCTGGAGAACAGAATTACCGAGAGTCAATCTCTCTTCCCTCCTCACCCAGAGTGAATGCAAAGTCAGGCTAGTACATCTAACACACACAGGTTTTCCCCTGACTTCTTCCTCCCACCAATTCCCTGATGAGCTGCAGACCCAATTCCCTGGAGTTCCTCACTAAAGAAAAACTCCAACAGGTCTTAAAAGAAAGCTTTATATAAAAAAGAAAGAAAAATACATACAAATGGTCTCTCTGTATTAAGGTGACAAATACAGGGTCAATTGCTTAAAAGAAATATGAATAAACAACCTTATTCAAAAGAATACAATTTAAAGCACTCCAGCAACTATAGACATGTAAATACAAAAGAAAAGAAACCATATAATTCACTATTTGATCTCTTTGTACTTACAACTGGGAAACAGAAGATTAGAAAGCAGGAAATAGAAAAATCCTTCTCTAGCTGAGAGAGATTCAGGCAGAAGACAAAGAACTCAGACACAAACTTCCCTCCACCCAGAGTTGAAAAAAGTCCTGTTTCCTGATTGGTCCTCTGGTCAGGTGCTTCAGATTACTTTTTTTTTCAGGTGAAAGAGACATTAACCCTTAGCTATCTGTTTATGACAGGGTCACCGGTGCCCACGCTGCTAATACCTGTGACCTTCCCCAGTCATGTGACTTGATGTAGCAAATGTAAGATTCGTGTCCGGTTGATACACATACTTTGTTGGGGCCCTTGATGACCTATGACCACAAAATTCTTCTCTACAGTGGTTTAGCAGTGTGGCTGACTGAGTTCACAACTGCCCAATGGACTGAGAAGTGCGAGAAGGTGGTAAATCCCCAAACTCTTACTCTCTGGCTAGAGGATACAGTTCAGGGAGTAGGGGGTCCCCAAAACAAATTCCCCGACTAACTAACTAAAAGATGGTGCACTCACAAATTCCATGAATGATCCTCAGGTTCAGTGATGACTCTGGACTCCTCAGTCACTGCGGATGGGCTGATCTCTACTGTTAGGGATCCTCTTCAAGCAGGAATCAGGCTGCTTCGGTCCCGTGGTTTCTCCTCACCACAAAGGTGTGCATAGCTCAAGGTGCAGGTTACACAACTATACTAAAATCTAAACTGTGGTCTCCTAGCCTGGCATCCAGACACACTCACAGCAGGCAGCAGCCCTGAACTAGCAGACAGAGCAGAGCTGACCATGTGGCGACTGGTTTCACCGAGGGAGCTGGGGTGCCTGACTGGGGGAATTTTTCAGCAAAACCTACAAACTGGGAGTCATCAGTGGAGAAGGAAAAGACCAGAGGATGGATCTTGCTTTCAGGTCCCTAGAGGCCAATTTTCAGGGGAAACCCTGCATGCAGGCCTGGGACTCACCAACTCTTCACACAACCAGTCTTGCCCTTGCCCTGACTGGCTCCAGACTGACTCAAAATGGCTTCTCCCCTTTCCTGAACTCCCTGGGAAAGGCCTCTCACTCCCTATTGGTTGACAGGCAGGCTCTGATTTTGCCTTGGCTCCCCGTCCCTACCAGGGACGGTGTGGCTCTCCCTGAGCTGCCAGCAGACAGAGCTCCAGGAATCTAGGTAATCTCCTTGGGGGTTACATATGTATATAAAATTGTGACATTGCATACTGTGTACACCATTAATATTGTCTATTATTGTCACTAATATGAAGAACTTTGCACACTTGCTTTTATCTACCACCATACATATTTCGTAAAAAGAGACATCTATCACTCATCTACAGTATTTGGAGCAGGAGTCATGCAAACATTACAGCACCTAACTACAGTACAGTTTTACAGTTATGCAACAATTGCTTGTAAGAACAGAATAGATTTAAATACATCTGTTTGCCTGCTATGTCTTTATACTTAGCCTTGAAATTACAATACTATATTTCCTCTTGGTGATACAACTCACAGAAGGTCATTTTATAAAAGCTCTCTATGAATATATTTGCAAGTATACAATTAGCATAGATACACTAATACAGTATAGGATATTACTTCCTTACTCTTACCTACCAATACAGTTTATCCAGATGAAGTGGTAGTTAACAAGAAAACTGTTTACATTACTTGTTAATATTTTTGTTTGTGATAGCTCAGTTTTATAGATTCCATATAGCTCTGCTTGTGAGAGCTCAGAGTTAACAAATTCCAATAAATTCTATTTCTTATATGGTAACATTACAACATCAGGTTTAGAGTTATTCAGTCAGTATTCTTCCTTTCGCCTTCTAGCCTATACACAAAGTGTTCTGTTACTTTGGTTCGGTTTGGTCAACAGTGCCATGAAGAATCATGGGGCTTTGGCTTAGCTTGGTCAAGAGATCCCAGTGATTCCTTCCTTGCTCTAAGACTGACATAGATAATAATTTACTGCTGGCTTATACCAACCAATTGGGGCCACGAATTTGTTGCCTTCATTCTTTTTCTATCATGACTGGAGGGAATGGTTTGGCCCAATGTGATAAAAACTAATATTAGATTTCATGTATCTTTTATATCATAATGAAAGTGAATTCTGGTAGGATATACAAAAAAGGGCCACGTAGAAAGATGCAATGTATGACTTCATGTTAGATAAAGGGCTCAACTGTGGCCAGCCCTGTGAGCAATTGAGGAGGCAAACTGAAAGATCTTTCCTTTCTTGCCCATGTGCTGAGGCCAGCACAGCATTAATCCTTGTGTTCCCCTACCATGCTCTGTCCTTCAACAGAGAGTCTGCACTAAGGGGAGAACAGGTTGCATCCTATATTTATGAAGGCATTAAGCCCACCTACAGAGTACTAGTTACAGATGTGCACTCACATACTGCCGTCTACCGTGGGCTTTGGCAGTAAGCTGCAGCTGGATCTGAAGTTTGTTCTATGAATATATTGCATGAACACATTCTATTACCCCTATATCATGTGACAAAATCTCCCTGTTCCTCAGGCCCCATCTATAAAATGGGGCTAATAATACTTCCTTTCTTTTACTCCTTGTCTTTTTAGATAATACGCTCTCCATGGCAAGGATAGTCTTTTACTGGGTGTTTTTAGTGCCCACCATAATTGGAACTTGATCTCCTTTGGGACCTCTAAACACTACAAGAAATAAATAATAAAAAGAAGGTGATAGGAACTCTAGAGGATTTTTGACCTTTCTATAATCACTGAGCAGGGTTCATATATTAGGACTATGGCACGGGTGCCGAAGGCGGCATGCAGGCTGATTTTCAGTGGCACTCACACTGCCCGGATCCTGGCCACCAGTCTGGGGGGCTCTACATTTTAATTTAATTTTAAAGGAAGCTTCTTAAACATTTTAAAAACCTTATTTACTTTACATACAACAATAGTTTAGTTATACATTATAGACATAAAAAGAGCCCTTTTAAAAATGTTAAAATGTATTACTGGCATGCGAAACCTTAAATCAGAGTGAATAAATGAAGACTCGGCACACCACTGCTGAAAGCTTGCCGACCCCTGTATTAGGATGAGATGGGCCACATAATTAGTTCTTGTGATTTTAGGAGTATGATCATTGGTGGGCATTTGTTTCCTTCCCAGCATCATCTTCTATGTTTTCATTATTCACACAAACCAGAAACTGTACATAATCAATATTCAGCTGCTCTTAAAATCTATTACACTATATATTGATGGGTATGTGGATTTTAAGTGGCTGAGACAGATATAAACTGGGATGATGGAGAGAACTAAATTATAGCCAATAAACTTTATACATTAATACTTACAGTATAAAAATCAAGTGACATTGAGATTTATACAAGCAAAACAGTTCAATATACCATAGCTTGATTTTTTTAAGTAACTTTTGTTCTAGCATATCTGTAGCTCCATTTCACAAGTAATAGAAAAAGTATATTTCTTTTCAGTCAGTAGTGAAGTTATAGCCACATAGTGAGATACATTGATTTTTTTTCTTTGTGTGGGATGGTTTCATCTGTTCTTCAAAAACATGGCAAGACTGTAGCAGGCATTCTCAAAAGGCATTACAGAGAAATGTTTAATCAAGTAAGTCCTATAAGTACTATTATAAATTGCATTTAAAAATAGACGTCTCTGACTGGCTTGTTAGGATTTACCTAGCATAAAAACATGGCTTTGGGGTGAGAATGATCCTGAACAGGAAACCTTTAATCTAAAATGTAACATAGTTCACCATGAACTAATTCAAATGACTAAAAGATTACTTCATAAATATTGTATTTTATAGCACTGAAAACATTTCTCTTTGTATTTTAATTCTGATCTTTGATATTTTATATTTCACATTAACTAATTCAATGGGAGATGAAGAATCTTAAATTAAAGGGAAAAGATCAAACCGATAACATTTTATAGGAGGTTCTCTAAGCCATTTGGACCTTGACACAAAAAACATTATTGATCGAATCTTTAATAATTCTTGTTTAGCTTCCAGCACTCTAATCTGAGTACGTCTTTCACTATGTGTTAGGAATTTAAACCCTGATCCTATACTGAAATCTATGGGACTACTCATATGCCTGAAGTTAAGCATGTGCTTAAGTGTTTGCACAGTTAGAGAACTTTTCTGTCTTGATGCACACAGGATTTGCCCAAATCTAAACTATTAATAGCAATTGTACAGGTCACATGTGTTACTCTCCTGTGCATTAATGAAAGAATATCCTCCATTTTAGATTATTAATAATATAAATAAAAGCCCACAACAAAATAATTGTAGTGTATTGCTAATGTGATTTCAAGTTCTTTTAGTTTATTTTTCAGAATACAAAATGTATTAAGTAATGATCAGGTCATTTTATTGCATGAACCACCCAAACTAAAATGAGACCAAAACTAATTTAGTTGTTTAATTTGTCCAATTTTGTCCAGTTTTGGCTAAGATCTTGTGTGTATCAGGTTACCATCTGCCTAGATACTTCAGTGATGAGCCCTCTATAAAATGCTTAGAAAGGCCTTAGACAGGAACTATAGTCTATCTTGAACAGGGATATACTTGTTGATCATAAAATCATAGAATGTCAGGGTTGGAAGGGACCTCAGTAGGTCATCTAGTCCAACCCCCTGCTCAAAGCAGGACCAATCCCCAACTAAATCATCCCAGCCAGGGCTTTGTCAAGCCTGACCTTAAAAACCTCTAAGGAAGGAGATTCCATCACCTCCCTAGGTAACCCATTCCAGTGCTTCACCACCCTCCTAGTGAAAAAGTTTTCCTAATATCAACCTAAACTTCCCCCACTGTAACTTGAGACCATTACTCCTTGTTCTGTCATCTGCTACCACTGAAAACAGTCTGGTTCCATCCTCTTTGGAACCTACTTTCAGATAGTTGAAAGCAGCTATCAAATCCCCCCTCATTCTTCTCTTCTGCAGACTAAACAATCCCAGTTCCCTCAGCCTCTCCTCAAATCATATGCTCCACTCCCCTAATCATTTTTGTTGCCCTCTGCTGGACTCTTTCCAATTGTTCCACATCCTTCTTCTAGTGTGGGGCCCAAAACTGGACACAGTACTCCAGATGAGGCCTCACCAATGCCGAATAGAGGGGAATGATCACGTTCCTCAATCTGCTGGCAATGCTCCTACTTATACAGCCCAAAATGCCATTAGCTTTCTTGGCAACAAGGGCACACTGTTGACTCATATCCAGATTCTTGTTCACTGTAACCACTAGGTCCTTTTCTGCAGAACTGCTGCCTCGCCATTTGGTCCCTAGTCTGTAGCAGTGCAGCTGTATTACACAAACCTTTTGATGTAATACACAAACCTGTTCCATCTCTAAGTTACTATGGAAGAGATATGATTCTGTTTGGGAAGTGGTCTAATGAGATTTCCTAACCCTTTATTCCCACCAATGAGCAATTCTGCACACAGGTAGTCATACTGAAGTTGCTTCTCATGTGAGGGAACTGCTCATAAGTGGGAGTAAAGGATTCAGTAACAGTAACATAGTAGACTTAGATGGATTTGACTGGTCCTTTCTCCACATCTGCACTGCTTGGTCTCTGTGGTTATTTGTGACCAGGAGGTTTCTGTTCAGGGAGAAAGACAGGGCATGAAGTCCCAGGGGACGAGTAGGGGAAAATAATGGGATGTGGTGCTTTGGAGAAGTGACAAAAACTTTCAGCAATGAACTTCGAAATTAAAATTCCATCAGAAGAAAAAATGATTTGTGCCCCTCCTCATGCACACAAACTGCAAACGGTGGAAGTAAAGTCTACTGCAGATGGGCAATATTTCACATAGCCAATATAGACACTGCCTTGATTCACTTTTGATACATCTGTCACCTTGGAATGCAGAGTCATCTGTTTGAAATTGTAGCTTCATTTTTATTTGAACTGGTTCTATGCAACTATTAGATTCCCCCCTTCATTATCTCACTGAGATTTGACAACAATGAAATGGGTCCATGGTCATGAAAACTGAGGAAAATACAGAGCCTTGATCTAATCTTTAATGTACGGTATAAGAATTAACTGTCTCATACTTGTTCTGCTGCCAAGTGGATTATAGATGACCTGATAGAATTTCAGCCCAAATAAAACATTTCTATCACACCATCAAGCCATCTGGATATGATTTACAAATCAAACTTAGCATTTCAATGTGCCTGATGTCTTTGAACAGTATGTATGGCACACATTGCTGAAACTAGTATTTACTGATCCTGTCAAAGTGACATCACCATGTGATAGACTATTTATATGAATGAATATTATCAGTAGCTCTTAGCTGAGTTTTGAATACTGAGAGATTATCCTAATGTTGCTACACCCTTTTCCAAGTAGCTCTGAGCATCCTAGAAAATGCTACATTTATTTTTTAAAATGTGTTGATTTCAATGGGGTTGCAAACATGTACTTTTAGCTGAATTGGATCACTAATGTTATAATATAGCCACTTCAAATATGTGCATTACTTCTTTAAAACCATGATAGGAAGCCAGGCAGTTGGAAATGGTGTTAGACTGAAGTTCTCTAGTGAAGCAAAGAGAGAGAGAAGGGATGACATTTTTTTCCTTATTTTAATGAAGTTTCTTGTTTATGTTAGAAGAAAGTGTCTCCTCCCCTTTGTCAGATGACAATCCATACCTCAGTCAATTACTGGATTTAGGGAATAGTTTACAATGCTATTATGTATATTGTTTAAGATCTTTTAGTAAAATTGGAGTACAAAGACCAACCCCCCCCAAATGTATTTAAGGCTTGCAGGTCTCATGTGCCTTCCTTAAGAAATCCAAAGGGCTCATCTCCAGGAGGAAGGTGCTCCATTTAACCTGAGGTGTGCATTTAAATCAGCTTGGAGAAACCCATGCAAATCCCCACACTGACACCTTTATTTTGGTTTAACAGTGGCTTTTTTAGTTTAGCTGAAGTTAATAAGGAACAGATTTAAGGTAAAGCAAAATAAGTTACCCAAACTGAAATAAGAGCATCCACAGAAGGGGAGGGAGAGATGCACTTGTTTAATTACATCATTTAAAACACTAAGCTAAGGTAAACTAGTGCAACTTTCTCATATAGACGAGACCAAACAAATTAAAACCTTTGAGGCTTCCAGGACTCTCCCTGTCAATACTGTTCTCTAACTTGTCAAAACATTAAGGAGTGTCAGATTGGAACATACACAGATATCAAATGGACTAATTGTGGCTAGTGACTTTGGTGTGTGAGTCAAATTAAAATGCAGGAGTTCAGTACATCAGATCATTTAGCTCAAGAATGGTGAATCTATCATGGCAGTTGCTAATATGACTGCCGCAGAAGCAAAAAGAGAACAAATGTCACTTACCTGACACATTCTTGCTTTGGGGCATTTTGCCTTTTGCTCAGGCTTTCTCCTCTGTTTCCTCACTGTACTCTGCCAACAGCATAGTAAAGTTTATCTTAGCAAAGGCAACATTAAAATAGAAACGCAAGCTTTCAAAATGAGAGCACATTCATATCTAGTTGGAGAACAGGCTCCACCCCTTTTCCAAATATTTTGTAACCTGCACTTTTTCATCATTAATGAAGAAGGTTCCTAAAGCCACAAAATATTAAGATTCATGCAACTGTAACTAAAAAAAGGTAGATGAAGGATAGATTTGTATTGCTTAGTTAATTTAAAAGAACACATATGGTCGTAATGGGAATATGTACTTGCTATGATTAAAAATCTTCACTAATTTAAACCTGGAAGCCCAAATTCTGCTCTCATTCCCACAAAGTCAGTGAAAGAAATACAGATTTATGCACATAAATGAGGGCAAAATGTAGCCATAAGGGCCAAATAGTGGTCCCATTGAATTCAGTGGGAGTATAGTCATGGATTCTAGTAGGACTAACATTTAGCCTGAAATGATACTGGATTTTAAGGGGCCACAGCAAATTCAGAGAAACATTAATCCAGAGGCATCCTGTTTGCAGAGGTCACAGGCAGTAAAATACTTTCTGGGTCACTGAAGGAACACGTGTAGGAATTACCTATATATTTTTTAACATGGTGTAGCATACATTTTACTCCCTAGCACTGGCCCTGCAAAGCCATTTGATGTGGAAGATAATGGGAAGAACAGGATCATGGCATTTGCTCTACCACACAAGCTAAACCCCCTTGGGGGCTTCAGCACAGCTGGCAACACTATGACTCCAATGCTTCTTGTGTTTAAGGAATCTTGAAGCTTTTGTATCATTATGCAAGGAAGTTAGAGGGCCCAAAATCTGGCTCTAAAATTATTTCTCTGAAACTGATACAGTTAAGTGCTAAGGAAAGAACTGGGTATTATTTTTAGATTTTAGTTTTTGCTTATCAATGCATCATCTTTACTCTTGCAATATTCATTCGAACACATATTGTCAAGTTTCAGTGTAAATCAGATTATAATTAAGGACCAGTCAAGATTAACCTTTGTTCAGTAGCAGAGGCTACTACTAGAGACTACTAGTTTGTGCCAGTTGACTTCTGAGGCAGGTTCAAATTAAATGGAGGGATTTTTATTGAATTAATTGATAAGTGAAAAATCAATCACTATAGGATCTCATGTTATTTAATTTGATAGTAAGCTCTATTCATTTTATGGATCAGGTTAAGGGGCATTTGGGGCCTTGGACACTTGGTTTGGAATTTTGGCACCTAAGAATGGTTGAAGTTTTGGCAGAAGATTTTATAAAAGGGCAAAAGACAGTCATGAATGAAATGATTAGTTGTTTTGCATGGGTGGTAAGAAGAGGTCAGGATGGGGAATGAAAAGAAACAAGTACCAAGCAGTATGAAGAGACTAAGGACTTGTCCGCATAGTGTGGTGTGCTCTATGGGGGTATGATTTCTAAAAAGCACTAACATCTTGTGCATCAGTTGTTTTGTGTAGACTCTGCTGCTCGCACTAAAGTTTCTCTAGTATGCTATAATATAGTACTGTTTCAAACAATACTACATTAAGCACACCAGCAGCATCTACACAGACCAATTAATGCACAACATGTGTAGACAAGGCTTCAGTTATATACAGTTGTGACGATGAGGCTAAAGAACTTAAAGCAGAAGATGAGAATGCAGTGAAGAGGTTTGAATAGGGGCATTCACTTATTTTGTCTCATTGATTTCTTGTGTTTCCCCTGAACGCTGTAACCAATTATTTGCTTTTCATTGCCTATCCCCTACTCTGTCTTCATTTTCAGTATTTTTTTTAATCTTACATCTTTGAGCATCCCCTTGTAAAGCCAAGGTGGCTGCTACTTTTTTGTGTGTTTTTCCCCTCCACAGTATTTCTAGTCTGTGTGCTCTGTAGGATTTCTCAGCTGTTCTCTCCCATAGGATTTCTCAGCTACCTTCTAAGCTATTGGATGTGAATTCAAGTTTCCGCTAGTCCTTATTAACTAGAGGCCAAATCCTGCAGTATTTACATTCCTTATTTATCCTTCACTACTTAGAAAAAAAACTTCCATTGAAGTTTATGGGAGATGAAGGTACTGAGCACCTCAGGATTTGGCTCTTAATGTCCAATGTATGTGGCAGCCACCATGTTGGCCAATATATGAAGGATTGAACCAGGCACTCCCAGAGCTAAAAGTAAGAATTTTTACAGCTTGAGCTAAACAAAGCGGCTCTGTAGCTGAGATCTGCAGTAGACTCACATCTTTTACTGACTGGGCATAGGGAGGGACCCATAACACACAGTGACTGATGAGTTACACCTGTGCAGCACTCGGAGCAAAGAAAAAAGCTCAAGGACTGACTAATTAGAGGGGAAGCTCTAAAAGGTTCTGAGGCACATGAAGACATCTAGCAGTTAAGATGAATGCTCAAACTGGCCCTGGGGCTGGAAGTTCCACATGATTAGACTTTCTCATGAGACTCTCATTATTTCCTGGCTTTGAGTGAAGGTATTGTAAGAAGAATTTCTCATGTTATTGTAGGTAATTCCTCCAGAGAAAATTAGAAAGGGAAGAAGCACAAGAAGTAAAAACACCAGACACAACTGAGCTTTTTAAAAAAGTTGGTTTGAGATAAGGGAGAAAGTAGGATTTGGTTCTCATTACATATCAATAGATTTGTCTATCATTACTGGCCCTGATCCCTGAATCATGCAGCAGTGTAACATGCTAGCTCTAGAACTAACAGAACACTGTTATTTCTTGTTTGAACTTGCCTACATATTTCATAGATTTGCTGTTCCCTGTGGTGTGGTAGCGCATTCAAAGTAGGGAAATGATGCAGCTTAGTTTAAGATGGGAGAGTTAAAACACATCACATCACCTTCCCACTTAAATTATGTGAAAATGAGACTATGAAAATGCAGGACATCGTAGAATACAGCCTAAAGTATAGATGAACTATTTTGGCAAAAATTATTTGATTTGTCAAATTCTTTGTGGAAGTCGCAGTTTTGTATACGTTGAACATCTCTTATGGCTTTGGAGTGTTCATTCAATAACGTAGCCACATTTACAGCTTTCTCATTTCCCCACTAGAGAGCTGCTAATTAAACAAAAGAAATAGACATATCAAATACACCATCTGTGCCTTGCATTCATCATTCCCTCTGAAAGTCTTTTCTTTGCACAAAAAATGTCTTGTTTTCCAAACGAGAATATGTTTTCCCTTTTGTGTGACACATTCTATGGCCCCGATTTTCATCTGACAAATTGGCATAACTCCATTGTCTTCAATGGGATTACACAATTTATACCAATTGAGGACCTGGCTGGTCTTCCTTTTAAGAGTACAAATCTTTAGATTACCAGTCCAAATTACATTATGGTAAGTATTTCCTTGAGAAAGTGACTTGGCCATTGGAGGAAATGCATATATAATGCAATACAGGGATCCCTTAAGTACTTCTAGAGCAAAGAGTAAAAATTTCTGCTGAGTTCAAAGTCAGATTTACATTGGTAGGTCAGCCTGACAGAGAATCCACTGGGGATGAGCCTCCTTAATAATCAAGTTAGTAGGAAAACAGATGGGATTAGAAGTGCCAAATGTTTGCTAGGGTGTATTAGTCAATCAGGATCAAGTTAATGTCAAATCTTTCACTAAGGTTTCAGGGTATTGCATAGTAGCAAGCTTTCCTGCCCATATCTGCCACTCCAACTTCTAGGGAACCAGAGATTCCAATGCCAGATAAGATTGATGGGGACCGTTACAAGTTCTGTGGTTTTATGAAACCCAGCCGGCTCCTGTTCATTCTTCAGCTCCCATCATTCTCCACTAACTAGACCTGAGTAGAACTTATCATTAGGCTGGTAACTGGGGAGGCCCTAGCCTGAGCGTGTCCCTTCCTGGAATCTTCTAGTCCCCTGCTGGGGCAGTTCAAAGTGTTCATCCAAGCTATGGCAATTGTGTTTGATGATCTGAATCACTCACAATCCACTAAGAATTCACTTCAGGGCTGCATCAGGGAAAACAGGCTGGTTGCCAAGTTTGCCTGAAAGTTCCAGCTGCTGGCAACAGACATCAAATGGAACAAGGCAGTGCAGCACGATCATTTCTGACAGGCCCTAAGTGAGGATATCAAGGACAAGCTGGCACAGGTGGAGGTGCTGCCTGAGCTGGAAGTCTTGGTCAAATTGTGTATCAGTACTCATGACTGCCTGACTGGACACTGCCTGGTGAGAGAGTTGAGTTCCCGAACTCCTTCCATGTTCTCATCACAGATGCCTATGCAGATCATCTAAGTTCGGCCTTGTTTCTCTGATGCAGAGAAGGGCAGGGGCTGTTCTTTGGGCTTGGGTTGCCAGGCTTCTGGTTTTCGACCACAACACCTTGTCGAAAAAAGGACCCTGGTGACTCTGGTCAGCACCGCTGATTGGGCCGTTAAAAGTCTGGTTGGTGCTGCCAGTGCAGCGGGGTTGGCAGGATTTCTGCCCAGATCCACATGGCTCCCAGAAGTGGTCAGTATGTCCCTCTGGCTCCTAAGCAGAGAGGTGGCTATGGGGTGTCTGTGCACTGCCCCCATTGATTGGGAACTGCAGCCAATGGGAGCTGCAGGGAAGGCACCTGCAGGTGGGGGCAGCACGCAGAGCCCCCCGGCCGCACCTCCACCAGACGGACATGCTGACATGCTTCTCACGCCCCAACCCCCTGCCACAGCCTGATGAAAATGAGCAAGTGGGCAAGGGTGGGGGAGAACGAGAAAAGAGGGAGGGTAGGATGGAGTGAGCGGGTGTGGGGCCTCAGAGAAGTTGCAGGATGGGGGTGGGGCCTTGTGGAAAGGGTGGGATGGGGGCGACGCAAAAGTGTTCAGTTTTCTGTGATTAGAAAGTTGGCAACCCTACTTGGGGCCTATGTCTGTATTGACGGAAATTTGGACACTACATCATGAGATGCCCTGCTAAGGACCAACTAGTGTCTCAACCAAAAAGACTTTAGAGTTCAGACCAAATAAAGGAGTCTGGGCTGAGCCTATGTGACCGCCCCCTCCCCACTCCAAAAGCTTATGCCCCTTCTTGCCTAGCAATACCCTGGCAGGGCCGGTGCAACCATTTAGGAGGACTAGGCGGTTGCCTAGGGCGCCGAGATTTGAGGGCTCAAAAAAGCGCCCCCCAATTTTTTTTTAAATGGTTGAACATCCGCTGTTGCTGGGACAGAGAGGGAGTCTGAGCTGCCGGCGGCAGCCGGCAGCCCAGAGTGTCCCCTGAGTCAGGGTGCTGCCGTGGCAGCCCGCAGTCCAGGGTGTCCCCTGAGTCAGGGCGCCTCCGCGGCAGCCTGCAGTCCAGGGTGTCCCCTGGGTCAGGGCGCCTCCGCGGCAGCCCGCAGTCCAGGGTGTCCTTTGGGTCTGGGCGCCTCCGCGGCAGCCCACAGTCCAGGGTGTCCCCTGGGTCTGGGCGCCTCCGCGGCAGCCAGCTGTCCAGGGTGTCCCCTGGGTCTTGGCGCCTCCGCGGCAGCCAGCTGTCCAGGGTGCCCCTTGGGTCAGGGCGCCGCCGTGGCAGCCGGCAGTCCAGGGTGTCCCCTGGGACATGGCGCCTCCATGGCAGCCGGCAGTCCAGGGTGTCCCCTGGGTCAGGGCGCCTCCACGGCAGCCCACAGACCAGGGTGTCCCCTGGGTCAGGGGGCCTCCGTGGCAGCCGGCAGCCCAGGGTGTCCCTTGGGTCAGGGCGCTGCCCCGGCAGCCGGCAATCCAGGGGGTCCCCTGGGTCAGTGCGCCGCCCCGGCAGCTGGCAGCCCAGAGGCTGGGGTCCCCTGGCCCAGGTAAACCCCAGGCTGCCGGCTGCTGTGGAGGCACACTGACCCTGGGTCAGGGCGCCGCTGTGGCAGGCGGCAGTCCAGGGTGTCCAGTGGGGGCGGCAGGCAGCTCCCGTGGAGCTGCCGCAGTCGTGCCTGCGGACGGTCGGCTGCTCGCGCGGCTCCGGTGGACCTCCCACAGACACCACTGCGGCAGCCGCGGGACCAGCGCGTGGGGTGGC
Organism: Gopherus flavomarginatus; assembly: GCF_025201925.1. NCBI lineage: Eukaryota > Metazoa > Chordata > Testudines > Testudinidae > Gopherus > Gopherus flavomarginatus. Next base: position 180,065,686 of record NC_066620.1, on the reverse strand, counting down.
GAAATTGCCGTCCACCTAGGCGCTCAATACCCTAGCACCAGTCCTGTACCCTGGATATGGATGGACACTGTCAGCACACCCCAATCCCCCTCTGGCTACAACATCCCATCCTACCAGAGGTTGAGCTGAGGGCACTCATGGACTTCGGGCTCTCCAGCAATTTCGTGGGCTTAGACTTTGCCTGGGTTCACAACATTTCAACTCAGAGCAAGAGCATATCCAGTGTAGTCTATTGATGAATCCCTCCTCTCCTTCAGCCTGGTTACTCATCAAAGAGCACCCTTGATGGTTACCACTCTCTAAGGTCACTGGGAGGTTCTGCTGTTTGGTCTGATTCCTGTACCTCATTCCCTTGTTACCCATGGTATTCCCTGGCTTACCACCAATGATTCACACATCTGCTGGAGGCCAGACACCGTATGCTTCACATTAAGACTCTCCCACCAATTTTGCCTCCCAAAACCATGTTACAGATTTGAAGCCACATACAATCTTTGCCACCTATCTGAAAATTCAGAGACCAAATATGGCATACTGAAGGTAACTGCTACCACCCTGGAACCTCCTTGATAGTTTCAGAAATCCTGGAGAAATATCAAGATTACTCCGATATGTTCAATAAAAAGAGGTCAGATTCTTTTCTGCCACATCACTATTGTAATTGTCCAATTGACCTGCAACCTGGAGCTGAGATACCTTTTGTCTGCATATACTCTCTCTGAGAACCTGAACTCCAGGTGCTCCAGAACTACCTCCACAAGAACCCAAAGAAGGGGTTCATTTGACCCTCCACCTCTCTGCTGAGGGCTCCAATCTTTGTGACAAAAAGGATAACTCCTTACACTTTTGTACTGACTACTGAGCTCTGAACAAAGTGATGGTCTAAAATTGCTATCATCACTTACTAACAAACTCTTTGAGAGGCTCCATTCAGCCAAGATTTTTACCAAGTTAGACCTTTGTGAGGCCTATAACCTGGTCTGAATCAGGGAAGGTGATGAATAGAAGACTGCATTCCACACCCAATAAGGACATTTGAACTATTTAGTGACTCCTTTTGAGTTATGTAATGCTCTGGCAACGTTTCAGCATTTAGTAATTATCTATTTGGATAACCTTGTTTTTTCAGAAAACCCAACACTGCATGAGCAACGTATGCAGCACATTCTCCACAGATCCACCAAAACCCAAATCCAGATTTTATGCCAAACTGGAGAAATGTGAGTTTGACGAAGACAGTCAAGTTCTTTGGTTATATAATTTCCCTCCAAAGGAATAACAATGAACCAACAGAAGGTTTCTGCCGTCTCCAGATGGAATTCCACAAAGGTCATAAGAGCCTTTCAGTGTTTTCTTGAGTTTGCCAGTTTTATAAAAGGATTCTTTCTCGGGCTCTCAATTAATCGCAATTAACTCAGAAAAAGCAATCACGATTAAAAAAATTAATCATGATTAATTGCACTGTTAAACAACAGAATACCAACTGAAATTTATTAAGTATTTCGTATGTTTTTCTACATTTTAAAATATATTGATTTCAGTTACAACACAGAATACAAAGTGTACAGTGCTTACTTTATATTATTTTTATTACAAATATTTTCACTGTAAAAACTATAAAAAGAAATAGTATTTTTCAACTCACCTCATACAAGTACTGTAGCGCAATCTCTTTACCATGAAATTGCAACTTACAAATGTCCTTTTTTTTTGTTACGTAACTTCACTCAAAAACAAAAGAATGTAAAAGTGTAGAGCCTATAAGTCCACTCAGTCCTTCTTGTTCAGCCAATTGCTAAGAGAAACAAGTTGGTTTACATTTTTGGGAGATAATGCTGCCTACTTCTTAATTACAATGTCACCTGAAGGTGAGAACAAACATTCAGATGGCACTGTTGCAGCTGGCATCACAAGATATTTATGTGCCAGATATGCTAAAGATTCATATGCCTCTTCATGCTTCAGCCATCATTTCGGAGGACATGCTTCCATGCTGATGAAGCTCGTTAAAAAAATAACATGTAAGTTACATTTGTGACTGAACTGCTTGGGGGGAGAACTGTATGTCCCCCTGCTCTGTTTTACCTGCATTCTGCCATATATTTCATGTTATAACAGTCTCGGATGATGACCCAGAACTTGTTTTTTGTTTTAAGAACTCTTTCACTGCAAATTTGACAAAATGCAGTGAAGATACCAATGTGAAATAATTAAAGATAGCTACATCATTTGACCCAAGGTTTAGGAATCTGAAGTGCTATCCAAAATCTGAGAGGGATGAGATGTGGAGCATACTGTCAGAAATCTTAAAAGAGCAATACTCTGATGCAGAAACTACAGAACCCAAACCAACAAAAAAGAAAATCAACCTTCTGCTGGTGGCATCTGACTCAGATGATGAAAATGAACATGTGTCGGACCATACTGTTTTGGATCATTATCAAGCACAACCTGTTATCAGCCTGGACTCATGTTCTTTGGAATGGTGGTTGAAGTATCAAAGGACATATGAATCTTTAGCAAATTTAGCATGTAAATATCTCACAACACTGGCTACAGAAGTGCCTGTTCTCACTTTCAGGAGACATTGTAAACAAGAAGCAGGCAGCATTATCTTCTGCAAATGTGAACAAACTTGTTTGTCTGAGCGATTGGCTGAACAAGAAGTAGGAGTGATTGGACTTTTAGGCTCTAAAGTTTTACATTGTTTTGTTTTTGAATGTGGGTATTTTTTTTTGTATATTATTCTACATTTGTAAGTTCAACATTCATGGTAAAGAGATTGCACTACAGTTAGTGTTAGGTGTTACAGTGTTAGGTGAATTGAAAAATACTATTTATTTTGTTTTTTTACAGTACTAATATTTGTAATAACAATAAATATAAAGTGAGAACTGTATCCTCTTTGTATTCTGTGTTTTAATTGAAATCAATATATTTGAAAATGTAGAAAACATTCAAAAATATTTAAATAAATAGTATTCTATTATTGTTTAACAGTGCAATTCATCGTGATTACTTTTAAAAATGGTTGAAATCACTAATTGTTTCATTGCCCCGATAACTGTGCTTCCTTGAAAGGGACTCTACTTCGATTGGTCACCAGAGGCACAGTTCACATTTGATTAGCTAGAAAGATCTTTTACCTCAGCTCCTATTGTAATGAGCCCAGATACTGCCAAACCCTTCACCGTAGAGGGAGATTCTTCAAATTTTGCCTTCGGGGGTTTCTGTCACAACACAGTGGTTCTCATAACCAATTCCATGCCTGTGTCTTTTATTTATGAAAACTAACTCCCTGCTGAGAAGAATTATGATATCTGGGACAAAGAGTTTCTTAAAATAAAGGTAGTTTTTGAGGAATGGAGACACCTTCTAGAAGGAGCTTGGTTTTCAATCCAGATCCTTACTGACCACAAGAATCTGGAATACCTTCAAACTGCTCATAATCTTAACCAGCAACAGATCTATTGGTCTCTTTTCTTTGCCAGACTTGATTTTGTTGTTACTTCATGCCCTAGATTATGAAACAGCAAGGCAGATGTCCTGTCCCACAAAGATGAATACGCCAAATCAGGCACAGCTCTCTCCACTACCATTTTACATCCATCAAATTTTACTCAAGGGACAGCAAACAGGGATCTGATGTCCTTCATCTGGCTCCAGTTTCCCCAAGACCTCCAAACTACCAAGATCTGTTGGACCCTAGATGCTTCTAAAGTTCTGCCTAGCTCAGGGTTTCATTTGAAGAATGGTCTAATTTATTGCAGAAGGCACCTTTATATCCAAGAGGGCCAGCCCAGACTCAAAGTGTTAAAAGATGGGACACAATACACTAATCACCAGCAATTTTGGCCACTTCAAAACCCAAGACCTAGAGTTCTGGAATTTCTGATTACTGACATTAATAGTTATGTTAATCCACGTGATCTGTGCTGTTGGAGCAAGTGCCCATGTGCCAAACCACTCAACCTTCTTCAGGTTGTGCCTACTTCATCTCAACCCTGGACCTTGGTATTTTTGAACTTCATTATAGAGCTACTGCACGCCCCGGAATGCACCAACTTCTTTGTCGGTGTTGATCTCCATACCAAGGTGATACATTTCCATTTGCTGCCTCCCAGCTGCCCAGGAAACAGTTCACCTTTTTCTAGATCATTTTTTTTCAGTTGCATGGGCTGCCAGGAAAAGTACTCTCAGATTGAGGGTTGCAATTCACTTCTTGTTTTTGCCATGAACTCTGCAGACTCTTAGGAATGGAATTGTTTACCTTGTTGGTCTGTCACCCACAGACCAACAGGCAGACAGAACAAGTGAACTTTGTCCTTCCAGTTGTGCTGGAACAATGTTTATAATGGGGGTGTTGAAAGCCATTGAACAAAACTAAATCCTGTGTATGATGAAAACCACTTCAACCCAAAGGGTGCTGTTGCACCCCTAGCATCCCTAGTTCCAGCACCTATTCAGCCAGGAGCACTGGTCTTACTCCTCTGGTTCTAGCCAGCAACTGACCAGCAACTTCTTTCATATGGACATGCTGGACTCTGGCTGCTCCACACAGCCACTCTAGGTAGTCTGGAGGACTCACCTCTACTGCACTTTTCCTAGGACTGGGTATGGTAGAGCTGTGAGGCCTTCAGCAGGGGGCCTCAGGGCTGGTACACTCTGCCACAGGAAGGCATCTCAATTCCCTGCCTTCTTCTTCAATCCCATTTATAATAGCTGTTACTGTTACCTTACTGTTGTGTCACATGACTGTTAAAAATCAATGCTTCAGAAAGTTTATTTTGTCCACTTAATAGCCTTCTTAACTCACATTAGTTTTCCTTGTTTTATGTATAGTGCTTTGTTGCTTGCAAAAAGCCCTTTATAATTCACTTTATTGTAAATTAATTACTTATTGAAAAAAAAATTTGAGAAGAGACATATAGTAAAAAGCAAAATAAAGAGGTAGGAGATGTTACCATGGCTGTCTTTGTTATTTTTTTACACACACACACACACACACACACACACACACACACACACACACACACACACACACACACACACACACACACACACACACACACACACACACACACACACAGTTGAAACATTTTTATAAGAGCTTTGGCTTTCATGCATTTCATGCAAATTGATTCTGGGGAAAAAACATAACATCTTTTATTGCTTTACTGCTTGTACTATTAATTTAAATTGGTTAAACTATCCCTCATGCATTATCAATAAGGTTAGACAAAATTACAATGTTTAATTTTCTTGAGATGCTTTTATTATTGTCTGGTGATATACAAAAGTCATAAATACAAATCAGTTAATTTATCTGGTGTGTGTATGTTTTGTTTTGTTTTTTCCCTTGGGATAATAACCGGTGAAAACCAAATTAGACTATTGGCAGCATTAAGCTATCCTGAATTTATACCCTTCAAAAAGTGTGCAGAGTAGTGTCAACCATAATTTTGTACATTTAAAAAGAAGCATGTTAGCTAGGGCCCTCTTCTGCAGTCCTTACTCAGCATGAAATTCACCACACAGAGCAGCAGGCCTGCACAAGCCTTGTGTATCTCATAAGCACACATAAGCCTTTGAAGTGCAGCTTATTTGGGATACAGAGTCTAGTGCAGTTCCTGTGCATTGGAATGAATTTCACTCTTAGGTCCCATTCCTGCAAAATTTTATGCACATGCATAACTTCACACATAAGTAGTCCCCTTGACTTTTAATTGTTGGATAAAAATTCAGTGCTGTCTTGCCCCTACCCTGAATGAGTCCTTAAGCAAAAACAGGGAAGACAAAACCTGTCATTCCTGATATTTCTTGAGGTGGGGAGGGGGGGAATATCCTGCCAGGCATCTATTTGACCATCATAAAGAACTCACAAATGGCACAACTATCTTTACTGTCAATGGCTCATAATAAAATCAATGCTACTTCTCAGCCCGAGACCCTATACTATAGATACAATACTCTGCTAATGAGCTGTCTCCTTAACCAAACGGGGCAGAGGGGAAAGGAACTTATCAGAAGATTTGCATAATATCTACTAAATACGAGAGTCAATAATGCACGTATGCATATCAGAATGCAATAGCACTCTGTCTTGGCACTGCTTGATGCCTGGCTGAAGACTAGTTGTCTGAAGCTCTGTTCAGATAAGATGAATGTAATATTGGTGATCATCCTCAGCATCCCTATTGGAAAGCCTTTGTCAATTTCACTTTCTTACTTTACAAGAGTCTTCCAAAGTGGGTAGCTGTCATTTCAATTTTCTCAGTGGAAAAGCAATTTTTTTTTCAGTTTTGCAAAAAGGAAACTTTTTGTCAGAAGATCTTTCTGACACACAAATTCTGTCCAGCTCTATTACCTCCATTTTACAGACTGGGATCATAGAAAGGCTAAGTTACTTGCCCAGAGTCACTGAAGAAGTTTATGGCGGAACAGAGAACTGAACTGGGTTTTCAAAGGCCCATGATATCACTAAGCTAATCACCAGACCATCCTTCCACTCAGCTTTGTGGACAGACAGCTGGCAACAATGATCTGTGTATTCAACAACTCCAGGGTTCATTACTGTAACTCGCTGTATATGAAGTTGATTATGAATACAATGCACATGCTAAATTGATACAGAATGCACCTACCTATCTTTACTAGAACTTAGGCCATCATGAACACATCAGGCTGTACTCAAGTCCTTTTTTGGCCAGCTTTCAATGCCAGTTCAAGGCTTCATTTTAATTTCCAAATCAATTAATTGATCAAGCCCCAAGGATGTCACTCTATGAACTGCTGTGCTCCTCTGGGTCAACACAGACAACAAGCCCAGGATAAAACATTAAAGAACTTGGGACAAAGTTACTCCTGGGAGAATTCTTCACTACTGTTGTCATAAACAGATAGTTAAGGGTTTATGTCTCTTTTATCTGTAAGGGGTTAACAAGCTCAGTGAACCTGGCTGACACCTGACCAAAGGACCAATCTGGACAAGATACTTTCAAATTTTGGTGGAGGGAAGTCTTTGTCTGTGCTGTTTGTTTTATTCGTTGTTCTCTCTTGGAGCTAAGAGGGGCCAGACATGCAACCAGATCTTTCTCCAGTCTTTCTGAAATAGTCTCTCATGTTCAAAATAGTAAGTACTAGATAGAAGGTGGATTAGTCTTTATGGTTGTTTTCTTTATTTGCAAATGTGTATTTTGCTGGAAGGATATTTTACCTCTGTTTGCTGTAACTTGTAACTTAGGCTGGGGGGAGGGAGTCCCTTGAGTCTATGTATAGCTGAATACCCTGTAACATTTTCCATCTTGATTTTACAGAGATAATTTTTATTTTTTCATTCTTTAATTAAAAGCTTTCTTTTTTTGGAACCTGATTGATTTTTTCCTTGTGTAAAACTCAAGGGGATTGGGTCTGAACTCACCAGGGAGTGGTAGGGAGGAGAAAAGTGGGGGGGAAGGTTAATTCCTCTCTGTTTTAGGATCCAAGGACTTTGGATCAGTGTATCTCTCAGGGAAAGTCTGGGAGGGGGAAAGGAGGGGGAATGGTTTATCTCTCTCTATTTTAAGACCCAAGGGATTTGGATCTTGGGTTCCCCAGGGAAGAGTTTGGGGAGACAGGGAGTGTACCAGACACTGGAATTTCTGGTTGTTGGCAGCGCTATCAGATCTAAGCTAGGAATTAAGTTTAGAGGGATAAATGCAGGTTCTCACTTTCTGGATGCTAAAGTTCAAAATGGGAATAATACCTTGACAACTGTGCGTGCAGAATTCATGTTCCCTGCAAAGTTTCTTTGCTTTCTGTAGAAAAATGACTTTGATGGGGAAGCAAAGGGAAGCTGCAAGAGCAGTCAAGTGCCTCTCCCAAGCAGGGTAGGCACATTGTTTTGGGCACCCGGAGCAGCTGGCAGAGAGGTAAATCACTGTAAAGAGGTGGGCTGAGGATGCCCCATCTAGTGGCTCCTGCCCTATGCTGGGCTTAACTGCTAATCCTGGCTGAGCTGGCACTTAAATATGTGTATCTATATATAGAGAGAGATATACACCTATCTCATAGAACTGGAAGGGACCCTGAAAGGTCATTGAGTCCAGCTCCCTGCCTTCACTAGCAGGACTAAGTACTGATTTTTGATCCCTAAGTGGCCTCCCCTCAAGGATTGAGCTCCTAACCCTAGGTTTAGCAGACCAATGCTCAAACCACTAAGCTATCCTTCCCCCCCCCCAACTTCCTCTGCCTCTGCACGGAGCAGCTGGGGCTAGGTCAGACCCACTCCCAGACACTACCCCCTCAATCTTAAGACATACAAACACAGACATCCACCCAGTGGGGAAATTTACACCTGAAAGGCCATTTGAAAGGAGTCCCCATACTCCCTTCTCTTAAATTTACTAAACTCAACTTTTCAGTTTACACTCTGACACTAACTATATATTTCTATCCATGTCAGTAGAGATTTTCCTTCCAATTTATATATATATATATATATATATATATATATATACATATATATATACACACACACACACACACAAATTGCAACACTTGTCCTCTTTACCCCCTTTTCTTATTAGCAGGGGAGCACTGTCTTCAGGATGCATTGGTTGTATTTTATCACCATAAATGCAAAATAAGTATCCATTATTTTATCTATTTAAATAACATTATATATATATATATATATATATATATATATATATATATATATATATATATATATATATATATATATATATATATATATATCTCCAAGCATATCTGAGAGGGAATAATTTATAATGAAGAAGAGCACTGACCAAGGGTTAGATAATAAAGGGCAGGCAAACAGAACAAAGCTGTTGATGAGGAGAAATAGAAAATGTAATGTCAAAGTGAAAGGCTATTTGGCACCAGAATAACCCCTGTGCTCAAGAATAGCTTACCTCTGTCACTCTACTCATACTGATGGAAGGAGAATGAAGTTGCAGTACATGTTGAATGCTTTTATAAGAGGCAGCAGGGCAATAAATATACTTGACTATGAAGGTGAATATTTGATAATGACATTTAAAAATATTAAGAAGTAGGGAAAGAATACTTGGTGGGGGTAGTGGTGAACAAAATCTCTGCCTATATCTTAGGATTCTGAGTCTCAAAGAGAGTGCATTTGATATAAACAGAAGAATTTCAAGGTCCATGCTCCAATATCTGTTACTCATATAATTGTTAGTTGCATATATTTACCCAAATGCTGTGGATAAAATATTTATCCATTCATTTTTACTCTCTGGGTCTGTTGAAACAAATATTCATCATTCCATACTTGCTTAAATATTGATCATTCCAATATCTATTTCCATTTTCCTGAATCTCCACTGTATTTCAATACCAATTTTTTCTCATGTAGTTTTTTATGGAAAAACTAGTGGGCATGTGCCATGTCTAAGATGGTACAGGAGAAACTAGCTGAAAAATAGAACTAGATGAAAGTGGAACCTTTGGGTGGGTTAGAATTTACTTCCTTGCCTTTCTCCAGTCCCTAAAAAGTCCCAGTTCTCATAGAAAAGCATCTGGAGACCCAGAATTCAGTCACTGAGTATTTTCAGCTAGGATTGCGCAGGGTCAACCTTCCCACAATCAAGTTCAAAAGAACAGAAGGAATTAACTTAATTCTTAAGTACACCTCTACCCTGATATAACGCTGTCCTTGGGAGCTAAAAAATCTTACCACGTTATAGGTGAAACTGCGTTATATTGAACTTGCTTTGATCTGCCAGAGTGCACAGCCCTGCCCCCACCCGGACCACTGCTTTACCACGTTATATCTGAATTCATGTTATATTGGGTCATGTTATATCGGGGTAGAGGTGTACCAACTATGTAAAATCTTATGATAAAGAAATAAATAATAATAATATTTACAACATAACATGTTTACTCTATAAGCCACATACATTATCCTCCGAGTTATACATAAATAATAATAAAAAAATTAAATTAAGAGGTCAGTGCCCACAGAAACACAGCGAGAGGAAACTCAGAGTTCCCAAAAACTTAGGTTGAGTTCACTTGAGTCTCAGAATCTTCAATCACCAAATCTATACAGTTTGTTGAATCAAAACCAACATGTTCCCACCACTTGCTGGTAGAAATTTTCAGTTGGAATCCATGAGGCTATTTCTCCTCTCCTCTGCTGAAATCACTCAGTTAGCTGGTCAACTAACTAATGAACCACTCAGTTAAGTATATACATTTTTTTAAAATCCTGTTACGAGAAAAATAGAAAACTGAGAATAGCAAAATAAATAACTTTCCCCATCATCACATTTAAATAAGAGACAAGTTGGTGAATCATACTACTTGAGACAATTTAACTGAAATAGTTTGACTAAAATAAAACATTCAAAGAATACAATTGAAATGAAAGAAATTAATTTTCCCTCCCAATTTCCCCTTTTTATCATTAACACTGCCAAGGATTCCCTGTTGAAGGATTAACAATATCACTAACCTGCTGCAAAATGCTTCCAAGTTAGAGAAAATAGCCTGTTTTCTGCTCCTGGGCTCAGCTTCTCCCAACCCACACAGGGCACATAGCCTTTTGCAAAGCAGATGTCCTGACTACTTGCCCTCATCCAGTCTGAGTACAGCAACAGGAAACAAATTGAGCATACTCAACCTACCACATCCCATAGGTGCCAACTCCATGGGCGCTCCAGGGCTAGAACACCCATGGGTAAAAATTAGTGGGTGCTCCGCACCCACCAGCAGCCAAGCTCCCCCTCTTCACCTCCTTCTCCCCCCACCACATGGACGCGCTGCATCTCTGCTCCTCACCCTCCCTCCCAGCACTTCCTGCCACCTAACAGCTGTTTGGCGGCATTTAGGATTTTCTGGGAGGGAGGGGAAGGAGCGGGTACTCAGTGTGCTTAGGGGAGGAGGCAGAGAAGAGGCAGGGCAGGGGCGGGGACTTTGGGGAAAGGAGTGGAATGGGGGTGGGGTGAGGGTGGTGCAGGGGCGGGCTCAGTGGAAAGGTGGGGGTTGAGCACCCACCAGGAAGAGAGGAAGTTGGCACCTATGCCACACCCAATTCCAGAAACTTCCGAGTGTTGAGTGCTAAATGTGCATCTGGCTAGGAAGAATGATGCAGACATAACTCATTCATACCAAGCAATAGATCTTAAACAGATATCTCCCTATTAGGCATTTAAAATCACATGTATATGGCAAACTGCTGGCTCATGGAGATAGATAGCTCTTTTTTGCTGGTCACTGGTATGTAATGTGAGGGATGCTTTCCAAGCAGTGCACATGGACTGAGCCTTTCAGCTCCCATTTAAATGGATTTCTCCCATACTGATTTAAAGTTTATTTTACTCCAAATGCATACTCTTCTCTGCTTAATAGTATAAGACAAAATGAAGTTCTTGCCATACAAATTAACAGTGTAGTATTTACAAAGTTAGCCATCTCATTAAATTGTTTCCATTTTATGAATTACAGTATGCACTTCTTACCATGGGGATTAAGTGTTGTATAAGATTCTGTCTGTCCTCTTTCACTAGGGTGAATTTCACCTGTCATTGCAGACAATGCATTACACAACTATCTGACTGACACAGGAGTTCAGCTGGTAGAAATTTCCCCTTTCCTTCTCTCCTCCCCTCTCCCCAGAGGAGGGGACCATATATTTTCTGTTTGCTTTTGTTGCAATCTCTTTCTGCAAATGGAACCTCAACACTGTAATGCTGAATATCAATACAATTAGGGGCCTGTCTAAACAATCAGCACATGGCAAACCACGGTGTAAATCTACCTTGTGCTTACCTGTTGTTGTCTGCTAACTGTCCATCTGGATCATACTGCTTTGCACTTTAATTTCCAAAGTGCACTTTATTCTACCATGCTTTGGAACAGAAGATTAAAGCACCCCCAGGAGCTTCTAGCGCATGGCAGTAGGGCCCACAAGGACAATTAGTACAAGGCAAATAAGAGCAAAGTACACTTCCATATGATAATATTTACATGTGTAAAACACCACTGCTAGAAGTGACCATGTGTAACTCATATGCCTGATAGGGAAATATCTCTTTAAGAGACCCACTGGGGGGGGAAGTAGGCATGAGTTGTGTCTGGGTCATTGTTACTAGGCAGATTTTAGCACTCCACATCTAGAAGCTTCTGAAATTGGGTGTGGTAGTTTTGCATATGCTGCAATAGGTTTCCTATTGCTGGGGTCAGACTTCCTGAGGGCAAGCGCGAGTCATCAGGGCAGCTGCTTTACAAAGTTCCATGTGCCCTGGGAGAAGCTAAGCCCAGGAGCAGAAATCAGGCTGTTGTCCCTAACTCTGAAGCATTTTGCAGCAGGTTAGTGTGATATGGTTAACTCTCTAACAGGGAAGCATGGGCAATGTTAATTTATAGCAAGGGGAAATTGGTGGGGGAATAACGTCTATTTTAATTGTATGTGTCAAGGTTTCTTTCTCCCCTTTGAACTTCAGAGTACAAAAGTGGGGACCTGCATGAACACTTCTAAGCTTAATTACTAGCTTAGATCTGGTAACGATGCCACCAGCCAGAAATTCAGTGTCTGGCACACTCCCTGTCTCCCCTCCCCCCAGACTTTCCCCTCCCTGGGTTGCCTTGAGAGGCTTCACCAATTCCCTGGTGAACACAGATTTAAAGTCCTTGGATCTTAAAACAAGGAGGAATTAACCATACCTCCTCCTTTCCCCCCGCACCAATCCCTGGTGAGTTCAGACCCAATCCCCTTGGATCTTAAAACAAGGAGAATCAATCAGATTCTTTAAAAGAAAGCTTTTAATTAAAGAAAGAAAAGGTAAAAATTATCTCTGTAAAATCAGGATGGAAAATGCTTTACAGGGTACTCAGATTCATATAGACCAGAGGAAACTCCCTCTAGCCTTAGATTCAAAGTTACAGCAAACAGAGGTAAAAATCCTTCCAGCAAAAAGAAACATTCACAAGTTGAGAAAACAAACATAAGACTAATCTGCCTTGCCTGGCGATTACTTACAATTTTGACATATGAAAGACTGATTCAGAAAATTTGGAGAGCCTGGATGTACGTCTGATCTCTCTTAGTCCCAAGAGTGAACAATGAACAAAACAAAAAGCACAAACAAAGACTTCCTTCCACCAAGATTTGAAAGTATCTTGTCCCCCTATTGGTCCTCTGGTCAGGTGTCATCCAGGTTTACTGAGCTTCTTAACCCTTTACAGGTAAAAGAGACATTAACCCTTAACCATCTGTTTATGACAGTATGCTTTGAATGTTGTTTTGATTTTAGCCAAACTGTTCTTGTTAAATTGTCTCAATGAGTATGATTCACCAACTTTTCTTTAAATGTAGTCATGGGGAAAATGGTCATTTATATTTTGCTATTCTCAGTTTTCTATTGTCTTATAACAGAGTTTTTTTTAAATCTATACTCTTATTTGAGTGTTTGGTTAATCAGTTAGACTTAGACTGGCTAATAGTGATTTCAGCAGAGGAAGAGTCTGCATGGATTCCAGCTGAAGATTGCTACAAGCAAGTGGTGGGAAAATGTTGTTTTAGGCTCAGCAGTCTGTATAGATTTGGTGATCAAAGACTCTAACTGAGACTTAGGTGAACTCAACCTAAGCTTTTAGGAACTCTCAGTTTCTCCTCACTGTGTTTCTGTGGGGACTGAACTGTTCAGATTTTAATTTGTTTTCTTTGTGTTTATGTATGACTCTGAAGGTAATGTCTATAGATAACATCTTATGATAAAGAAAGCAATAATCTAATTTTTACAGCATAACATGGCTATTTTATAAAGTTATTTAATTAAATTCATTTCTTTAGTTCCTTCTGGAACTTGATTGTGGGGAGGTTGACCCCTGTGCAATCCTTGCAGAAAATCCCTGGAGACTGAACTCTGGGTCTCCAGCTACTTTCTATGGGAGTTGGGTTTTTTAGGCACTGGAGAAAGGCAATGAAGTGAACTCTAGCCCACCCAAAGGTTTCATATCCACAAAAAAGTGTGTGCACAAGAAATTGGTTATTTGCCCACGCAGACTAGGGGCAGAGCAGTGCATCTGGAAGTTGAGCCTGACCTCTTAGGAGACCCTAGCAAGATTTCATCACTGCCTAGGATGCTGCTGACAACACAGCCTACCCGAATTAAATGTACTTTGGACATTGTCCCTGTCCCAGCCCACTTGTTCAACATTGTTTTACTTGTCTCTCTGGGGGAAACACCTGACTCATTGCCATGGTTTGGAGGCATTTCCTCAACTGCTTCAACAATGGGTTAAGGCAGTGGTTCTCAACAAGGGGTATATGTACCCCTGGGTATACACAGCAGTCTTCCAGGGAGTACATCAACTCCTCTAGATATTTGCCTATTTTTACAACAGGCTATATAAAAAGCACTAACGAAGTCAGTACAAACTAAAATTTCATACAATGACTTGTTTATATTGCTCTATATACTATATACTGAAATGTAAGTAGAATATTTATATTCCAATTGATTTGTAATTATATGGTCAAAATGAGAAAGTAAGTTTTTTGGTAATAGTGTACTGTGACACTTTTTTGTATTTTTATGTTTGATTTTGTAAGCAAGTAGTTTGTAAGTGAGGTTTAACTTGGGGGTACACAAGACAAATCAGACTCCTGAATGGGGTACAGTAGTCTGGAAAGGATTGAGAGCCACTAAGGTAAGGGAAATACTATTTTCCCTCCAATTGCTTCTTCACTGTTGCACCGCGACAATGTTGCAACTCATATGATTTTATCAAGTATCAGAAGGGTAGCCATATTAGTCGGTATCCACAAAAACAACTAGGAGTCTGGTGGCACCTTAAAGACTGATGGGGAATGTAACCCCACCCCCGCCTTGTTCAATAAGCTTTGCTCTTATTTTATAGTTAAATGAACTTTGCAATTGTTTTTGCAGGCCCCTGTGTGTAGGCTCCAAGCTCTAACTAAACAAATGTTAAATAAAACCAGTTTTGTTTGTCTGGATCCCAAGGCCTGCATATGGGTTTATCAGCATACTAAGCATTAAGGTATGAAGAAATGGGGCATGACACACTGACAAAAGAGGAACTGGGAGGAGGACAGAAGGTCCCTTGGGGGCCAGCTCAGCTTTAGGCAAGTATAGTGTGGCAAATATTACTTACTTGGTAACGGCAGGGAGGGGACACAAAATGACCAGCACAATCACTGCCAGAACACATGAAACATGTTGAAATAGCTTGTTGATTTGCAATATTTTACGCCAGTTACGGTAAAATATTAATCTTAACTTGCAGTGTTAGCAATATTAACCCAAATATGGGCATGTTTATGTGTGACGTTTTGCGGTTTTAACCTTTATCAGCTTGGTGAAAATTGTAAAGGGCAGAGCAGCCTACCTCTTGCATGGGGTTACGCTGTATCTCCCTGTATGCATACTTGTCATCTTGTAGTCTTGTTATGGCAATAAAGGTGCCTCAAGCTGTCTGATCCAAAACCAACCGTGTGATCCATTTTCCACAACAATTTGGTGCCATGACTCGGAAGCAAGAATGGGGACTGACGGATCCAAAGGCATCCCAGTCCCACCAAGAGGCACGCCTGCCACTATGTCAAGAACGTGCCTGTGTGTGTGAGGGCCAAGCAGCCTGTGTGAGTGACAGCTGTGGGAAGACGCCCCGAGCCTCCTGCGAAGCGAAAGCTCATGACCGGGAGTGTCTCGAAAGCAAGCCCCACAGCTGAGCTTGGAAGGACTGTGAAGCTTCCCAGCTGGCAGGCCTTGGTCAGTGGCTATCCAGCTGAGGTGTGTGCATGTTTCCCCGTCCTTTTTCCCTTCCCCTTCCGTGACCTATGACCCTGTGACCGCTCTTCGAGTACTGTCTTTTTAAAGGACCGCAGGGTCCCTTTCTTTGCCCTCCAGAGCCATAAGCTCCCTTCCCTCCTCAGAGAGGAGGGGAGCCCCGGGAAACCGCACCGCCAACCCGATAGCTGCAGAGGCACCGTTGGCTTGAAGGCTGGTGCTCTGGGCTGACGAGAGGTGTGCGGGGACCACGGGCTTTCTGTTAGGGTAAAAGTCCCTGAGGAGGCCACTCCCCTTCACTACTTTCCCTGTAGGTCTCCATCTTCGTGGTGCGTCCCCACAGAAACCTACCCCTTTGCCCCTGCCAAGGGCAGGAAAGAGGTAATTGGTGTTAGAATCATGGCAAATCCAAGTAAGCATTCCCTTGTTGTGTGGCTAGAGTGAAAGCAGGCTGAAGTAAGAATGGGGACTGGCAGATCCAAAGGTATTCCAGTCCCACCTAAAGGCACGCCTGCTGCATATATGTATATACATTATAGTCCGTCGACGTGTAAATATTTACAGAAATGGAATTGGTATACCAGAAATGATCCAAAATTGCAATTTCCCCTAGAAGAAAGTTTCGACCTTGACAGGATTGTGTATCTACAGGGTGCACTTCTTGTCAACGCCGCACCGCAAAATCACCTTGAAACATATTTTGAATGGCATAATGAGATGGAAAAGCGATGCCGAGAATCGCAAGTAAGGGGGCTTAAGGACACCCAGGAAAAACTAAAAATTCAGTTAAAGGAGACACAGGAAAAATTAAAAAGCATGTTGGGCCGACCTGAAGCTGGCCGAACTCCCCTTTATCCCTCGAGGCCATGCCAAACGGCTCCGGCCCCAAAACCTGTGCCTCCAGCTCCATCTAATGACTTAATTGACTTGTTTGTAGAGTGTAGATAATGGCCCACCCCTCCTCCTTATAAGCCGCCGGGATCCCCAGAAATCCCCCCAGGACGACAGGCGGGAACTTCTGTTACATCCCAGTCCCATGGGGAACAGTCCCATACCCCCTCATTAGAAACCTCCCGAGACTCATCCTCGACCCCTGAGTCGTCCAAAACCTCAAACTTGACACCTGAACAAATGAGGGAAATCGCTGACCTATCTTTGGAAATAGACAAACTGACATGTGAAGTTATGGGATCAGAAAGCGATATAGATCAAAGCCCAGGGGAGGAAGAGTCAGCCTTGCAAAGCCTATCCTGCAGGTTATCTATCATAAAGCACATTGTAACATCATCACCTAAGGGGAAATTGGCTACGAGTTGGAATAGTTCGCCTCTTGCCCACCATACCCGCTTTCAGGCTCTTGCGAGGCGAGCACAACACTTACGTGAAAAATTGGGCTCACCAAATAAAGGGTTGTTGTTTCCCTTGCGCGAGCTACCAGGGCCTGAAGGACTGGTAACTGTACACGCCCCCTGGTCACTGGGGGACCTATATAATTTAGTCGATAAATTCCCAAAAATTAGAGAGGACCTAGTAAAATTCCAAGAACAGTTAAGCATGATTATTCGGTGTTATAACCCTTCATGGGCTGATATGGATCAGCTCCTAAAAGCAGTGCTGCCCAAGGAAACGCTTAATCACCTTTTCCAAAAGGCCAATTGGCAGAATACCGAGGAGGGTCTTGACCCTGCCGGGTTACAGCAGCACAAGGATGATTTGGTTAGGGAAGTCCTTTCAGTCTTCCCAAAGAAAACTGACTGGACAAAAATAAATGCTTGTAAGCAAGCTAAGGGAGAAAACCCTGCTGATTATATGGAACGTCTAAAGCAAGTGTTTGAACGGTATTCGGGAATAGATGATGCGGAGGGTACTGCCAAGCAAGCTGTAGTGGCTGCTTTTGAGCAGGGCCTTCTGCCCAAGATGGGCGAGCAATTAAAGATTACCCTTGTGAATTGGGAAGGGAAAGACTTAGAGGGTATTTTGGCTGTGGCACAACACTTTTATAGGCAACTGGAAAGGAAAAAGGATGAGATGGAGGCTAAGCTTATGGCCCTGCAGATTCAAACCATGCAGGACACTAGTAAAGGGTTGCCCAAACAGAAACAGGTACCGGGGACGCAAAAGGTGAAGCCCCTAGTCACCGGAGCCTGCTTTCGTGCTGGCAAGAAGGACACTGGAGGGATGAATGGGAAGAGCTGTTCCTACTGTAAGCAGGAAGGCCATCTCGTAGGAAACTGTACCTCACGACCTCCTAGGCGTTTTTCTCGTCCTGGAGGAGTTTCGAACCAAGCCCCATTCCCTAGTTGTCAGTCTTTCCCTAATTCACCCCCGCCTCTGCCTGATTGCTAGGAGAGCCAGGAGACTGCTAACGTCATCGCCCCGCTTCTTGCAGTTGATCAAACTGGCCCTTCAGTTTTTTGTATAATAAACGGAGTGCCTACCTCTTGCTTAATAGATACTGGAGCCTCGCGTTCCACTCTTAGGGTGCAAGATTTCCCTTCAGCACCCTGTTCCTCAGAGTTATTAATGCCATCGGTGTGGGAAATACTCCCATTCCCCACCCTGTTTCCACTCCTTTGTCAGTCTCAATCGGCCCTCTCACTGAGCTCCATGCGTTTCTCCTCAGTCCTTGCTCCCCTGCTAATTTGTTGGGAAAGGATTTGTTGTGTAAATTAAGGTGCACTATCTATTGCTCCCCAGAGGGGGTGTTTCTGGAAGTGCCTGATCCTGTGCAGAATGAAGTTTTAGCCCTGTTACAGGAGGAACAAGCTCCTGTAGGGGACACTAACTCCAGCCCTTCCTTGTTGCAACAGGAACTGTTGGCCAAGGTCTCCCCTACACTGTGGGCTGAACATGCCAACCAGGTTGGGTGTATTGGCTCTGCTCAGCCAGTAGAGATTCGTTTAAACCCAGCAAAGCCTCTTCCCAAAATTCTGCAGTATCCATTGTCTAAACAAGCTGAGGACGGAATCCGCCCTGTAATTTCGGCCTTGCTTGAGCAGGGAGTTATTGTGCCAACTGTCAGTAAATGTAACTCCCCAATTCTGCCTGTGCATAAACCAGGCAAACAAACCTGGCGGTTTGTACAGGACCTCCGAGCCATTAATGCTGCTGTACTTCCAACTTTCCCTGTGGTCCCGAACCCGGCCACAATTCTTTCCTGCATTCCCCCAACCACGCAGTATTTTTCTGTAATCGATTTGTGCTCTGCTTTTTTTTCCATTCCGATTCATGAAAATAGTCAATTTTTATTCACTTTTACTTATCAGGGATCCCAGGACACCTGGACCCAGTTGCCGCAAGGCTATACTGAGTCTCCTACCATTTTACTCGAATCTTAAAAAAGGATCTGGACGATATTCGGTTCCCAATGGGCTCAGTTCTAGTCCAGTATGTGGATGACTTATTATTGGCCTCTGAGTCTTTCGAAGCCTCTAAAACGGACACATTGGTCTTGCTCCAAGCTTTAGCCCAAAAGGGGCAAAAGGTGTCCAAAGCTAAATTTACAGCTCTGCTCCCTTGTGGTGCATTATCTGGGACATGATATTTCTATGGGCAAGCGAGGCTTGTCCCCCTCGCGCATTCAAGCCATTTTGCAGGTACCCAAACCACTTACTAAAAAACAAATGCGAGGATTTCTTGGCATGGCAGGCTATTGCCGGCAGTGGATCCCAGGCTATGCCTCTCTTGTTTGCCATTTGCAAAACCTAACCCTGAATAAAATCTCTGACTCTATTCCCTGGGATGAGCATGTGGAGGAAGCTTTCCAACAAGTTAAAAGTGCCCTGGCCCAGGCACCGGCCCTAGGCCTTCCTGATTATAGGAAGCCTTTCACTTTTTATTGCCATGAAAAGGAGGGTTCGGCCCTGTCATAAACAGATAGCTAAGGGTTAATGTCTCTTTCACCTGAAGCACCTGACCAGAGGACCAATCAGGAAACCGGATTTTTTCAACTTTGGGTGGAGGGAAGTTTGTGTCTAAGTCTTTGTGTCTGTCTGCCTGTTTTCTCTGAGCTTTGGAGAAGTAGTTCTACTTTCTAATCTTCTGTTTCTAAGTGTAAGGACAAAGAGATCAGATAGTAAGTTCTATGGTTTCTTTTCTTTGGTATTTGCATGAATATAAGTGCTGGAGTGCTTTGATTGGTATTCTTTTTGAATAAGGCTGTTTATTCAATATTCTTTTAAGCAATCGACCCTGTATTGTATCATCTTAATACAGAGAGCCCATTTGTATTTTTCTTTCTTTTTATATAAAGCTTTCTTTTAAGACCTGTTGGAGTTTTTCTTTACTTCAGGGAAATTGAGTCTGTACTCACCAGGGAATTGGTGGGAGGAAGAAATCGGGGAGATCTGTGTGTTGGATTGCTAGCCTGATTTTGCATTCCCTCTGGGGGAATAGGAAAGTACTTTTTGTTTCCAGGATTGGGAACAGAGAGGGGGAGTCTCTCTGTGTAGTTTCACAGAGCTTGTGTCTGTGTATCTCTCCAGGAGCACCTGAAGGGGGGAAGGGAAAAAAGGATTATCTCCCTTTGTTGTGAGACTCATGGGATTTGGGTCTTGGGGTCCCCAGGGAAGGTTTTTCAGGGGGACCAGAGTGCCCCAAAACACTCTAATTTTTTGGGTGGTGGCAGCAGGTACCAGGTCCAAGCTGGTAACTAAGCTTGGAGGTTTTCATGCTAACCCCCATATTTTGGACGCTAAGGTCCAAATCTGGGAATAAGGTTATGTCATGAGTGGCAGCTGGTGGGATATAGACAGAATCCAGAAGCCAGTAGGAATATTATATTTTTCTTTTCTCTGCTAAGGGCTTTTTAGCAGAGAGAAACAGTTGGTTTTAAAAGGGAACCAGAGAGAATTTTTTTTTCTGCTCTCTCTGGCAGTTTGTGGCTTGCATGTTAAGCAAGAAGCCATTACCAAACTGTTGAGGGTCTTTTGTCATGCAATAGCCCTCCCATTAGGAGGCAAGTCCAGCACTATAGGCATGCAAATAAAGTGGTTTTTCAGGTTTACTTAACATTGAAGATTAGCTAAAGGCACTGTTGCTAGGCAGACTTCAGGAGGCAACAGAGAACCTGCAGTTCAGAAGATAAACACCGGAGGGCACCCCAACACAAGAAAACAGGAACCATGACTTCTAAGGCAAAAATTAAGGCCGAAGAGCAATTCAAAGAAGCTGAACACAGGCGACAAATGGAGATGAAAGTAAGAGAAGAACAAATCAAAGAGGCAGCACACAAAAGAAAAATAGAAGAAGAAGAGGTGGCCCACCGAAGGAAGCAAGCAGAAGAAGAGTTGGCCCACAGAAGGAAGCAAGAAGAAGAAGAGGTGGCCCATAGAAGGAAGCAAGCAGAAGAAGAGGCAGCCCACAGAAGACAGATAGAACTCCAGAGGGAAGCCCACCAACAGGCCATGGAATTAGAAAAGGCTAAGCAACAGACTCCAGCCAACCCTAACAACCCGGCGCCAATTATTGCTCCACAGCACAGGAAATTTCCCACCTACAAGGCAGAGGATGACACCGAGGCCTTCTTGGAAAATTTTGAAAGAGCCTGTCTTGGGTACAACATCCCCGAAGACCAGTACATGGTAGAATTGAGGTCACAGCTCAGTGGACCTTTAGCAGAGGTGGCAGCTGAAATGCCTAAGCTGCAAATGAATGACTATAAACTTTTTCAAACCAAGGCCAGATACCGAATGGGGATAACCCCAGATCATGCCCGTCGGCGCTTCAGAACCCAAAAGTGGAAACCCGAGGTGTCATTTCCCAAACACGCCTACTACATTGCAAAAAACTATGAGGCCTGGATAACAGGAAACAACATTCAAACCTTGGAAGAACTGAACCTCCTCATACAAATGGAGCAGTTCTTGGATGGTGTTCCTGAAGACATCACACGGTACATACAAGATGGAAATCCCAAAGATATCGCTGAGGCGGGGGAGATTGGAGCCAAATGGATGGAACTGGCAGAAAGCAAGAAAGCTACTGTCAAGGGGAACGATTACCCCAGGGGGCACACAGACCATAAACCCTACAACCGAGGACAGCCAAAGACCCCACATACCCCCCAAGTAAAGCCACAGATACCCTACCCTTCAACCTCACCAGTCTCCAGTAACTCACCTCGGCCCAGTGACCCATCAGATGAAAGATGCTTTAAGTGTAATGAACTGGGACATATCAAGGCCAACTGTCCCAAGAACACCATGCGAGTGCAATTCGTTACACCACCATCACACCAAAGATCCCCAGGCCCGGATGCCTCTCAAATACCCTTGGAGCGAAGGGAAAATTTGAGAGTGGGCGGAAAGAAGGTTACTGCGTGGAGAGACACGGGGGCACAAGTGTCAGCTATCCACCAATCCTTCGTTGACCCCAAATTCATCAACCCAAAGGCCAAAGTTACAATTTACCCCTTCATGTCACAAGCTGTAGACTTGCCTACAGCTCAACTGCCTGTCCAGTACAAAGGCTGGTCAGGAATGTGGACTTTTGCAGTCTATGACAATTATCCTATCCCCATGCTACTGGGGGAAGACTTGGCCAACCAGGTGAGGCGGGCCAAGAGAGTGGGAATGGTTACACGTAGCCAAACCAGGCAAGCTTCCAGACCCATTCCTGTTCCTGAGCCGTCCACAGAGGCCCCGTCTGTGTTACCAGAGACCCAGACAGAGGTAGTGGACCCAGATTCCATGCCAACCACTGAAACAGCCACAGCACCTCCAGTCCCAGGCCCGGAACTGGAACAGCAACCAGCACCAGCCATTGCAACCCCATCTTCAAACTCAACGCCAGTGGGCGCCAGCGAGCCACAACTGGCAGAAGCAACAGACAGCCATACCCAAAAGGCTCAGCCAGAGCCTGAAATACCCTCAGGTGCACCAGCGGAGAGCGGTTCACCAGCAACGGAAACAACCCCATCACCTACATCGCTTCCAGAGGGACCAAGCCCAAGTCCACAGTCTGAGGAAGAACTGGTGACCCCAGCCTCAAGGGAACAGTTCCAGGCTGAGCAGGAAGCGGATGACAGCCTTCAGAAAGCTTGGGCGGCGGCACGGAGCACCCCACCGCCTCTCAGCTCTTCTAATCGATCCCGGTTTGTTATAGACCAAGGACTTTTATACAAGGAAATTCTTTCTGGTGGACACCGGGAAGAATGGCAGCCGCAAAAACAGTTGGTGGTTCCAACTAAGTACCGGGGGAAGCTCTTAAGCTTAGCCCATGATCATCCCAGTGGCCATGCTGGGGTGAACAGAACCAAGGACCGGTTGGGGAAGTCCTTCCACTGGGAGGGGATGGGCAAGGATGTTGCCAATTATGTCCGGTCTTGTGAGGTATGCCAAAGAGTGGGAAAGCCTCAAGACCAGGTCAAGGCCCCTCTCCAGCCACTCCCCATAATTGAGGTTCCATTTCAGCGAGTAGCTGTGGATATTCTGGGTCCTTTCCCAAAAAAGACGCCCAGAGGAAAGCAGTACGTACTAACTTTAGTGGACTTTGCTACCCGATGGCCAGAAGCAGTAGCTCTAGGCAACACCAGGGCTAACACTGTGTGCCTGGCCCTAACAGACATCTTTGCCAGGGTAGGTTGGCCCTCTGACATCCTTACAGATTCAGGGTCTAATTTCCTGGCAGGGACCATGGAAAAACTGTGGGAAACTCATGGGGTGAATCACTTGGTTGCCACCCCATACCACCATCAAACCAATGGCCTGGTGGAAAGGTTCAATGGAACTTTGGGGGCCATGATACGAAAATTCATCAACGAATTCTCCAATAATTGGGACCTAGTGTTGCAGCAGTTGCTGTTTGCCTACAGGGCTGTACCACGTCCCAGTTTAGGGTTTTCACCATTTGAACTGGTGTATGGTCACGAGGTTAAGGGGCCATTACAGTTGGTGAAGCAGCAATGGGAGGGGTTTACGCCTTCTCCAGGAACTAACATTCTGGACTTTGTAAGCAACCTACAAAGCACCCTCCGACACTCTTTAGCCCTTGCTAGAAAGAACCTAAAGGATGCTCAAGAAGAGCAAAAGGCCTGGTATGACAGACATGCCAAAGAACGTTCTTTCAAGGTAGGAAACCAGGTTATGGTCTTAAAGGCGCAACAGGCCCATAAGATGGAAGCATCATGGGAAGGGCCATTCACGGTCCAAGAGCGCCTGGGAGCTGTAAACTACCTCATAGCATTTCCCAATTCCTCACTAAAGCCTAAAGTGTACCATGTTAATTCTCTCAAGCCTTTCTATTCCAGAGACTTACAGGTTTGTCAGTTTACAGTCCAGGGAGATGATGCTGAGTGGCCTGACGGTGTCTACTACGATGGGAAAAAAGACGGTGGCGTGGAAGAGGTGAACCTCTCAACCACCCTGGAACGTCTGCAGCGGCAACAAATCAAGGAGCTGTGCACTAGCTTCGCCGCATTGTTCTCAGCCACCCCAGGACGGACTGAACGGGCATACCACTCCATTGATACAGGTAATGCTCACCCAATCAGAACCCCACCCTACCGAGTGTCTCCTCATGCCCAAGCTGCTATAGAACGGGAGATCCAGAACATGCTACAAATGGGTATAATCCGCCCATCTACCAGTGCATGGGCATCTCCAGTGGTTCTGGTACCCAAACCAGATGGGGAAATACGCTTTTGCGTGGACTACCGTAAGCTAAATGCTGTAACTCGTCCGGACAACTATCCAATGCCACGTACCGATGAGCTATTGGAAAAGTTGGGACGTGCCCAGTTCATCTCTACAATAGACTTAACCAAGGGGTACTGGCAAGTACCGCTAGATGAACCTGCCAAGGAGAGGTCAGCATTCGTCACCCATGCGGGGGTGTATGAATTCAATGTCCTTCCTTTCGGCCTTCGAAATGCACCCGCCACCTTCCAGAGGCTGGTAGATGGTCTACTAGCTGGACTGGGAGAATTTGCAGTTGCCTACCTCGATGATGTGGCCATTTTTTCAGACTCCTGGCCCGAACACCTACTACACCTGGAAAAGGTCTTTGAGCGCATCAGGCAGGCCGGACTAACTGTTAAGGCCAAAAAGTGTCAAATAGGCCAAAACAGAGTGACTTACCTGGGTCACCAGGTGGGTCAAGGAACCATAAACCCCCTACAGGCCAAGGTGGATGCTATCCAAAAGTGGCCTGTCCCACGGTCCAAGAAGCAGGTCCAATCCTTCTTAGGCTTGGCCGGATACTACAGGCGATTTGTACCCCACTACAGCCAAATCGCTGCCCCACTGACCGACCTGACCAAAAAGACCCAGCCAAATGCAGTTAAGTGGACTGATGAGTGTCAAAAGGCCTTTACCCAACTTAAGGCAACGCTCATGTCTGACCCTGTGCTCAGGGCCCCGGACTTTGACAAGCCATTCCTAGTAACCACGGATGCATCTGAGCGTGGTATAGGAGCAGTGCTCATGCAGAAAGCAACAGATCACAACTTCCATCCTGTCGTGTTTCTCAGCAAGAAACTGTCTGAGAGGGAAAGTCACTGGTCAGTCAGTGAAAAGGAATGCTATGCCATTGTGTACGCCCTGGAAAAGCTACGCCCATATGTTTGGGGACGGCGGTTCCAACTACAAACTGAGTTATGTCAGGCCCAGGGGGTTCTTGCACAATTACATGGGGATGAGCACAGGCCCGTCGCCTATTTCAGCTCTTCTTTAGATCCTGTGGCAGCGGGTCTGCCCCCATGTCTCAGATCCGTAGCCGCTGTTGCAACGCTTGTAGAAGCTTCTGCTTCTCTTGTATTGGGGAGCCTCTTAACAAGGGCTATTTCCCATACCGTTACGGCCCTCCTTACCAAAGGCAAGACTCAGCATCTCTCAAATTCCCAGCTTACAAAGTATGAAATGGTCCTCTTAAATGCTGTAAATGTTCGCTTGGTTAGATGCTCGGTACTAAATCCCACCTCCCTCTTGCCCACGGCAGAGGATGGCGAGTCGCATGACTGCCTTTTTGTAACTGCTGAGCTTTCTACCCCTAGACCTGACCTGCAGGATGTTCCCCTACAGAACCCTGACTTTATTCTTTTTGTTGATGGCTCCTGCCTTAGAGACTCAGCTGGCCAACTTGTGACAGGCTATGCTGTGTGCAATCTACATGACACCATGGAGGCCTTCTCTCTTCCAGCAGCTAAATCTGCCCAGGTTGCGGAGTTGTTTGCCCTTACTAGAGCCTGTCACTTGGCCGTTGGAACTACTGTTACTATTTATACCGACTCCCAATATGCCTTCGGGGTAGTGCATGATTATGGACAGCTATGGAAATACAGGGTTTTTTTTTACCTCTAGCGGGACACCCATCAGAAATGGCCCATATGCGATTCTTTACTATGTGCTCTTCAATTACCCTCGGCTATTGCTGTTGTTAAATGTTCGGCCCATCAGAAACCCTGCGATGACGTTACACGAGGAAATGCCCTGGCAGATGCTGCTGCCAGGCAGGCGGCCCTTTCCGGGTCTCCGGCTCCCTTTGAAAACAGTTCTCTTTGTCTGCTTCAGCCCTTCCCCGCGGCCGGCTCCCTGTCTGACCTTGCGCATATGCAGGAGTCTGCATCTGAGAAGGAGAAGAATAGCTGGAAGCAGGCAAAATGCCATCCGAACTCGGACGATGCCTTGTGGCGCGCCCCTGACAGTAGCCTGGTTGCGCCCGAGGCTTTGCTTCCATACCTTGCTCGCTTGGCCCGTGGTTTAGCTCATGTGAGCAAGGGAGGAATGATTGCATCAGTAACACGGCATTGGTATGCCCCCAAATTTTCTAGCATGGCACAGCAATATTGTAATTCTTGCCCTATCTGCCTGGCCCATAACAGTGGAAAACCAGTCCGGACTAGCCAGGAAGCCCACCCTAGACCATGTGGGCCTTTTGTAAATATTCAAATTGATTTTATAAGTCTACCAAAATGCTGCTCCTATGAGTATGTATTAGTGTGTGTCTGTATGTATTCTGAGTGGGTTGAAGACTACCCTTGTGCAAAAGCTGATTCCATTACAGTTGCAAAGAAACTGTTAAAGGATTTCATTCCCCGGTTCGGATTACCTGTCTCTATCAACAGTGACAGAGGCACCCACTTTACAGCCCAAGTTATGCAGCAAATCTGTAAGGCTCTCAACATAGTACAACATCTGCACTGCGCCTACCACCCCCAAAGTGCGGGGGCCGTGGAACGAAAGAATGGGGAGCTGAAAAACAAACTTGCCAAGCTTTGTGCTGAAACAGGCCTTAAATGGCCAGATGCTCTGCCTCTGGCTCTAATGCAAATGAGAAATACCCCTATGCAGAAACATGGCTTATCCCCACACGAAATTCTCATGGCACGGCCCATGAGAATGCCTGTTTCCCCACCTCTGCTCCCCAGTCAAGTGAACTTACAGTTAAATGACGAAACTGTTTTAGATTATTGCAGATCACTAATTCGCCATGTCAGATTTGTTCACTCGCAGGTCCAAAGCGCCTTGCCCGATCCAGCGGAGACTGAGTGCCATCCTTTACAGCCTGGAGACTGGGTTTATCTCAAGGTCCAACAGCACATGTCTTCCCTGGAACCCAGGTGGAAGGGTCCATATCAAGTTTTGTTAACCACTCACACCGCGGTGAAGTGCCAAGGGCTCGCCAGTTGGGTCCACGCTTCTCACTGCAAAAAGATTTCACCGCCTTTGGACCCCACCAGCATACCCTACAGCCCCGCGAATCAGGACCAAGGTGTTAAGGAGACTCTTCCTCCACCTGAGCCCCCCGCAACACCTAATACGCCAAGAAAGGAACTAAGATATAATCTCAGAACCCACTCGAAAACCTAAAGGAAGGGGGTTGTAGGGCCCCTGTTGAACTGTTCTTGCTATGGCTGGGCTAAAAACTGCAATACAAAATCCCGCCATGGTACGAAGGTTGTTAATGCTCTCTTGTTGTTTTATCTGTGTAACCATACTTCTTTTGAATTGGTTACCTTTCAAAGTTCACGGTACCTTCATGTATCCCTGGATGCCCGGAGGGACCGGTACTCCGGGGTGTTTTTTAGGGGTAGGAAGGAGTGGTGTGACCCTTCCTATGCCTGGAAACTGCCCTAAGGTGCCCCTAGACCTCCCACTGCGTGGAACCAGACCGGTCTCAGCCCCAGAGAAAAGGACTGTGTGATTGGTAGCAAAGCAACAAGGGAGGAAGTCCCTGACTGTCAAGGACTTTGAAAGTTGGCCATGGTATAAAAGACATAACATCATCACTTGACAAGGAGGTACTTGTGTGGGGGGGGGGGGGGATGACTGGCAATGTGGCATGGATTGGTATTTGGGATTCATCTCTGTTCCCTCACAATGTAAGCCACCACAAGTGCCGTATCCATGTCAGACTATCCCTGAATTGTTAGATAGCCCTAAAACCTCCCATGCAACCCCTCCCCCACCCACCCTTCCCCACCTACTTCCCCAAACAATACCAATAGCAAGCCCCACCCTCATTTTGACTTCACAACAGGCAAAACCTCGACTATTTTGCAGTGGCCCCGGCCATCCCTCTCTGGTAATTTGTTTTCTTAATGTGCAACTAGGTTATTTTTTTCAGTTCAAAATCTCCTTTACAAATGGGTGGTGGAATGGGAAACCTTTGGAACGGTATATGTTTCCTTTGTAAACATAACCATGAACCCTGACCACAATTGGCGGACTTCGCATCCCCGTAAGACCATTTATTTTGTTAATAATGTAGATTATCCCAGGTCTTTGCTCTGCTCATGATACACAGGGTTCTACATGCTTTCTAGTCACCCAGGTAACCAGAACTTCAGTATACACACAAAGAATTTGTTCTTCCACCGTTGCCTTCAGCTGTATGGAGGAACTTCCCCTTACCGAAAATATAACCTGCACCTTAATTCAGTATAGCCTTGCTCACACAGCCAATGTCACCTTATCTAAAAAAGGCATTCAGGTGCATGATCAGCAACTATGGTACTAACCTACGGGAAAACCAGACTCGACAGAATTTAAATGGACCATATTAAATGCCACTCTGGGAACTATTAGGTTTTCCCTTCCCCTAACCCATTCCCAAATTACTGCTATATACCCTAACTGTTCCTGAGGGGCAGCCCTAAGGCTGGCGCAGCAGCAGGCCTGGAGTACTCCCAGGGGAAAGAGGGAAATAACCGACACCTTGTGGCTGAGAGCAAATAGTGCTGCTTCTGCTTGGAATATTTATAAAACCCGGCAACACGAGGGTGGAGTAGGACAACTGGAACAGGCCGCAGGCTTTATTACTGGGGCACAGGTTGCCATACGGGCTGGGGTGGGTGAATTACATGTGGTCTCCACCCTTAGTGCCATCACCCAAAATGTGTTAAGACAAATGATCCTGCATGCCACTGAGGCGGGAAAGGCATTGCAGTGGGACCATGCTTGCTTTGAGGTACAGGATTTCCTTAATGTTCAGCTGGCCTCCATTCAAGAAGATCTCAAGCACCAGACCTGGCCCACTGCCCTTACTGCTGCTTCAGGTATACCATCACACTTGTGGCCATGGAGACACACTTGGAAATTCTCGAGGTGGAAATGCTTGGGCTCCCAGTGCTCCTTCCAGGCCTATGGTCCTGTGAAGGGAGTGTGGGCTTCCACATACTGCATTCTCCCTGGCCCTTGGGCCGGTTGCTTATGGGATTGGGTGATCCACCGAGATGTTTGGGAAATAACCCCCCCCCAGGGCCCTAACCGCTTCTTGGTCAGTGCCACAGCAATAACACCTGATCTCTGGATAGGTCTGGGTAATCTATGGATGTATTGGCCCCTAGAACCTCCACAACTCCAGTGCATGTGAAAACGTAGACCTAGTGAAATCGTTACCATCCACCGACGTGTGTTGGGAAGGTAGCAGAAATATAACAACCCTCGCCTCCCAACCCCTCATTCTGGCCAACAACAGCTGTGTCACAATTAATTCATCTCTCTTGCAAAATACGGCCTTTAACTTAATCACAGCCACAGGCACTCATAATATGTTTTGGCCCGCAGACAAATCATACAACGTTTCCCTGCATTTCCAGGTTCCCTTTAATTGGACAGCTATAGTTCCAGATCGTTTTCATACCTTACTGTTCCTTCTACCAGAAGTCCAAAAGATCTCCCGGTTACAGGAACAGTCCCATCTCATTGAGATTATGTATCAGGCCGAACTCAATGCCTTCCAAACAGCTCATAAGGTTACCACTCTCTGTGTGACTATAGATATTTTGTGTTTGGTTACAAGGGCCCTTCAGCCATCCCATGCTCATGATTATCTTCTGTGGGGATTAGTGGGAGGAGGGCTGTTATTAACTATTTGTTTTTGTTCCTGTTGCTTTAGAGCATATTGCCCCTGCCCAATATCCACCCCATGTGCCCCGCCGCAACTAGTTGCCCTGCGTTCTATAAGGGAAGAAGACCCCAGCCCACCAGACTGCAACAATAACCCTCCTTATGTAGAAATTCATACTTTAATGGACATCCAGGTTTAAATATTTGATGCCGTAAGAGGCATCAAAAGGAGGGAATGATAGGGAATGTAACCTCCCCCCCCCCCGCCTTGTTCAATAAGCTTTGCTATTATTTTATAGTTAAATGAACTTTGCAATTGTTTTTGCAGCCCCCTGTGTGTAGGCTCCGGGCTCTAACTAAATAAATGTTAAATAAAACCAGTTTTGTTTGTCTGGATCCCGAGGCCTGCATATGGGTTTAACAACATACTAAGCATTAAGGTATGAAGAAATGGGGCATGACGCACTGACAAAAGAGGAACTGGGAAGAGGACAGAAGGTCCCTTGGGGGCCAGCTCAGCTTTAGGCAAGTATAGTGTGGCAAATATTGCTTACTTAGGTAACGGCAGGGAGGGGACACAAAATGACCAGCACAATCACTGCCAGAACACATGAAACATGTTGAAATAGCTTGTTGATTTGCAATAGTTTATGCCAGTTACGGTAAAATATTAATCTTAATTTGCAGTGTTAGCAATATTAACCCAAATATGGGCATGCTTATGTGTGACGTTTTGCGGTTTTAACCTTTATCAGCTTGGTGAAAATTGTAAAGGGCAGAGCAGCCTACCTCTTGCATAAGGTTACGCTGTCTCTCCCTGTATGCATACTTGTAATCTTGTAGTCTTGTTATAGCAAATAAGGTGCCTCAGGCTGTCTGATCCAAAACCAACCGTGTGATCGATTTTCCACAACAATTCTAACAGATTTATTTGGACAAAAGCATTCATGGGTTAAAAAAAAACCACTTCTTCCGATGCCTGGAGTAAAAATTACAGATACAGCCATAAATATACTGGCACATGAAGAGAAAGGAGTTATCTTACAAGTGGAGAGCCAGTGTTGACAAGGGCAATACAGTCAGGGTGGATGTGGTCCACTCCCAATGACTGAGGAGAAGGTGTCAATACCAAGAGAGGGAAAATTCTTTTGTAGTGAGCCAGACACTCCCAGTCCCTATTCAAGCCCAAATTAATGGTGTTAAGTTTGCAAATGAATTGTAGCTCTGCAGTTTCTCTTTGAAGTCTGTTTTTGAAGTTTTTTTGTTGAAGTATGACTACTTTTAAATCTGTTATTTAATGTCCAGGGAGACTGAAGTGTTCTCCTACTGCTGTTGTATTTTACCATTCCTGATGTCTGATTTCTGTCCATTTATTCTTTTACGTTATCATGGTACAATTCCCCACTCTGAACCTTAGCGTCCAAAAGATGGGGTACCAGCATGAATTCCTCTAAGCTCAATTACCAGCTTAGAACCTGTAGTGCTGCCACCAACCAGGAATTCCAGTGCCTGGTACACTCTGGTCCCCCCAAAACCTTGCCCGGGGACCCCCAAGACCCAGACCCTCTGGATCTTAACACAAGGAAAGTAAACCCTTTCCTTCACCATTGCCTCTCCCAGCCTTCCCCTCCCTGGGTTACCCTGGAAGATCACTGTGTGATTCAAACTCCTTGAAACTCAAAACAGAGAGGACAATTCACCTTCCTCCCTCCTTCTCTTTCCCCCTCCCAGACTCTTCCTGAGAGAAAGTAATCCTGGCACAGAGAGAAATCAGCCTCTCTCTTCCTCTTCCCTCCTTTATCCCCATCAATTCTCTGGTGAATCCAGACCCAGTCCCCTGGGGTCTCACCAGAATAAAAAAAACAATTAGGTTCTTAAACAAGAAAATCTTTTAATTAAAGAAAGAAAAAACAGTAAAAATTATCTTTGTAAATTTTAAAAAAATGGAATAGGTACAGGGTCTTTCAGCTATAGACACTGGGAATACTCTCCCAGCCTAAGTATACAAGTACAAATTAAAATCTTTTCAGCAAAATACCAATTTGAACTCCTTTCAGCCAAATGCACATTTGAACTCCTTCCAACCAAATACACATTTGCAAATAAAGAAAACAGCCATAAGCCTAACTCGCTTTATCTACCTAGTACTCACTATTCTGAACTTATAAGAGCCTGTATTGGAGAGATTGGAGAGAAACCTGGTTGCACATCCGCTCCCTCTGAGCCCCCCAGAGTGAACAACAACCAAAACTAACGGCACAGCACAAAAACTTCCCTCCCTCAAGATTTGAAAGTATCGTGTCCTCTGATTGGTCCTCGGGTCAGGTGACAGCCAGGCTTACTGTTCTTGTTAACCCTTTCCAGGCAAAAGAGATATGAAACACTTTTGTTCTATTAACTCTTACTTATCTGTTTATGACATATGTAGAGATTCTCTGGTCTGGCCTATGTACATGGCAGAGGGCATTGCTGGCACTTGATGGCATTTATCACATTTGTAGATGTACAGGCGAATAAGCCCCTGATGGTGCAGCTGATGTGGTTGGGTGCTCTGATGGTTTGGCTAGAGTAGATATGGGGACAGAGTAGGCAACAGGGTTTGTTACAGGGATTTGTTCCTGGGTTAGTGTTTCTGTGGTGCGGTGTGTAGTTGCTGGTGAGGGTTTGCTTCAGGTTGGGGGGCTGTCTGTAAGTGAGGACTGGCCTGCCTCCCAAGGTCTGTGAGAGGATCGTTTTCCAGGATAGGCTGTAGACTGTTGATGATGTGCTGGAGATGTTTTAGCTGGGAGCTGTACATGATGTCAAGTGGTGTTCTGTTATTTTTCTTGTTGGGCCAGTCCTGTAGTAGGTGATTTCTGGGTACCCATCTCACTCAGTCAATCTGTTTCCTCACTTCCCCAGGTGGGTATTGTTATTTTAAGAATGCTTGATAAAGATCTTGTAGGAGTTTGTCTCTGTCTGAGGGATTGGAGCAAATTCGGTTAGGCTTGGCTATGGACAGTGGATCATGTGATATGTCCTGGATGGAAGCTGGAGGCATGTAGGTAAGTATAGCAATCAGTAGATTTCTGGTACAGGGTTGTGTTTATGTAACCATCACTTATTTCCACTGTAGTGTCCAGGAAATTGATTTCTTGTGTGGACTGGTCCAGGCTGAGTTTGATGATGGGGTGGAAATTGTTGAAATCCAGGTGGAATTCTTCAAGAGCCTCCTTCCTGTGGGTCCATATGATGACGATGTCATCAATGTAGTGCAGGAATCGGCAACCTTTGGCACACGGTGCATCAGGGTAAGCACCCTAGCAGGCCAGGTCAGTTTGTTTACCTGCTTCATCTGCAGGTTTGGCCAATTGCGGCTCCCACTGGCCACGGTACACCATCCCAGGCCAATGGGGACAGCATGAAGCAGCGTGGGCCGAGGGATGTGCTGGCCGCCACTTCCCGCTGCCCCCATTGGCCTGGAGTGGCAAACTGTGGCCAGTGGGAGCCATGATAGGCCGAACTTGTGAAAGCGGCAGGTAAAAAAAATGGCCTGGTGGGCCATGTGCCAAAGGTTGCTGACTCCAGATGTAGTGCAAGTAGAGGAGGGGCACTATGGGACAAGAGCTGACAAAGTTCTAAGTCATCCATAAAAATGTTGGCATACTGTGGGGGCATGCAGGTATTCATAGCAGTGCCGCTGACTTGAAGGTATATGTTGTCCCCAGATCTGAAATGTTTGTGGGTGAGGACAAAGTCACAAA
Source organism: Gopherus flavomarginatus (assembly GCF_025201925.1). Taxonomy (NCBI): domain Eukaryota; kingdom Metazoa; phylum Chordata; order Testudines; family Testudinidae; genus Gopherus; species Gopherus flavomarginatus. The sequence continues at coordinate 180,031,873 of NC_066620.1, read as the reverse complement.
ACTCAGCCATCAGGTGTGCTGTGGCCTCATCAGGGATACTGTTCCTCACAGCTTGTAGTCCATCCTCGTGTGGAATATTGGTGTAAAGAGCTTCTACACCCATGGTGGCCAGGATAGTGTTTTCAGGAAGATCACCAATGCATTGTAGTTTCTTCAGGAAGTCAGTGGTGTCTCGCAGATAGCTAGGAGTGCTGATAGTGTAGGGTCTGAGGAGAGAGTCCAAATAGCCAGATAATTCTGCTGTAAGAGTGCCGATCCTGAGATGATGGGGCGTCCAAGGTTTCCAGGTTTATGGATCTTGGGTAGCAGATAGAATACCCCTGGTCGGGGCTCTGCAGGGGTGTCCATGTAGATTTGTCCCCATGCTGTAGCGGGGAGCTTCTTGAGCAGATGATGTAGTTTCTTTTGGTACTCCTCAGTGGGATCAGAGGATAGTGACCTGTAGAATGTGGTGTTAGAGAGTTGCCTGGCAGCCTCCTCTTCATAATCCAACCTGTTCATTATGACTACAGCATCTCATTGTCAGCCCCTTTGATTATAATGTCAGAGTTGTTTCTGAAGCTGTGGATGGTGTTGTGTTCTGTACGGCTGAGGTTAGGGGACAAGTGATGATGTTTGTTCACAATTTCAGCCTGTGCATGTCTGCAAAAGTGCTCTATGTAAAAGTCCAGTCAGTCATTTTGACAGTCAAGAGGAGTCCACGCAGAAATCTTCTTCTTGTAGTGTTGGTAGGAGGGTTCCTGTGGGTCAGTGCACTGTTCAGTGTTGTGTTGAAAATATTTCTTGAGTTGGAGATAGTGAAAGTACTTTTCCAGATCACCGCAGAACTATATCATGCACATGGGGGGGTCCACCTTAATTGCATTGTCCTCACTAGCACTACAAAAGTAATTTTCCCTGTGATATTCACCCCTTCTTGTCAACTGTTGAGAGTAGGCCACTTGCACCTTAATTGAATTGGCCTCATTAGCACTGACCTCCCAACTTGGTAAGGCAACTCCCATCTTTTTATGTGCTCTAAAATATACATACTGCTTACTGTATTTTTCACTTCATGCATCTGATGAAGTGGGTTTGAGCCCAAGAAAGTTTATGCCCAAATAAATTTGTTAGTCTCTCAGGTGCCACAAGGACTCCTCATTGTTTTTGCTGATACAGACTAACATGGCTACCACTCTGAAATCAGTTTTGAGAGCTCATCCTTGATCTTCTTCTGTTTGCTATGCAGGATTCTGATCAGGTGGTTCCTCAGTTTCTTTGAGAGTATGTGGCACAATCTCTCATCATGATTTTATCATGTGTCATGATACTTTGTGTCTGTCTTAAAGCTCTGGCTACTGAAGTCAGGTGATTGTTTGAAAATCACCTGACTTCATTTAAAAAAATGCAAGTTCCTCACCCTGATAGTTGGGGAGAAAAGCTTGAAAATGTGACTCCAGCAAACACAGAAGAATCAAAAGCCAGATTGCAAATAAAAAGAACCCATATATTATGATTTTTAAAAAGTCATCTTAAAACTTGAATTTTGGGGACCTGACATGATTTTGGAATGCTCAGAGTTGCCAATACTGCAATTGTCTCATCAGTCCCAGAAAGTAATAAAAGAGGGACATAATAAGGATGCTCAAGGAGAAGTCAAATCCACAGATCAATACAGTAGAACCTCACAGTTATGAACACCTTGGGAGTTGAGGTTGTCCGTAACTCTGAAATGTACATAACTCTGAATAAAACATTATGGGTCTTTCAAAAGTTTACAATTAAACATTGACTTAATACAGCTTTGAAACTTTACTATGTAGAAGAAAAATGCTGCTTTTAAACATTTTAATTTAAAAGGAAACAAGCACAGAAACACTTTCTTTACCTTGTCAAATCTTTTAAAATCTCCCTCTCCCTTTTTTTTAAAGTAGTTTACATTTAACACAGCAAAGAATCCTGTGGCACCTTATAGACTAACAGACGTTTTGGAGCATGAGCTTTCGTGGGTGAATACCCACTTCTTCAGATGCATGTGGTGGAAATTTCCAGGGGCAGGTATATATATTCTAGCAAGCAAGCTAGAGATAATGAGGTCAGTTCAATCAGGGAGGATGAGGCCCTGTTCTAGCAGTTGAGGTGTGAAAACCAAGAGAGGAGAAACTGGTTCTGTAGTTGGCAAGCCATTAACAGTCTTTGTTCAATCCTGAGCTGATGGTGTCAAATTTGCAGATGAACTGAAGCTCAGCAGTTTCTCTTTGAAGTCTGGTCCTGAAGTTTTTTTGCTGCAGGATGGCCACCTTAAGGTCTGCAATAGTGTGGCCAGGGAGGTTGAAGTGCTCTCCTACAGGTTTTTGTATATTGCCATTCCTAATGTCTGATTTGTGTCCATTTATCCTTTTCCGTAGAGATTGTCCAGTTTGGCCGATGTACATAGCAGAGGGGCATTGCTGGCATATGATGGCGTATATTACATTGGTGGATGTGCAGGTGAATGAACCAGTGATGGTGTGTCTGTTCTGGTTAGGTCCTGTGATGGTGTTGCTGGTGTAGATATGTGGGCAGAGTTGGCATCGAGGTTTGTTGCATGGATTGGTTCCTGAGCTAGAGTTATTATGGTGCAGTGTGCAGTTACTGGTGAGAATATGTTTCAGGTTGGCAGGTTGTCTGTGGGCAAGGACTGGCCTGCTACCCAAGGCCTGTGAAAGTGTGGGATCATTGTCCAGGATGGGTTGTAGATCCTTGATGATGCGTTGGAGGGGTTTTAGCTGGGGGCTGTATGTGATGGCCAGTGGAGTCCTGTTGGTTTCTTTCTTGGGTTTGTCTTGCAGTAGGAGGCTTCTGGGTACACATCTGGCTCTGTTGATCTGTTTCCTTATTTCCTCGTGCGGGTATTGTAGTTTTGAGAATGCTTGGTGGAGATTTTGTAGGTGTTGGTCTCTGTCTGAGGGGTTAGAGCAGATGCAGTTGTACCTCAGTGCTTGGCTGTAGACAATGGATCGTGTGCTGTGTCCGGGATGGAAGCTGGAGGCATGAAGGTAGGCATAGCGGTCGGTAGGTTTTCGATATAGGGTGGTATTAATGTGACCATCACTTATTTGCACCGTGGTGTCAAGAAACCGTGTAGATTGGTCCAGGCTGAAGTTGATGGTGGGGTGGAAGCTGTTGAAATCGTGGTGGAATTTTTCCAGAGTCTCCTTCCCATGGGTCCAGATGATGAAGATGTCATCAATGTAGCGTAGATAGAGAAGGGGCATGAATGGACGAGAGCTGAGGAAGCGTTGTTCCAGGTCAGCCATAAAGATATTGGCATATTGTGGGGCCATGCGGGTGCCCATGGCAGTGCCACTGATCTGGAGATATATATTGTCATCAAATTTGAAATAGTTGTGTGTAAGTATAAAGGCACAGAGCTCAGCAGCCAGAACAGGGCCTCATCCTCCCTGATTGAACTGACCTCGTTATCTCTAGCTTGTTTGCTAGCATATATATACCTGCCCCTGGAAATTTCCAACACATGCATCTGAAGAAGTGGGTATTCACCCACGAAAGCTCATGCTCCAAAACGTCTGTTAGTCTATAAGGTGCCACAGGATTCTTTGCTGCTTTTACAGATCCAGACTAACATGGCTACCCCTCTGATACATTTAACACAATACTATACTGTATTTCCGGTTCCAAATTAGGTTTGTGGTTGACTGGTCAGTTCGTAAATCTAATGTTCATAAATTTGAGGTTCTATTGCACTAATAGCTGGCATTCCAATTCATACCAACAACTGGATAAGCAGCTCCCCCATCAGCCTTACATAGAGGAGAACAGACAGATAACTCCACACATCAGCCTAGCAAGGCTACTAGCCTTCTGACTAGTTCAGTGCATTTACAGAGTAAGTACAGTGTCAGCAAACATCAATGAATACAAACACTCCCCACTAAAAATATGAATGCCAAGGTGATCTGATTTCATGTATCTGGTTCACGCTTGCCTCAAAGGCATTTGTGCATGTATAAGCAACTATGCACTTCTGACCAAGTGCAGGAGATTGTCAGATTTCATATCTGATGCTGTAGCAATGATGCCTTAATGATGTGTAATTAATAAAAAAAATTGAACTACTATACAGAAAATATCCTGGTACCAGACATCCCTGGGTTAGTACAGTACAACTAACTGTTTAAATTAAAGAAAGAAAAAACATATGAGATACTTCAATTTTGGTTCTGTTCTCATAAAGATTACAAGAATAGGGAAAAAAGACACAACAGATAACTCAAGAGAAAGCAGGAAATGTCACAGACTTTCCTAGGCAATCTGTCTTATTTTTTATAAAGTACAAAATACTAGAAAGAATGACATTTTTATAAGGTTTAACCCATTTTTATATCAGTTTTTAAGGTTCTATTGCTGAGATTCACAGTTGATTCTTCAAAGCCTTGTACAACACAATGCTGAGTTTTCTTCTCAACTCCATGTGTTAATTTCTCCTAAATTGCACAGCTAGCCACAGTTGAGACAGCTGACCTCAAAATTCTAACTAAAATAACTTATTTCCAAAATTAGGGAAAACGTAACAAATTTGAAACAGAGATAGGAAATATATATCCTATATATGAAAAGAAGAGATGCTTTACCTAAATTAACTATTTTTTAAACACAGCAGAAAGTTTAAATAGTGCATAGCTAAGTGGTGCTCTTCAGTCATTACTTATGCCAAAAGTACATATGCTACATATACAGTTTGCTCACTTCTCCTGAAATAATTGATCAACTTGTTCTTCATTCTAGCATCTAACACACTGCATTCCACTACTGCAAACAATGCAGGTAAACACATTTTTCCCACATTTACCTAATTTTCTCTTGCATTATTTACCATGTTTCACTCCAATTACCTTCAGCATTCACGTGGAGACTGTGTGGCAAACACCGCAAGTTATAATGACAAGGATTGAAAGAAAACAGCATGATGTAACATAGAAAAGTATCTGAATCTGATCAACAGGAGAAGAAAATTCTACCCTTTCACTTCTTCCTGAAAACCCATTTGTTTTGATTAAATCTGACAAACTTACTATAATAAGAGGGTCTGAGCATTTCGGCTGAGGAGTGCCTCCTACAAGTTGATGAGAGTACTTATTACCTTGCAGTTGACATCCAGAATCTTGCAGGTTCTGCCCCTAAAATGACAGGTACTTTCTTATCTAAAGGAATAGATGCATATTTCTTTTTCTGGCTGAAAAAAAATAATATTGTATCATAGGTATGTTCTGTTAGTTGTAAAATGTTTTTTATTCCTGTTCGCAGCTACAAAAGTTGTTCGTTCAAAGAGGGGTTTAAAGATAAATCACTGGACTCTGAATACTCAAACAGATTCACCTTTTTTTCTGTTTTGGAACCTTAATTTAGGATAAATGATTGATTAAAAAGATCAAATTACTTGTACTCCAGAGCATAATCAAGTACCCTATGATAGCCATAGCCCAACAGGAATTGTGTAACAGTTTGCCTACCACCTTTCAGGACAAAAGTGTGAAATGCAAATTGCATTTACAAGTTGCACCAATGATAATACAAATCTGAACCCAATATAGGGTATGTATCAATCCAATTTGAGGGGGAGGTTATTTGACCTTTTTGAGCGAGGCGTACATTGGGCATCTGGATATTGCCATTTGTTTACTATTCAATGTACTGCAAGATCATCCAAGTCCTGTTGTTCATAAACTGTAATGGGTTAATGTGTAAAAGGTGCTTTTATATTATATACATCTGTCATAACATTTTTTCCCAGATCTGGACCTTAGCGTCCAAAATATGGGTGTTAGCATGAAAACCTCCAAGCTTAGTTACCAGCTTGGACCTGGTAAAGCTGCCACCAGCCAGGAATTATACAGTGCCTAACTCACTGGGGTCTCCCCAAAACCTTCCCTGGGGGACCCCCAGACTCAGATTCCTTGAGTCTCACAACAAAGGGAAATAACCTCCTCCCCTTGTTTCCTTGTTACTTCCTCCCAGGCTCCCCTCCCTGGACGACCCTAGGAGATTCCCTGCTTCCAGTCCTGGAAACACAAGTACCGAGAGAGCTAATCTCTCTCCCCCCCTCACCCAGAGGGTATGCAAAGTCAGGCTTAGTAAATCTAACACAAAGAGATTTTCCCCCTGACTTCTTCCTCCCACTAATTCCCTGGTGAGCTGCAGACTCAATTCCCTGGAGTCCCCACTAAAGAAAAACTCCAACAGGTCTTAAAAAGAAAGCTTTATATATATATAAAAAAGAAAAAGACATTAAACATAGTCTCTGTATCCAGGTGACAATATACAGGGTCAATTGCTTAAAAGAAAAATGAATAAACAGCCTTATCCAAACAGAATACACTCCAGCAACTACACACATGTAAATACAAAAAAAAAAAAAACAATATAAACCTATTGTCTTATTATCCTTGTACTTACAACTTGGAAACAGAAGATTAGAAAGCCTGGAGGTAGAAAAATCACTCTCAGAGCGGAGAGGGTCAGACCCAAGACAAAGAACAAAGAACTCACACCCAAAACTTCCCTCCACCCAGATTTGAAAAAGTCTTGTTTCCTGATTGGTCCTCTGGTCAGGTGTTTCAGGCTCCCTGTGTTAACCCTTTACAGGTAAAAGAACATTAACCCTTAGCTATCTGTTTATGACAACATCCTCAAGTAAAGCACCAAGATATAAGGCTGAATGACTGTTTCCAGGGTTGCTGGTTATGGTATTTTCCAGGATTATTTTATCAGGTTTTGAAAGGTTTTTGTTTCTGAATCAGTTTTTTAAGTGTGGCAAACTGTTCAATCATTTTTCATTTTGAGAGGCCAACGATGGGATATAAAATCTCTCAAACAATAGTATTACTTTTATTACCATATTTTGTTTAAATTAATAGATTTTCACATTAGATAGAATATTCTTCCTTCTCCATGAGTTTGATTTACTGGAATAGTTTCGTCTCTTAATTTTTTATTGCACCAAAACTTAGATTCTTGCAAATTGCTGTAATTAACTCATTTAATTTCAGGCTTAAAATATATGTTCTTCCCCTAGGTTTCAGTCCTTCCAACCCTGACTCAGGAGAGCAGACCTTACTTATGCAAGGAATTCCATTGATTTCTCAGTGGGAATACTCATGTCAATGGTACATGCAACTTACCTGAGAAAGGGTTTTCAGATCTCACTCCCCTCCTCCACTAAACAAATAATGACGTGAAACTGATGGAAGAATAGGTGCTAAATGCTGGCAATGTTGTATGCAGCAATCTGAGGTAACTGCTGCCATTTTCATTCTCAGAAGTGCTGGAGGGCTTGGGAGGGAATGAAAAGCTTCCAAGTTCCCATGGAAGAGTTATGGCTGACTCTTCCAGTAACACCTCCTAAAGGCTCCCAGTAAGCACACATCAGCATTCCGATTGCATCAACCTATCTAGCCCAACACAAAGAGGGAGGACATGGAAATGCAGGATGAATGCAGGTATGGTAGAGAATCTTGCCTTCACGCTGCACCTTCTATATTCTTTTAGGTATCTAGGACCTGCAGGAGAGAGCAGTGTCCACTTCAGGGGTACAAAAAGGAGAAGGAAACCTCCTTGCATTTTTCCCATCCTTGTGCATTCACACAGGGGCTGGCCAAAAACTGTATCTATGAGAATATGGATAATTTGAGGTAAAGGTTTGTTATCCAGTCCATCCCCCTGCATTCTGACAATATTGACTTAATTATTCCTAATTATGTCCATTAGCTGAGTGACTAAGCTGGCTTTGTATTCCTGCCCATTCTCTTCTATCCACTTGTTCCATTGCCTAACTCACCAGTAGTCACAGTTTTTTCTCCGGTATGTAACTTAAACAAACCTGACTACGGCTTAATCTCACTGTATTTATCTAAATGTGTTCATTAATGAACACAGTTGATCGTTATCCTCATTATAACTTCCCTTTATATATTTATGGACAGTTATTTTCTCTTCCACTGTCTTTTTTCCCCTTCTACAATAAATATACCAATTCTCTTCCTCTATCCTCATAGGTCTTATTTTCCAAATCTTTTTATAGCAACCATGACCTCAATTACAGTTTAGAGGCACACACAAAAAAATCCTAGATTGTAACCACGACCCTGAGGAGATGGGATATGTTTTTGGCACTTGAAAAAAGGGGCAAAAGGATTTTAAAAACCTCTTTAAAATAATGTCAGTGAATGTTGTAGCCAGATGTGCCCCTCACCACCTCCCCTGCCCCCCTTTTGGTCTTTCGAGTGTAGTCTGCACAGTTTCCTGTTATGCCATTAGCCACAAGCAGCGGAAAGTCCCCAATGATATTAGATGCTTGCTTAAAGCTGTATTGCTCTGTATAATCAATTGTATTCATGCTTATGAATATGTAATCAATTAATATAAGGAATGAGTGAGAGAGTGTGAGTGACAGCCAGTGGCAAAGCAAAGAAGCAAATGTATTTTCTTGATGAAGGTATACATCTCGAGATGGGCTGCCAGGTCAGGGGTACCAACAAGGCACTGTAACAGCACGTTAAACTCGGGACCAGACCAGAAGCAGTAGAGCCCTCCCGCGGATCCAAAGGGACTTCGGGGACTCTCTTCGCCTCGTAGCCGATCTCCAGGCAGCTGTCACCTGGCCAGCCTCAGCCACCTGCAAAATCAAAACTAATCTGCGCCCATGCCTGCACCACGCGAGGATGAATGTGATGTATGTGTGAGTATAGCTGTATTAGACAAGCTTAGGTTCATGCCAATAAAAAAACCACCAGTGATGCTCTAGTTTGACCTTTGTTTGTGTTTATTCCTTGTCTGGCTCTGTCATGGTATAATTTCCCACTCTGAACCTTAGCGTCCAAAAGATGGGGTACCAGCATGAATTCCTCTAAGCTCAATTACCAGCTTAGAACCTGTAGCGCTGCCACAAACCAGGAATTCCAGTGCCTGGTACACTCTGGTCCCCCCAAAACCTTGCTCGGGGACCCCCAAGACCCAGACCCTCTGGATCTTAACACAAGGAAAGTAAACCCTTTCCCTCACCATTGCCTCTCCCAGACTTCCCCTCCCTGGGTTACCCTGGAAGATCGCTGTGATTCAAACTCCTTGAATCTTAAAACAGAGAGGAAAATTCACCTTCCCCCCTCCTTCTCTCTCTCCCTCCCAGACCTTCCCTGAGAGAGACAGTAATCCTAACACAGAGAGAAATTAGCCTCTCTCTCCCCCTTCCCTCCTTTCTCCGCACCAATTCCCTGGTGAATCCAGACCCAGTCCCCTGGGGTCTCACCAGAATAAAAAAGCAATCAGGTCCTTAAACAAGAAAAGCTTTTAAAGAAAAAAAGAAAAAACAATAAAAATTATCTTTGTAAATTTAAAATGGAATATGTACAGGGTCTTTCAGCTATAGACACTGGGAATACCCTCCCAGCCTAAGTATTCAAGTACAAATTAAAATCCTTTCAGCAAAATATAAATTTGAACTCCTTCCAACCAAATACACATTTGCAAATAAAGAAAACAAACATAAGCCTAACTCGCTTTATCTACCTACTACTCACTATTCTGAACTTATAAGATCCTGTATTGGAGAGATTGGAGAGGAACCTGGTTGCACGTCTGGTCCCTCTGAGCCCCTAGAGTGAACAACAATCAAAAACTAACAGCGCACACACAAACTTCCCTCCCTCAAGATTTGAAAGTATCCTGTCCCCTGATTGGTCCCCTGGTCAGGTGACAGCCTGGCTCACCGATCTTGTTAACCCTTTACAGGCAAAAGAGAGATGAAGTACTTCTGTTCTATTAACTCTTACTTATCTGTTTATGACAGGCTCCAAGGACAGGTAACAAATGTACTGGCAATCCATGTGAAAAATGATTTCCCCTTGTGACAGGAACCCACCCAAACCAAATCCACCTGATTCCATGCCACAAGTCAATAAAGTTATACAAGTACAAATTTATAAAACTACCCATGATAAGACAAGTGTAACTTTATTCACCCTTTTGTATCAAATAATAAGGCACAGGTAACTTTGAACTTACAGCATAGCTACATTCAAGCATCATCTGTCAGTTACGGTGATACAAGTTAATGAACATGACTGATATTAATGGGAAGTCACAACGGAGAACAGTCATGTTTTCAACTCATTTGAAAATTAAACGAATGTCCAGTAGTATGGAAAATGCGTGGGATGAGGAGTTGCATCCCTGTGTAAACTACTTTCCTTCCAGACCGATAGTTGCCCTACACCTCCTTATTCCCTTGCATTGGTGTTCAAGGCTCATAATTGAGCTCTAGGGATTCAAGATATGGCACAGAAGGAATACACTGTTCTCACTTGATGATGTAACGCTGTGCCTTCAAACAGACAGAGAGACAGAGCAGATTTCTCTCAAGGTTTAGTTAACATAGTTTTAGTATTTTTTCAGGTTTTATGCAGAGTTAATTTGTACTGTAGTTTTCAAATACAAACCACATATACTTATGTAAAGTTATGTTCTTTTTATTATAATTTTCTTTATATGTAAAATACAAATATATTAGTTTTGAATACATTTAATTTCAAAAGTATCTCTAGAAAAGTTTGCCAGAATAATTATATTCAAGATAATATTACAGGCAGACCATAGTATATGTAAAAGACATTTTACTGCTTGTTATCTCTCTCAATTCAATCTTACTGGAGGTGTATTTAAACAATAATTTTGCTGTACTATAGAAGTGGCATTTAACCTTGTTAATTACCATGCTAAAGACATTTTATTATGTAGTTCAACTCTATTGAAATGCTATTTCAGATTGTAATTATATAGGCTGTAGATAGTGGTTGAACAAAACTCTTCTTTAATTATAACTAGGAAAGCTGTTAATCCATATGGATTAGAGTTTTCTTTTCACTCTCTTTAAAAAAAGATTCATTATGGGTTTCATTGTTAAAAAATGTTTATGATACAAAATAGGCGCACAGTTAGTGGTCTAAAACATGGTTATACTAAATATATTTTATTGAGAAATCTTGCAAAATTAGTCATTTTCATTCTGCAGTAGCGTATTAAAATTTCTGAATGTCCATTATAAAAGCATTATACACATACATGTATACAGAGAAAAATAAAATAAATTATGCTTAAAAAGATGTTTTTATATGTTCATATATAGATGAAAATACAGAAATCATGTATCAAGCAGCCCTAGATCTTAAGTAAGAAAATCTAAGGATTATCTACAAAATGTTTTACTTAAGATCTCAGGCTGTGCTATAAAAATGACTTTTAGATTCATTTCTCGAAAATACAACACTGAGAAACAGTCGAATTCCTCCTTTTCTTTCTTTTAATGCTAAAGTGTTGTCTGAAACATACATACCTACTAGCTGCTTTGTAAATTAGTTTTGATATTGTTTATTGTTTGCATCAGACTGAAGTGTCAAAAGAAGGTAATTCCGTCTTTAAAAGTTCAAATCAATGTGTGAGTGCTTGTTTTATTTGGCAGAAGATTAATACAATAGAAAATTTTATCCTATGCAATGCAGTGAAGATGGATTTCTTCTGAAAAATCTGGGTATCTGATTCATCATAGAATTCTTTTTACTCCAGTTCTCAAAACTTCAAAGCACTGAAAGCAACTCTCTCATTTTCCTATGTTAAATTATAACATCCTCCGGCCAAAAAAAAAATGGTATGGAATGTGCAAATACAGGGGTGTTCCTATGCACTTAGTACTTGTCCAGAAAATAAAATCTTTGGAACTTTATTCATGGTAACTGATGCTCAGAGCCAAATATACTTATTTTGTCCTCATTTGCATGGAGCCCAAGTAGGGTTTTGCATACTGGTTATGCTTGTTTCGTGCTTAACATACTAAAGCAGATCCTGCCATGAAGTCAGTGAGACTCTATGAGAGCAAAGGAGAGTTTACTGAAGGATCAATCTGAGTTTTGGATGCATAAGGCATTCACTATTGGGTCCATTAATATATTGCCTTGTAAAAACAGTGGAGAGAGAAGTGCGGATGGTGAGGCAAGGGAGAAAAGGTCAGGGCAGCATGGAAAAAGATCAGCCAAAAAATAAAATAAATCATGCTTAAAAAACAAGTTTTTTTAGGTTTCATGACACCCCCCTTCCCATCCCCAAGTTTTCTCTAGGTTTTTCAATGAGCAAGTATGACAATTTTTGCAGGCAGAAGCATGTCATTTTATAACAAAAATAGCAATTTCCTCATAGATCTAGTTATCCAAAATCTCTCTATATTTTTTTAAACACAGGATCACATTTAAATAATGTAAAACTATCATTTTTACACATATATTTTTGCTTTATGTGCATTTGTGTTTTTCTATAGTTCTTTGGTGGATACAAAGAAATGGGAGGAATTCAGTGTGGTGAATACATCCTTCCCTTTGCCCTCTCAGAACATGTATACTTAAAGCATTAAAAAACTGTCCCAGTCCTTCTAGTCTAATGGCAAAAGCCAGAGGATCTGTCACAACCCGTGGATCCACAAGAACCCACAAAGATCCCAAGGGAACAATGTATAGCTTCTGTATAGAGGCCCTGTCCCTCTGCACTAGGTCTGCTCTGCGACCCCCTGGCCTACTCTCCCCCATCCACCCACCAACATTCCTGACTGGTTCTCTCGCAGAATGGTTCCACCAGAACATCAAACTGACAGCAAGCAGTCTTGGGGTCATAACTGGGCTCTAGGGATGGTATAGAAAACATATAGGGTAACATTTTCAAAAGCATCTAAATTACCTAGGTGCCTAAATCCCCCTTTCAACATGATGTAGAGGCTTTTTAAATGATACATACCGTATTGGTGCATTCTCTTTTATAGGGAGTCTCAATAGAAGAATACAGAGCATTTCCCACAGTACTGTAAGACTGAGCCTAACTCCAGGAGTGATCAAAATTAATTGCTTCGACAATGTATGACTGTGAAGCACATGGATTATCAAAATGTGAAGTATATCTCAAATGCTGATGCTGTGCTTATGGTCTCATTATCCTTAAAAAACACTGACATTTTGTATGGAGGTTATATTTGTTTCAGGGGAACCGGTTAAGAGGTTTATTAAGAGCCCAGAAAAGATTCTCGGATTAGTGTTTTATCTTTTAATATTAAAGACTGCTGCCCAACTTCCTGTAGAGCTAACCTTTTCTTTTCTTCTGGAAGAGTTTGCTTCAGGAGAAAAGTCATGCTACTACTGCAGCAGCACAACGGAGCTATAACCCCTTTGAATGGGAAACTATTTTCTTTGCCCTCATATTGGGACATTTAGGAGGAAAGGGTTCACCTGTGAGTGAGTGACTCAGAGTCCATCACAATAAGGAGACAGCAATAAAAAGAGTCATGGGAAGCCTCAGCCAGCTTCAATTATGCTAATACAGGAGGAGAGTATCTTGTGGCACAGTAGTTCATTAATCCTATGAGAAAAGTAGTGCTCAGACAGAAAAGAAATATCCAGAGAAACAGGTCTATTTTTGTGAGAGTCTGAGTATAATGTCCTTATGTTAACTGTTTTAATTTGCAACATTTGTTTGTCAGTCATCAATTACCTCTCCCCCGAAGGACTGGAGTTCAACCCTTTTTATTGCTCCCTTACCCAGAATGTCTCTACTGCCACAATTATTATCCAATTGTTATTCAGGGATCTACTTGAAATGGAGTTGATGATCTTGGATTAAGGCCCATGTACAAATATGCTTCTAACACTTCAAATCCTTGTTGATTTTTTTCAATGACTAAGGTTCTACTCTGCCACAAGCTCCTTGTGGGCAGATCCCTAAATTCAAACAGAGCCCAAATGATTTTACTATTTAGAATAACTGAGACTCAAATTCATGACCTATTCCTTATGCATTTATATAGCCAAGCAGAGAAGATAAGGCTCCGAAATATTTCTTTCCTAGGTATTTCAAGTTCCCAGTGCTTAATTTGTAATGAAAGAGGCAAGCCTGACATAGCAAGCCCAGATATGCCAGGGCTATGAACTGCTGAGCCTAGAGGTGCCGGGATTCGGCCCTGGCAAGCCCTGGCACAAATTAAGTACTGGCCTCTTCCTGCTCTAGCATATTCATATCATTAGGCCCTAAATTTGCTGTGACATATCTAGATAAAAGACACAAAGTCAATTCTCCTTCATAATGTATTGTCTGCTAGGAAATTACTACTGTTCCTCACTCTCAGTACTCCTATGATGTGTGTATACTATCTGATTAACACATACTTCATTGCATGCATTGCTTTTCTATGTGTGTTGCTTAAATATTTCAGTCTTCTGGGGAAACAAAGAAATTTTCTTATAAAAAATTCCTTATGCCAATATAAAGGTGTGAAACACATACATTTCCATGCAGTACATAGAAAAATGTTATGCTGTTAAAAACCTTATAAAAATGCCTTCCTATCTTTTGCGGTATGTTGCTATGGGAGGGAAGGAACCAAGGTAAGGGAAAAACGGGTCACAATGGTGCAGGAGGGGGATTACAAAATTGTCAACTTTATAAATAATATCAAGTGACAGTTTTAAGGTAAAATTCTGGAATGTCCAAGGCCGCCTGAGGGTTTTATATGCACTCTGGTGAATTTTAGGTTTATTTTTATATGAATATCTACATTATCAGAGCCTTTGGACTAATACAGATGCTTCAACATTGCAAAAATACACATTACTCTTTTTCCTCTTCGACTCTAGGGTTGCCAGTGTGATGCTTTCCAGAGGTACCCAGGGTTGTGAGACACCTCACCACCACTTGCCCTTAGCATGAGGCTGTCCTGTCTGTGCTTGCAATGGACCAGCTCCTTGAAACCACCACCCTCTGGAAGCATAAGCATTACCTTCCAGGATCTCACAGGTTTTGCTCTTTCTGTACAGGTAGCGAGAGGTACACACCAGCGCCGAAGTCCTTGAAGTGTTTCCTGCAGTGTCCAGCCCCTTATCTCCAGAACACTCACAAAATTACCGGGCCTGCTGTTCCCAAAGGAATAGAACATACCAGCTTGTGAGATTCAGCTTAGAATCACTTTGCTTAACACCACAGCATCTATACGCTGGAGATCTGTCCTTATCCTAAATGCAGTGGGCCAAATCCTTCAACGGTGTAAATCAGTGTATTTCCACTGGAGGCAGTGATTTACATCAGCTGAAGATCTGCTCCAATATGTGCTCCTAAAGTGATTTGTTTTCCATCTGGCCATTGAATCAACCATCAGCTAGAAGAAGGAGGCAAGTTGGTAAAGAGCACAAGCCAGCAAAAGTCAGCAAACTGATACAGAGCTGAAGCAGCTAGACCAATGAAATGGACAGTAACAATAATAGCGCTAGGAAAAGCATTGGTACCAATAGTGGCAATAGGACATGAGGCTGAGGCCCATTCTTGGGGAAGAAGTTCTTTCAATTAACAAATCAGTTGAGTCAGACAGTGCATTGTCATTCATTTTATGCTTGAGGTGGTGGTGGTGGTATCAGACTGAAAACCCAGTGTCTTTCATAATCCAGGGAGTATGAAATAATTAAAAAGAAATGCACTGTCATAGCCAATTTCTTAATTAAGATAATTCCTTAAAAAGGTCCCTACTGTGTTTTAAATATTTTTAATAAAAGTTTTATTCTGAATTACTTTATTAAATACATTATGAATTACAGTAACAACAATAAATATTTTTAAAAGCTGTAGGAAATTTCCCACATCATTAAAACATTAATCATTTTTAACAGAGTGATATAGAAATGGAAGACTTGCCATCCTTAGAGAATGAAACTCCATTTCTTCAATCACTTATACATGTCTACCTTTAAGCATGAGAAGTAATTTGGATTTTCCTATGTTTAAACCTAAGCACGTGTGTCATTGTTTGCAGGCTTGGGGCTGTATTTTTTAATCCTAACTTTATGTATACAAGTTATTCTAATGATACTGAGAGAAATAGTTTCAACATATCCAGATGATGCTAAATTGGTATCAGTTAATACTGAGATATGAGGACATCTCTGTGAGAAATATTTTGGTTAGTTAAGCAAAAATGCTAATAATTGAAAAATACAGTTAAACAAAACTATGTAAGATAAGAAATCTAGGAGCAAAAAATTCATGAGGGGTAACAATGTAATGGAAAAGTAAAAGTGCATACTGTACTAGAAAGAGATTAAGGAATTAACATAGAAAAATCCCAGCAGCCTGAGGTATAATGCATAGCAATTGGGACTTGGTCACTGTACTAGAGAAAAACATTAAAAGAAGTGGCTTTTTATTGTGCACAGTTAGATCTCAGCTGCTGCAAGTTTCAAAAAGTGGCTTGGTTCTGAAATCCTTATTCAAATAGGAACTCTCTTTGACTTCAATGGGAGTTTTGCCAAAGTAAGGACTGCAGGATAGAGAAAGGAATAAGAAAAATGATACCATTTCTAAATACTGTTTTGCTAAGGGTTGGGAGAAACTTTACTGAAGCTAGTAGGAGTAACAGTTGCCTGTCATTCAGAGTAAATGTAAAAAGCAATTCAACGCCTTCCTGGAATCAATAGCTGAACCAATAGGAGTCTTCTCCCAAAACACAGGCCACATGCAAGGCAAGACTGGAGTAGGAATTGAATCATGAGGCCCCAGGGGTTTCCAAGAGGTCTGACAACAAATCCAGGGGCAGGCTACTTACTGGAGCGCAGTCATGTGTCAGTGAGAGAGAAACACCACAGAAATAGACAGAGAAGGCAGCAAAAACCCAAGAACATCCAGAGAAGGACCTGTAGTATGACCCTGAAAGAGAAAGACGGAGAACTTTTGAACTTTAAAAAAGCTGGATGGAAAGCGATGAGCAAAGAAATTGTCTCCTGCTGCTTGATTGCTACTATGTTCAGGGAAATATGCCTTCCTGTAAATTATTTGTAAATAAACAGGATTGCACCAAAGAAATACCAGACTCAATCATCAGTCTCTCCTTCTAATGGAAAGAACCCACAAGACCCAAGTTTTGGCTACCTGCTTGAGTATAAAAAGGGTATTAATACTGTATCATTATGTCTCATGTCCATATTTCTTTCTTGCCTTAAGTCAATCATAGAGACAGATGTGATGTGGCTATGGCCCTTTTGTGCTTTGTTCTGAAGTAAAGGGGCAGCCATAAAGGGGTAATGTGGGGAATCTGCACCAATCCCCTCAGAGTTGCCAGTGCAGGGGTAGATGAAAGGAATGAGGAGCAGATTAGGGGAAGAAGAGATGTGGCCTGGGCAGCCTTGTTCTTATAAGTATCCAAGTCTTCTGCTGTGAGCTATACTGGGGCTATGGTAGTAGGGATAGCAAATTAGGGAACCCTTCAGGTTCTCCTAGTCTGCCCTGGGGATTATCCCAATGTCAGACTTCAGTTTCCTGGCTCCCCCACTGATCTTTTAAAAAGAGAAGTAAAAGCAGCAATACGAGAACTATGAACTAGATTGAAAATTTTAGCCTCAGCACTTACTAGGAGTCACCACAGAGTTACCTGACTCCAGTGGGAGCCTCAGAAAGGATTTTGCTAGGGGCCACAGTCCCTCCTGGAGCTCTAATGAGCACTGATGGAGTAGTGCTTGGATGATACAGAGTGATTATCTACCTACACAGGAAGCAGTCTTTCTGTTCCACTAAAAGCAGGGTCTCTGATTTTCTTTGGCTACTGCACAAGATGCACAGAGAGAGGAGGATGTACCTCTGTTCCCTTCCCTCCCTCTCTGTCCCTCCAATAATGTAGGCCGGGATCATCTGACACTATATTAGCAACTCTGATGCATTCCTTTCCCTAGTTACTCACAAGCTATTAAAGATCTTTGTGATGCCTTGCCTATATCCCTTGCTAATTCCCTCAACATTCGGAGATATAATTTATATGGACTCGATGCCTTCTCCACTTTTAATAGATTAGTTTATGCTTTAGCAGATAGTTCAATCATAGAGCCTTTAAACATTTTATCCTTTCCACATGCCTCTGAGGAAAATGCACTGTATCTTGTTTCTGGAACTTGACCCTCAGCTTCTTTGTGTGAATAATGAAGCAAAGAATTATTTCAGGTCATCAGCAGCATCAACCACATCTGGCATTAACTTCCCACTCATTCCTTAATGGCCCCAGTGATTCAATGCAAAGCTCTTTGCTTCATGTGTATTTAAATAGTTTCTAATTGTTTATCTTTAATTCCTCTACAATACCCCTTTTATTGCATTAATTCCTCATTTTGCCTTTCTGGTCAGCTTTCTAGACTTCTCATAATGTTAAGCTGTACATAATACTTTGGGCCTGATTCTCTACTCTGTGAGACTGGAATAACACCATACTGAGGTTAAAACATGCTCTGTATCCCTCAGCACATTTCTGCCCAGTTACATTGGCCTCTGTGTTGATAGCAGTGATGGGAAAACCAGTTTAGGTAAAATAAGACTCTCTCAAAATGCCCAAAGCCTTTACTTTATTTTAGAATGAACTTGAATTAAAACCTTATTTGAGGTTCTAAAGGGTCTGGGTAAATTTTTCCACTTCCACTTTAAGGGCAGTCAGAAACTGTAGGTGGAACACCTCTGATGAATAACTATATCCACAATCTTTCACCCCTGATAGGGGAAGTCCTGTAATTCTATTACCCATAAACAATCCGCTTTATCCATAGGCCACACAACCAGCCCTCCAACAGGCCTAGGCTCGCTCAGGAGAGGAAGATCTGATGGATTTATATCCTTCACTACTGGCAACTTCAAGGGGAGCTGGCTGGCTTGCTCCCTCCCTGTATCCCACATTTTCTGAGCCAACTGCCTTTTTTTGAAGGTGATTGTGGATTTCTGCATATGGTAGCACACTTTGTGATTTCACAGCCCAAGCGTGTATTAATGGGACAAAAGGAATGGCAGCAGCATGTCTCAGGGGAGTAGTTAGGCCTTACTGGTGCAGAATTGCAGGGTGGACAGGCTATTCATCCACCAGAAGATGACTTGGAGGAGTTGGAAGATACAGGCCCAACAGCCAGTCTGTAAAACGTCAGAATTGGGCAGTAAGGGGAAGCAGGCAAATCAGCTAGCCACTGCTTGAAGAAGTCAGGCAATATGTAGAAGCACTACACCAACCCTAAGAAAGGTAAATAGAGGGAGCCTATACTTTTTTTGGATGCACCTTACATGAGCTTGTTTAATACACTTCACATTTTACTGACACATGCATTTTTTCCTCCTCTGCAAAGCAGTCATTTAAAATTAAACTAATCCATAATAATGTCCATATGTCCCTTTTATTTTGCAACTTTCACCACATACTTTGTGTATTTCAGTGCTTAGTGTGGAATATGTTAGTGGAAAACAAGACAATAATATAGCTGAGTGGCTGTCTGTGATGCTTAAGTCTCATGTTCTTTTAGTATTCAGGTACACACTAAGAAGTCATTCATTCATATTAGATATAACTAAGTGATCAAACAAAACACCCTAAATATATACACTTGTTAAAGACCTTTGTGGTTTATCAGGGTATAAATCATGTCAATTATCCTCTCCCCTCACCATTCAAAAATAGATGAAAACCATTTGTTCAGTTCATTAGAGTTATTATTGAGATGCATCAGAGTGGGTGGAAAGACAGTGGGAAAGAAAAGACAGTTATGCCTTCTCTGATAGCTTTTTTGGTATTATGAGCAAGAGGACTCATGTAGCTTGCTGAGGGCCAGGTTTCTCTGAAGTCATTTACAGGTGGTTCTTTGAATTAAAGAAAGTGACTTGCTCTATCTTGTCCCATTGAATTCTGCATTCAATGATTGGTTTCTCCTTCCTAAGACATTCATAGACCAATCTGTAAACATGACACAATTTTATCCATTGACTCTTCTTCTGCCATGGCAGCTTAAATTCACCAATTAGTCAGGTGCCAGTTTCTTTGTTGTTATTTGAAATCTCCTTAGACTTTATGTGTTTATTAGTCACTCTGAATATCTGGTTGGAGTGCCTCATGTCAGAACAATCCTCTGCTTTGGTTAGCACGAACACAGCTCTGTGTTCAGTCTGGCACTTACCACTGGGCAGAAGTAGCACCTCCAAGCTAGATATAAGAATGCCTCCACCTTTTCCCTGACACCTGCCTGGATTACTAAAACATTAAAGATTGCCTCTTTCCATTTATGCTCATACTGCTTTTAATTACTGCATTTGGTAATTTCTGTGGTCTGTGCCTAATATCACATTTGGATTTTATATAATTTAATTCCTGAGAATTAAGTCATACTACCCACATTTTGTGGCTTTTGTTCTCACAGCTTTCACATTATGTTTCATGAATTGCTCTTGAAACTTCATTGTTGTGATATTTGCTGATCTGCAGCTTGAAATTGTCGGTGGTTTTCTATAATAGATCCCCTCTGCTTTATTTATTATTAATCTGCTTTATGGAAAATGGAATGAAAACTACTGGCAATTTTTTTTTATTTTCTGTTCTTTAAATCCATTTAAATCCATTCTTTAAATAGTTTAATCCATTTCAGGAACTTTCAGAAGAAATGTCTTTCACCAGTGGAGACCTGAGTTTAATCCTGGCTATTATGTGAAAATTAGTTTGTTGGTACAGTCCTAGTATCTATGAGTCATATATCCATATCACAGATCTGCAGCACCAGTTGATATAATGAACGGTCTCTCCTTAAAAAAGGCAAGATGTCACAATAATAAAACTGTTGCAGATAGTGATGTGCGTTGGTAGAGTTATGTGTGTGTAGATGGGGAAAGTGTGTACATATTCTCTATAGAAATTTTCAGGTTTTTCTTTATCAGAACTGTTAGAGGAAATCCTAAATGGAAAATAGAATGGAGAACAAGAAACTAATGAGACAAAAATAAAATATTTTCATATTATCACTACTGCTTTAATAAGGTAACATATTATTCTTTGCTGTTGATGGAATGAAATACATATTATCAAGTTTCCCCTTCATAACAGCGACTGGCATAATGGAGAATGCTTAGTGAGGCCTGTTTTAGTTTTGGGTTACCCAGAATCAAGATAATGGAATGCGCAGAACAGCAGGGTAGCAACCATCACCATACCAAGTTTCACTTATGTTGTATTCTGCTGATGTGTCATTGAAGAGGTATGTTCAACAAAATGGATAAAGCAATACAAATGATCATGGGGAAGAAAGATCCTAGGCTCTAAGCGATAAAAGAGAAGATGAATAGATATTGTTTCTTATTGTCTATCAATTCCAAAAGTGCTTGTGGATTTCTAGAGGATTTGGCTTAGAAGATGTTAGTGCAGCACTATTCTGTGTATGACTTGCTCTTAGATATAGAATTAGTTATTTTAACACAGAGGCTGGAGATCTTTATTTTCATTTGTTTTTCCAAGATAACCAGGTGAATTCAAGGAGATAAAAATATGGGAAGTATTCTGTTACTATTTATTATTTTGGAAAAATATTTGCAAGGGCCTGCTCAGAATGCCCTCTGGTAATCAAATCATTATTCCAATAAACTAAAATCAAGCCAATTATTTGAATATACAAAGTGCTATCCAAATCTTTGCTCAGAAACAGAACACATCTATAAAAATGATCATTATGCTCACAGCCCAGGTCAACAGAAATCTCTGGGTAATTTTGAAAAGATATTCAGAGAGCCTCCAAATAGCATATGCAGAATAGTGCATGATTATTATCCAAAAACTGTGTAATTTTAAAGCGATTTTTACTTCAGTTTTCTAACCCCTAGGCAATTAAGTAATAAATAATCTCTCAGTTGACAATGACATTGATAAAATCCTACTTGGAATACTATATTCAAACTTGATACTTTACTATACAATGGATACCAATTAAAAAGAAAGGATGCAAAAAAACAAAGACAAGTAAGGAATTATTTATGAGGAAGAATTTAATGAACTAATTCATGGCAAGGGAGTAACTGTTTAGCTTGGATAACAGGCTAATTGTGTTAAGAGAAAGAATTAAGTGAATTTGTCACCTATTCTACTTAGGGCTGAATCAGGGAAAGCAGCCAAGGCAGCAGAATGGATTGAATTTTGAGCTGTGGGAGGAAAGGAGCATGAAACTGGAGAAAGGTTCCATGCGAAGTATGAATTGGGAAGTAAGGGAGAAGCAGGAAGAGCATAGTAGTAGGGGTGGTGGACATGGAATGGATTGAATAGTTGGTCAGGGCAGCCACCAGATGGGAAGGGATGGTTAGGGAACAGATTAATCTTTGCTCAGGCGAGAAAAGGACAAGAGAGACTTGAGGCCATATCAATTGCTAGTAGAAATCCCCATTTATACTAATGAGGATTTCTGCTTAAAAAATTGATGGAAACATGTTTCCCACATTAAGAATGGTTAGAAAACCAATGGAAAGGAACAAAAAGAGATTATATAGTCACTCAGGAGGTTATTCTAGATCTGTGCTCTCAGCCTGTTCTATACCGTGACTCTATGTTACAACAGAGAATAGTTTCAAAATCCCCTGCCAGAAAGCTATGAAGAAAGGAATGTTGGTCACAAACATCTAAAATCTGTTTGCAATGTCCCAAAGGGGTCTTGACCCCCAGATTGAGAACCCACACTCTAGATCATAACCTTCACCAAAATAGAGATTCCAGATGGATGATCTGTGACATCCCTACCGGCCATATCGCTATTATTTTTATATTTAAATACAAGATCTCACTGAAAAAATACATTGAGGATCATTCAAGAACATTCAGTAGTCAATTAAACTAAACTGCTGGAGCAAATTGGTAGAAACTCTCAAAATATCAAAGTACTCCACCATAACCTGCAAGCATCAGACCAAACAAGCATCTCCAGCCAATCTGTAGAAATGCATGTTTGATATGCTTTATCCAATATGTTGCTCAACTGTAGGAAAATTAACTAGGAGGTCACTTGTCTGGTAATCATCACATTATAATAAAATATGGAGAAGAAGTTGTTAAATTCTATTTTCAAAATATATTATACTAGAATTTTTACTCGCACCTGGGAGACCACTTGCAGTGTTTTTGTTTGCTTGTTTTTTTTGTTTTTTTCCCTTTATTTATATTCATGACACCAATACAAGAAAAAATCATCTTAACACTTTAGAGGCTAAATCATTTCATTAAGTTACAATATCTCCTCGCTATCTGATCTTATATGTTGCTCAT
Organism: Gopherus flavomarginatus; assembly: GCF_025201925.1. NCBI lineage: Eukaryota > Metazoa > Chordata > Testudines > Testudinidae > Gopherus > Gopherus flavomarginatus. Next base: position 180,008,745 of record NC_066620.1, on the reverse strand, counting down.
CCTCATGGTATCTCAGCATCCCCCAATCCCAGAGCAAGTGAGCATATATGTTCTCCCCCATGGCTATCTTCTCACTCCCTTCCTTTTGAAAAGACAGATGATAGATGGGTTTTGTTCTTCATAGTCACTTCATATTCATTCTTTCAGCTCTTGTTGAGGGTAGTGGGATCTTTGGTCTATTATACTGGACCCTATAGACTACCTCTCTCTCTGACTTCTAGGCAGTGGCTTTGTGTATTTGAAGCAGAGGCTATTTCAGCCATTGTTTTGCTAGATGCATGCAGCTGATGCTACTCCACTGCAGAATGGAATTCCCACTTCCTTCACCCAACTAGTTGGGGAAAGAGGCCATATCAGCAGGTCAGAAGTATAACTTTTCCAGCTTTAGCCTTGAGAGAACTCATGATCCACAGCACTGGTATTTTCAGCCACCTCCATGAAAAGTAATGGGAGGCAGATGTATCCTAACGATGGGGTAAGTAGCACCTGTGGCGCCATGAACCAAAAAGGCCAGTCCTTGGCACCTGTGTTGAGGACTACGATTTGTCCAAGGTGTTTAGGAAAGATTTTCAGGAAAGAGTGTTCAATCATGACACTAGAGCAGTGCTGGGCACATGCGGCCCATCAGGGTAATCCACCAGCGGGCCATGGGATAGTGTTTACTTTGACTGTCCGCAGGCATGGCCGCCCGCAGCTCCCATTGGCTGGGAATGGAAAACCACGGCCACTGGGATCTGGGACCTGTAGGCAGCTGTGCCTGCAGACAGTCAACGTAAACACTGACTCACAGCCTGCCAGCAGATTACTCTGATAGGCCGCATGCAGCCCATGCGCTGCAGGTTGCCCACCACTGCATTAGAGAGCTAGAAATTTTCATTTTTTAAAAATGAAAGCTGAATTTTTTCAGACAGTTTAAAAAATTATTTTACCAGATGAGACTGGTATACTATTTATCTTATGTGGCTCCTATTACTATAGTACCTCACAATCTTTAATGTATTTCTCTTTCCTGTGAGATAGGGAAGTATTATTCCTCTTGAACAGATGGAAACTGAGATGCAGAGAGACTTTGTTGATGTCACACTGGAAGTCTCTGGCAGAGCAAGGATTTGAACCCAGGTCTCCCAAATCCTAGGGTAGCCCCCTAACCATTGGATAATCCTTCCTCTTCTGTAAGGTACACCCATTTCTAGTTTACACCTATTTAGTAGGAATCCTAGTATGGTTGGATTATGTCATCTGGAGTACAATATTCAGCCCACTAGGGTTTGTTGAAGTTGTTGTAATGATGATGTACCATAGTTAAATGTTAGTGGACCAGTCCTACTTCTGAGATGTGTTGAGCATTGGCACCCACGGAAGGTGCAGGTGCTTAACACTCCTCAGGATCTGGACATACATATTTAATAGAGCTGCTCAGAAAATGTTATCTAATTTTTTTCCTTACATAAACCAGAAAATTAGGTACTTCTTCCAATTAAAAAGCCAAGAAAAAAATCAGATTTTTAATAGTATATTGGGTGAAATCCTGGCCCCAATAAAGTCAATAGTAAATCTCCCATTTACTTCAATCAGACCAGTTCATCCCTAAACTGGAAGCGTTTTTTGCAGTGAGACTGTGTCTTTCTGAATGTTTGCACAGCATTCTCTGCAATGAGGCTCCAGTTCAAACAGTAGTAAGAATACACTTGACAAATCCTTCCTTTCATGCATTCATTTGCTTTCTTACCAATCCAAGTGCATTGCAATTTGTTTAGTACTGATTGAGATAAAAAACTCCTGAGATTTACATCTGTATAGAATTTTCTGGAAGACCAAAGTTAGATATTGTTACAGCTACACTCTGTTCCAAACTTGCAAGACTGAACGCAGGATCCTTGAACAGCTTTCATCAATATCACAAATATTAAAAGATAAGTAAGGAAGACTTTTTCTTCACAAGCCATAGCAGGTTCATTTGTTTTTTGTGCTTGTGCTGAATAAAACATGAGATTGGAGTCATGGATTAAGTGTGTGTTTTATCAGCTGAACCCCACAAACACTGCAGACACACTTTACTTATTTCCTCTTGAATTCTGTTGTCACGTCCTTCATCCAGGTGCAGCTTGCAGGAATAATTGTAATAAAATCCCTTTGCAATTTGCATCTGTCTTAAAATAACAACATATACCAAAAACACACAGTGGTTTCTGTGAGCATTTTTTGTCTTTTATCCAAACCATCATTACAGAAATAGTGCAAGAATTTATATTTGTTAATCCACTATTATAACCATAAGGCCAGTTTCCCCAAGAGACAGTAAAACACACAGAGACAAGGTGGGTGAAGTAATATTGGACCAAATTTTGTTGGTGAGAAAGACAAGTTTTTGAGCTTACAAAGGTCTGAAGAAGATCTCTGTGTAGTCTCAAAAGCTTCTCTCTCTCTCACCAACAGAAGTTGATCCAATAAAAGATTTTACCCCACCACCTTGTCTCTCTAATATCCTGCGACCAACACAGCTACAACAACACTATAGAAAACCACACAATAAGAGCCACATGTACATTGTACATATAGAAGAACAGAGGTGAATTATTATGGGAAAGTTTGGGGTTCTTTATGTAAGTTTGATATGAACAGTCAAATTATTTTAACTGGCCAACTACTGCCCCTAGGAGCATACAATCTCAGTGTAGGACTAGGTGGATGAAGAGGTAGACAAAAGAAATGGAAGAGGTGATTTCTAAAGTGTACTAATATCTGCATCTTAATTGATCCACGGAGCACACTAAAAGTTCCCTAATGTGCTTTAATGTAGTGCTATATTAAAGTGTACTAGCGAACATTTAGTGCTTTCCAGTGGAGTCTACATGTCTCAGTTAATGCACACTACATTTGTGCACTTTAAAAATTCAATCCCAATGCATGCAACACCTCCATGTAGACAATGCTTAAGTCTTGCTGATTCTTTCTGCATTACATTTTTACAGAATGTTCTTTCCTGTCCATCCAAACAGGTAAAACTCATCCAAGCTATCATCATCTCACATCTCAATTGGTGCACACCCTTTTCTCTGGCCTTGGCAAATGCAATCTTGCCGTGCTCATGTCCATTCATAATGCTGCTGCAGGATCATTTTCCTAGCCTACCATTTTCACTATGTAACATCTTTCTTTGTGTCTGTTTACTGATTATCTCCTCTCCTTGACATCATGCTGATGGTCTTCACTTTCAAGACCCTTCACATGTATCCCCACCCTATGTATCATATCTCATTCAATATTGAAATGTCCATTCCTGCCTACATTGGGCTAATTACGCCAGCCTCAAACACCCACTTGTGACATTTTCAAATATTTTTGTGTTCTTTCTTGCATATTGACCTCAGACTTGGAGGAACTTCCAGTAAACATTAATAAAGCTATACCATTGTCCTCCTTCAAATCCTCCTCAAAACGTTTCTTTGTTGTAATGCGATAAACTTGACAATGCTTAGGCCACCAGTACTCTTATACTATTGCCTTTCATGCTGACCAGTATTTGGTCTCATTGTTTGTTTGTACTCCCCTATCCATCTGTTGCCTTTTGACTTATACTTAGATTGCCAGCTTTTTATAGACTCATAGACTATAATGCCAGGACGGACCATTATGATTATCTAGTCTGACCTCCTGAACATTGCAGGCCACAGAACTCATCAACCCCTTCCTGCAATAGACCCCAAACCTCTAACTGAGTTACTGAAGTCCTCAAATCATGATTTAAAGACTTCCAAGTTACAGAGAATCTATCATTTACTCTATTTTAAACCAGCAACTGAAACTGTGTGCAATGCTTCAATGGAAGGTAAAAATCTGAGCTGGGGCTTCCTGAACCGAAATATGGAAGGCAATTGGACCCTGAGCATGTCAACAAGACAGACCAGCCAGACACCCGGGAAAGAATTCTCTGTAGTAATTCAGAGCCTTCTGCATCTAGTGCCCATCAGCAGCCACTGGAGATATTTCCTACTAGCACTCACAGATGGGGCACTAGCCCTTGTAGGCAGTCTCATCATACTGTCCCCTTCATAAATGCATTAAGCTCACTCTTGAAGCCAGTTAGAACTTTTGCCCCACTCATCCCCTTGGAAGACTGTTGCAGAATTTCACTTCTCTGATGATTAGAAACTTTCATCTAATTTCAAGCCTTAACTGTCGATGGCCAGTTTATATACATTTGGTTTTGCATCAACATTGGTGGTTTAAATTAAATATCTCCTCTTCCTCCTTGGTACTTATCACTCTGATGTTTTTATAGAGAGCTATCCTATCTTCTCTCAGTGTTCTTTTAGTTGGGCTAAACAGGCCAATCTCCTTGAGTCTCCTCAAGGTAGGTTTTCCATTCTTCTGACCATCCTTGTAGCCCTTCTCTGCTCTTGTTCCTGTCTGAATTAATCTTTCTTAAACATGGAAGACCAGAATGGCACACAGTATTCCAGATGAAGTCTCATTAGTGCCATGTGTAATAACACTTCCCTATCTTTACTGGAAATGCCTTGTTCAATGAATCCTGGGATTGCATTAGCCTTTTTCACAGCTGCATCACACTGGCAGCTCATAGTCACCCTATGATTTACCAATATGCCGGGTCTCTCTCCTGCTCTGTTGCTTTCAACTGATACATCCCCAACTTATAATAGAAATTCTTGTTGTTAGCTCTTAAATGCATGACCTTGCACTTTATATTATTACATTTCATCCCATTTCTATTACTCCAGTTTTCAAGGTCCTCCAGATCTTCTTGTATGATAGTCTGGTATTTCTCCATATTGGCAATACTCCCCAACTTTGTGTCATCTGCAAATTTTATTAGCACTCTTCCATTTTTTGTGCCAAGATCATGAACAAAAATGTTAAATAAGATTGGTCCCCAAACCGATCCCTAAGGAACTCCTTCTCTTTCACCATTTGTTCCAAGGCCTTGCATACAATTGAGGTCTAGCTAACAGGTCTGTAGTTTCCTGGATAAATTTGTTTCCCCTTTTTTGAAAATAGGGACTATTTTAGCAATTCTCCAGTCATAGGGTATAGCCCCCGAGTTTATGGAGTCATTAAAAATCCTTGCTATTGGGCTTGCAATTTCATTTGCCAGTTCCTTTACTATTTTTGGATGGAGTTCATTTGAACCCCCCGATTTGGTCCCATTAAGCTGTTTGAATTTGACTTCCACCTCACAAGTGGTAATTTCTACTTTCATATCTTCATTTCTATTAGCCACATTGCCATTACCCTAAGCTTTTCATTACTCTTATTAGAAACCAAGGCAAAGTATTTGTTTAGATGTTGGGTCATGCCTAGTTTATCTTTAATTTCCACTCTGTCATCTGTACTTAGTGGTCCCACTTCTTTTTTCCTTTTTTGTTTTTATTTTTATGGCTAAAAATGTTTTACTATTGGTTATACTTTCCTTTGCAAGGTCCAAATGTGCTTGGTTTTTGGCAGTTTTGACTTTTCCCCTATACTTTCTGGCCTCTAAGAGGTAGATTTACTTGCTGAACCTTCCCATCCTTCCTTCCTTTTTGATCTTCTGATTTATCCTAAAAACCTATTTGAACTGTTTGTTTATCGAGTTTGGTCTGCAACCCTTATTACAACTTTTTCCCCCTTGGAATGGGTAGGGTTCTGTGGCCTGCTTTGTGCAGGAGGTCAGGCTGGATGATCATATTGGTCCCTTCTGACCCTAAAGTCTATGAGTCTATGAATGCAGTCTTCAGACAACTTCTGCAACTTTGACCTAAAGTAATACCAAGCCTATTCCACATTCAGATCCTTGAGTTCTTTGGTCCAGTTCAATTCCCTCATTCCCTTTTTAATTTTTTTAAAGTTTGCCCTTTTGAAATAAAGGACCCTAGTTGCAGATCTATTTTTGTTTATCCTTCCATTTAGTTTAAACTGACCTAGTTCATGATCACTGAGACAAGTCTGTCCTCTACAACCCATTCTTCTATGTCCCCTCTACTTATACTAAATCTAATATGGCATCATTTCTTGTTGGTTCAGTGACTCTTTAGTGAAGAAATCTATCAGATATCACATCCAGAATAATCTGGTCCCTACTATTATTAGTTGCACTTTTTCTCCAGTATATATCTGGGAAGTTAAAATTCCCAATAATCTCATGAATCCCTGTAGTATTTATGTCAATAAAAAACTAAAGAGGTCTCTATCCATATCTAAATTGGATCATGAAGGTCTATAGGGGACCCCAAGCACTATCTCAGTGGAGTCTCTGTTACCTTTCGTCCCCAAAGTTCTTTTGACCAAAACAGAGCCCGTTTTTCCATTTCATCACTTCTAATTTATTTGCAGTCTACTTCACTGTTAATATACAATGTTACTCCATTGCCTTTACCTTTATGCCTGTCTTTCCTAAACAGTACATACCCTTCAATATCTGTATTCCTATTCCACCATGTTTCTCTTATTCCTTTACTATATGGTTTCACTTCCTGCACCAATAGTTCTAGTTTCTTCATTTTGTTACCCAGGCTTCCTGCATTGGTGCGCTGCTTGACTTCACCCAGATTCCGTGCCTGATTAGGTATAGTCATTCTACTGCCAATATTGCTACCTGACTGTTAGTGTTATAGGTATTGGAACTATCTTTCCTCTTGATGACCATTCTCCTACCCTCTGTTATTCCTTTCTCCTTTGCTGTATCCTTTCTTACTTGATTTTACTCCTGCTCAATGTTAAAATCTGGCATGGAGATTACATGAGTATCTCCCAGCTGTCTCCCCCAAATTCCTAATTTAAAGTTCTTTAGTCCAGGAACTATCTTTTTGCCTACAGCAACTAGTGCAATGGTGTCCTGGTCCTTGACTAGAGGCTCCCAGGCACTACGGTAATATAATATATAATATAACCATCAGAGGAGTGAAGTTCTGGAACAGCCTTCCAAGGGTAGTAGTGGGGGCAAAAGACATATCTGGCTTCAAGACTAAGCTTGATAAGTTTATGGAGAGGATGGTATAATGGGATAGCCTAATTTTGGAAATTAATTGGTCTTTGACTATTAGCGGTAAATCTGCCCAATGGCTTGTGATGGGATGTTAGATGGGGTGGGATCTAAGTTGCTACAGAGAATTCTTTCCTGGGTGTCTGGCTGGTGAGTCTTGCCCACATGCTCAGGGTTTAGCTGATTGCCATATTTGGGGTCAGGAAGGAATTTTCCTCCAGGGCAGATTGGCAGAGGCCCTGGGGAGTTTTTGCCTTCCTCTGCAGAGTGGGGCACAGGTCATTTGTTGGAAGATTCTCCTCATCTTGAAGTCTTTAAACCATGATTTGAAGACTTCAATGGCTCAGACACAGGTTTGATACAGGAGTGGGTGGGTGAGATTCAGTGGCCTGCGTTGTGCAGATGGTCAGACTAGATGATCATAATGGTCCCTTCTGACCTTTAAGTCTATGATACTATGATTCTATAAATAAATAATAGTAATAATGATAAGGATCAAAAACAGTCTGACAGAATATGTCTACATCAGAAAATACTATTGCATCTAAATCAAAACTTTGTGAGGAAATGTAAATTTTGACAAATTTCATTTGAAAAAAAGCAGAACGTTTCAATTTTTCATTTCAAAACAACTTTCATTTTAATTTTTTTATTTTATATTAAATAATATAATAACATTGAAATAGTCAAAATCAAAATGAGATATTTGTATTTTAGTGAAACAAAATCGGTTGATTGAACGGAAATGTTTTTTACCTAAATTTTTCTTTTCCAGAAAATTCTGAAATTCTTTTATATTTGTTGTTTAGCTTCAAAATCACAGAATTTCCCAGGAAATGGAAATTGTGGTTCCTGCACTGCTCTAGTGAACAGTAAAAGCTAGAATCATTATTGCAGTGAAATAGTGGACAATCTCACAATGAGCTAATAATGCAGCTAGGTATGATGAGGCTAAACTGAGAAAAGTCTTAAAGGCAAAGAGAATTGTCAAAGGCACAGATGGCAGTCCCATAGATTTTCAATGAGAGTTGAATGGCAAACCGCTTGTGCCAAAGTTCTGAAACCCTTCTCCCAGGATCCTGGACACTCCCTCCTTGCAGGATTCCAGAGTTCAGGCTCCAGCCTGAGCCCAAATATGTACACGGCTGTTTTAAAGCCCTGCAGCCCAAGCTCTGTGAACTCAAGTCAGTTGACATGGGCCAGCCATGGGTGTTTCATTGCAATGTAGACATATCCTCTATGCCTAAGTCTGGGCACAAAAATTTGAATATTATTGCTGATGGGGCAAATAAAAACTAACCAATCATTAATATTTTGAAGCATGAATACAGAATATTCACTATGAATTATTGATAAACTATAGATTGAGTCACTGAAATTATTCAGAAAATAATTTTAAATAACTGAAAAACAGAGAGGTATAATGTGCTGGCCAATGATTCATCAATCAACAATCAACATCTTGAAGTTAATCAAATAAATTTGTTATGAGTTATTCACCAATGCTGCACAAATTATATGGCCTAATAAATGAAATTACATCCAATTGTGACATTGCAGGGAATAAAAATACTAGCAGCAGGACATTAATTTTAGTGTTAATTCATATTAATGCAGGAAATTTTCCTTTTAGAAGATTTATAGTATGACAAAACTGGGAGAAAAGAGTAGCAAAAACAGAGCAGACAAAGACTTGGATCCAACAGGGAAAGTTACCAAGAAAAGGAGCAGTGGGGAATGCAGCGTTCTTCATCCATAATGTATATTTTGTATATTGTCTAGATTCTCAAGTAGTCAAGAAATGCTGGTCTACTGGAGTGGTCTATTGCCTTGTTGGGAGAGAAAAGGCTGGACAAAGACTTAGAATAAATAGTACATTTATATATTCATGATATGTACATTGTTCCACTTACAAGGATGGGGGAGCAGGAGATGGGGGAGTGGTCATCAAAGCTAAAATAGACCTACTGAAATGCTACGTTCAGAACTGCACAAAACAGGCCAGTATTCATATTCTCCAAGCAGACTACCTTCCACTGCTCTGTGTGGTTGGAGTCTGAAGGACTAATTTATTTAAAAAATTATATGAATTGTACATTTGTGGAATAACTACTAAGGGCTTTAAGTATCTAAAGGCTTGTCTATACAAGATGATATTCCAGAATAGCTATGCCTAACTAACTATTCCTGATTGACTCCATGTGTGGTTATTCTTATTTCAGAAGAAAAGTGTTGTTGTGATCATTGGGCCTACAAATTTACCCTAATTGTGAAGAATTCTCAATTGAAGAAGTTCATAAGATGTCACAATAACCTATAAAAAATGTTGAAGAGAAAAGGTACATGTGATGTTGGCAGACCAAGTGCTAGCTCTTGCCAAGACTGCAGACATTAGCTAAGAACTTACAAACTCATAGCTGAACTGGTCTGATCTGCAGCTGTAGTTTAGTTTTGTTCAAATAGGTATTAGTCTTATAAGAATGTATTTAGTTTTTAGACTCTATGAAATGCTTGTAAATTGCTTCATGGTTTAATCTCACTTGTCTGTATTCCATGCTATAAAGAAATATGTATGTTTTGATTTAGAACTTTGAAAATGTTTGCTCTAAACTTGTGAACTCAAATGGAAAGAGTGTTTCCCTCCATCTGTCCAGAAGAAGTAAAAAAAAATCAGAAAGGAACATTGAAATACAAAGGATTGGTTACTTGCCTTATCTCACCTTGGAAATGCCAGAGACACCAAACTGAAGCCTCAGATCTCTACGGGTTGCCTCCTGGTCCACCCTGAAAGATACTTTGAAGAAACAGATTTCTACAACTCTGTCACTCTTAGGATTTGGATTGCAACTCATTTGTGTATGTATGTTTGCTTGCTTTAACCTGTAAATAACTATTTTATTTCTCTTTCCTAGTTAATAAATCTTTCAATAGTTTCTTAGAGGATGGGCTATAGTGTTGTCTTTGGTGTAAGATCTAGGGTAACAATTGATCTGGGGTATGTGATTGGTCTCTTGGGACTGTAACCAACCTGAATATTGTTTGATTTTTAGTGTAAGTGACCATTTATCACTAAGTCCAGTTTGTCTAGGAGTGGCAAGATAAGTCTAATGGGACAGTCTGTGACTTGACGGTAATATGATCCAAGAGTTCATATTTGTTATTGACCTGGTAAAATCTAATTATAGAACATGCCATCAGTTTGTCCAGTAACTATGTATGGATACTGTTATTTCAGAAAAAGAGAGTTGTGATAATTGGGCTTACAGATTTACCCCATTTGTGAGCTCAACTGTAAAAAGAATGTGAAAGTTCACAAGATGTCACAATAACCTATAATAACAAATGCTGATGGGAAAAGGTAAAAAAGGAAGACACAAAGGCAGAATTAGTTCAAACAAAAAAGCCTAGTGATATGATTCAAAGACTATGTTAAGATCATGTTTGGTAACAAGACATGTGAGGAACCAGAAATCAGTGAACCAAAATGGGTGTGTTGGAAACTAGGCCTAACTGGTGGACAAAATAATGAGGAATGAGCTATTCCACCTATCAATCCCCTGGTGGGTCCTCAAAGAAAGAGACTTCTGCATCCTGCATCTTATAAAAGATGTCCTGACCAGACTGGGCCAGAGAAAGGGAGACAGCTGGCATTGTCTCCTGCATCAGCTGAAGCCCAAAACCCACCTGGGATGCAGACATGCCAAACCCATGAAAAAAAATGCAAAAATAGGGCTTGCTTTTGGCTTAATTCGCTTGTGAGTTTGGCTAGTTTTTGGCTTGTAGCTTGTTTGGCTTGTAGCTTGTTGCAGCGTGTTGCTTCTTCTTCTTCTTTTTTTTTTTTTTTTTTTGATTGGCTCCTGGCAAGCAGGGGCAAGGGAGGGACGAGAGAGTCAGCAGTGCACCGCGGGCCCACCACAGTCCCAGGCTGCATGCCAGGGGGATCTAATAACATAGAATGTTGGGGTTCTTAGGGATTGGCTTGTTTTGGACTTGTTTTGAAATGGAATTCGCTTCATTTTTGGCTTATTATGAAAGTTGGGGTGCTTATTTACTGTGTGAAAGGTTGGCAACTGTGCTGGGATGTGAGACTTAGTCTCTCTCTCCCCCACTCCTCCCACCCCCACCCAGTATGTGTCCTTTTCTTTTCCCACCTTATATCTTCTCTTTTCTACTCCATTCCTTTTTCTTTCCATCTAATAAGATTCTGGCTTAGCTGGCCAAGATTGGAGATTTTGCAACACTGCTATAAGCCCTGTGACCAGGAAGAAACAACTAAAAGCAATGCCCTAAACAGTCGTGCTGGTAATATTTCTGTTTCCACTTCTGATTTTCTATCATCTTTCATATGATTTCATTGTTCCGAGATTTCAGCAAGTTATCAGTGATTGGAAAATTAGATCTGATCCTTCTTCCCATTAACAGCTGAGCTAGAGGAAAGCCATTTTCCAGAGGTGTACATCGGTAAACCAATAAAGCTTTAAACAACAGAGACGATCTAAATTCACTTAATCTACATTACAATTTTCTTTACTGTATTCCTTATTTAATGCATTTTTTTCTCTTGCCACTTACTCTATGGCATTTATTAGATATTCATGCTGAATTGTTTCATTGTGTTTGGTGATAGTAATAGTACTGGTTCTGTTCCCTTGTTAGATGGACAAAATGTATCTAAATAGTCAGGAAACAGACAAAAGTAGTTGTGATCTGATGAAAAATCATATTTAGTTTATGGACAATTCACAAACACAAAAATGTACCAAATCTGAAAATTAAATTGTTTCTAAATAATGCATTACTGCACTCTGCTCTAATATATGGGACATGTCAGTGAGAGAGACACATTTGCTTACTGGAAGGATAACCGTGAGTTACCTCTTCAATACTCTGCTATAGCCCTGGATGAGCTCCCACTTGTGGCTGGGCAGCAGGCTATTGTACAGGTTTCAACCTCTGGATCCCTCTCGTTTTTACTCTGGATTTAAGCAATGTCCAGATCATGCCCCTGGGGTACAGACCTCTGCCACACACCTTCCCTGCCCCTGCCATCTAGTTCCCCCTTCTTAGGAGGTGAAGCCCTGCTGTTCAGCTGCACTGTGCCCTAAGATCAGTGCTGACCCTCTCCCACCACAAGTCCTCCCAATAGACTAAGCACACCCTTCTCAGATCTCCACCCTAATGCACAATTGTAAGAGTGATTCATTGGCAAGTGCACCCCCTTTGTAGCTGGCTGTGGTTTAGTAAGATCTCTTGGACCCCTGCTGACAGCTAATCTGGCCCTGCAGTGATCAGCTTCTTGCATCTTGGACTTCCTGCCTGGTCAATTATAGCCCCATCCCTTGTGGGGTAAACCAAGGATCCAATAAGCAATAGTACATTGACGTCACTGTAATGATTTTGAGGTTCATTAAACAGACCAGTGAATGAGAAAGGAATATAATTGTTAATAAAACAAACTAGAGAGCTTATATGGTGAACTGCTGTGCACAGCTATCCCATGTTGTCCACCCCAGCTTCCAGGGCACATCTCTAAACTTCTATGTTCATAATACTGTCCCTTAGGAGAGAACGTCTCTAAATTATAATCTTTCACAAACATATCTCTACATTTTCTCTCATAAAAAAAAACCCAATTAGCTGTTAGCTTCTTTTTATATATGCATATAACAACTAACTAATGACACATACATTCAAATTCTCAATCCACGTCATACATTTCCAGAAATCGATGTATCAACTACCTAGAGAGGAGAGGTTACTAACACATCACTCCTGAGTCAGACTTTACCACTCGCTTTCCTCAAACCACCCTTCTTCAGGCAGGTTAGCAAGTCTCTGAGTCTTTCATGATGTTTTATCTCTGTCTCTGATCTTCTCAGTGTCAAGATTCCTTCCTCACTCTGAACATTAGGGTACAAATATGGAGACCTGCATGGACACTTCTAAGCTTATTTACTAGCTTAGATCTGGTAACTCTGCCACCATCCAGAAATTTTAGTGTCAGGAGCATTTCCTGTCCCCCCAAAACTCTCCCCTCTTGGGTGGCATTGAAGCTCTTCACCAGTTCCCTGGTGAACTCAGATTCAAACCCCTTGGATCTTAAAACAAGGAGAAATTAACCATCCTCCCTCCTTTCCCCCACCAATCCCTGGTGAGTCCAGATCCAATCCCCTTGGATCTTAAAACAAGGAAAAATCAATCAGGTTCTTAAAAAGAAAGCTTTTAATTAAAGAAGAAAGGTGAACATCATCTCTGTAAAATCAGGATGGAAAATACTTTACAGGGTAATGAAATTCGTATAGCCCAGAGGAACCCCCTCTAGCCTTAGATTCAAAGTTACAGCAAGCAGAGGTAAAATCCTCTCAGCAAAGAAAAGGACATTTACAGGTTGAGAAAACAAAAATAAGATTAATCCGCCTTGCCTGGCTATTACTCACAATTTTGAAACATGAGAGACTGATTCAGAAAGATTTGGAGAGCCTGGATGGACATCTGGTCCCTCTTAGTCCCAAGAGCGAACAACATCCAAAACAAAGAGCACAAACAAAGACTTCCCTCCACCAAGATTTGAAAGTATCTTGTCCCCTTATTGGTCCTCTGGTCAAGTGTCAGCCAAGTTCACTGAGCTTCTTAACCCTTTACAGGTAAAAGAGGCATTAACCCTTAACTGTCTGTTTATGACACTCAGTATCAGCTTTTCTTTAGAGTCTGAGTTGTTCTTTTGTTCCTTCACAGTTTCTCCTTTGTCTTTTGATGATAAAGGATCAGTCAGATTGGAAATACCAGAGTCCACATCCATTGTCAATGTTTGGGAACTTTCTGGGATTACTTCAATTACATCAAATGTAATCCCCCTGGTCTGTCTGGATTACATAAAACCTTGGATGCAGCTGTTCTTTAATGGTACCGATTTGGCCCTAAGTATTAGAGGTGTGATTCCTTAGACATACTCTCTCACCTTTGTTAAGATATGGGAGATCATGGGCCCTTTTGACAAAATAATATTTCTGTTTCCACTTCTGATTTTCTATCATCATTCATATGGTTTCATTGTTCTGAGATTTTAGCAAGTTATCAGTGATTGGAAAATTAGATCTGATCCTTCTTCCCATTAACAGCTGAGCTAGAGAAAAGCCATTTTCCAGAGGTGTACATCAGTAAACCAATAAAGCGTTATACAAATCACCCCACACTGTCAAAAGTCTTTTTCGTAAGTAATGTTGTGATTGATCCACAGCCAATACAGCACCTCTCGTGCTCATTGATTGCATTTCTTAATTCCTAAGTGACCCTGGTGGATCTTCTGTAGCATTTCTTTTTGGAGGCTCATTGGAATTACAACCTTACTGCCCTTGAAAATTATCTCATCTATCACATTAAATTCATGTCTGCAGGTCCAATAGCCTTTTATACTTGAACAGCAAATACTTATTTCTTTAGGCCAAACTTTAATTATCACTTCTTTAAGGATCCCCAATGATTCATCTTTCTCTTTCTTCACTCTTATTTGTTGCAGTTTCCTGTTAGCTACCGGAATTGACTTTACAGTCAGATCTACATAGCTTTCATCTCTCTCTCTAAAGTCTTCTCTGGTTTCCTAGTGGGAGTCACTGCTTTGGAAAGTGCATCTGCAGTGCATATTAACCAGGGGTGTAGGTCACAACCAAATAATACGTTTCAGTTTTATGATCATTCTTTGAATGCTCAAGGTACTGTCATTTAGCTGTTTGCTAAATAACACTATCAGGGGCTTGTGGTCCATTTCAGCTTCCACTGTCTGGCTATAAAAATACTGATTGAATCTATCAAGGCAAACAATATTCCTAAAAGCTACTTCTCAATCTGTGTATATCTGATTTCTGCCTCAGTCAGTGATTTGGATGCATACACCACTAGTTGCCAACAATCCTCATTCTCCTATAAAAATCACTGCATCTAACCTAGACTGTGAAGCATCTGCTGACATTTTAAGAGATCTTCCTGGTCCATAGAACTTCAACACTGGCTCTTGTATCAATTGTTGCTTTATGTAAACTTCCCATGATTCATCCTGTTCTGCACCCCAATACCTTTCATTTTTATTCTGTAGGAGTTTTCTCAAAGCCACAGCCTTGAAAGATAGATTAGGTATGATTTTTTCAAGATAATTAAGAATCCTCAAGAATCACTGAACATCTTTCTTTGATGAGGGATGTAGCATCATTTCAATAACTGAAATCTTCTTATCAGGTTTTGCACCTTCATTGAAAATATTGTTGTCATAAACAGATAGCTAAGGGTTAATGTTCTTTTACCTGAAAAGGGTTAACACAGGGAACCTGAAACACCTGACCAGAGGACCAATCAAGAAACAAGACTTTTTCAAATCTGGGTGGAGGGAAGTTTGTGTGTGAGTTCTTTGTTCTTTGTCTTGTGTCTGACCCTCTTGGCTATGAGAGTGATTTTTCTGTCTCCTGGCTTTCTAATCTTCTGTTTCCAAGTTGTAAGTACAAAAATAGTAAGACAATAAGGTTTATATTGTTTCTTTTTGTATTTACATGTGTGTAGTTGAGGGAATGTTTTGAATTGTATTCTTTTTGAATAAGGCTGTTTATTCATTTTTCTTTTAAGCAATTGACCCTGTATTTGTCACCTTAATACAGAGAGACCATTTTTATGTCCTTTTCTTTCTTTTTTATATAAAATCTTCTTTTTAAGACTTGTTGGAGTTTTTCTTTAGTGGGGACTCCAGGGAATTGAGTCTGCAGCTCACCAGGGAATTGGTGGGAGGAAGAAGTCAGGGGGAAAATCTCTTTGTGTTAGATTTACTAATCTGACTTTGCATACCCTCTGGGTGAGGGGGGAAGAGAGATTAGCTCTCGGCACTTGTGTTTTCCAGGACTGGAAACAGGGAGGGTGGAGTCCCTCTGTTTAGATTCACGGAGCTTGCTTCTGTATATCTCTCCAGGAACCCAGGGAGGGAACACCTGGAAGGGGGAAGGGAAATGGTTTATTCCCCTTTGTTGTGAGACTCAAGGAATCTGAGTCTGGGGGTCCCCCAGGGAAGGTTTTGGGGAGACCACAGTGTGCCAGGCACTGTATCGATTCCTGGCTGGTGGCAGCTTTACCAGGTCCAAGCTGGTAACTAAGCTTGGAGATTTTCATGCTAACACCCATATTTTGGACGCTAAGGTCCAGATCTGGGAAAAATGTTATGACAATTGTCCCCAACAAAAATCAGTTCTGTAACTCTTAAAGCACATTTCTCCCTATTTAGTTTGAGGTTTGCAGCTCTAACTGTATCCAGAACTTCCCAAAGTCTACAGTCATGCTTCTCTTTCGTTGACTTTCAGATTATGATGTCATCCATTCATAGATCACATGTATGGTTTTGTGGTGCACTTCTGGTGCTGAAGTTATGCTGAAGATTAAGAATCAGTATCTTCCAAATAATTTTGTGCTTCCTTCACTTAATTTTAGATGCCACAAACCTGAGGATGCATCCAATTTACTCAAATATTGTGCATTTGCAAATGGAACCATAATCTCTTCTCTGATTGGTAGTTTGAAATGTTCTCTTTTAATAGCCTTGTTGAGGTCTCTTGAACCTAAGTGTATGCATAACAGCTGTTACTTTTCTCCACAACGACAAGGGAGCTCATCCATTCTGTTGGCTTCTCAATCTTTTGCATTACTTGCTCTGCTTCCATTCTTGCAAGCTCAGCCTTGAGTTTATCACAGAGTGCAAACGGCACCTCTCTACATGGATGGATAACTGGAGAGACCTGCTTGTTTATCTGGATTGTGTGTTTCGCCCTGCAAGCAACCCAACCCTTGAAACAGATATTGATATTCCCAAAAGAGTGCCCCATAGCAAAGTTCAGTATGATGTTGTAGTGAGAGCACCAATTTTACCAGACTGAGTTTCTCACATGCAGCCAGGCCTAAAACTGGCATCACTTCCTTTGGCACTGCAATGAATGGGAGACTGTACGTGGTGTTTTTATGGTTGATTGTAACAATGCACCTCCCCTTCACTGATATATTTGTTCTAGAATAACCAGTTACTTTTATCTTTGTTGCTCCCTTTTTTGGGTTTATTTTCAATCTCTCATAATCTTGTTCAGACAAAATATTAATCTGAATATTTGGAATCTGCAGCTTTGCAAAATGATTATTTCCCCCACATTTTATGACAGTCTGTCAAAAACAGCACACTGTTTGGGGCCATGCTATGATCCATATGCATGAATCATATGACCGTCTATACCCAGTTTTCCTTCTAGATGTGGTTTTCATAGTGAGTGGTTCCACTCTTCAATTTGACATATTCTGGCTATACTCTTTTGTGCTTAGTAAATGGATAACCCTGTCATAACATTTCTTCCCAGATCTGGACCTTAGCGTCCAAAATATGGGTGTTAGCATGAAAACCTCCAAACTTAGTTACCAGCTTGGACCTGGTAAAGCTGCCACCAATCAGGAATTTTTAGGGCCTGATACCCTCTGGTCCCCCCAAAACCTTCCCTGGGGGACCCCCAGACTCAGATGCCTTGAGTCCTACCACAAAGGGAAATAACCCCTCCCCTTGTTTCCTGGTTACTTCCTCCCAGGCTCCCCTCCCTGGACGACCCTAGGACATTCCCTGCTTCCAGTCCTGGAAACACAAGTACCGAAAGAGCTAATCTCTCTTCCCCCTTACCCAGAGCGTATGCAAAGTCAGGCTTAGTAAATCTAACACAAAGAGATTTTCCCCCTGATTTCTTCCTCCCACCAATTCCCTAGTGAGCTGCAGACTCAATTCCCTGGAGTCCCCACTAAAGAAAAACTCCAACAGGTCTTAAAAAGAAAGCTTTATAAAAAGAAAGAAAAATACATTAAAAATAGTCTCTGTATAAGGTGAAAATGAACAGGGTCAATTGCTTAAGAAAAAAAAGTGAATAAACAACCTTATCCAAAAAAAAATACAATTCAAAACACTCCAGCAACTACACACATGTAAATACAAAAAAACAATATAAACCTATTGTCTTACGATCTTTGTACTTACAACTTGGAAACAGAAGATTAGAAAGCCAGGAGATAGAAAAATCACTCTCAGAGCCGAGAGGGTCAGACTCAAGACAAAGAACAAAGAACTCACACCCAAAACTTTCCTCCACCCAGATTTGAAAAAGTCTTATTTCCTGATTGGTGCTCTGGTCAGGTGTTTCAGGTTCCCTGTGTTACCCCTTTACAGGTAAAAGAACATTAACCCTTAGCTATCTGTTTATGACAAACCTCTTCTAGTGAATTCAGCTCTTTGGCTTGTGCTCTCACAGTTTCTGCTGCCCTGCATATTTGGAGAGCTTTTTCTAAAGTTAAGTCTCCTTCACAGAGTGGTCTCTTTCTTAACACCTTGTTCAATGATTTTTTGGATATAGCTGTAAATATTTTTTACAGCTCTTGGAAAACATTTACAAATTTCATTTTGTTAAATCCAATCAACATTTTCACAGAAAAAAATAAGGTTTTTTACAACTATATAATAAAATGGGACAGCTCCCTAAATTGTATTTTCTGGCACTGGAAGACTGTCTTTCTATATGTCTGAACAGGACATATTGAGTGTATTTTTAGCAGGTGCAGAGACAGACTCATTTACATTTCTAGAGGTTTGGGAGTTTATCAAGATTTTGGTGGCTGCTTGAGGCAGCTGTTATATTTCTGAATTGTTTTGGTTATACCAAGTGGATACCAAGTGTATTCATCTGAGAAATAGCTCTTGCACATCCCTGGTACTGAATTATCTTACATCATTAAACCCTTAGATCATTAACTACTGTACTTATGTCACAGTTTAGAAACACACACACAAACACATCCTATGGGCTAAGACCTGAGATGTGCTGAGATTTAACTTCACAGGGAGTTGCAAATGTTCCACAGCTTATTGGATATTTTATACTTCCCTCAGAAAACTTTATTTTACAACTTTTATTTTGTTAAATATGATCAACATTATCACAGAAAAAAATCAAGATTTTTAGCCAACTATAAAATAAAACTGAACAGCTGCCAAGATTACATTTTCTGGCAATGGAAGACCTGTCTTTCTATATATATGGACAGTATCCAGCACGACTGGGGTCCCAAGGCACTAGCACAATACAGATAACACTTGTATGAATACATCTGACAAATCCTTCCTCTCTTGCATTCATCAGCCTTGTTAATAATCCAGGTGCTTTCTAATTAGTTCGGTACTGGTAGGGCTAATAAAATTTCTCTAGATTTTCATCTTTATAAAAATAATCTCTAAACAGGACCCAAACCATATGTCATTACAGCTACGCTTGTAAATTACCAAATTTGCCAGATTGATTACAGGTTGCTTCAGTGGCTTTCACCAATCTGAAAAAATATTAAATAGGTCAGTGAGGGGACTCCAACAAAGTTTCCCCAAATGGTAGCAGGTTTGCTTAATTTTTATACTTGTGCTGGATAAAGCAGATTGGCATTGCTTGTGTTTTGTAGCAACTTTATCCCAAGAACATTGCAGACACATACTAAATACCTCCTCTGCTGGATTCCTTTTCTATGTCAGCTTGGGGTGCTAGCTCTCAGTAACAGAATCCCTCTGAAATTTCTAAAGCAACAACTTGTCCTCTGTGGACACAGAGGATCTCTGGATATTTTTTTCTTCCATTGTCTTCTACTTTCTGAGCCAGAAGATAATTTAAAAAATAGTCAGATTATATACTTGTTAACCTAGTAATCCTGATATAAAACCAATTTCCCGCATGACAGAAATTCCAAAATAAACCCCAAATCTACTTTGTACACCTAGGGAAACCAAAGTAAACTACCATCAGAAATTATTCCACATGTAAGTGTAATATCAACAGAAGAAATAGTGCAACCAGGCAAATACTACACTGTCTATGATGTTCCTTTCATATTTTAATCCAATGTGTTTTATCCAGAAACTACAGCTCTTCCAATAATGTGCTCAGTCTGTGGAGAATTCCATTCTCCCCAAATAGGTTTCTGTGAAGAGACAGTCTTTTCAAAGAACCAGCTGTCTGAAAATCTATTCTTCAAGAAGTTGAGAGTTATTCAGTGCTAATGACCCCTGGATTGCTTTGCTGCACGTTTCCAGTTATAAATCTTCATGGTGTGCCAGAGTCTTGCTACCATATGAAGATTCTAATCCACTGAAAGTTACAATAGTGTTATTCATTAAACAGAAAGGAATCCTTATGTTGACACAGACATATTCTCCAAACTGTCACAGGCGTTCCAATTTACCCTGATCCGAACCTCAGAAAAGACTGTATTTAGTAGACTGGTATCTTTGTTTATTTAAATTTTAACTAACTATCGCAAAAAGTTCTCACAATCTGTGTTACCATTTTTCAAACATCTGTAATGTTCATTGCCTCAGGTCATTCCAGGGCTAGATGCCAATGCTAGATCCCTTTCAAAAAAGGCTTCTCCTTTTCCAGTTGGACCCATGATTACTGTCTATCCTACAAACTCCTCCAATTACAATATTAAAAGTCTTAACCACAGAATTGACAATAATTCATTTTAATGAAATCCTCTATAGAAATCATTTTTCCAGGCAATGATCATGGACAATCCTTCCTTCCCCCCACCATAAATGTACATTCCCTTAACTATATTATATCACCGTATTATCAGCCCTAACTATTCATGCTTTGTGTTCAAGAATCTTACTAAATTACCAAGCAATTCACCAATTAGATGCAACTAACAGACGATTTATATAACTAACCGTATGTTTATTTTACTTTGAAAAAATATATGGATCAGGCATAGAGGTTTTAGTGTGACATAGTGAATTTCAAAGGGCCGAGACTGAGTTTCCTTCTTTGAGTGAAGTTTGCTTCTGAAAAATTGCCACTTGTATCCTCAGGTCGGAAAAGATGCAAGTACTCAGATTGTGCACTCAGTTGAATTGTGGGCACAAAGAGTCTCTTAAAAATAGGAGGATATCCTTTTGAAAATGTGGACCCTACAACTGTTATTTCAATGATTCAAGTAGTTTTCTCTATATCCGACACTCTAACAGTTTCATGCTTGTTATTCCATTGCAGCCTTTCACTGCAGGTAAGAGGATGGCACAGTTACTTAGTAAAAGAAGGAAGCTATAGTCATTTTGGGCCAGATTCTAACTAAGCGTTATCACCCAGATAACTGTTCTAGGTGCTTGAGGACAGCAAGCTGTAACTGACTGTCTTTTCTCTCACAAATCCATTCACAGTCATGCTTCGTGCCTTACTAGTAATGGTTGGTTTATTTTTCAAACCTAGTCATTAGATCTTACCATGCCAACTTTTTGTTTCCAGATGTTTCAAAATGTTTAGGCAATTATCAGCCAATCAGAAAATCTGCTTGGAGTACCAAAGGTCAGAGCAACCCTCTGATGTTATTAATTCTAGTACAACAATTACAGGGCTGAAATATTCACTGTAGGGTTGGGGGTAAAGATGCCTCCTCTGCTTTCCTTACATGCATCTGTCCAGTGCTTGCCCTGGCTACTCAGGCTCAGGCTTGGCTTAAGGATTTTCACTGAGGTGGTTATGATAACATGTTATTTACAATCTAATGGTTTGTGGTGAATATCAACTTTAAAATACACCACAATTTAACTCATGACTGAATAGCCACATTTTGTAGGTCTCATTCTCACATTTGTCTATGTTGTGTTTTATGAATTAACTCTTGAAATGTCTGTCTTTTGGTATCTTTGTATCAGTAACTTGAAAGGATCCTCCATTTGCATTTTCACCAGCTCCCCTGTGCCTTTTCCCTGTCATTAGTCTTTTGTATGGAAGATGGAGTAAGACTTATAATTAAATGCTTTTGTTTTCTATACTTTATATTCAGAAGCTTATAAGCAAAAATGTCTATCAACAGTGAAGACCAGAGTTCATTCCTGGCTGAACATATCATGTGGAAGTGCGTTTGGTGGTCTCATCCTGTTTTTTTAATGATATATCCACATCAAACATCTGATACATTGAGCAGTCTCTCCTCAAAAGGATAGCAATGCTGCTGCTGGGAAGGACTGATGTACATTGGAAGAGCTTGAGTTGGAATTGGTGCAGAGTGTGCACATAATCTTCATGGACAGCATCAGTGCTTTGTATACTGTAGCAGTACAAGAGAGATTTCAAATGGAGAACACATGGGAAATAGAATAATTTCATTTTTTTTCACTACTGTGCTTTACAAAAGAAGTGAACATTCTTATCCAAAGGATAGGAATAGATACTATGAATTAACCACTCTGAATCAGCAATTGGCAGAATGCAGAATCCTTGCTGAGGCCAGTTTTAATTTGGGGTTGCCCAGAATCAAGACAATGGAGTGTAGAGAAGGATAGGCAGCAACTATAATTGTATACACTGTAATTATCCATTCATCACTGACATAGGCTAGTTTTCCAATTGACAATGTTAAAGCCATATAATAAATATTGTAGAGGATGAAAAAGGACACCATAGATTTAAGTGCACGCACATGGGCATCCATAGTGGGGTTCCTGAAACTTGCATTAAGGTCTGAATTAAGGCTCATTTTCCTGATGTGTCTCCAAAGGGATATGATTAACAAAGCAGATGAAGTAATAAATAGAATAATGGGGGAAATAGATCCTATGCCATGTATCAGAAAAGCAAACACTGCATGGTTCTTGTTATTGTCTGAAATCGTGGCATTTCTTGATAGACAATCTATGGAATTGTGGGAAGATACACAATAGAAATATGTGAACACTGTAAAAGCAACTGTGGTAACCAAGCAGTACAGCACAGAGCCCAAAAGCAGCCATGGCACCAGTTTGGAGAGTCTCAGTTTTAACCAGCTGAAGAAGGACTGTTTGAAAGTGGCAATCTTCACACAGTAGAACACAGAAAGGCAACTTGCAAAACAGACACTCACGATTTATAAACATCTCAATAACTGCATAAGGGCTTGATGTTTCATTCATATGAAAGAAATCTGGATATATCTTATATAAGAAATTGTCAGATGACACAAAGAGTTGTAGGCAAAATCTGGAGAAGACCAGACTGGTTATTATCTTAGCATAGGAGGTCAGTTTTCTGCTTTTGACCCAGTCGATACAATTTAAGGCAACAATATATCCATTTGCAACAACTGCTGATAATTCCATTGCTGAGATGATCAGGTAAAAAATAACAGCAGCTAAAGATTTTTTCATCCTTAATTCTTAGTTTGTAGCTCACTATTCCTGACTTTTCAGAAGATTTGGTTTAGAAGACATCAGTTCAGAAGACTTGGTTTAGAAGACTGCTCATGTCTGGCTCATGGATATACAAAATTAGTCCTTTTAATGTAAGATCAAAAGCAGGATGAAAATTGAGTTTCACCTGTTCATATATAGCCAGGTCATTTTATGAAGATTCAAATCTGGCAACTATCCTATTACTACATTCCTAGTTCATGGAAAAGATATTTGCATGTCCCTTCCCAGAATGCCCTGTTAGTGATTAATCAAATTATTATTTAAATAAACTTAAAACATAATTCTTTATTTGAATAGGCAATATCCTTTCCAAAATAAGGATTAAGTAGAACCTTAGTGGTACATAGTGAGCTGTGGCAATGCACTACCTAATGTTATATACATATACTAGTTATAGCAATGGTCAATTGAAATCATAGATATGTTTAGATAATTTTCACAAGATAGTCAGGCAAATGTGCAGAAAGGGGCCTGATTTCATTAACATCTTTGGAATTCCTGCACTGATTTTTTTTGTCTTTCAAGCCCATTTGTCACCATTCGTGTAATAAAATAATGACAGAGCCCTCAAAATTTTTTCAAGCAGTTCTGATGAGATCACGCTTGGTGTGTCTGCTGTGTGCAGGTTTAGTAAAAAGGAGATCAATACAACAAAAAGCATGTAAATAACAGTGGCAAAGAGGGAGAATGCAACCTGCCTTGAAACTTGGAGTTCTAATCTCTGCCAATTTGCTGAAGTAGCAGTGGGGATTGGTGTCCCTTCTGTCTTGGCATAGTTTCCTTTTCCACACATCTAGTACATTCATTGCTCCTGAGGGAAGACCCCAGAGTCCAGTCACAATTCCTGACCTATTTTTTTTTTAAAGAAAGTCTAACACCCATGCAAGCAGAAAAATAGATTAGGTGGATACTCTACTTTAAAAGGAAACAAAGAACCCTCAGACAACCTATATGAAAAAGCAAACATAACTTTTGATTCCTGTTCTGAATCAGAAGGTGGAAAAATAAAGTGCATTGATCCTTGTCTGGCTCCAGAAAGAACATAATCAGTATCCTGGAACAGTGGTCAAAACAGATTGAGCAGATTCACTATACTAGTCAAAGAGGAATATCGACTTATCCAAACAAAGGGGAGCTAAACTATATCCTTCCCCTTTACTTTAACTCCTATTTTAAATCAGTCCTTGAATCTCTTATGCTCCAGAAGGACAACATAATGAAATCTTTACATTCTTTTTTGTTCCATAAGCAACAACAAAGCAACACAGATTATGAGCAAAGCCTTTGCACTCAGAGCAGAACTTGGCTGTCGATCTACTCTCAGCTGTTGTCTCCCTCTCCCTTAAACTGCTTCCAGTTTTATTCTAAGGAAATTAAGGAGTCCTGGCTGATTCTGAACTGTTTCTTCCCCCTTGGCTCCCCAGACACCTAGACACTCCAGGCATTAGCAAACTCTCACCCTTCACCTCCAATTGATTATTGGGGAACACTTCCTGTCAACATGCATAGAAATACCTCAGCATGCATTATCATTATGGCTCTTCTTTTTTTAGTGTAATTTTAAAAATTAAGATATTACCACTTGCCATTTTAATCCCAAATAAATGCTGGAATTAATCTAATTGAAAGGTATCCCAGGAGAGATTAACAAATCTACTTAGTTGCAGGGCAGTGAAAGACACATAAAAAAAACTCTTAAAACTTACAAAGATTTGGGTTTTATTCAAGATTTGGGTGGCTGCTTGAGCCAGTTCTCCTCCTGGACTAGTTGATTTGTCCATCACTAATGACAACTAATATATTTAGTTGGGAAGAATTCTAGTATGGTATTGGTTTTAAGATAAATTGCATCAGCCAAAGAAAGACATTCAATCATCAAGCATTTCTTGTAGCTAAATGTTAGTTAAAAATAAAAGCTATGTGTCTAGTCCCAGATTATACTGAGCACTGAATTCAAGGGGAAGGCTATTCTATTCTAATAGGCAGGATTTATTTTATTAGAAGACCCTGTTACCAGTTGCATATAACTTTACCAAATTCTAACTTTTCAAGATGAAATGTTCCATTGCTGGTGTCTACCCATAGAACGGTCCAGTCATTTCTAAGAACAAGGGAAGGCAAATAGAAATTAGTGTGCCCATATTAAAAAAATGTGGCAAACTTTTCTTTGAAAACTCTAGCTTTAAAGCACAGACTTGAAATTTGACAGGGATCTGAATTGTTACAGAGATGACAAGGACCATGAATTGAGATTCTATGGGAAACCATCACAGAGAACAGAAGACAGGACTGATGTGCTCCCAGCAGTTTGTGTTGCTGAGGAGACATTCCACAGTTGCAGGTACTCAATACCTTTTGGGATTTAGCTATAGACTTATTGAACAGATCTCTTAAGGAAACTTCATAGAAATGGTAGACTAATAGATTTTAAGGCCAGAAGAGACCATCATGATTCTCTAGTTTGATATCCCGCACATTGCCATCCACAGAACCTCGACCACATACTTCTGAAAAAGACCCATAACCTCCTTGCTGAGTTACTGATGTCTTCTAACCTTGTTTTAAATACTTCAAGTTACAGAGAATCCATCATTCATTTTGTGCCCTATGATTCAGAGAAAGTGTGGTGAAATCCAAAACAGGATCCTTGCCAATCTGACTGGGAGAAAATACCTTCCCAACTCCAAACATAGTGATCAGTTAAACCCTGATTCTGTGAGTGAGAAAGAATTCTTGGTAGTAACTCAGATCCCTCTCCATCTAGTGCCTAGCACCAGCTGTTGGAGATACCAGCTAATAGCAGTTGTGGATGTCATTGTAGGAAATATCATCAAACCATCTTCTCTATAAATTTATCAAGTTCAGTCTTGAAACAAATTAGCTTTTTTCACCCACTACTCTCCCTGAAAGGTTGTTCCAGAACTTCACTTCTTTGACAGTTAGAAAGGTTCCTCTAATTTCAAGCCTAAAGTTGTTTATGTCCCATTTATAACCATTTGCTCTTGTACTAACATGAACCCTTAACTTAAATTCCTCCTTTCCCTCCCTCTGATGTATCTGTAGAAATCAATCATATCTCCCCTCACCCTTCATGTGGTTAGGATAAACTAGCCAAGGTCCTTAAGTCTGCTCTCGTAAGGTAGGTTCTCCATGCCTCTGATTATCCTAGTAACCCTTCTCTTCATTTGTTCCAGTATGAGTTAATCTTTCTTAAACATAGGAGACCATAAATTCATACAGTATTCCAGTAATGAGGTCTCACTGTTACCTGGGGTTCTTTCAACTCAAAGCTCTTGGTAACTTTACTCTGTGTGAGGAGGTGTCAGGAAGTAAATCAGGGGAGACACGGCCGTCCGACCAATAGATGGCTGGCACAAACAGGAAAACACAAGAGTGCTTTCACTTAAAGCTAAACTTAACTTAGTCTCAAGCACTTACGCACATCCACAACAAGTTAGTAAAACACCCCTAACCCTTGATAATTACCAAAGCTGAGTGTGGCTCTTGAGTGACACAGTGGCAGGCTTCCGGTGGCCAAATCTTCCGTCTGCAGGTGGAGACCGCAAGATGTATCCAGAGGAAGAGTCCAAAAGAGTCCCCAAACGAGTCCAACTATCTCAAGCTTTTTCCTCTTATTTATACATTAGTAATAGAATGACATATTCCTTAAAGAAACCTTGTCAAGTAAGCAGTTTCAAGCAAGAGGTTCCTTCTGACTGTTGATTAACCAGGTGTGGGTTTTCCAGAATCTCCAGCTCTGAGACCCCAATAAATATTCCTGCTCTTTTTAAAATGCATGTATCAACAACTTCAACATGAGTCTTATCAGGAAGGTTGCAGGGTCAAGTTGCCCTTTCAGTGGCACCCAAAACCCCCTCCCCTCCTGCCTTGGTCAAGTTGAGTTTGCTGAATGATCAATTTACAGCTTGCTGACTAGGTCGCTTTTTAACAACAAGCCATAGTGGTTTTAGGCACTTTACTGATTTGCCAAAGTCTCCCCATACATCACCAGTACCTTTTGTACAATTGTAAATACCCCAGCTAATGCATTTTAGAATTGCATTAGCCTTTTTCATGGCACATCATAGTGGCAGCTCATACTATGATTCACCATCTACACCCACATCTTTCTCCTCCTCTATCATTTCCAACTGGTAAATTCTCAGATTACAGGAACATATCCTGTTGTTAGTCCCTAAATGAATGACCTTGCACATAGCACTATTACATTTCATCCCATTTCTATGGGTTCCAGTTTTTAAGGTATTCCAAATCTTCTTGTATAATATTCCATTCCCCCTTCATATTGACAATAGCTCCCTACTTTTTGTCACCTGCAAATTTTGTTAGCACATTCCTACTTTCTGTGCCAATGTCATTAATGAAAATGTTAAATAATATTGGTCCCAAGACCAATTCTTCAGGAATTCGGCCTCCAGACCGATATTTCAGAATGACCTATTATAGTGCCCATTGAACCAATTCCTTACCCACTTTTCAATGCTCATATTAATCCCCATCTTCTCAACTTCAAATAATTTCCCTTGTGGAACTGTATCAAATGCATTACTGAAAAATGGGTAGATTAAATCTTCTTCATTTCCTTTGTCTAGAAAATCAGTTACCTTCTCAAAGAAAGAGATCAGAGTGATCTGGCATGATCTATCTATTGTACAACTATGTTGCATTTTATCCCAATAACCATTTCCCTCTATGTCTTTAATTACTCTCTCTTTCAAAATTTGTTCCAGCAGACTGTAGTTTCCTGGAGTATTCCCCACCTCCCCCACACACCTTTTCTTAAATATAGGTATTATATTTGCAATTCTCCTGTCTTAGTATACGACCCCAAAGTTTACAAATTCATTAATAATTTTTGCTATAGGCCTTGCAATTTCATGTTCCAGTTCCCTCTATATTCTTGGATGGAGATTAACTAGACCCCTCAATTAAGGTGTTTGAGCTTGGTTTCTGCCTCAGAGATGGTAATTTCTACTTCCATATCATTGTTCCCATTAGTCACTCTGCCACTGCTCCAAGCTCCTCATTACCCTTATTAGAAACTAAGGCGAAGTATTCATTTAACTGTTGGACCATGCCTACTTTGCCTTTAATTTCTATTCTGACATCTGTACTTAGTGATCTCACTTCTTCTTTCCTTTTTTTGTTTTTATTTATATGGCTAAAGAATGTTTTACAATTGGTTATAATTTCCTTTGCAAGGTTCAAATGTGATTGGCTTTTGGCAGTTCTCACTTTTTCCTTATACTTTCTGCCCTCCAAGGGGCAGCTTTCCTAAAGTATCCAATCCCTTCTTCTATTCCTGTCTGTGATCTACTGAGTTTTTTTTCATTTGCAGCAGTGTAAATCCTGAGTGAATGAAGAACTACTCTTGAATCTTGAATATAGGAATTTGTTTTTGATGTCACTGAACAGCTCCCCTCTCTCCCGCCACCATGAAATAGAAGATCTTTGACAGTATTTTGGACTTTGAGGATTCCAGAGTATTGCAACCAGGATACATAGCACACTCTATTGCTGTTGCCATTGAATGGGATAGTGTATCCACTGTATCCAACAAGGCTTGCTATCAAGCCTAACCAATAAGTTGACCCTCTATAAAAACGGCCTGGAATTGCTTTTTTTGGTGTTGGAGCCATTGTTCAATAGTAGTTGATGAATTTGTATTTGGCAATGAGGGCTTGATAATTCACCAGTCTAAATTGCTATGAGGCAGAGGAATAATTCTTTTGCCCAAACAATGCCAGATGTTTTTAGTCCTTTTTGTGAAGTTTTGATTTGAAATAATGTTGTTCACTGTGCTCACTTAAAGCATCCACTACCAATGAGTTCTGTGACAGCTGTGTAAATAAATACTCTGACCCTTTCAGAGACACAAAATATTTATTGTCTTCCCCTTTTACATGTTGGTGGTATTGATACTGGGCATTGTAGTACTGTTTTAGCTTATTCAAGCAAGGCTTTTTTTACTGGTAAAGCTATTCTACCTGACAAAGTTGTACAAAATATGTCTATCAGTTTATGCTGTGTATCCTGTACTTCCTCTAATGAATTTGCAAGAGTCTGCCACTGACTTTATTAGGTTTTGAAACTGCCTGAAGTCATTTGCATAGGAAGAAGGAGGAAGTCTTACCATCTCATCAGGCAAGAAGGAAGATATATTAACTGGTATTGCTTCCTCATCTACTCTCCTTTCTCAAACAACTCCTCATATTGAGGAGATGGTTCCTGTGGTGGAGTGGTTCTGTAGATCTTCCTCATCCTACTCCCAAACTCTGCAAATATTGCACCTGTAAGGGACATGAGCCTCTCCTAGACAAAGACAGATACAATGGCTCTCAATGATAGGAATAGGCCCCCTAAAGGGAAATAAAGTTTTGAAACTGAGGGTACTAGGTATCCCTGTAGGCAAAAACAACAACAATATAATTCCTCTCAAGAGGAACTCTTGCTTGAGGGAGGGCACGAAGTGAGTGGGTGAGGAATCTAAACCTCTCCTAACCTGTCCCCTCCCCTGCCAAAAAAAAACCTGTTTGCAAGTTTCCCCAAACTATTAAAATAAATTTATAGAAATAACAGGCCTACTCTTATCTAAATATTTACAGGGGAAAATAGCGTAAGATCTTAAAGGCAGACGCCATAGGAGCTCTGCCTCAGGCTAAGGCATTTGAGAAGAGACTGGAGTGGCGGTTGGTCTGCACTGCCCTATATAGACTAGATACAGAGAACAAGGTTGGTGAGGGTGCATGTGCTACCAAAAATATCTGATCAGAGGTGTAAGGGTTCACGTGCACCCAGAATAAAGCACCATAAAGACAATTTAATGAAGAAGAAGTATAATTTGACAATCTATCCTCTGCATTCAGTGTCCTTGTAATCAATCCAGGTACATTCTGATTTTAATCTTCTTAACAAAACTGTTTGTGATTTGCATCCATCCATATAAAGAGAACCTGTGACAGACCCATGCCAGATATGGTTACAGCTGTACTCTTATTGCTGATCAAAAGTTATATCACAGTAGTGCCCCAGTCAGCATCAGTGTTGCACAGTGTTTGGTGATGTAGAAACAAAGAGAATTTCTTTGTCCTAAGTGCTTATGGTAATATAATAGGCAAGACAGAGAAAGAGATGGACAAAAAGTAATTCTTAATGGTGTCTCAGTGAAGCATAATGGGTCCCTTCCAGGCCTATAATTTTATTATTCTATATATGTCAAAAGTACAAAACTTGCTACTTACAAGTCCCTGTAACCCCTGCACCCATTTTTAAGTTCCCCAAACTAATTTATCCCTCATCCAAGTATCAAAGCTGGCCCAAAGTGCAGTCCTCTCATTTCTCTGTTTTAAGTTTACAAGACTGATTTTAGGCTCCTGTCCTGAGTTCTGCAAATCTGACTAATATTAAATACATAATCAAAGAGGACCAAACAAGATGTCAAAAAACAGCACCAAGTTTTGCATTTGTGTTGTATAAAATAATAAATGGTTGTCTCAGATAAGTGTGTCTTGTAGCAACTTTACCCTCGGAACACAGCAGAATCCTACTGAATATCTTTTTTTCATTTTTTTTTCATATTAATTTTTCATGTCCTTTCATCCAGGTGCAGCTCTTGTTATTTGTTGTAACAGAATCCAAGTGAAATTTGCATCCGTCCTAAAGAAACAATTTTTACCCTGTGAGCACCCAAAGTATATTAGGGCTTTTTCCTTCTGTGTACCCTTTTATTCAAGCCAAAAAACCCCACCCTAATTACAAATAGTGTTATCATTCATTTGTTAACCCAGTAATATTGCAATAAAGTCTATTTCCTGAATGGTAGGAAACAACAGAGTAGAACACAAAAAGTCAGGCTGCCTAAATGATTGTTATACATCAATCAAGATAATTGAAAAAATGTAGTATTTATAAGTCATTTCATAGGACTTTGGATATATCTTAACAAAGAAATTGTCCACCACTTACTGGAATTGTGAAATCTCAACAAGATCCTACTGCAGGGGTCGGCAACCTTTCAGGAGTGGTGTGCCGAGTCTTCGTTTATTCATTCTAATTTAAGGTTTTGTGTGCCGGTAATACATTTTAATGTTTTTAGAAGGTCTCTTTCTATAAGTCTATAATATATAACTAAACTATTGTTGTATGTAAAGTAAATAAGTTTTTTCAAGTGTTTAAGAAGCTTCATTTAAAATTAAATTAAAATGCAGAGTCCCTCAGACTGGTGGCCAGGAAGCGGGCAGTGTGAGTGCCACAGAAAATCAGCTCGCGTGCCATGTTCGGCATGCGTGCCATAGGCCATGCGTGCCTGTCCTACTGGCTACGATCATATCACAAGAGATTTTCTGCTTTTGATCTGGTCAAGACAAAAATAAAACCATCTACAATGATCCCTGTAAGCAATTCAATTGCTGATATGGTCAGATAAAAATAAAATGTAAAAAAAGGCCTGCATCATTAATTCAAACTCTGTGGCTCTCTTCTTTTGGGACTGAGATCAGAACACCAAGAACACAAGAACATAAAAATGCCTACTGGATCAGACTAAAGGTCCATCTAACCCAGTATCCTATCTTCCGACAGTGGCCAGTGCCAGGTGCCCCAGAGGAAATGAACAGAACAAGTAATCATCAAATGTTCCATCCCCTGTTGCTCATTTCCAGCTTCTGGCAAACAGAGGCTAGGGACACCATTCCTGCACATCCTGGCTAATAGCCATTGATAGACCTATCCTCCATGAATTTATCTAGTTCTTTTTTGAACCCTGTTATGGTCTTGACCTTCACAACATCCTCTGGCAAGGAGTTCCACAGGTTGACTGTGCGGTGTATGAAGAAATACTTCCTTTTATTTATTTTAAACCTGCTGCCTATTAATTTCATATGGTGACCACTACTTCTTGCATTGTGAGTATAAACAACACTTCCTTATCTACTTTCTCTACACCAGTCATTATTTTATAGACCTCAATCATATCTTCCTTTGCTGTCTCTTTCCTAAGATGAAAAGTCCCAGTTTTATTTATCTCTCCTCATATGGAAGCCATTCCATACCCCTAATCATTCTTTTTGCCCTTTTCTGAACCTTTTCCAATTCCAATATATCTTTTTTGAGATGGGGCAACCACATCTGCACACAGTATTCAAGATGTGGGTGTACCATGGATTTATATAGAAGCAACATGATATTTTTCTGTCGCATTATTTATCCCTTTCTTAATTATTCCTAGGATTCTGTTAGTTTTTTTGACTGCCACTGCACATTGAGTGGATGTTTTCAGAGAACTATTCACAATGACTCCAAGATCTCTTTCTTGAGTGGTAAAGCTAATTTAGACCCCATCATTTTATATGTATAGTTGGGATTATGCTTTCCAATGTGCATTACTTCGCATTTATCAATATTATATTTCATCTGCCATTTTGTTGCTCTGTCACCCAGTTTAGAGAGATCCTTTTGTAACTCTTTGCACTCTGCCTGGATCTTAACTATCTTTAGTAATTTTGTATAATCTGCAAATTTTGCCACCTCACTGTTTATCCCCTTTTCCAGATAATTTATGAATAAGTTTAATAGAACAGGGCCCAGAACAGACCCCGGGGGACACCACTATTTACAGCTCTCCATTCTGAAAACTTACCTTTTATACCTAGCCTTTGTTTCCTATCTTTTAACCAATTACCAGTCCATGAGAGCACCTTTCCTCTTATCTCATGGCAGCTTACTTTGTGTAAGAGCCTTTGGTGAGGGACCTTGTCAAAGGCTTTCTGAAAATCTAAGTACACTATATCCACTGGATCACCATGGTTCACATGCTTGTTGATGTTCTCAAAGAATCCTAGTAGATTAGTGAGGCATGATTTCCCTTCACAAAAAACATGTTAACTCTTCCGCAACAAATTATGTTCATCTATATGTCTGACAGTATTGTTCTTTATTATTGTTTCAACCAGTTTGCCCAGTACTGAAGTCAGGCTTACAGGCCTGTAATTGCCAGGATCACCTCTGGAGCCCTTTTTAAAAATTGGCATCACATTAGCTATCCTCCAGTCATCTGGTACAGAAACTGGTTTAAATGATAGGTTACAGACTACAGTTAGTAGTTCTGCAATTTCACATTTGAGTTCCTTCAGAA
Source organism: Gopherus flavomarginatus (assembly GCF_025201925.1). NCBI lineage: Eukaryota > Metazoa > Chordata > Testudines > Testudinidae > Gopherus > Gopherus flavomarginatus. The sequence continues at coordinate 179,975,352 of NC_066620.1, read as the reverse complement.
CTCTTGGGTGAATACCATCTGGTCCTGGTGACTTGTTCCTGTTTAATTTGTCAATTTGTTCCAAAACATCCTCTAATGATACTTCAATCTGGGACAGTTCCTCAGATCTTTCACCTAAAAAGAATGGCTCAGGTTTGGGAATCTCCCTCACATCCTCAGCAGTGAAGACAGATGCAAAGAATTCATTTAGTTTCTCTTCAATGGCCTTATCGTCCTTGAGTGCTCCTTTAGCACCTTGATCATCCAGTGGCCCCACTGGTTGTTTAGCAGGCTTCCTGCTTCTGATGTACTTAAAAAAATTGCTATTACTTTTTGAGTCTTTGGCTAACTGTTCCTCAAATTCTTTTTTGGCCTTCCTATGTATTTTTATACATCTTTGCCAGAGTTTATGTGCCTTTCTATTTTCCTCACTAGGATTTAATTTCCACTTTTTAAAGGATACCTTTTTGCCTCTCACTGCTTCTTCTACTTTATTGTTTAACCATGGTGGCTATTTTTTGGTTTTTACTATGTTTTTTAAATTGGGGTATACATTAAGTTGAACCTCTATTAAGGTGTCTTTAAAAATTTCCAAACAGCTTGCAGAGATTCCACTTTTGATATTGTATCCTTTAATTTCTGTTTAACTAACCTCCTCATTTTTGTGTAATTCTCCTTTCTGAAATTAAATACTACAGTGTTGAGCCACCATGGTGTTTTTCCTGACACAAGGATATTAAATTTAATTATATTATGGTCACTATTACCGAGTGGTCCAACTATACTCCCCTCTTGGACCAGATCCTCTGCTCCATTTAAGACTAAATCAAGAATTGCCTCTCCTCTGGTGGTTCCAGGATCAGCTGTTCCAAAAAGTAGTCATTTAAGGTGTCAAGAAACTTTATCTCTGCATCTCATCTTGAGGTGACGTGTACCCAGTCAATATGGAGATAATTGAAATTCCCCATTATTATTAATGTTTTTTATTTTAATAGCCTCTCTAATCTCCCAGAGCATTTCACAGTCACCATCACCATCCTGGTCAAGTGGTTGGTAATATATCCCTATTGCTATATTCTTATTATTAGAGCATGGAATTTCTATCCATAAAGATTCTATGGTACAGTTTGATTCATTTACAATATTTGCTTCATTTGATTCTATGCTTTCTTTCACATATAGTGCCACTCTCCCACCAGCACACACCCCACCTGTTCTGTCCTTCTAATATATTTTGTACCCTGGTATTACTGTATGCCATTGATTATCCTCACTCCACCAGGTTTCTGTGATGTCTATTATATCAATATCCTCATTTAATATGCGGTACTCTAGTTCACCCATTTTATTATTTAGATTTCTAGCATTGGTATATAAGGACTTTAAAAACTTGTCTCCTTTTAATTGTCTGCCATTACACAATGTAATTGAATGGGACTCTTTTTTATTTGACTGTTTCTGATCAGACCCTGTCTGTATTTTATCATTTTTCATCCTCTCGTCCTCACTAGGACAGAGATTCCCTATTAATAGACCTTCCCCTAAGGGATGTCCTAACCATGTGGTCCTCCACACCTGTCGGCTTTCCCCAGCCCTTAGTTTAAAAACTGCTCTACGACCTTTTTAATGTTAAGTGCCAGCAGTCTGGTTCCATTTTGGTTTAGGTGGACCCCATACTTCCTGTATAGGCTCCCCCTTTCTCAAAAGTTTCCCCAGTTCCCAATAAATCTAAACCCCCTCCTTCCTACACCATCATCTCATCCAAGCATTGAGACTCTGCAGTTCTGCTTGTCTAACTGGCTCTGCGCGTGGAACTGGGAGCATCTCAGAGAATGCTACCATGGAGGTCCTGGATTTCAATCTCTTACCTAGCAGCCTAAAATCTTGCTTCCAGGATCCTTTCCTATGTCACTGGTACCTGCATGTACCACAAACACCAGCTCGTCCCCAGCACTACACGTAAGTCTATCTAGATGTCTTGAGAGATCTTCAATCTTCGCATCAGGCAGGCAAGTCACTATGCAGTTCTCCTGATCATCACAAACCCAGCTATAATCAGCTATAGTGATCAAATTGCCCATTACTAATACCAGTCTCAGTCTCTTTGCCCATTACTAATACCAGTCTCTATAGCTGGAGTTCCCTTCCCCGGAGAGGTATCCTCAATGCAAGAGGATACGACAACATCATCTGGAAGGAGGATCCCAAGTGTGGGATTGTTTCCCTCTGCTCCAGTTAGATGGTCTCTGTAATGGGTTGGGTCACAGAAATCCTTTTGAGAACTGCCACCTGCTGTACCTGAATTACCTCTAAGCCCATTTTCCCTGGCAGCTTGAGATTTCAGTACCTTACCTGGTTGTGCCAGACATGCTAGCCTGCTACAGACACAGACCCAGGTCTGAACCACGTCCCCAAAAAGCTTAACTGAGAACAGCTCAAGAAGTGCTCCTGTCTCCAACACCCGGATACCAAATTCCCAGTGGGATCCAAATCCCAAACAAATCCATTTTATTCTGTATAAAGCTTATACAGAGTAAACTCATAAGTTGTTCACCCTCTATAACACTGATAGAGAGAAATGCACAGCTCCCTCAGGAATTAATTGTTGCTCTGGGTTGATAAGTAAAAAGTGATTTTATTAACTATAAAAAGTAGGATTTAAGTGGTTCCAAGTAATAACAGACAGAACGAAGTAAGTTACCAAGCAAAATAAAATAAAACACACAATTCTAAGCCTAACACAATAAGAAACTAAATGCAGGTAAATTTCACCCTCAGAGATGTTCCAATAAGCTTCGTTTACAGACAAGACTTCCTCTTAAACTGGGCCCAGCAATCACTCACACCCCTATAATTACTGTCCTTTGTTTCAATTTCTTTCAGGCATCTCTTTGGGGTGAAGAGGCTATCTTTTGTGCCAGCTGAAGACAAAATGGAGGGGTTTCCAGGGGCTTAAATAGTCTTTGTCTGGGAGGTGGAAACCCTTCTCTTCTCCTGTGTAGAATTCCACGTCTCCCCGAATAGGTTTCTGTGAAGAGAGAATTTATTCAAAGACCATGCTGTCAAAAAAACTATTCTTCAAGTAGCTGAGAATTATACAATGGCTTTGCTGCATATTTCTAAGCATGTGTGCCAGGGTCTTGCTACCATATGGAGGCTCTAATCCACTGAAAGTTACAATAATGTTATTCATAAAAGAGAAACATATTCATAAGTTGACACAGACATATTCTCCAACCTCTCACGTGTCCCAAATTACCATGGTCGGAAGCTCAGAAAAGATCATATTTAGAAGCCTGTTCTCTTTGTTTATTTAAATTTTAACTAACTATTGCAAAAAATTTTCACAAACAGTACCACCATTTTTCAACCATCTCTAATGTTCATTGGCTCAGATCATCCCAAGGTCTAAATACCAATGGTGGGTGCCTTTTAAAGGGGGATTCTTTTTTCCAGTGGGACACAGTATCATAGATTATTAGGGTTGGAAGGGACTTCAAGAGACCATCTAGTCCAAACCCCTGCTCAAAGGGGAACCAATCCCCAAGTGGCCGCCTCAAGGATTGAACTCACAATCCTGGGTTTAGCAGGCCAATGCTTAAACCACTGATCTATCCCTCCCACCAGTGTTACTAGCTGCCCTGCAAACTCCTCCAATTACAATTTTAAAAGTCTTTACCATATTGACAGTAATTTATTTTTGTTATTTAAATTGTCTCTAATCCAAGCAATGATCATGAACGATCCTCCCATACACATACATTTACATTTCCTTGACTATATTGTATCACAGTACTGTATTATCAACCCTAGTTATTCATGCTTTATGTTCAAACTTCTTACTAAATTACCAAACAATTCACTAGTAAGATGTATCTAATAGACGATTTGTACAACTAACTGTATGATTATGTTACTTTGAAAAAATACGTGGATCAAGCATAAACTTTTTAGTATGACATGGTAAATTTCAAAGGGCTGAGACTAAGCTTCTTTCTTTGAGTGAAGTTTAGTCCTGCAAAATTGCCAGTTTTATCCACATATAGGTAGAGATGCAAGTACTCTGATTTCTGCACTCAGTTGAATTGTAGGCAGAAACAATCTCTCAAAAAAGGAGGCTATCCTTTTGAAAATGTGGTCCCTACAACAGTTATTTCAATTATTCAAGTTGTTTTTTTTCTGTATCCAACAATTGTTATTTCAAAGTAGAAATAGCAATTATTTCAACAGTTCTCTGTATTGGACAACTGTTATTTCAGTGATTCAAGTTGTTTTCTCTGTATCGGACAATTTCATGCTTGTTTTTCCATTGCAGCCTTTCACTGCAGGTCAGATAATGACACAGGTACTTATTAAAAGAAGGTGGCTATAGTAATTTTGGGCCAGATTCTAACTAACTTTATCACTCAGGTAACTGTTCTAGATGCTGGTGGACAGCGAGCTCTAATTGACTGGACTCTTTTATTAAATTCCAGTGGTCAGTCCCGTGACTGTCCTTTCTCTCACAAGAATGGCATGGACCAATCCATGCATGGGTTGCACTTTGCACATTTCATTTCTAGACATGCCTGGTTTATCTTCTTATAAACAGAAATATCATTCCCCACTGAAGACCAAATTTCAGTCCTCAGTGAATCCATGATAGGCAAATGAAATTTCTGTTTTTCTTAATCATATATCCACATCAAACATCTGATACAATGAGAAGTCTCTTCTTAAAAGGATAGCATTGCTGCTTCAGGAAATACTCATGGCCATTGGAAAAGTTTGAATGGGAATTCGTGGGGAATGTGCAAAGGATCTTCTTGGAAATTGTCAATCGCTTTATGTACTATAGCAATAAGAAAGATTTCAAGTTGATAATAGACTGGAAAATGTGGAAACAAAGAGGAAAATCAAAGATTTTTTTCCACTATTGTGCTTTACAAAGGAAGTGAACATTCTTGATCTGGAAGGACAGGAATAGATATTATTAAGTAACCTCTCTGAAACAGCAATTGGCAGAATGCAGAATTTTTGCTGAGGCCAGTTTTAATTTGGGGTTGCCCAGAATCAAGATAATGGAGTGTACAGAAGGATAGGCAGCAGCTACAAATGTACACACCCTAATTATCCATTCAGCATTCAGATAGGATAGGTTTCCTATTGAGAATGTTGAAGTCACAAAATAAATATTGTAGATGATGAAAAAGGACACCACAGATTTAAGAGCACGAACATGAGCATCCGTGCTGGGGTTCCTGAAACTTGGATTAAGATCTGAATTAAGGTTCATTTTCCTGATGTGTCTCCAAAGGGATATGATTAACAGAACAGATGAAGCAATAAATACAATAAGAGGGAAAATAGATCCTACGCTGTGTATCAGAAAAGTGAACTCCATAAGGTTCTTTATATTGTCTGACGTGCTATTTGTTGATAGATCTGTAGAGTTGTGAGAGGATACAGAATAGGAATAGATGAACGATGTAAAAGCAACTGTGGTAACCAGGCAGTACAGCACAGAGCCCAGAAGGAGCAATGGCACCAGTCTGGAGATTTTCAGTTTTAACCAGCTGAAGAGGCACTGGTTGAAAGTGGCAATCTTCACACAGTAGAACACAGAAAGGCAGCTTGCAAAACAGAGACTCACTTGGTTTATGAACATCCAGATAACTAAGTAAGGCTGTAGTGTTTGAAGTCTATCAAAGATATTTGGATATACCATAGATAAAGCATTGCCTAATGTCACCAAGAATTGTAGGCAAAATCTGGAGAAGGCCAGACTGGTTATGATCTTATCATTGGAAGTCAGTGTTCTGCTTTTGGCCCAGTCGATACAATTTAAGGCAACAATATATCCATTTGTAACAACTCCTGCTGATAATTCCATTGCTGAGATCATCATATAAAAAATAGCAACAGGCACTGAAGACTTTTTCATCCTTAATTCTTAGTTTGTAGCTCACTTCTCAAGACTTTCCAGAAGACTTGGTTTCCAGAAGGCTAGGTTTAGAAGACTGTTCATGTCTGGCTCATGGGTATACAAAGCTTAGTCCCTTCCGTATAGGTTCAAAAGCAGGATGAAAATTGAGTTTTCACCTGTTGTTCAGACATAGCCAAGTCATATCCTGAAGATTCAAATCTGGCACCTATCCTGTTACTAAATAACTAGTTCATGGAAAAAAGATATTTGCATGTCCCTTCCCAAAATGCCCTGTTAGTGACTAATCAAATTATTATTTTCATAAACTGAAAACATAACCATTTATTTGAATATAGTAGGTGCTCTCTAAAATAAGTATGAGGTAAAACTTGAATGGTGCATTGGCCTTAGTTAGCCCTCAGCACAAGAAATAATATAATATACATATGGCAACGGTGAATGGAAACTGGGAGATACATTTAGATAACTGTGACAAGATATTCAGACAAATGTGCAGAATTCCTGCTCTGATTTTTTTTCATTCAAGCCCATTTATCACCATTATTAGTAATAAAATAATGACAGATCCCTCAAAATAATCTCCAGCAGCACTCATGATATCGCACTTGGTGTGTTTGCTGTATGCAGGTTTAGACACCTTACTCTAAAAAGGAGATCAATACAACAAAGAGGATGTAAAGCGCAAATGCTAAGAGGAACAATGCAATTTGCTTTGAACCTTGGAGTTCTAATCTCTGTTCATATGCTGAAGCAGCACTTTGGATTGGTCTCTCAAACACTGCTTCTTTCTTGACACAGTTTTCTTTTCTCCACATCTAGTACATTCCTTGCTCTTGAAGTAAAACCCCAGAGTACAGCCATAGTTCTTCACCTGACCTTTTTAAGAGAAAGTCTTAAGCCTTTGCAGGCAGAAAAATAGAGTAGGTGGCAGAGGAGAAGCTAACAGAGGGAGTTTGCCCAGGAACTGTCGGAAAGGAGCTATGGGGAGTGCTGCATTAAGGGGGCTGTGTTGTAAGCTGGTGGGGTGAATATCTGAATGTCTGTCTGCTGTTTGACTGCTGCTTGTTGCAGGGATTGTTTGATTATGTGTTTGTTTGTATGAAAAGTGTGAATTGGAAGTGCTATGTTCCAGGTGAGCCTGCGTGGTTGATTGGATGGAAAGCTTTGTGCCGGGGCAACTGCTTTGAGCCAGCAGGTTATAAAAAATCAGCCAGTTTCGAATCAAGTGAGCTGTGAACAGAGGATAAGCAAACAGAAGGAGTTTCCTTGGGAGTTCACCTGGAGGGAGTTCCCACAGAGGTTTTGCCTTTCAGACTTCTACGAGCAGTGGATACAACAGCTGAAGAGGCTCTTAGAAGCAATACAATATGGATAATGAGTGATCAGCTGTAATGATCTGCACACGATGTTCCGTGTTTGTCTTTCTCCCAGAGGATAGAAGTAACTTAATCTGCACAAAGTTAAAGGACTAGAGACCCACTTATCAACCCTGCATTGCATCAGAGAAAATGAAGATTTTTCTGGATAGATGTCAGTGTTTAGTAGTGCAGGCACAGCATGCTGAAGAATCAGAGAGGGCAGTGCAGAATGGGGAAGAAAATTGGCAGCATGTGACCTTTTGAAGAAGAAAGAGGAGAACACACGTACCTCCAATGCTAATAGTGGTAAGAAACCATTTTCAGGCTCTCTGCACAGATACTACAGTGGAGAATGGTTTGGATGAGTCGTCTGAGGGAAGGAATCAGAAGGAGACTCCATCAACCAGAAGGCATGGAATGCATTGTCCTAGGGATGGGGTTCCATGGCCAGCACTCCCAAGAGGAGGAGACAGTTGGGGGTGGTCGGGGACTCCCTCCTAAGGGGGACAGAGTCATCAATCTGCCATCCAGACTGGGAAACTCAAGAAGTGTGCTCCTTGCCTGGAGCTAGAATTCGGGATCTGACGGAGTGTCTGGTGAGACTGATGAAGCCCTCGGACCGCCCCACCTTCCTATTTCTCCACCTAGGCACTAATGATACTGCCAAGAATAACCTTGAGTGGGTCACTGCAGACTATGTGGCTCTGGGAAGAAGGATAAAGGAGTTTGTGGCGCAAATTGTGTTCTCATCCATCCTCCCTCTTGAAAGAAAAAGCCCAGAATCTCCATCCTTAGAGATTTTTAAGGCCTAGCTTGACAAAGCCCTGGCTCGTATAATTTAGTTGGGGTTGGTCCTGCTTTGAGTGGGGGTTTGGACTGGATGACCTCTTGAGGTCTCCTCCAATCCTAATCTTCTATGATTCTATGATTCCATGATCTTCTTTAAAAGGCAATTGAGTACCCTCAGACAGCCTGAAAAAGCAAACATAGCTTCTGAAATTCTTTTCTATGAAAACATTAGTGCCACCTTGACTTGATGCAGGGACTTGAAATTAGACAGGAATCTCACTTGTCATGGGGATGGCAAGAGTGTGAATTGAGATTCTATGGAAAACCATCATAGAGAACAGACAATAGGTCTGATGTGCTCCCAGCAGTTTGTGTTGCTGAGGATACATTATACAGTTGCAGGTACTCAACACCTTTTGGGATTTAGCTATAGACCTATTGAACATATCTGGTAAGGAAACTTCATAGAAATTATAGACTCATAAATTTTTAAGGTTTTTAAGGCCAGAAGAGACTATCATGATCATCTAGTTTGAGATCTTGCACATTGCCTTGCACAGAACCTCAGCCACACACTTCTGAAAAAGGCCCATAACTGGTTGGCTGAGTTACTAACATCTTAAAATCTTGTTTTAAATATTTCAAGTTACAGAGAATCCACCATTTATCTAGTTCAAACCAGTATGTGAACTGTGCCCCAGAGAAAGTCAAAACAAACAAACAAAAAAACAGGATCCCTGATAATCTGACTGGAGAATGTACCTTCCCAAACCCAAACATAGTGATCAGTTAGACCCTGATTATGTGCGTGAGAAAGAGTTCTCGGTAGTAACTCAGAGCCCTCTCCATCTAGTGCGTAGCACCAGCTGTTGCAGATATTGGCTAATTGCTGTTGCAGATGGGCCATATGTCATTCTCGGAAACCTCATCATACCATCTTCTCCATAAACTTAGCAAGCTCAGTCTTGAAATGAGTTAGGTGTTTTGCGCCCACTGCTCCTCTGGGAAGGTTGTTCTAGAACTTCACTCTTCTGATGGTTAGAAACCTTTATAACCATTTGTTCTTGTACCAGCATGGGCCCTTAGCTGAAATAATTCCTTTCCCTCTCGCTGATGTACTTATAAAAAGCAATCATATCTCTCCTCAGCCTTCATTTGGTTAGGTTAAAAAAGCAAAGATCCTTAAGTCTCCTCTCGTAAGGTAGGATCTCCATTCCTCTGATTATCCTAGTAACCCTTCTCTGCAGTTGTTCCAGTTTGAATTCCTCTTTCTTAAACATGGGAGACCAGAACTTCACACAGTATTTCAGTGAGGAGATCTCACCAATGCCTTGTAAAATCATAACAGAACTTGCTGATCTCAATTGGAAATACTTCACCTAATGCATCCTAGGACTGCATTAGCCTTTTTTATGGTAACATCACATTGGCCACTCATAGTCATCCTATAATTCACCAGTAAACCCAGATCTTTCTCCTCTTCAGACAATTCCAACTGGTAAATCCCCAGCTTACTGGAAAAAAGTCTTGTTAGTCCCTAAATTAATGACCTTGCAATTTCACTATCTAATTTCATCCCATTTCTATTACTTCAGTTTTCAAGATTGTCCCAGTCTTCCTGTATGATATTCCAGTCCTCCTCCATATTGGCAATAGCTCCCAACTTTATGTCATCTGCAAATGTTATTAGCACATTTGTACTTTTTGTGCCAAAGTCAGTAATGAAAATATTAAATAAGATTGGTCCCAAGACTGATTTTTGAGGAATTCTGCTAATAGTCTCCCTCCAGACTAATAGATCATCTTTCAGCATGACCCATTATTGTTTCCCATTTAATCAGTTTCTTATCCAACTTTGAGTGTTTGTATTCATCCCCACCTTCTCCAAATCAAGTTACAATTTCCTTTATGGAACTATATCAAATGCTTTACTGAAAAATGGGTAGTTTATATCTACTGCATTTCCTTTGTCTAGAAAATCAGTTACCTTCTCAAAGAAAGAGATCAGGTTGATCTTGCATGAACTATCTACTTGGAAATATGTACTGTTGTATTTTATCTCAGTTACCTTTAACCTCTATGTCTTTAATTATTCTCTCTTTCAAAATTTGTTCCAACAGGCCTGTAGTTTCCTGGATTACATTTTTCTTTTTCTTAAATATAGGTACTATATTTATAATTCACCAGTTTTACATACGACCGCTGAGTTTACAGATTCATTAATAATTTTTGCTATTGGCCTTGCAATTTCATGTGCCAGTTCCTTTGAAAGAATCATAGAATCATAGAAGATGAGGTTGGAAGAAACCTCAGAAGGTCATCTAGTTCAACCCCCCCACTCAAAGCAGGACCAACCGCAACTAAATTATCCCAGCCAGGGCTTTGTCAAGCTGGGCCTTAAAACCTCTTAGGCTGGAGATTCCACCACCTCCGTAGGTAACCCATTCCAGTGCTTAACCAGCATCCTAGTGAAACAGCTTTTCCTATTATCCAAACTAGACCTCCCTCACTGCAACTTGATACCATTGCTCCTTGTTCTGTCATCTGCCACCACTGAGAACAGCCTAGGTTCATCCTCTTTGGATCCCCCCTTCAGGTAGTTGAAGGCTGCTATCAAATTCCCACTCATTCTTCTTTTTCTGCAGATTAAATAAGCCCAGTTCCCTCAGTTTCTCTTCATAAGTCATGAGCCCCAGACCCCTAATCATTTTCATTGCCCTCTGCTAGTCTCTTTCCAATTTTTTCACATCCTTTCTGCAGTGGGGGCCCCAAAACTGGATGCAATACTCCAGATGTGGCCTCACCAGTGCCAAATAGAGGGGAATGATCATCACTTTCCTCGATCTGCTAGTAATGCTCCTACTAATGCAGCCCAATATGTTGTTAGCCTTCTTGGTAACAAGGGCACACTGTTGACTCATATCCAGCTTCTCGTACACTGTAATTCCTAGGTCCTTTTCTGCAGAACTGCTGCCTAGCCACTCGGTGCCTAATCTGTAGCAGTGCATGGGATTCTTCCATCCTATATGCAGGACTCTGCACTTGTCCTTGTTGAACCTCATTAGATTTCTTTTGGCCCACTCCTACTATTTGCCTAGGTCACTCTAGACCCTATGGCTACTCTCATGCATATCAACCTCTCCCCCCAAACTTAGTGTCATCCGTGAACTTACTGAAAGTGCAATCCATCCCATCATGCAGATCATTAATAATGTTGAACAAAACTGGCCCCAGGACTAACGTCTGGGATACTCTGATTGATACCGGCTGCCAATTAGACATGGAGCAGTTGATCATCACTTGTTGGGCTTGACAATCTAGTCAGATTTGTATCCACCTTATAGTCCATTCATCCAAGCCATACTTTTTGACGTGCTGGCAAAAATACTGTGGGAGACCATATCAAAAAATTGCTAAAATCAAGGTATATTACATCAATCGCTTTCCCCCCAACCACAGAGCCAATTATGTCATCAGAAAAGGCAATTAGATTGACTTGCCCTTGGTGAAACCACGTTAACTGTTCCTGATCACCCTTCTCTCCTTCAAGTTCTTCAAAATGGATTCATTGAGGAGCTGCTCCATGATTTTTCCAGGGATTGAGGTTAGGCTTACATTCTGTAGTTCCCCAGATTCTCCTTCTTTCCTTTTTTAAAGATGAGCACTATATTTACATTTTTCTAATCATCCAGGACCTACCCCGATCACCAGGAGTTTTCAAAGATAATGGCCAATGGCCAACTCCCTCAGCCTCCCTAGATGCATTAGATCTGGACTTATGGACGTGTGCATGTCCAATTTTGCTAAATAGTCCTTAACCTGTTCTTTCTCCACTGAAAGCTGCTCACCTCCTCCCCATACCATGCTGCCCAGTGCAGCAGTCCGGGAGCTGACCTTGTTTGTGAAGACCAAGGCAAAAAAAGCATTGAGTACTTCAGCTTTTTCCACATCATCTGTCACTAGGTTGCCTCCCCCATACAGTAAGGGTCCCACATTTTCCCTGACCATCTTCTTGTTGTTAATGTACCTGTAGAAAACCTTCTTGTTACCCTTCACATAACTTGCTAGCTGAAACTCCAATTATGCATTGGCCTTCCTGTTTACACTCCTGCATGCTCGAGCAACATATTTATACTTCTCCCTAGTCATCTGTCTATTATTCTATGATTCGAAAACAAAAAGAGTTTTTAGCCTGATATAGATAAATAAAAAACTATACTAATCCATTACACTGTCCATCTTGAGAATTCATGATTCTCATTTTAACATGGGCCAACATAATAGATGGAACTTTATCCATCCCCCAAATACCTGATTTCCATTGAACTACTCCAATGGAATTCCTTGGTGAAAATGTTCTTCTAACACAAATGATCTGTGTAAATGCAGTCAGAAGTCACAGATCCTTATCCTATATTGACTGAGAATATCAAATATACCTAGTCTGAAATTGTGGCCTGAATTTTGCCATTATCTTGAATGGATCCATGATTTCACCCTTGGAATTGGCATTCAAAAGACCAAGTTGTAGCTCCATCTTCTGCTTTCATACGGCTGTTTAGAGCAGCAACTACAATTTTACCTGAAGTTGATCAAGCCAGATAGCTACATCAGGACTGGCAGAATTGATAGCAGTGAAGGCTCTTTCATATTTATAAATTGGGCAGTAGGTGGTGATATGTTTGATGTTTTGTTATGGGAGCCAGACTTGCAAGGTAGAGAGTCCTTGATTTTCCATTGTGCATTAGATGTCTGCATCTATCATGACTGGTTTGAATTTGGTTCAGAATTGACCAAGATGTCTGTGGAAGGCCAAACCCAGGAGCCTTCTGAGTGGGATGCGTCACAAGGTGCTTATTTTTAAAGTCTCATTTAGCCCACTCTGCTTTCCAAACCTCCTTCTGATCATAGCCTGATTTCATGAGGCTAAGCAAATGTTCCTAGAAAGGCTTGTCTGATGTAAAAAATTGGGTGAGGGGCATTGCCAATATCTTAGTGGATAGGAAGATTTGTTGAGTTTTGCAGAGTATAGCAGCAGGTTGGCTTATCATCAGAGGAGCGATGTTAGAACAGCTAACCATGGTGTTTGAGTTAATTTTAGGGAGCCAGTGATGAACCTCATCAGTATATTCACCTGGGTGTCAACAAGTCACTTATGGCTGCATCTGCTCCATATGGGTGCACAATATTTCGTTACCGAATATACAAGTGCCATTACAGATGTTTGCAGCATTGATGCTGATGCTCCTTAGGTTGTCCCTTCTATTTTCTGAATTATGTTCACTCTGATTTTTATCTTTGCAGCTACTTTCTCAATGTAATCATGGAAAGTAAGAGTGTGGTTGAGTTTCATTGACAGATATGGTGGAGTGTAATCATGATGCACATTTTTACCACAGAAAGCTACTTTCAATGTGTTTTTGGTAGTCTTATTATCAAGATGAAGTGCACTTACCGTTGTTTTTCCAGGTTTTTTTTTTTATCCTCCATTTCCGGAAGTATTGTTCCATAATTTGGAGGTCCTCAGTTAATGCTTTCTCAGTGTCATGGAGGTTTGGTGCTTTGATTGTCATGGCAAGATCTTCTGCATATCCAAATTTTTTTTAAATGGAATGTTCATCAGAGATTTTTATCACTTTCACTCATTCACTTAGCTCAGACATATACATTTAAATGTGCCTAATGTACAGCTATATTACATATCAAAGGTCATCTACAATGTGATATATCCACATTGCAGATTGAACAAAATATAATCCCATACATAAGCAGGATGCTTCAAACACAGAAATGCTCTAAATTATGCAAGTAGTCCCACTGACCCATACCTCACGGGTATAAAGTTAAAAATATGTGTAAGTATTTACAGGATTGTGGTCTATTTTTGAACATACTAGATACATGCAATCCAAGATATTTCTCTATATAACAAATACTGAGGAGCTCTCTTGACCCTTTATTTGGTATTCAATAAGTCTTGGAAGACTGGGGAAGTTCCAGAAGACTGAAAGAAAGCTAATGTTGTGCCAATATTTAAAATGGGTAAACTGGATGGGCTACATAACAGTCCCATCGGCCTCACATACTTCCTGGGCAATATAATGGAATGGCTGATAAAATCCATACCTGAGTAAAAAAAGAACTCCACTTTATTTGTTCTGGCCATAGTCTCTAATGACTTCTTCCTAGTTAAAGGTCAGAACCAGTAGTCTATCCTCATCCTCCTTGACTTGTCAGCATCCTTTGACACATTTGACCATGCTCCTTTTTTAAAAATCTTGTTCTCCCTCAGATTCCATGACTATCCTCTCCTGGTTCTCCTGCTATCTCTGTAATTTCTCCTTCAGTGTGTCCTTTGTAAAACTTTCTGGGCAGAGAATGGGTCCCTAATCCTCATGACAGCCTTTGGGAAGCTATTGCAATACATATGGTAAACAATAATCATGTACTGATTCAAAATTGTACCTCAGCATCCAATATCTATTTAAGGTAAGGCTCCCATTACCATAGTATCTGAGCGCAGCACAGTCCTTATTGTCTACAACCTAACAACAGCCTGTTGTGGTAGGAAAGTACTACTGTTACCATTTTATAAATGGGGTACTGAAGTGCGGAGAGGCTTAGTGGTTTGACCAAATCTATGCAAATTCTGTGGCAGAGCAGGGACTTCAGCCTGTGTCTCACAAGTCCTAGGCAAGCACCTAACCCATGGACCTCTCTAATGTGAAATGTCCACCATGAGGGGGGAATGTGGATCCTAGGCGGTGTAACAGCAAGCTGCTGCCTATAAAGTTCCTGTTATTGTCTGATATTGTGTCATTTCCTGAAAAATTACCCACCAAGGTGTGGGAATATGTTACTAAAAGAATGTTAGTAACCAAGGAGTAGAACACAGAGCCCAGAAGCAAACATGGCACCAGTCTGGACATTTCTGCTTTATCTAGATGAAGTGGACTTGGTTGAGGGTATCAATCTTTGCACAGTATAAGACTAAAATGCAGGCCGCAAAATGATTGTCACTTGGGTTATAAGTATCCAGATAATTGATTTTTTTTTAGTATTTATCAGTCATTACATAGGACTTTGGATATAACTTAACAAATTAATTGTCCACCACTTATGTGAACTTATAAGCAAAAATCTCAACAAGGTCCTACTGGCTACGATCATATCAAAAGTGTTTTTCTGCTTTTGGTCTAATCAAGACAAAAATAAATCCATCTGTAGAGATCCCTGTAAGGAATTCAATTCAACAGATATACAAAATCCATCCTTTTCACACAGATTCATAAAGAAGCCAGAGATTTTTATTTCCATTTGTTGTTTACGAACAACAACCAGATAAATACAAGGAAAAGCATTTCTATGAAGTATCTTCTTATCACAGGAATATCATGGATAAATATTTGTATGTCCCTGCTCAGGAATCCCTAAAGTGTAATTCTCAGACATTTAAAACTTACCTATTCATTTCACGTTCACTTAGGGTGAAATTCACTTCTGTGTAGAGGGCCAATATATGGCCTATGCATCACTCAAGTCTAATTTATGCCCTATTTTCACAGTTTAAGTGGGAATTAAGAGATGCAGAGCTCCTAGAGCCTTGTGGACATGCCTTTTTGTGATTTAAATTGAAATAAACAGAAACACTTTAAACAAAAATTTTGAATAACCATTGAGTAAATTGTAATCTTCTGGCAGACAGTTCTGGAACAGAAAAAAGTGGAATTCATTGAACAAATTGTTTGCTACAAATTATTCACCCAGCCCCATCCATTGTAAATCTAATAAATTAAATCACAGCCATCTGTATTATTACAAGAAATGTAAATGTAGCAGCAGGGGATTAGTTTTCAAGCTAATTCATAGTGATGCAGCAAATTCTGGCTTGGGAAGCAGAGGGAGAATTGGAGAAGCAAAGCCAGAGCTGACAGAGATCTGGAGATACCAGGAGAAATGACCAGGAAGAAGAGCAGTGCATTGTTGGGAATGCAGTATCCCTTATCCACAGTGTGCGCACTGTACATAGTCTGGTCTTTCAAGCCTTTAAAAAGAAGATTTAGATTGTGGAGTGAGTTATTGTCTTGTTGGAGGAGAAATGAATCAACAACGATTTAGGACATTAGGATTAAGTACATTTATATTTACATTTACAATATGCACATTATTTCCATAATTACCTTGAACAGCTAGGAATAGGAACAGCAGTATAGTGAACATCTTGGTATTACAGGCAGCCTTTCTCAAATGCAGCCACTGGGGTTGCATGCAGTCAGGGCTGGTGCAACCAATTAGGTGACCTAGGTGGTTGCCTAGGGCACTAGCATTTGGGGGGTGGCATTTTGGGTCCTTTGGCAGTGGCTGGATCTTCAGCTGCTCTGGTCGTCGTCGGCATTTAGGCGGAGGGACCTGGGGCAGGGGGGGAGCCGCCTGCAGCAAGTAAGGGGAGAGTGCTGCATGCAGGGAAACTGCTCCCCACTCCAGCTCACCTCTGCCCCACCCATGAGCATGCCGCCTTGCTCTGCTTCTCTCCCTCC
Source organism: Gopherus flavomarginatus (assembly GCF_025201925.1). Lineage (NCBI taxonomy): Eukaryota > Metazoa > Chordata > Testudines > Testudinidae > Gopherus > Gopherus flavomarginatus. The sequence continues at coordinate 179,958,763 of NC_066620.1, read as the reverse complement.
CAGGCTTGCTGCGCCAAACAGCTGATTGGAGCCGCAAGCCTGGGAGGCAGGAAAAGTGGAGCAGCGATGGTGTGCTCAGGGAGGAGGCAGGTCAGAGGTGAGCTGGGGTGGGAAGCTCCTGCACGGCTCCCCAGGCTGGGGGGAGCTGCTGCGGGGGGGCAGGGGTGGTCCCTCAGGGAAGGGGGGCGGAGTTGCAGCACGGGGAGTGCCTCAGGGTAGAGGGGGTGGGTGGAGAGCTACCACAGGGCTCGGGGGGAGACACAAGGTGGAGGTTTTGCCTAGGGCACAAAACATCCTTGCACCCGCCCTGCATACAATCACCACAGACTTTTCTTGTGGCCACCGCCTCCTGGGTGGTGATGGAGGGGGGGCGAAGCAGCAGCCCTTCCCCTAGGGTCCCAAGCCAGGGTTGGTCCCTGCCCCTTTCTGGAGTCACAAACACTGTACGAACAGATGACCAGTGTGAGTTCCTCTCCTTCCCAGAGGTGGTGTGGCTTGGGATTTGGGCTTCAGCCCTGGGGCAGTGGCCACGTGGTGGCAGGCTCTATTTCAAGCCTCAGGGTTTTGGGCTCCGGCCCCAGGCTTCACCCCTCCCCACCTCACCCCTGACCCCTGCTGCCTCCTCCAACTGCCAGTTGTGCAGCAGAAGCTTAGCTCCAGCCCCGACTCAAGCCCATCATCCTGACCCCGCTGCCTCCTCCAGCCCCCACATCCAGTCCCCTATTACCCTTGGCCCTCCTGCCTCCTTACCAACCTTCCCATCCAGGGTTTAATTTGTTCCCCAGCTTCCCGGGGATGAGTAAATCTGCTGTGAAAAATGCCATTAACAAATATACAAATATCACTTTTCACAGTAGCAGACCTACTAGCTAGCAAATCTAAAACAAAAGTTCAACTGAAAAAAACAAAACATGCAGAGTACCTTGTTTGTATTTCTATTTTCTTTAAGCCCAGTAAAGAATAGAGACAACTGTATATTATTTTTATTATTGAGTCTGCAAAAAAAAAAAAAACTACATAAATAAATTACAGTGATTTGGACATGTATATGTGCATATTTATTTGTTTTTCATAAAACTATTTAAGTACTAAGAACTCTTTTCTTTTTCAGAAGCCCAAAATGGAGTTTTGAGCAGAATAGATGATATTTTCCTTATTTTGTCCACCATTAGACCTAATTTCCAATATGCCAATTTTGTTTAATTGATTTCTCCTCTTGTTTACTCTTCAGAATCTTGACATAATTGTTGAGTGGTATCAGTAAAACCCTTTCTGTTTAAATTAATTCAGTCTGTCTCTTTCTTCTGTCTGTTCTAAAAAAATTTAACATAACTCACTGTGGCAATTTGTGAACTTTCACTTACAATTTATAGCTGAGTTTACACTTAGGATAAATTGGTAGGCCCAATTGTCATAGCAGCCGCATAAAAGAATTCTCACTATTTTCTTTTTAGAATCTTTGACTTACAAGATTGTTCTTATCTGGCACCAGATTAATGGGAAAAAAAATTGAGCTTATATTTTAGAGCCTGTGAGATCTCTCTCTCTCTGTACCAGCTGAGGATGCTTTAGGCTGTCATAGTCAATTGGTTAGTCTTTTACCTCTTTTTCCTCCAGATGACCTGTCCAGACAAGAGAGGGGTACTTTGCTTCAGATGTAATTTAAACGTGAGAGAGAGCATAAGGTTCTATTCCACTTACTTTCAACTTTTATATGGTTCAGTGTTCCCTTTACTCTGCCTCAGGGGTCACCTTTGTATTTTCACAGTCTAATTACGGACCACCAGCATGTTGGGTATAGTTCAACGTGGTCCAGTGATTTGGCAATGGGCAATGTCTGTGTTAGGTGCTTCTCAAAAGTTCTAGTAAGGAATGATCATTTTCTTGACAAATCTGCTGGGGTCAACAGAGACAGGTACTGTGTCATACTCATGTTGCAGAACTCGGTAACAGACTTTTGTCTAAGGCCAATGAACATGAGGCCCACATTTGTTTTGTGAAATATAAAGACTGTAAGCTAGTTATTCACACTCTCCCCCATTTACACTCATTAAACCCATGACAATTACTAAGAAAAGACATTAGAGAAATGACTCTGAGGGCCTAGATACAAGATTATAGCTAACCTCAGTGCCCTTTAACCTGAAGACATAAAACTGCTTTAGCATTTCTTGTTAAACTGACTTCATTCAGCACTGAACAATTCAATGTTTCCAGGCCTGACATTAATTTGTGGCTCATGTTCCTTACACCAGTCTGTTGTATTATACCCAACTTTTGGATCCCATGTGCTTCCAGCCAGATGGGTTGAGATACTGTCTCTAGTAATGGCCTCTTAGGTACAATTACAGGTGAAGATTCCCTGCTTGGCCTCTTTCTGTGGGGAGACCTCACAGTCCAATTGCCCTGTCCTCAGAAACCAATGCTGACACTCCAAAGACTTCCCAGCAGTTTATGCATATTCCTTCCTCTCCCCACCTGCCAAGTCCCACTTGGCTGTGGTTGCTGTGTAATTTAATATTCAGGGACACATAGCAACTACAGTAAGGAACAGCACAGGAGATTTACATTCTTAACACAGGAGATTTACAGATCTATACAAAATAAAGTCTTGAATACAATCCCCTCAGAGTCCTCATTGCACCTCAGAATCCTTTGAGTTTGGTCAGTGTCCTTCGAGAAGTACATCACCACCATCTTGCCTCTATTTCTTCAATTAGGATTTCCATTCTGGTGGCTCCTTTTGGCTTATAGAAGCTCACCTTTTAAAATCCATCTCTCTCCCTCTTTAAAAGGTGTGTCACTGAAGAAACTACAGCTCTTCCAATCAAGTGTTCAGTCTACAGGGAATTCCACATCTCCCCAAACAGGTTTCTGTGAAGAGAGAATTTATTCAAAGACCTTGCTGTCAAAAAAACTATTCTTCAACTATTCAGTGGCAGAGGCCAGGATTGCTTTGCTGCACATTTCCAAGCATGTATTCCAGGGTCAGGCAAACATATGGAGGTTCTAATCCACTGAAAGTTACAATAATGTTATCCATAAAACAGAAAGGAATTGATAAGTTGACACAGACATATTCTCCAAACTGTTCCGTATGTCCCAAATTACCTTGTCCGAAGCCCAGAAAAGACCATACTTAGTAGACTGGTCTCTTTGTTTTTTTAAATTTAAAGTCACTATTTCAACATTTTTCATAAACAGTGTCACCATTTTTCAAACATCTCTAATGTTCACTGCCTCAGATTATTCCAGGGCTAGATGTCAAAGCTGGGAAAAGGCGATTCTCCTATTCCAGTGGGACTCAGTATTACTGTTTACTCTGTAAACTCCCCCAATTACAATCTTAAAAGTCTTAACCACAGTATTGATATTTTTTTTATTATTTAAATCCTCTATACAAATCTTCTTTTCCAGGCAATGATTATGAAAAATTCTTACCCCTCCCATAAAAGTACATTTAGGTTCCCTTAACTATATGGTATCACAGTATTGTATTATCAAACCTAACTATCCATGCTTTATGTTCAAGCTTCTTACTAAATTACCAAACAATTCACTAGTTAGATGTAACTAATTTGTATAATTAACTGTATTGTTATGTTACTTTGAAAAAAATATATGGATCAAGCATAAACTTTTTAGTATGACCAGGTAAATTTCAAAGGGCTGAAACTAAACTTCCTTCTTTGAGTGAAGTTTAGTCCTGAAAAATTGCCAGTATTATCCTCAGGTAGGTAGAGACTCAAGTACTCAGATTTCTGCACTCAGTTGAATTGTGGGCACCAACAGTCTCTGAATAATAGCAGGGTATCCTTTTTCAAACTGTCGCCCCTACAACTGTTATTTCAATGATTCAACTTGTTTTCTCTGTATCCGACAGTCTAACAATTTCATGCTTGTTTTTTCCATTGCAGCCTTTCACTACAGGTCAGAGGATGACACCGTTACTCATTAAAAGAGCTATAGTCATTTTCAGGCAGATTCTAACTAAGCCTTATCACTCAGATAAATGTTCTTGATGGTTGGGGACAGTGAGCTGCAATTGACTGGCCTTTTTTATTAAATTCAATAGACAGTCCTATGACTGTCCTTTCTCTTACAAGGGATGCACAGACCAATCCATGCATAGGTTGTGCTTTGCACATCATCTCATTTCTATCAATGACTGGTTTATTTATTTATAAACAGAAATGTCATTTAACAGTGGAGACCAAATTTCAAGCCTGGCCGAATCCATCATATAACAAATAATTTGGTGATCCCATCAAATGAGAAGTCTCTTCTTAAAAATATAGCAATTCATCAGCAGGAAAGGACTCATGTCCATTGGAACAGTTTGAATGGGAATTGGTGGGGAATGTGCAAATGATCTTCTTGGAAAGTGTCAGTGGCTTTGTGTACTATAGCAAGAAGAAAGATTTCAAATGGATAATAGACTGGAGAATATGGGAACAAAGGGTAAAATCAAAGATTTTTTCCATTACTGCGCTTTACAAAGGTAGTGAACATTCTTGATTCAGAAGGACAGGAATTGATATTATGAAGTAACCTCTTTGAAACAGCAATTGGTAGAATGCAGAATTTTTCCTGAAGCCAGTTTTAATTTTGGGCTGCCCAGAATCAAGATAATGGAGTGTACAGAAGGGTAAGCAGCACTAATAAATGAAACCACCCAAATTTCCCGTTCGGCATTCAAATAGGATAGGTTTCCTATTGAGAATGTTGAAGCCACATAATAAATATTGTAGATGATGAAAAAGGACACCACAGATTTAAGAGCACGCACATGAGCATCCGTGCTGGGGTTCCTGAAATTTGGATTAAGGTCTGAATTAAGGTTCATTTTCCTGATGTGTCTCCAAAGGGATATGATTAACAGAACAGATGAAGCAATAAATACAGTAAGGGGGGAAATAGATCCAATGCTGTGTATCAGAAAAGTGAAGTCCAAAAGGTTATCTTTATTGTCTGATATTGTGCCATTTGTTGATACACAATCTGTGGAGTTGTGAGAAAATAACCAGTAGGAATAACTCAACAATGTAAAAGCAACGGAGGTAACCAAGCAGTACAGAATAGAGCCCAAAAGCAGCCATGGCACCAGTTTGGAGAGCCTCAGTTTTAACCAGCTGAAGAGGGACTGGTTGAAAGTGGCAATCTTCACACAGTAGAACACAGAAAGGCAGCTTGCAAAACAGAGACTCACTTGGTTTGTGAACATCCAGATAACTAGGATAGGCTGCAGTGTTTCAAATCTATCAAAGATATTTGGATATACCTTAGATAAAGCATTGCCTAATGTCACCAAGAATTGTAGGCAAAATCTGGAGAAGACCAGACTGGTTATGATCTTATCATAGGAAGTCAGTGTTCTGCTTTTGGCCCAGTCGATACAATTTAAGGCAACAATATATCCATTTGTAACAACTCCTGCTGAGAATTCTATTGCTGAGATGATCAGTTTAAAAATAACAACAGGAGCTAAAGACTTTTTCATCCTTAATTCTTAGTTCGTAGCTCACTTCTCAAGACTTTCCAGAAGTCTTGGTTTAGAAGACATCTGTTCAGAAGGCTTGGTTTAGAAGACTGTTTATCTCTGGCTCGTGTATATACAAAGCATAGTCCTTTCCGTATAGGTTCAAAAGCAGGATGAAAATTGAGTTTTCACCTGTTGTTCAGACATAGCCAAGTCATATCCTGAAGATTCAAATCTGGCAACTATCCTGTTACTAAATAACTAGTTCATGGAAAAAAGGTATTTGCATGTCCCTTCCCAAAATGCCCTGTTAGTGACTAATCAAATTATTATTTTCATAAACTGAAAACATAACCATTTATTTGAATATAGTGCGTGCTCTCTAAAATAAGTATGAGGTAAAACTTGAATGGTACATTGGCTTTAGTTAGCCCTCAGCATAAGAAATAATATAATATACATATGGCAACGGTGAATGGAAACTGGGAGATACATTTAGATAACTGTGATAAGATATTTGGACGTGCAGAACTCCTGCCCTGATTTTTTTTTCATTCAAACTCATTTGTTACCATTCTAGTTATAAAATAATGACAGATCCCTCAAAATAATCTCCAGCAGCACTTATGACATCCTACTTGGTGTTTGCTCTGTGTAGGTTTAGACACCTTATTGTAAAAAGGAAATCAATACAATAAAGCGGATGTAAAGCACAAATGCTAAGAGGAAGAATGCAATCTGCCTTGAGCCTTGGAGTTCTAATCTCTGTCCATATGCTGAAACAGAAGTACAGATTGGTCTTCCAAACACTCCTTCTGTCTTGACATATTTTCCTTTTCCAGACGTCTAGTACATTCCTTGCTTTTGAGAGAAAACCCCAGAGTACAGCCACAATTCTTCACCTGTTCTTTGCAAGAGAGAGACTTAAGTGTTTACAGGCAGAAAAATAGAGTATGTGGATAGAGGAAGGCCAAAAGAGGGAGCTTTCCTGGGAACCATCCAAGAGGAGCTGTGGGGAGTGCTGCATTAGGGGGGCTTGTTGTGAGCTGGTGGGCTGAATATCCAAGTTTCTGCTGTGACCATTTGTTTGACTGCTGCTAGTTTGATTGTGTGTTTGTTCAAAAAATATGAATTGGCAGTGCTTTGTTCCAGGTGAGCCTTGCGTGGTTGATTGGAGGGAAGACTTTGAGCTGGGGCAACTGGTTTGAGTCGGGAGCCTTATAGAAAAGCAACCACATTCGAAAGGAGTTAGCTGTGAACAGAGGAGAAGCAAACAGAGGGAGTTTCCTTGACAGGAAACCCTTTTTGTTACCCTTCACAACTCCAGTTGTGCTTTGGCCTTCCTGATTACACCCCTGAATGCTCAAGCAATATGTTTATACTCTTCCATAGTCATCTGTTCAAGTTTCCATTTCTTGTTAGCTTCCTTTTTTTGTTTAAAAACACTGAAGTTCTCTCTGTTAAACTAAGGTGGTTGCCTACCATATTTATTATTCTTTCTCTACATCACAATAGTTTGTTCCTGCACTCTCAATACGGCTTCTTTAAAATATAGCCAGCTCTCCTGGACTCCTTTCCCCCTCATGTTAACCTACCAAAGGAACAAATGTGCTTGGCTTTGGCAGTTCTCACCTTTTCCCTATATATTCTGGACTCCTAGAGATAGTTTTCCTTGATGATCCAATCCTTTCTTCTCTTCTTGAATCTGATCTACTGTTTTGTTTTGTTTTTAATTTGCAGCAGTGTAAATCCTGAGTGAATGAAGCACTGCCCTTGAATCTTTTAAAGAATATAAGGATTCATCTGTGATGTCACTAAACAGTTTTTTTCCCACATGAAACAGGAGATCTTTGACAGTATTCTGAAATTCTAGGATTCCAGAATTCCAATCTGTTGAAGAATTCCAGCTGGATTTCAACAATTTCCACCCCACCATCAAACCCAGCCTGGACCAGTCCACACAAGAGAGCCACTTCCTGGACACTACAATGTAAATAAGTGATGGTCACATAAACACCACCCTATACCGGAAAACTACTGACTGCTATACTTACCTACATGCGTCCAGATTCCATCCAGGACACATCGCACAGTCCATTGTCTACAGCCAAGATACAATCGAATTTTCTGCAATCTAGAAGATCTTTATCAAACATTCTTAAAACTACAATACCCATCTGGGGAAGTGAGGAAACAGATTGACAGAGCGAGATGGGTTCCCAGAAGTCACCTACTACAGGACAGGCCCAACAAGGAAAATAACAGTATGTCACTGGGCATCACATACAGCCCCCAGCTAAAACCTCTAGAGCACATAATCAGTGATCCACAACCTAGCCTGGAAAATGATCCCTCACTCTCACAGACCTTGGGAGTCAGGCCAGTCCTCACTTATAGACAGTTCCCCATCCTGAAGCAAATACTCACCAGCAACTACGCCCCACACCACAGAAACACTAACCCAGAAACCTATCCCTATAACAAATCCTGTTGCCTACTGGGTCCCCAAAGCTACTCTAGCAACACCATTAGAGGACCCAATTATATGTGCCTCACCATCAGCGCTCATTCACCTGTACATATGTCATCATGTGCCAGCAATGCCCCTTTGCCATCTACATTGGCCAAACTGGACAATCTCTACATAAAAGAATAAATGGACACAAGTCAGACATCAGGAATGGTAACATACAAAAGCAGCAGGAGAACACTTCAATCTCCCTGGACATTCAATAATGAATTTAAAAGTAGCCACACTGCAACAAAAAAGTTCAAAAACAGACTTCAAAGAGAAACTGCAGAGCTACAATTCATTTGCAAACTTAACACCATTAATTTGGGCTTGAATAGGGACTGGAGGTGTGTCTCACTACAAAATGATTTTCCCTCTCTTGGCATTGATTCCTTCTTATCAATTATTGGGAGTGGACCAAATCCAACCTGATTAAATTGGCCCCGTCAGCACTGGTTCTCCATTGGTAAGGTTATTTCCTTCTCTTCATGTGTCAGTACAATAATGCCTGCATCTGTAAATTTCACTCAGTGCATCTGAAAAAGTGGGTTTTTTATGCACAGGAGCTTATGACCAAATAAATATGGTAAGATGCCACTGGACTCCTCCTTCTTTTTGTGGATACAAATTAACTTGGCTACCCCTCTGATCGAATTCCAGAGTTCTGCATCCATGTTACGTGGCACACTCTATTGCTGTTGCCATTGAATGGGTTTCTGTATCCCAGGGTTCAGCAACCTATGGCACACGTGATTTTTGATGGCATGAGGGGCAGGTTGAGCCACTCAGCCCCTGCTGCTCTGGGGTTCCCACTGCTGGCCCCTTGACAACTGAGGTCCCCCCACTGCAGCCCCACTCAGCACCTGCTGCTGGCCTGGGGGAAGAAACCCGAGGCTGGCAGTGAGCAGAGACCCCAACTGGCAGGAGTCCATGGTGGAAACCCCAGAGCAGCAGGGGACTGAGCTACTCAGCCTGCCACCACTCTGGGGTTCCTTTGCAGCTGAGGTCCCGCCAGCAGTCCCACTCAGCTCCCGCTGCTGGCCTGGGTGAAGGAACCCCAGGCTGGCAGTGGGCTGAGACCCTGGTTGGCAGAAGCCGGTGGCTGAACCCAGAGAGGGGCTGATGGAGACGCTCAGCCCACCCCTGAAACTCCAGAGCTGGGCGGGCTGACCTGCTCAGTCCACTGCTGATCTGGGTTCTGGCGCAGGACCCTTACCAGCTGTGGTCCCTGCCACAGCCCCACTCACACCTTACTTCCGGTTGGAGTTCCAGTGCAGGCCCCCTACCAGACAGGGTCCAGGCTTCTGGCCCTGCTAAGCCCTATCAGTCACCAACTCCACTCACCTCAGATGCCGATCTGGGGTTCCAGCTGCTGACCTCCTGCCAGCCAGTTAACAACTGTTCACTCAGAAGCCTGTGTGCAGCTTAAAGTATCCAAATACGTGTCACCAGACCTTGGAAAACTCAGCAAGGAAAAGCAAGGGCAAGGATCACACTAAACTAATAAGATCTGCATTTTAATTTAATTTTAAATAAAGCTTCTGAAACATTTTGAAAACCTTGTTTACTTTAGATATAAGAGTAGTTTGGTTATATATTAAAGACTTATAGCGAGACCTTCTAAAAAAACGTTAAAATGTATTACTGGCACACGAAGCCTTAAATTAGAGTGTATACATGAAGACTCGGCACACCACTGCTGAAAGGTTGCCGACCCCTGGTGTATCCAGTGTATCCAACAAGGCTTATAATCAAGCCTTATCAGTAAGATGACCCTCTGTAAAAATGGCCAGGAATTACTCTTTTTGATCCTGGTGCCATTGTTCAGCAGAAGATATGAACTTATTATAGTTGATTTAATTTGGCAATGAGAGCTTCATAATTCACCACTCTAAATTGTTATGAGGCTGAGGAATAATTATTTTGCCCAAATAAGGCCAGATGTTTCTAGTCCTTTTCATGAGGTTTCGATGTGGAATGAGGTTGTTCACTGTGCTCAGTTACACCATCCATTACCAATGAATTCTATGCCAGGTATGTAAATAAATATTCTGACCCTTTCAGAGGCACATAATATTTATTTTTTTCCCTTTTTACATATCGGTGATATTGATTTTTTGTAGCTTATTCAAGCAAGGCTTTTTTTTTTTTACTGGTAAAGCTATTCTCCCTGAAGAAGTTCCATGGAGTATGTCTATCAGTCTATGCTGCATTTCTTATACTTCCTCTAATGGAATTTGCATGCGCCCGCCACTGATTTTATTAGGTTTTAAAACTGCCTGAAGTGATTTACCTAGGAAGAAAGAGGAAGTATTATCACCTCATCAGGCAAGAAGGAAGACATATTAATTGGTATTGCTTCCTCATCTACTCTTCTTTCTCAAACGACTCCTCATATTGAGGAGATGTGGTGCAGTGGTTTCACAGATCTTCCTCAACCTACTCACAGACTCCACTGAGTTTACACCTGGAAAGGACATGAGGCTCTTCTAGACAATAAAGACAGATAAAATGTCTCTCATTGATAGGAATAGGCACCCTGAAGGGGAATATAGTTTTAAAATTGAGGGAACTAGGCATACCCCTAGGCAAAAACAACACAAATATAAATCCTCTCAAGAGGAAACCCCTGCTTGAGGGAGGGCAGGAAGTGAGTGGGTGAGGAATCTAAACCTCTCCTACTCCCTGTACCCAAAATAACTGCCTGCAAGTTTCCGTAAATGATTAAAATGAATTAAAAGAACAGAGCTCCCATAGGTCAATTTAATGAAGAAGAAGAAGAAGATGATGTTTGACAAATCCATCCTCTCCTACATTCAGTGTCCTTGTCATCAATTCAGGTGCATTCAGATTTTAATTTTGTAATAAAACTCTTTTTGTGATTTGCATCCATCCAAATAAAGAGAACCTGTGACAGACCCATGCCAGATCCTGTTACAGCTGTACTCTTATTATTGATCAATAGTTATATCACAGTAGTGCCCCAGTCAGGATCAGTGTTGCACAGGGCTTTTGGCTGTAGATACAAAGTAAGAGAATTTCTTTGTCCTAAGTGTTTACAATAATATAATGGGCAAGGCAGAGAACGAGATAGAAAAAAAGTAATTCTTAATTGTGTCTCAGTAAAGCAAGATGGGTCCCTTTCCAGCCCTATATTTTCATTATTCTGTACATGTCAATGGTATAGAATTTGTTAGTCATAAGTCCCTGTAACCCCTGCACCCATTCTCCAGATTAACTTATCCCTCATCCAAGTGTCACAGCTGGCCCAAAGTGCAGTCCTCTCATTTCTCTGTTTTAAGTTTACAAGACTGATTTTAGGCTCCTGTCCGGAGTTCTGCAAATCTGACTAATATTAAATACATAATCAAAGAGGACCAAACAAGATGTCAAAAAACAGCACCAAGTTTTGCATTTGTGTTGTATAAAATAATAAATGGTTGGCTGAGATAAATGTGTCTTGTAGCAACTTTACCCTTGGAACACAGCAGAATCCTACTGAATATCTTTTTTTCAACTTTTTTTCATATTAATTTTTCATGTCTTTCATCCAGGTGCAGCTCTTGTTACTTGTTGTAACAGTATCCATGTGAAATTTGCATCTGTCCTACTTTTACCCTGTGAGCACCCAAAGTATCTTAGGGCTTTTTCCTTCTGTGTACCCTTTCATTCAAGCCAAAAAAATCCCACCCTAATTACAAATAGTGTAATCATTTCTTTGTTAACCAAGTAATGTTGCAATAAAGTCTATTTTCTGAATGACAGGAAACCACAAAATAAGACCCAAATATCTTACATTACCCTAGGAGAATCAAGATAGCTACAAAAGGAAATTCTTTTGCATATAAGTTGCCATGTAGGAAACAACAAAACTTGGATATGGCTAGGATGTGTGAGCTAAGAAGAAAAAGAAGCGAAAGATGGCACTCAGATTGTAGGGTTGTTATCATGCAATGGTGTTGCCTTCATGGAAATTAAAAAAGAGTAGCAATGAAGGTTTGGGTAAGAGGTTTTTACATTCAATTTTGGCTGTATTAAGTCTTAACTGATTGTGAGACATCTAGGGAAAGATGTAAGAGAGATAAGCCAAGAAGTGTGACAGGATGACTGGAGAGAGTTCATATTAATTATACAATCTGCACAATTTTTTCCTTTTGGGAATGCCCATGAACAGATTATGATTTTTTAAACATTTATTTATTATTAGGGCCGTCAAGTGAATTAATTAAATTACTCGTGATTAATCATTCAATTAAAAAATTAATCGCAATGAATCACACTGTTAAACAATAATAGAATACCATATATTTTAAATATTTTTGGATGTTTTCTACATTTTCAAATATATTGATTTCAATTACAAGACAGAATACAAAGTGTACAGTGCTCATTTTATATTTATTTTTATTACAAGTATTTGCACTGTAAAGAACAAAAGAAATAATATTTTTCAATTCACTTAATACATGTACTGTAGTAATTTTCTCTTTTTAATTAAAGTTGAACTGTGTGACTTATGTAAAAAAAAAACCTGCCTTCAAAAATAAAACAATGTAAATTTTTAGAGCCTGGAAGTCCACTCAGTCCTATTTCTTGTTCAGTCAATCGCTCAGATAAACAAGTTTGTTTATATTTGCAGGAGATAATGCTACCCACTTCTTGTTTAGAATGTCACATGCCATGTTTAGAACATGTCATGAATATATTTCAACCTTCATGCTTCAACCACCATTCCAGGCAATGTGTCCATGCTAATGACGGGTTCTGCATGATAACAATCCAAAGCAGTGCTGACTGACACGTTTATTTTCATCATCTGAGTCAGATGCTACCAGCAGAAGGTTGGTTTTCTTTTTTTGGTGGTTGGGTTCCGTAGTTTCCGCACTGGTGTGTTGCTATTTTTACACTTCTGAAAGCATGCTCTACACATTGTCCATCTAAGATTTTGGATGGCGCATCAGATTCTTATACCTTGGATCCAGTGCTGTAGCTATTTACAGAAATATCACATTAGTACCTTCTTTGCATTTTGTCAAATCTGCAGTGAAAGTGTTCTTAAAATGCACAACATGTGCTAGATCATCATCCGAAACTGCTGTAACATGAAATATACGGCAGAAGTGTGTAAAACAGAAAAGGGGACATACAGTTCTCCCCCAAGGAGTTCAGTCACAAATTTAACTAACACGTTATTTTCTTAATGAGCATCATAAGCATGGAAGTATGTTCTCTGGCATCGTGGTGGCCAAAGAATGAAGGGGCATATGAATGTTTAACATATCTCACATGTAAATACCTTGCAATGCCGGCTACAAAAGTGCCATGCAAATGCCTCTTCTCACTTTCTGGTGACATTATAAATAAGCAGAGGGCAGCATTATCTCCTGTAAATGTAAACCAACTTGTTTGTCTTAGCAACTGGCTGAACAAAAGTAGAACTGTGTGGACTTGTAGGCTCTGAAGCTTTACATTGTTTTGGTTTTGAGCGCAATCATGTAACAAACAAAATCTGCATTGATAAGTTGCACTTTCACGATAAAGAGATTGTACTTCAGTATTTGTATGAGGTGAACTGAAAAATACCATTTATTTTGTTTATCATTTTCACAGTGCAAATATTTATCATCAAAATAATATACGCTTTGATTTCAGAACACAGAATACAAAATATATGAAAATGTAGAAAAAATCCAAAATATTTAATAAATTTCAATTGGACTTCTATTATTTAACAGTGCAATTAAAACTTGTTTTCTTTAAATACAACAGTAGTTTAGTTAGATAACATATAGACTTATAGAGAGAGACCTCCTAAAACTGTTAAAATGTATTACTGGCACGCAAAATCTTAAATTAAAGTGAAAAAATGAAAACTTAGCACACCACTTCTGAAAGGTTGCTGACCTCTGGTGTCTCACATGTTGATGCTGCTCTTCACCCAGATTCCTAGTTAGATTAGCTACAGTCATTCTACTGTCAGTGTCACCTACCTGACTTTTACTGTCTTTCCTCCTGTTCAGTTTCCTGTCCTCTGTTGTTCCTTTCTCCATTGCCTCATCCTTTCTTACTTGATTTTTCTCCCACAGAAAATTAAAATCAGGCATGGAGATTACATGAGCTGCTCCCGTCTTCCCCAGATTCCTTATTTAAAGTTATTTTGTGCACTGACTGAGCACCTAGCATAATGGTGTCCTGGTCCTTGGCTAGAGGGTCCCAGTCACTATGGTAATAGAAAGAAATAATAGTAATAATAAAGAAGATCAAAACATTCTAGCAAAATCTCTCTCAATCTGAAAATATCATTGCATCTAAATCAATACTATGTGGGAATATGTAAATGTTGACAAAATTAATTTGAATAAAAAAGCAGAATGTTTAAATTTTTCATTTCTATATAACTTATTTTTTATTTTATATTAAAGAATATAATAAAATTTAAATAATCAAGATCAAAATGAGATATTTATATTTTAGTGAAACAAAATGTTTTCCTTCAACCTAAATGTTTATCACCTTTCTTTTCTTTTCCAGGAAATTCTGAAATTCCTTCATTTTTGTTTTCTAGTTTCAAAATCAAAGAATTTCCCAGGAAATGGAAATTCCGGTTCCTGTCCTGATATAATGAAGAGTAATGACTGGAACCATTATTGCAGTGAAGGTAGAGGTGAAAATCACAATGAGCTAATAATGCACCTTGGTATGGTGAGCTAAACTGAGAAAAGTCATAAAAGCAAAAGGGAATGTTCAAAGGCACCTATGGCAGTTAGGCACCCAAGTCCCACCGATTTTCAATGGGAGTTGAATAGTAAAATACTTGTGCCAAACTCTGGATCCCCAGGGCCGGTGCTTCCATTTAGGCAACCTAGGCGGTCACCTAGGGCACTAGGATTTGCAGGGGCGGCATTTTGCCACCCTCGGCGGCAATTCGGCGGTGGGGAGTCCTTCCATGCTCCGGGTCTTCGGCACCAATTCTGCGGTGGGTCCTTCACTCGCTCCGGGACCTGCCACCAAAGTGCCCCGAAGACCGGGAGCGGCGGAAGGACCCCCCTCCCATCGCAGAATTGCCGCCAACAACCGGGAGCGTGGAAGGACTTCCGCCTAGGGCGCCAAAAACCCTGGTGCCACTCCTGTGGATCCCTCCCCCTCAGACTGTATCCTGAGCCCAAAGATGTACACTGCAATTTCATAGCCCTGCAGCCCAAGCCCTGTTAGCTCCAGTGAACCGGGAGTATTTTATTGCAGTGTAGACATACCCTCTCTGCCGAACTTAGAGTACCAAAATTTGAATATAACGGCTTACGAGGATGGGGGAGCAGGTGTTCAGAGGAAAATCAGCAAAGCTATAACAGAGATACTGTAATGCCACATTCAGAACTCCAGAACACAGGCCAATACTCCTATTCTCGAAGCAGACTTCCTTCCACTGCTCTCTGTTCTTGGAATCTGAAGGAATAATTTATTTTAAAAATTATATAAATTGTACATTTGTGGAATGCCCACTAAGTGCTTGTCTACAGGAGGAGCTATTCCAGATTAGCTATGCCTAACTTACTATTCCTCATCAACTCCATTAGTGAATACTTTTATTATAGAAGAAGACACCTGTTGTGATAATTTAACATACAAATTTACCCTAATTGCAATATCAACTGTAAAAAGTGTGAAAGTTCCTAAGATGTCACAATAACCTACAAAAACAAATTTTGATGGGAAAAAGTACAAATGGGAGACAGATTGAATTGGGCCAATCAAAAAGGCCTCTTGATATAACTCATGGGCTAAGTTCAAATCATGCTTGGTGGGCAAGAAATGTATGGAACCAGAAATAAGTGAACCAAAATTGGTGTGTCTGAAACTGGGCCTAACTGGTGGACAAAGTAATGAGGGATGAGCTAATCTATCCACCAATCCCTTGAGGGGTCCTCAAAGAAAGAGACTGTGAGAAAAATTTGGTTACTGGGGCGAACTCCACTATCCTCACTGTCTTCTGGGACCTCACCCCACCCACTATGTGCCCTTTCTTTTCCCATCTTATATCTTCTCTTTTCTATCCCATTCCTTTTTCCTTCCATCTAATAAGATTCTGGCTTAGCTGGCCAAGACTAGATATTTTGCAACACTGCCGGAAGCTTATGACAAGAAAAAACAACTTACAGCAATGCCCTAAACAGCCTGATGCTAATACAAGTTTGCGAGGTCTAAGAGTGGCTAATAAGACAGGGTGCTATGTCTATGTTTTTCCAGCAGTGAGGTTGCATGTCAACCCCAGAGACAGACACTGTATCTTTGCAGTTGTTTTCTCTCCCTTTTTGTGTGCTTGTCTAGTTTTCCCTTCTAAGAAATGGGATCAGACTATAACAGCAGCAATGTTGGCTCCAATCAATTTCAACTAATTTCTTTTTTCCCCCAAAAGGACACCTATTACCACCTAAGAGACTGTCAGCCAAGGGGCCAGCACATTCTTCTAAAAACTCTCTCCAGCTAAAGGGAAAGGGAAAAAAATGTTGTTAAAATGAAAGGCATACTTAAAACTTTACATTTCAAATGTTTAAACTTTGTTTCCTTCTTTTCTGTATTCTTAATAAAAGGTTAAAAGGCTTTTTAATGATGTGTTTGCCATGGTACTAAGCAGGCTGAGGTCTCTGTGTACTGTGACAAAGTTCCCCCTCTACCTTGGTGGGTCCTGCACTTAATGGCAGATTTGCTCACCTCAGTGATCTTCCCCACAGTCTGGATCAACTCCTCCTGTGTCTGATCAGGAGTTGGGAGGTTTGGGGGGAACCCGGGCCCACCCTCTACTCCGGGTTCCAGCCCAGGGCCCTGTGGATTGCAGCTGTCTATAGTGCCTCTTGTAACAGCTGCATGACAGCTACAACTCCCTGGGCTACTTCCCCATGGCCTCCTCCAAATACTTTCTTTATCCTCACCACAGGACTTTCCTCCTGGTGTCTGATAACGCTTGTACTCCTTAGTCCTCCAGCAGCACACCCTCTCACTCTCAGCTCCTTGTGCCTCTTGCTCCCAGCTCCTCACACACACTTCCTCTCCTCTGGCTCCTCCTCACCTGACTGGATTGAGCTCCTTTTTAAACCCAGGTGCCCTGATTAGCCTGCCTTGATTGGCTGCAGGTGATCTAACCAGCCTGTCTGCCTTAATTGGTTCTAGCTGGTTCCTGATTACTCTAGTGCAGCCCCTGCTCTGGTCACTCAGGGAACAGAAAACTACTCATCCAGTGACCAGTATATTTGCCCTTTATCAGACTCCTGTACCCCACTGGTCTGGGTCTGTCACATATCCCTCCCTCCTGCTGAACACCAAGGGATTGGGCAGCTTGGGAAGCCAGACAGTGCATACGTGACAAGCCATTGGCATTGCCGTGATGGCTCCCTGCTCTGTGTTGCACACGGAAATGGAAAGGTTGGAGGGATAAGAACCACCTGGTCACCCTTGTGTTCTTCTCCTTGTTCCGCTGCATCCATTGAAGAGGGGCATGGTAGGTCACGAGGACAAATCTGCGTCCAAGCAAGTAGTAGTGCAATGCTTTCATGGCCCATTTTACGGCGAGGCACTCTCCACCACTGCATATTTTTGTTCCCTCGGAGGGGGTTTCCTACTGAGGTAGAGAATCAAATGTTCCTCCTTCCCGACCATCTGTGATAAAACGGCCCCCAACCCTACTTCCGATGCATCTGTCTGCAGGATAAATTCCATAGTGAAATCAGGGGCTATCAGTACAGGGTTACTGCAGAGGGCAGTCCATAGGTCTGTGAATGCTTCCTCTGCTGCATCAGACTATCTCACCAGATCAGGTCCACAGACTTTCACTAGGTCTGTCAGCGGGCTTGCCCTTGTGGCAAAGTGGGGGATAAATCGTCGGTAATACCCCACTACACCTAGGAATGCCCGGACTTGTTTCTTGCGACATGGTCAGGGCCAATTTTGGATGGCCTCCAACTTGTTCACTTGGGGTTTTACCAGACCTTTCCCCACAATGTAGCCAAGATATTTGGCCTCTGTAAACCCTACAGCGCACTTGGCAGGGTTTGCTGTAAGGCTAGCTCACCTGAAGGTATCAAGGACTGCCTCCACCTTCTCTAGGTGGGTTTCCCAGTCTGGGGTATGAATGACCACATCGTCCAAGTAGGCAGCAGCATAACTCTTATGCGGGCATAATCATAGACATAATCATAGACTCATAGACTCAATACTTCATAGACTCATAGACTCATAACTCTTATGCAGGCATAATAGCTTGTCCATGAGGCGCTAGAAAGTAGCTGGAGCCCCATGTAGTCCAAAAAGGAGGACAGTATATTGAAAAAGACCCTCTGGTGTAGAAAAAGCAGTCTTTTCCTTTGCGTCTTCCGCAAGGGGAATCTGCCAGTACCCTTTGTCAACCCTAGAGTAGTCAAATACCAGGCATTACCCAGATGGTCCACTAGCTCATCTATGCGAGGTATGGGGTACGCGTCAAACTGGGATACTACGTTTAGTCGCCGGAAGTCATTGCAAAACCTTGTGGTGCCATCAGGTTTGGGCACCAGTACGATTGGGCTGGACCACTGACTGTGGGATTCTTTGATGATCCCCAACTCCAGCATTTTTTTTACTTCTGCTTTTATTTCCTCCCTTTTGGCCGCTGGCACTCGATAGGGCCTCATAGACTCATAGACTCTAGGACTGCAAGGGACCTCGAGAGGTCATCGAGTCCAGTCCCCTGCCCTCATGGCAGGACCAAATACTGTCTAGACCATCCCTAATAGATATTTATCTAACCTACTCTTAAATATCTCCAGAGATGGAGATTCCACAACTTCCCTAGGCAATCTATTCCAGTGTTTAACTACCCTGACAGTTAGGAACTTTTTCCTAATGTCCAACCTAAATCTCCCTTGCTGCAGTTTAAGTTTGGTTTGGGGGGCTTTGTTGTTGTTGGGGGGCATTGTTATTCTGGTCCCAGGGTTCGTGATGATGTGGTCATATGTCTCGGTTGCTCGACCCAGTTTTGTTGAGAACACATCTTGGTTCCGGAAGATCATCTCAGACACCTCATTCTTCTGGTCTTGTGTTAAATCGGGAGACACTCTCACTTGTTTGGAAGGCTTGTTTTCCTGGGTTAGGTCTTTTTGGACAGTTATGCACGCCTCTTGTGCATGCCAGGGTTTCAGAAGGTTGATGTGTTAAATCTGTTCATGTTTTCGGTGTCCTGGTTGCCGTACCTTGTAGATTACTTCCCCCTCGGGTTCAACCACCTCGTAGGGTTGCTACCATTGGGCCAGAAGCTTTCTTTCTGCCGTGGGTACCAAAACCATCATCCGATCCCCTAGTTGGAACTGTCGGACTTTTGCCTGGCGATTGTAATGGGTTCTCTGGGCCTCCTGGGCCTTTTCCAAATGTTCCCCTACAATAGGGGTGACCCGGGCTATCCGGTCTCGCATCTGTATTACATGTTCTATTACATTTCTCACCTCATTGGGTTCCTCTTCCCAGATCTCTTTTGGTGATACCTAGTATGCCACGAAGGTGACGCCCATATAATAACTCAAAGGGGGAAAACCCAGTTGAGGCCTGAGGTACTTCTCGGATAGCGAACATAAGATAGGGTAGTAGGTGTCCCAATCCTTCCCGACTTACCACCTTCCGTATCACAGCCTTGAGGGTTCGGTTAAACCTTTCTACCAACTCATCAGTCTGCGGATGGTAGACTGAAGTTTTCAGGGTATGTATATGGAGCAGAGGTCCTTTATTAGCTTTGAAATAAATGGAGTTCCTTGCTCTGTTAATATCTCCTTTGGTAGCCCCACTCGGGCAAAGATCCCCACCAGCTCTTTGGCTATCGTTTTAGAGGGGAACGGCTTCTGGGTAGCGTGTAGCATAGTCCAAAACAACAAGTATATATTGGTGGCCCCGAGCCGTCTTCTCCAGGGGTCCCACTAGGTCCATGGCTATTCGCTCAAAGGGGACTTCTGTGATGGGAAGGGGTACTAAAGGTGCCCTCAGGTGGGGACAGGGACTGTGCAGCTGACACTCTGGGCAGGACACACAGTACCTCTGCACTTCTTCATGTACTCCGGGGCAGAAGAACCATTGTAGGACTCGTGCCAGGGTCTTCTCTACCCCCAAATGCCCCCCCAAAAGATGACTATGAGCAAGAGTTAATACAGCGTTCTGGTGTTTTTGAGGTACTAGGATCTGCTGTACCTTGTGCCCCTGTACTGGTGCAACCTGGTATAAGAAATTCTTCTTCATTATGAAGTAGGGTCCTGGTCCCTGGGTTTTCCCTTCCACGGGGACCCCATCTATTTCAGTCACCTCTTTCCTAATGTTGTTGTACCTTGGGTCTTCAGCCTGGTCCCGTCCAAAATTTCCTCTCCCGGGGCTAATCTGCCCAAGATCTAGGGGGCCAGTCTCTGTTGCCTCTACTGGTTCACAAGCGTTAGGGTCGGGGTCAGACTCGGGTGTTTCTCCCTCCTGGGTGGCCTCATTTTCAGCTGCTCGGGTCCACCTACCTATGAGAGTGGCCCTCTGGCTTTGAGTCAGTATTTGGTTTCCCAAGGCTTTAGCCGCCCTCCTTTCCCTTTTTGACTTTCTACCCTGTCTGGAAATGGAAAATAAATCTGGGGATATTTCAGAGAAGAGTGGGGTTGACAGTCTTCTGTGGATGCCTCACTAACTTCAGGGTTCCCCTTTTCCTCCAATCCTCCCACTGGGAGTAAGTTTTCAAACCCTGGGAAGTCCCTCCCTATGAGCACCAGGTATGGGAGTTTAGGGACTACACCTGCTGCTACCTCAGTAGTGTTCCCTTGAATCTCGAGTTTTACTGGGATGGTGGGGTAATAACCAACTGTCCCATGGATGCATGTTATCCCTGTACACTTAGTCTGCAGCAGCTAACTATACTTGACGAGCTTCCCCGAGACAAGCGTGATAGCACTCCCCAAATCAACCAGTGCCGTGGTCTCTACCCTATTTAGTTTCACTGGTCTGGTGTACATATGTGGGGTTAGTGAGACCCCCCAGAAGGTGGATTAGGGAGCATGGGTCTGCCCAGTTCCCCAGGTTATACTGCATCGGCTCCTCAGCATGGGGACCCTGTGCAGCTATAAGTCCCCACTCCCTGCAGGCAGAACATCTGTATGGAGCCCTAGGCATTCCCCGGTCTCTTGGTTTGGGCAATGTAACATCATGATCCTCTTCTCTCTCCGTGCTCTGACTCTTTGTGGTCTCTGGTGGGCCTTCAGCCCCTCTGTTTTTCCACCTGGGCCCTCCTGGTGGCCCAGTCACCCAAGCTCTAGGGCTTGGTGCTGCTAGTTTAACCCAGGGTGCCTTTTCCTTAACTGGTCGGGTCAGCTCCCTCACCGTCCTTCGCCTCTCTACCAGTGTAACAACCTCATCATAGGTGGAGGGTTCGTTCTGGCTTACCCAGGCACGAAGGTCTGGCAGTAATCCCCTCATGTATCGGTCGATGACCAGAACCTCTAGTATCTCTTCCGGACTCCGGGACTCCGTTCGCAACCACTTTCATGTGAGATGGATGAGGTCATACAATTGGGAACACGGGGTTTTGTTTTCCTGGTACCTCCACTCGTGATACCGTTGGGCCTGCACTGCGGTCGTTACCCCAGATCTGGGCAGGATCTCTGCTTTCAGCTGGGGGTAGTCTGCTGCAGCCTCTTCAGGCAGATCATAGTAAGCCTTCTGGGCCTCCCCACAAAGGAATGGGGCAAGGATGCCAGACCACTGATCTCGAGGCCAGGCCTCCCATAGGGCTGTCCTCTCAAAGGCCAGAAGGTATGTCTCTACATCATCCTCTCGCATCATTTTCTGCAGCAATGGCTGGTCCGGATGATCTGCATCCCATCATGGCTGCAGTTCAGCTCTGTAAGGGTCTTTACCTGGTTTACCAGTTCCCGCAACATAGCCCAGTCTTGAGAAGCCTGGTTCTTCAGCAAGCGATTAGTCTCTTGCTGCAACCGCACTGCCTCCTGTTGGGCAACTGCCTAGACATGCGTAGCCTCCTGCTGGGCCGCCATAGCTTGCATCAATGCCCATACTAAGTCATCCATTGTGGTGAAAAAAAACAAAAATAAACCCTCTATCTTTTTTTTTTAAATCACCCTCCTTCTTCTGCCGCGCTGTGCACACCAAATCCTTCCCCTGACACCAGTTGTGACAAAGTTCCTCCTCTGCCTTGGTGGATCCTGTGCTTATTGGCAGATTTGCTCACCTCAGTGATCTTCCCCACAGTCTGGATCAACTCCTCCTGTGTCTGATCAAGAGTTGGGAGGTTTGGGGGGAACCCGGGCTCGCCCTCTACTCCGGGTTCCAGCCCAGGGCCCTGTGGATTGCAGCTGTCTATAGTGCCTCTTGTAACAGCTGCATGACAGCTACAACTCGCTGGGCTACTTCCCCATGGCCTCCTCCAAACACCTGCTTTATCCTCACCACAGGACCTTCCTCCTGGTGTCTGATAACGCTTATACTCCTTAGTCCTCCAGCAGCACACCCTCTCACTCTCAGCTCCTTGTGCCTCTTGCTCCCAGCTCCTCACACGCACTTCTTCTCCTCTGGCTCCTCCTCACCTGACTGGAGTGAGCTCCTTTTTAAACCCAGGTGCCCTGATTAGCCTGCCTTGATTGGCTGCAGGTGATCTAATCAACCTGTCTGTCTTAATTGGTTCTAGCAGGTTCCTGATTACTCTAGTGCAGCCCCTGCTCTGGTCACTCAGGGAACAGAAAACTACTCATCCAGTGACCAGTATATTTGCCCTTTATCAGACTCCTGTACCCCACTGGTCTGGGTCTGTCACAGTACCAAACCCTGAATTTTGTTCAACACTTTTTAATATTGGACAGTGACTGAGGTATGTTAACACCTTTGGCCCATGTATGCCATCTATACTAATACTACAGGGCTTTATACCAAATTAGCTTAATCTACATCACAATTTTCATGACTGTAGTCATTATTTAATGGAATTTTTCTCTTGTCACTTACTCTATGACACTCTATTAGAAATTCAAATTCAGATTGTCTCATTGTGCTTGGTCACAGTAATAGTACTGGTTCTGTTCCCTTGTTGAATGTGCATAATGTATCCAAATAGTCAGGAAAGAGACAGCAGTAGTTGTGATCTGATAAAAAAATCATGTTTAGTTTATGAACAATTCATAAACTGAAAAATGTACCAAATACGTCACTCTGCTGTAATATACAGGACATGTCAGTGAGTGAGACAGTTATCCATCCAGAAACCAGCTATGACTTACCACATGAATACTCTGTTTCAGCCCTGACTGAGTTCCTGCTTATTGCTGGGCACTAGGCTATTGTACAGGATCCAATATTTGGATCTCACTTCCTTGTAACCCGCTGGGTCTGAGCAATGTCCAGACACTACCTTTAAATCTGGCCTTTCTGACATGCTCCTGGAATATAGACCTCTGCCAGGCCCACCATCTAGTTCTCCCTTCTTAGGAGGCAGGACCCTGTGGTTCAGCTGCCCTGTATCCTCTGATCAGGTCTGACCCCCTCTCTCCGCAAGTCTTCCCAATAGACTATGCACAACCTCCACAGATCTCCACTTCAGTGAGCAGTTATTTGTTCAGTGCACTTCCTGGTGGCTGGCTGTGGTTTAGCTGTGGCACCCTTGCTGACAGCTACATTGGCCCTGCAGTTGTCTGCTTCTTGCACCTTGGCCTTACAACCAGGTTAAATATAGCCCCATCTCTTTTGGGGTAAAATAAGAGTCCAATAAGCAATTGTCTGCCAACATCATGGTGAGTCTTCAGCCCAACACAGATCTCATCCCTTTATGTCAGGGGTATTTCCATATCACCTTCCTGGGTGGTCCAGTAGGGGAACTCAGACCCTCCTTCTACTCTGGTTTCTGCTCCAGGGATCTTTTAATAACACTGCTCTACAGCCAAAATGCTTCTGAAATAAATGTAGTCCAACTTTACTAATTCTGGGTCACTGAGAATGAAAATGATGCTTAAAATTGTTGATTGGCTCTAGTTTTCAAGATATGCTATTGGGTCAGTATATACGATCCTTGACTTGGGAATGGCGGAGGATAAGTGAGTTATAAAGGGAAGGGATCTCAATTTAAACCAGAAATGACTAAACTACATCTTTGACTGGATCTATGAATAAATCTATGACTGGGTTTGGACAGTACTTGCTTTTCAGGCAAAACAATGAATGATGCAATCTGAAGCTGGTATTGCATCATACATGATATGAATTGCATCATGTTATTCCTAGAAGTCATGGATGATGCAATCATAATGAAGCTTACATCACTCTGCTGAACAAATTGCCCTATATCAGCTCTAGAAATCATCCAGTGTCCTGCTCTCTTATTTGTCAGTGTTTGATTTTGCAAAGGGACACATTTCTGTTTAGCCAAAGTGAGCAGAGATGCCTCGTACTTGTGTGAACAGTTCAGATAACTTCTGCTATGTTTGTGGTGAAGTGACTTTTGCATCACAAAAGCACAGTCTAACCACTATGGTTAAGAAAGCCTATCATCTTTATTTTGGCTGCAAAATTGGAGATCAGGACAAGCGGTGGGCCCCACACATATGCTGCAACACTTGTGCAACAAATCTTCGCCAGTAGTTGAACAGGAAAAGGAAATCTATGCCTTTTGCAGTGCCAATGATTTGGAGAGAGCCAACAGATCATACCGGCAATTGTTACTTCTGCATGATGCCTCCAGTTGGGAAAGGTGTGTCAAAGAAGAAAAAGTGGACTGTGCATTATCCAAACATTCCATCAGCTATACGCCCAGTACCCCACGGAGAAGGACTGCCGGTTCCTGATGAACCAGAATCATTCTCACTTGAGTCAGACGAGGAAGAGGATGAAACTTCTGGTCCTGAACCATCAATGTCACAGGACCCACATTTTCTCCCATCCTCCTCCTCTGAACCACATCTCAGAACACAAGGTGAACTGAATGACCTTGTCAGGGATTTGGAACTACCCAAGAGTAAGGCAGAGCTGTTGGGCTCCAGACTACAGCAGTGGAATTTCCTGGCAGGCTATCAGGGCAAATGGAGCCCATCAATGCTTGCAGACTGTTGCTGGACAGGGACAAGAGATGCTCCATTTAATGAAAGCAGCAAAGACACTTTTCAGTCAACCTGGGAATGCCCTGGCTCGCTGCCCATGACTTCTGTATTGATAGGCAAAAAGAGACAACGCCGTCTGTCTCTTTATTCCATCTGCTGTTAAACAATTTTATGTAACAAGTCATTGTGACAATTTATGAACTTTCAATCAATTTATAGCTGAGTTTACACTTAAGAGAAATGTGCAGGCCCAATTATCATAGCAGCCATATAAAAAAATTCTCACTACTTTGTTTTTGTAATCTTTGATTTACAAGATTGTTCTTATCTGGCACCAGAGTGGTGGAAGAAGTTTTTTGAACTCGTAGCTTACGGCCCGTCAGATCTCTCTCTCTACCAGCTGAGGATGCTTCAGGCTGTCATAGTCAATTGGTCAGTGTCTTTCATCACATTTTCCTCCAGATGTCCAGACAAGAGAGGGGTACTTAGCTTCAAATGTAATTTAAACATGAGAGAGAGCATAAGGTTCTCTTCCACTTGCTTTCAACTTTTATATGGTTCAGTGTTCCCTTTACTCTGCCTCAGGGGTCACCTTTGTATTTTCACAGTCTAATTATGGAGCTCCAGCATGTTGGATGTAGTTCAGTGTGGTCCAGTGATTTGGCAGTGGGCAATGTCTGTGTTAGGTGCTTGTCAAAATTTCTAGTAAGGAATGATCATTTTCTTGACAAATCCGCTGGGGTCAACAGAGACAGGTACTGTGTCATACCCATGTTGTAGACCTTGGTAACAGACTTTTGTCTAAGGACACGAGGCCCACATTTGTTTTGTGAAATATAATTAAAGACTGTAAGCTAGTTATTCACACTCTCCCCCATTTACACTCATTAAACCCATGACATTACTTAGAAAAGACATTAGAGAAATGACTCTGAGTGTCCCAGCCTAGATACAAGATTATAGCTAACCCCAGTGCCCTTTAACCTGAAGACATAAAACTGCTTTAGCATTTCTTGTTAAACTGACTTCATTCAGCATTGAACAATTCAATGTTTCCAGGACTGACATGAATTGTGGCTCATGTTCCTTACACCAGTCTGTTTTATCATACCCAATTTTTGGATCCCATGTGCTTCCAGCCAGATGGGTCCCGATACTGTCTCTAGTTATGGCCTCTTAGATACAATTACAGGTGAATACTCCCTGTTTGGCCTCTTTCTGTGGGAAGTGAGACTTCGCAGTCCAATTGCCCTATCCTCAGAAACCAATGCTGACACTCCAAAGACTTCCCAGCAGTTTATGCATATTCCTTCCTCTCCCCACCTGCCAAGTCCCACTTGGCCTGATTGCTATGTAGTTCAAGTATTCAGGGACACATAGACCTTGGCTACACTGGTGCTTTGCAGTGCTGCAACTTTCTCGCTCAGGGATGTAAAAAACCACCCCCCTGAGCACAGCAAGTTACAGTGCTGCAAAGCGCTAATGTAAACAGTGCCCCAGTGCTGGAAGCGCGGCTCCCAGCATTGTAAGCTAATCCCCTCGGGGAGGTGGAGTACCTGCAGCGCTGGGAGAACTCTCTCCCAGCGCTGGTGCTGCGACCACACTCGCACTTCAAAGCGCTGCCACGGGAGCACTCCCGTGGCAGCGCTTTGGAGTTTCGAGTGTAGACAAGCCCATAGCAACTACAGTAAGGAAAACAGGCTTTGCACAGCAACTTCTTAAAATACACACTTTACTCTTAGCACAGGAGATTTACAGATCTGTGCAAAACAAAGTCCTGAATACAATCCCCCCCAGAGTCTTCACTGCACCTCAGAGTCCTCTGGGTTTTGTCAGCGTCCTTCGAGAAGTACACCACCACCCTCTTGCCTTCATTCCTTCAGTTGGGTTTTTAATTCCTGGTGGCTCCTGTGAATTACAGAAGACCGCCTTTTAAAATCCATCTTTCTCCCTCTTTAGTCAGGTCGTCCACTGGAGAAACTACAGCTCTTCCAATCAAGTGTTCAGTCTACAGGGAATTCCATGTCTCCCCAAACAGGTTTCTATGAAGAGAGAATTTATTCAAAGACCTTGCTGTCAAAAAAACTATTCTTCAACTATTCAATGGGAGGGGCCAGGATTGCTTTGCTGCACATTTCCAAGCATGTGTTCCAGGGTCAGGCAAACATATGGAGGCTCTAATCCACTGAAAATTCCAATAATGGTATCCATAAAACAGAAAGGAATTCATACGTTCACACAGACATGTTCTCCAAACAAGTCCCAAATAACCCTGGTCCAAAACCCAGAAAAGACTGTAGACTAGTCTCTTTGTTTTTTTAAATTTTAACTATTTCAAAAATTTTCATAAACACTGTCACCATTTTTCAACCATCTCTAATGTTCAATGCCTCAGGTTATTCCATGGCTAGATGCCAATGCTGGGTACCTTTCAAAAGAGGATTCTCCTTTTCCAGTGGGACTCAGTATATTGTCTACCATGCAAACTCTTTCAATTACAGTCTAAAAAGTCTTTACCACAGTATTGATAATTATTATTTTTCATTTAAAAACTCTGTAAAAATATTTTTTCCAGGCAATGATCATGAACAATCCTTTCCCCTCTCATAAACATACATGTACATTTCCTTAACTATATTGTATCACAGTACTGTATTATCAACCATAATTATTCATGCTCTATGTTCAAGCTTCTTACTAAATTACCAAACAATTCACTAGTTAGATGTAACTAATAGATTATTTGTCTAATTAACTGAATGGTTATGTAACTTTGAAAAAAATATATGGATCAAGCATAAACTTTTTAGTATGACTAAGTGAATTTCAAAGTGCAGAGACTTAGATTCCTTCTTTGAGTGAAGTTTAATGCTGATAAATTGCCAGTTGTATCCTCCAGTAGGTAGAAATGGAAGTACACAAATTTCTGCACTCAGTTGAATTGTGCACACAAACAGTCTCTAAAAAAGGAGGGTATCCTTTTGTAAATGTGGCCCCTAGAACTGTTTTTTCAATTATTCAAGTTGTTTTCTCTGTTTCTGATGGACTAAGAATTTCATGTTTGTTTTTCCATTGCAGTCTTTCACTGCAGGTCAGATGATGACACCACTACTTATTAAAAGAAGAAAGCTATAGTCATTTTGGGTCAGATTCTAACTAAGTCTTATCACCCAGATAACTGTTCTAAATGCTCAGGGATAGTAAGCTGTAATTGACTGTACTTTTTTATTAAATTCCAATAGGCAGTCAGTCCTATGACTGTCCTTTCTCTCACAAGAATGGCATGGACCAATCCATGCATGGGTTGCACTTTGCACATCATCTCATTTCTAGAAATGCCTGGTTTATCTGCTTATAAACAGGACAGTCATTCTCCAGTGGAGACCAAATTTCAATCCCAGCCAAATCTATCATTTGAAAATGAATTTGGTGATCTCATATTCTTTTTCTTAATCATGTATCCACATCAAATGTCTGATACAATGAGAAGTCTCTTCTTAAAAGGATAGCATTGCTGCTTCAGGAAAGGATTCATGTCAATTGCAAGAGTTTGAATGGGAATTGGTGGGAAATGTGAAAATGATGTCCTTGGAAATTGTCAGTGGCTTTGTGTACTATATCAATAAGAAATATTTCAAATGGATAATAGACTGGAAAATATGGAAACAAAGAAGTAAATAGAATATTTTTCCACTACTGTGCTTTACAAAGGTAGTGAACATTCTTGATTCGGAAGGACAGGAATAGATATTATGAAGTAACCTCTCCAAAACAGGAATTGGCAGAATGCAGAATTTTTGCTGAGGCCAGTTTTAATTTGGGGTTGCCCATAATTAAGATAATGGAGTGCACAGAAGGGTAGACAGCAACTATAAATGTACACACCATAATTTTCAATTCATCATTGAAATAGAATAGGTTTCCTATTAAGAATGTTGAAACCACATAATAAATATTGTAGATGATGAAAAAGGACACCACAGATTTAAGAGCACGAACATGAGCATCTGTGCTGGGGTTCCTGAAACTTGGATTAAAGTCTGAATTAAGGTTCATTTTCCTGATGTGTCTCCAAAGAGATATGATTAACAGAACAGATGAAGCAATAAATACAATAAAGGGGGAAATAGATCCTATGCTGTGTATCAGAAAAGTGAACTTCAAAAGGTTATATTTATTGTCTGATATTGTGCCATTTGTTGATACACAATCAGTGGAGTTGCGAGAAAATACCCAGTAGGAATAACTGAACAATGTAAAAGCAACCGTGGTAACCAAGCAGTACAGAATAGAGCCCAAAAGCAGCCATGGCACCAGTTTGGAGAGCCTCAGTTTTAACCAGCTGAAGAGGGACTGGTTGAAAGTGGCAATCTTCACACAGTAGAACACAGAAAGGCAACTTGCAAAACAGAGACTCACTTGGTTTGTGAACATCCAGATAACTAGGCGAGGCTGTAGTGTTTCAAATCTATCAAAGATATTTGGATATACCTTAGATAAAACATTGCTTATCACCAAGAATTGTAGGCAAAATCTGGAGAAGGCCAGACTGGTTATAATCTTATCATAGGAAGTTAGTGTTCTGCTTTTGGCCCAGTCGATACAATTTAAGGCAACAATATATCCATTTGTAACAACTCCTGCTGAGAATTCTATTGCTAAAATTATCAGATGAAAAATAACAGCAGGAGCTAAAGATTTAGTCATCATTAATTCTTAGTTTGTAGCTCAGTTCTTGTGACTTTTCAGAAGACTTGTTTTAGAAGACATCAGATCAGAAGGCTTGGTTTAGAAGGCAGTTCATGTCCATCTCATGGATATATAAAATAAGTCCTTTTAGTATAGTTTCAAAAGCAGGATGAAAATTGAGTTTCATCTGTTGTTCACATATAGCCAGGTCATTTCATGAAGATTCAAATCTGGCATCTACCCTGTTACTAACTAACTATTTCATGGAAAAAATATATTTGCATATCCCTTCCCAGACTGCACTGTTAGTGACTAATCAAATTATTATTTTAATAGACTGTAAATCTAACCATTTATTTGAATATGGTATGTGCTTTCTAAAATAAGGATGAGGTAGAACTTACTTGAGTGGTACATTGGCTTGCAGCAAAAGAAATAATATTATATACATATGGCAATGGTCAATGGAATTTGGAAGACACATTCTGATAACTTTGACAAGAAGCAATGGGCTTAAATTGCAGCAAGGTTTATGTTGAACATTAGGAAAAACTTCCTGTCAGTGTGATTAAGCATTGGAATAAATTGTCTAGTGAAGTTGTGGAATCTTCCTCATTGGAGATTTTTAAGAGCAAGTTAGACAAATACCTGTCAGGGATAGTCTAAATAATACTTTGTCCTTAGTGCAGGGGACTGAATTAGATGACCTCTCAAGTTCTCT
This sequence comes from Gopherus flavomarginatus, assembly GCF_025201925.1. Lineage (NCBI taxonomy): Eukaryota > Metazoa > Chordata > Testudines > Testudinidae > Gopherus > Gopherus flavomarginatus. Next base: position 179,928,284 of record NC_066620.1, on the reverse strand, counting down.
TCCAGTCTTATGTGATTCCTCAAAGGCTGATTTGATGGCCAGTAGCTCTTTATCAAGGATGTCAGAGGTTTGCTCCACTGACGCATGTCTGTGTGAGTAAAAGACACAAGGGTGAAGCTGACCATCGAATGCTTTTGTTTGAGAGAGGACTGTTCACAGTGTGAAGTACTAGGCATCCGTCAATGGCTGGCACAGGCCTAGGCATGAAACTGGAGAAAAGCCTGTTGAGAGTCTTTGGGTTAAGTTTAGAGGTGAGAGCAACAAGGGTGATGTCATGGTGGGCATCTGCTACAGACCACCAGACCTGAAGGATGAGGTAGATGAAGCTTTCTTCACACAACTAACAGAAGTTTCTAGATCACAGGCCCTAATTCTAATGGGAAACTTCAATCACCCTGGCATCTGCTTGGAAAGCAATAGAGCAGTGCCCAGACAATCCAGGAAGTTTTTGGAGAGTGTTGGGGACAAGTGCAAGTGCTGAAGGAACCAGCTAGGGACTCTGCTCCTCTTGACCTACTGCTCACAAAGAGGAAAGAATTGGTAGGGGAAGTAGATGTGGGTGGCAACCTGGGCAGCAGTGACCATTAGATGGTTGAGTTCAGAAACCTGACAGAAGGAAGAAAGGAGAGCAGCAGAATTTGGACCCTGAACTTCAGAAACATAGACTTTGACTCCCACGGGGTACTGATAGGCAGGATCCCCTGGGAGGCTAATATGAGGGGGAAAAGGAGTCCAGGAGAGCTGGCTGCATTTTAAAGAAGCTTTATTGAGGGTGCAGGAATAACCATCCCAATGTGCAGAAAGAATAGCAAATATGGCAGGTGACCAGCCCGGCTTAACAGAGAAATTTTTGGTGAGCTGAAACACAAAAAGGAAGCTTACAAGAAGTGGAAACTTGGACCAATGACTAGGAAGGAGTATAAAAATATTTCTCAAGCATGAGGGATGTAATCAGGAAGGCCAAAGAACAATTGGAGTTGCAGCTAAACAGCAATGTGAAGCGTAAAAAGAAGGGTTTCTACATGTATGTTAGCCACAAGAAGAAGGTCAGGGAAAGTGTGGGATCTTTACTGAATGGGGGAGGCAAACTAGTGATAGATGATGTGGAAAAAGCTGAAGTACTCAATGCTTTTCTTGCCTCGGTCTTCACAGACAAGGTCAGCTCCCAGACTGCTCCACTGAACAGCACAGTATGGCGAGGAGGTGAGCATTCCTCAGTGGTGAAAGAACAGGTTAAGGACTATTTAGAAAAGCTGGACATGCACAAGTATTGACTTTAGCAAAGCTTTTGATACAGTCTCCCACGGTATTTTTGCCAGCAAGTTAAAGTATGGACTGGATGAATGAACTATAAGGTGGATTAAAAAGCTGACTAGATCGTCGGGCTCAACGGGTAGTGATCAACGGCTCAATGTCTGGTTGGCCGCTGGTATCAAGCAGCATGCCCCAGGGGTCAGTCCTGAGGCCAGTTTTGTTCAACATCTCCATTAATGATCTGGATGATTGGATGGACTGCACCCGCAGTAAGTTCATGCATGACACTAAGCTGAGGGAAGAGATAGATACACTGGAGGGTAGGGATAGGGTTCAGAGTGACCAAGACAAATTGGAGGATTGAGATAAAAGAAATCTGATGAGGTTCAACAAGGACAAGTGCAGAGTCCTGCAGTTAGGACAGAAGAATCTCATGCACTGCTACAGGCTGGGGACCGACTGGCTAAGCGGCAGTTCTGCAGAAAAGCACCTGGGAGTTATAGTGGATGAGAAGCTGTATATGAATCAACAGTGTTCACTTGTTGCCTAGAAGGCATATTGTGCTGCATTAGTAGGAGCATATTGTGCTGCATTAGTAGGAGCATTGCCAGCAGATCTAGTGACATGATTATTTCCTTCTATTTTGCATTGGTGAGTGTTAGGATATAGATATTCAGGCCTGTCTGCAAAGGCCTATACTTTAAGAATTTAGGTGCATTCTTATCACTTAGCTAGTTATAGAGATATAAAAGAAAGAATAAAAAATCACTGTCTATGGAATGGCCTCCTCTTACTGTGACAGGCTAAGGCCTTCAGCTAAGATGTAGTTAGACCTCCATAAGCTGGGAAGTGTATGTTCACATCCTCACATTCCAAACTAGTCACATTGAAATAAGGTGCTATTGGGCTATTAGGAATACAATCCTGTCCTGATATTCCTATCACCTCCAGAGAAAGGGAAGAGCCTAGAAGATGTAAAAGAAAACTTAGTTTGATAGCATCCTGTCTGGTAAGAACTCATTTATCAATAGACACAGCTGGAAAATCCTTATGTCTGTATAGATGTAGTTGTAAAATCCTCACTTCTGTATTGTTTTGTATGTTTATTTGCATGGTCTGTGTCTGGTTCTGTGATTGTTTCTGTCTGCTGTATAATTAATTTTGTTGGGTTTAAACCAATGAAGGTGGTGGAATATAATTCGTTAAATAACCATATTATAGTATGTTAGGGCTGGTTAGTATAATTTCAGTAAAATGATTGGTTAAGGTATAGCTAAGCAAAACTCAGGTTTTACTATATAGTCTGCAGTCAATCAGGAAGTGTTGGGGGGAATGGGAACAGGGTCTGGGGATGGGGGAATTGGGATCATGTTTTGCTAAAGGGGGAAATGGGAACTGGTGATGGGAACAGAAACAGGGACACAGGCAAGGCTCTGTGGTGTCAAAGCTGGGAAGGGAGACACTAAGGAAGGAAACTGGAATCATGCTTGCTGGAAGTTCACCCCAATAAACATCGAATTGTTTGCACCTTTGGACTTTGGGTATTGTTTCTCTCTGTTCATGCGAGAAGGACCAGGGAAGTGAGAGGGTGAAGGAATAAGCCCCCTAACAGTGAGTCCACATCTAGAGTATTGCATCCAGTTTTGGGCCCCCCACTACAGAAAGGATGTGAACAAATTGGAGGAAGTTCAGCAGAGGGCAACAAAAATTATCAGAGGGCTGGGGCACATGACTTATGAGGAGAAGCTGAGGAAACTGGGCTTATTGAGTCTGCAGAAAAGAAGAGTGAGGAGGGACTTGATAGCAGCCTTCAACTACCTGAACGTGAGTTCCAAAGAGGATGGAGCTAGACTGTTCTCAGTGGTCGCAGATTGCAGAACAAGGAGCAATGGTCTCAAATTGCATTGGAGCAGTCTAGTTTGGATATTAGGAAAAACTATTTTACTAGAAGGGTGGTGAAGCACTGGAATGGGTTATCTAGGGAGGTGGTGGAATCTCCATCCTTAGAGGTTTTTAAGGCCTAGCTTGACAAAGCCATGGATGGGATGATTTAGTTGGGGTTGGTCCTGCTTTGAGCAGGGGATTGGACAAGATGACCTCCTGAGGTCTCTTCCAACCCTCATCTTCTAAGAATCTATGATTCTATGAACAAAAATGGGGACAATGATGCATTTCTGCTGTAGCCACTCAAAAGCCACTTGTTCCTCCTGGGACAAAAAAAAGGGGGGGGATCCTTTCTTTAAGAGGTCTGTGATTGGGTTGACCACCCTGAGAAACTGTGATGAGCCATCTGTAGAAATTGGCAAAGCCCAAAAATTATTGCAGCCCCTGGATTTCCCTCAGCACTAGCCAGTGAGTGATGGCTTCCACTTTGTCTGAGTCCGTGGCCAAACTTCAGGGGAACTGATGTATCTCAGAAACTCTACTGTATCTTTGTCAAACTAGCATTTCTCTGGCTTGGCCTATAGGCAGCATTGGTAAAGCCTTTATAAGACACTTCACACATGCTGGTGTTCTGTGCATGGTTGCTTGAAAAATAAGAATGATGTCACAATAGATAATAATGAATTAATCCACCATGTCCCAGAAAATGTCACTGATAAAGTGTTGGAAAGACATGGGACCATTAAACAGACTGAATGGAATGACCAAATATTCAAGGTGTTCATACTGGGTTTGGAAAGCCATTTTCCACTCATCTCCTTCTTTCATCCACACCAGTTACTGGCCCCACAAAATCTGGCAGAGTATAATCAGTCTAGGAGTTCATTAATGAGGGGAAGCAGATAATGGTTCCAAACTGTCACCATATTGCGGCCCCAGTAGTCAATGTAGGACCTCAGGAAATCATCCTTTAAAGAAAAAAAAACCACACTTAAAGATGGGGTCCCAGGTGGAGATATGGATGATTGGATCAACCTCTTCTGCAGATTTTCCTGCAGATAGACATGAAGGGCTTGAAGCACTAGTTTGGAAAAGCTGATTTTGGTTCCTGGCTAAAAGTCAATTGGGCAGTCATATTTGTGTTGCAGCAGCCAGGAGAGTGGGAGGTCTGTATTTCCCTTGTCAAAATGTCTTCAAGGTTGTAGTACTTACAAGTTATTTTGGTGGTGGCAGTTGGGATAGTTAGCAGTGTGCATAACTCCTGTGGGCCCATTCCTTCACAGCAGAGATTCTCCAGATGATGACACAGGCTTCAGAGGATACCAGTTGTCTCTTTGGCCTGAAGACAGCAGAATTGTTGCCAGTACTTAGAGCAAACGTGTGCTATTCCTTTTTGCCTATCAATACAGAAATCATGGGCAGCGAGCCAGGGCATTCCCAGGTTGACTGAAAAGTGGGGAGCCTGAATTAACTCAAACTGAAAAAAGTGTCCTGGTGCCCTCTAGGGTAATGGTCTGGTAGATGACTTGCCTCAAGGCTAGGAGAGATGCCTCAATGGTTTCCACTAAATCCATGGAAGTTTTATGCACAGCAGGGATCCTGTGGGCCTCAGCCACCTCTTGGTCTATAAAATTACCTTACTTTGAGCCTCCAGGTAGAGTGCTGGGCGCATCAGAAGTAGGAGCTACAATGGCAGTCAGAGTTGCATCAAGGGTAGATTCGTGATTGCTGCCATCCCAACAGAGGTGCATGGAGGTCAAGTGTCTCTGGATGTAGAAAGGAACTTGCACAAATCAAACCTCATTATATGGGCTGAGGTAGACCCCAAAGCTGGTCTGAAATTTGCAGGACATCTCAAGGTGAAGTGTCCACTGCCCCCACAATACAGACATAGAACCAACATTTGGCATCTGTGCCTCTCAGCCTCAGACACATCTGGGCAGGCCCGGTCAATGTGCATGGGTTCTGGGGCCTGGACTGGGATGTGCAGTTGAGGAGTCACAGACTGGAGTATTGATAGGGCTCAAGGGACTGGGTCACATATATGGCACCTCTCAGTAGGCAGTTGTGAATTCTGATCCATAGGTCAATCAGGTCATCAAGATGGGATGCTGACTTGACCTACACCACTTCATTCTTTATATCATTGTTCAATGTCTCATTCCACTTAGTTTCAGCAGAGAGATGACGGAATTCAGCAGCATACTGGACAGCTGATTGATGCTCATGAAGTAGCATTTGCAGTGTAGCTTCAGCCATTTAGGTGCAGTGGTGGTCACTGAAGATAACATGGCCTGAATGAATAGTGCCAACTGTCCCAGGACTATTCCAGGAGCGGGTCGGCCCAGGCCTCCCCAGTTTGCAGACTAATGATGATTCCAGTCTGGGCCTGGTCTCTGTGAAACAATTGGGTTTGTAGCAAAAGGAGCCATTATTAATTCAGGAAACCTCGGAAGTAACCATGACCACCATTAAACTTACCTGGGAAAAGGACTTTTGGCTCCTGGGGGGCCAGAGTCAGGGTTGGTGGTGAAGCCACCTGGGCTTGTAGAGCTATATTCTGCACCTGGAGGGTGGACACCTGCACCTGCAAGTTCTGTATGGTCCCCATCAGCTCCACCAGGGAAATATTGGCCAGAGAGGGGTACATTCTGGTAAGATGGACCCCTAGTCTTTGTATTGGGCTGCTCAAACCGTAGCTGACCAAGTTGTGGGCAATCAGATCTGGTGGTTAAAATGTGTTTGGCCTACTGGTTAGAGATGGGTCCAGGTTGGGGAGAGTTCAGGAATGAACCAAATCGTCAGTACTGGAAGGAAAGAAGCCAAAATGTCAGAGCCAGAGGGTAAACCAGAATCATAAGCCAAAGGTGGAGCCAGGGATTGAAGCCAGAAGTCAGAGGGGAAGAGGGGCTGGAACAGAACAGGGACTGGAAGCTGACTGGAGCAAGTTCTAGCACAACTGTGGTCACGGTACACAATGAGCAGCCATTGATCTTCTATGGGTTCCAGACTTACAAGCAAGGCTGCTAAACATGGAGTCAGCCAAGGACTGTGGTTATATATCTGTTCCAAGGCAGTGTAGCTGGGCTCATTGGTTGCCTAACAGTAACATTATTCATGGAGCAGGCCAGCAGCTGATCCTGGCAATACTCAGAACAACTAATATTAACAACAAGAGGAAAATAATACAACCCAAAATAGGGAAAGAAAGGGTAAGGACCATATAGAGAAGTTAGATGTATTCAAGTTAGCAGGGCCTGATGAAATTCATCTTCAGGTACCTTAAGGAACTAGCTGAAGCAATCTTGGAAACATTTGAGAACTCATGGAGGATGAGTAAGGTCCTAATAGATTGGAAAAGGGCATATATAGTACGTATCTTTAAAAGGGAGAACAAAGAACCCAAGGAAATATAGACCAGTCAACCTACCTCCAATACCTGGATACTGGGGAAAAAATATTCAACCAATTGTTCACCCACCTAACAGTAATTTCATCTAGACCACATTCCCTTTGTTTGCTTATGGGGAATGTCATGTGGGACTATGTCAAAAACCCTTCTAAAATAGAAGACACTAAACTGGAAGGAGTGACTGGAGGACAGAATTAGAATTCAAAACAACCTGGACAAATTAGAAAATTTGGTTCGAAATAAACAAGGTGAAATTCAATAGAGACAAGTGCAATGTACTATGTTGAGGAAAGAAAAATCACATACACAACTACAAAATGGGGAATAAATGGCTATGTAGTATTACTACTGAAAAGTGTCTTGGGGTTATAGTGGATCACAAATTGAATATGAGTCAACAACGTGACAGTTGCAAAAAAGGCCAATATCATTCTGGAGTGCATCAATAGGAATCTTGTATTTAGGACACTGGAGACAATTGTTCCACTCTACTCAGTACTGGTGAGGCCTGAGCTGGAGTGCTGTGTCCAATTCTGGCCACCACACTCTAACAAAGATATGGATAAACTAGAGAGATTCGAGAGAAGACAACAAAAAAATGATAACCTGACCCATGAGGAAAAGTTAAAAAAACTGATCATGTTCAGTCAGCAGAAAAGAAGATAAGAGGGAGGAGGGGAACTGATAACAGTCTTCAAATATATTAAGGGCTGTCATAAAGAGGACAGTGGTCAATTGTTTCCATGGCCATTGAAGGTAGAACAAGAAGTAATTGGCTTAATCTGTAGTAAGGGAGATTTAGGTTAGATATCAGGAAAATCTTTCTAAATATATGTATAATTAAGTTCAGAAAAGACTTCCAAGGGAGATTTTGGAATCCCCATAACAGAGGTTGGTCAAACAAATGTCAGGCATGGTCCTGCCTCAGTACAGGTTGTTGGAATTGAGGACCTCTCAAGGTCTCTTCCAACTCTACAGTTCTGTGAAACTGTCACTTCTAAACTCACATCTTTAAGGATGAAAACAATACACTTTCCACTGAATTTCACTGGAGCATACATGGTATCTGTTGCCAGGTTAATCTTCTGGAATAATAAATATTTATTAGCACCTATACAGCACTTTCCATCAGTAAAGCTAAAGATACTTTACAAAGCTAGGTAAACATAACTTTACCCAATTATAGATACAAGGATCTGAACTACAAGAGAGGTTAAGTGACTTGCCAAAGGTCACACAGCAAGTCCAATGACCGCAAAGCTGGCACCCAATACTGACCTACACTACCTCCCCTTTAAGAAGTATAGGGAGATTTCTCTCTGTAAAATAGATCCATTGTCCATTTCTGTCATTTGAAAGGCAGGGGAAGTGGCCGGAGCTACCACTGAGCTATGGAGGTTGTAGATCTGTGCCTTATTTCCTCAGGGAGTTTCAGAGGTAGGAAGTATCAGAGGGGTAGCTGTGTTAGTCTGGATCTGTAAAAGCAGCAAAGAGTCCTGTGGCACCTTACAGACTAACAGATATATTGGAGCATGAGCTTTTGTGGGTGAATACCGACTTCGTTGGATGACATGCATCCAACAAAGTGGGTATTCACCCACGAAAGCTCATGCTCCAATACATCTGTTAGTCTATAAGGTGCCACAGGACTCTTTGCTGCTTTTTCAGAGGTAGGAAGTACAGAGTGAGTTCTTTTGGCATTTTGTGACTGCAGTGACACCGTTGTGCCTGACCCTTATATGGGCTATCCAGAGTAGTGGAGGGGAGGTTCTGTTATCCCATAATTTGGGCCCAAGGTATGCCAATACTGGCTTGCCTATGACCATGAACCAATGGTCAATTTATTCCACCCAAATGAGTAACAAGGTGTGGCTCGCCCTATAGGAATAGCCAGGGTTTTACCATAGGGTTTGTCTCTGACTTGCACAGGACTCCCAAGAGCAGACTAACTCTGCTAACCAGTTATAGAACACAGATACAGCCTTCTGCTCAAAGGATTGACATTCAAGCAGTAATTCTTCAAAAACAAGGCATCATTTATTTTAAAAGAAATAATCAGTTACACTGAATTCAATAAAGCGGGAAAGAATACAGTACCATACATAAAACTTAGTAAAACACAATCAAATCACATAGCAATCTCATATACATGCATAGAGCCTTAATAGAATGTTATCATCTAATATCACAGTTATCTCAAAGTAGCAAGCAGAGCTTCTATACATATATGTAAGAAACATTACAATATTCCATTTTCCCAAGAAGTTTACTTGTTTAACATTAACATTCTCTGAGCAGTGGCCAAATTATCATAGAATGGTTGGTGTGGATCTCATTCAGAAGCAGGCATTTAGCTTTATTTACAGGCACACCCAGACACTCCTTATAAAACAGATACAAATCTGACTTACACTCTTTGTTCTGAAAAATCCCTCTGACTTGTCTAGGGGTCTTTCTGGTCTGTCAGGGTTAGGAGCTGCCTCTACTTCTGCTGCTGTCTGCTTGATCTTACTCCTTCTGTTGTTAGTTCCATTGTTGTTCCTTCCTTCTCTGCTCCTTGGAGGCCCACACCACACAGACAAGCCTGCTGGCTGTCAGCCTTATATAGGATTTACAGCCCTGCTTTGATTAGTTGCTTTCTCAAGCCCAGCTCATTAGCATATGTCCTCCTGGTGGAGTGACATTTGCTCAGCCAATCAGATTCACCTACATTCAAGCTGCTCCTCCTCCTGACTCATCAGCATAGATGCTCCTTCTCCTTCTTCATTAGCATAGATCCTCCTTCTCCCTAAACCCTCCCTTCTATATTTTTCTAAGGGATGCAGAGTCATTCACTATTAAACTCTATCTGACCCTTATCTTTTGTCTGCGCTGCATCATTCATTTTAAGATCTCTAATAGAGAATCATTGTGGCCACCATTTTTTATTTTTAACTATACAGTATCATTATTTACTAGTTATTTAAAACCTTATTTCTAAAACTAACTACATATTTATGGAAGTTAAAACATTATGATACCATCACCATTATTGTTATGCTAAATCTGGGAGATGAGTTTTTAAAGATTTGTCTCTCCCTCTGCAGCTGCCTGTCAGTAGTGTCTGCCCGAGATACTGCAATTTGTACATAGCATCAGAGCAGCTAGAACAGCGCCTTGTATCAGTTCATTGATCCCTCACCTTCCCTCTGTGTACTTACCTAAAGGCCACTCTGGCCTTATTTTTGTATAATATGGCATCTGTGACACACACTGTTCATGTAAAGGAGAAGAGTGACAGAGGGGTAACACATCTTGCTGCTGCTATTGATGTAGGAAAGAGCTAGAATGTGGTTTATAAGTTTTAAATGTTATGTATGTGTAAGGCTGCTTGTGACATGCACTGCATACAAGGCCAGGAGGGAAAAGAGCAAGGGGAAGAGGAGGATTCTATCAATGCAAAAAAAAACCACAAAAAAATCCCACACTATTTTCTATTCAGGCAATACAGTATGAGATGCAGCAGCAGTAGCTTCTCGCACAGCACCAACTACAAGAGCAGGTTGCATGACAAACATCTGGGAAAAGCTTAGTGCAGCTTCCTCTTGCATGATGTTTTGCTATACCTGAGCGGATGCTGCTTCTCCTCCAACTCTTGCTCACTCACCAAGGCAGTCACTGCTCTCCTTCAGCATTTGCTTGTATGCCTCTAGTTTGATGGTGCTGAGTGGATGCTTTCAGGGCAAGCAATTGGAATCCTGACAACTGAAAGAGGGGTCTTTAGGAAAAGATGAGTGTGCTAAACTAGAGATAATGGTAATCAAGAGAAACAGGACAGACCCTAGCAGAGCCATGGCATGAGTCTAGGGATTCTCACATTCAGCTGAATGGTGTTGGCTATTTTACTTCAGAGTGAGAAATATAGAGTAAGTTGGCAAAACGGGAACTGGGCTGGTTTATAAAGAACCAAGCAACAGGGAAAGTTAAACCCTTTTTCAATTTTGCTAAGTCTAGAGAGGGAAAATAGTAAATATTCCTCAGCATGACTGTCTCATGAAGACAAAATAAAAGCAGGCTGAGATCAGATAGGATTCTATCCCTCTCACGAAGTTCACTCACTGCTGGTGTTGCCTCCTGTTGGCCTTCCTGGGGATTAGCTCCAGACAGGCATTGTGCCCTCCCCCTAGCATTGTCTCCCCTGCCCCCTGTCTGACCCCTCCTACTTCTCGCTCCATGGCAGCATCCCCAGAACTCCTGCCCCATCCAACTCCCCCTGTTCCCTGTCCCCTGACTGCCCCTGGACTTCCCGCCCCTGACTGCCCCCCCCCCCCCCATCAAACCCCTCATCTCAATCCTGACTGCCTTCCCAGGACTCCTGCCCCATCCAGCAACCCCTTCTCCCTCTCCCCTGACCGCACCCAGAACCTCTGCCTCTGACTGCCCCCTGATGCCCCATCCAACCCCCCCTCTCCTTCCTCACTGCTCCATGGGATCCCTGCCTCCATTCAACCCCCTGTTCCCTGCCCTCTGACTGCCCTACCCCTATCCACACCCTGACTCCTGCCCACCACCCCAAACTCCCCTGCCCTCTATCCAACACCCCCCCAGCTGCCCCCTCCCCTGCCACTTTACCACGCTGCCTGGAGCATTGATGGCTGGCAGCACTATAGCCACACCATCCAGAGCACCAGGACAGGCAGCTGCACCGCCCGGCTGGAGCCAGCCACACCACCGTGCAGCACAAAGCACCAGGTCAGGCCAAGCTCTGCAGCTGCACTGCCCCAGGCGCTCGCAGCCCTGCCATCCAGAGCATTGTGCCGATGGCACAGAAAGCTGAGGCTGAGGGGTGAGGAGGAACAGCAGTGGAGGGGCTGGGGCTAGCCTCCCAGGCCAGGAGGTCAGGGGCCAGGCAGGAGGGTCCCATGGGCCATAGTTTGACCACCTCTGGCCTAAAGTAAAGTCTACATAAAAATTTGTAGCTGTGCAGCTCAATCCCTGTGAACTCAAATTACCTGACCCAGGCCAGCCATAGCCGTGCCACAGGTTTTTTATCTCTGTGTAGATGGAGCAATGATTTCACCCAATCAGCCTGTTTCTCAAAAGACCTAAATTGACACAGGTTCCAGAAAAAATCAGATGGACAATATAAAATGAAGTTAGTATGGGGTATTTTAACTCTCTTTCTTGAAGATTTCCAGAACATTTTATTTAGAAGCTCAAATTTAGATTGTGGTTGTGCCCTGGTGTCTGATACAGATATAGTTTTAGGCCTCTTCGTGCAAATAAAAAAGCCTGGTGATTATTTTTCATGTATTTGTCAGCAATAGGTAGCTGCTTCCATGGAGATGCAAAACTAGGAAGTATTATCTTACTGTCATCCGTTTCATAGTTCTATCTTTAGGTTTCACTGTCCAGAATGTTCTCCTGTTACTAGAAACAAATTTTGCTCTTTTCCCAGTGACGTCAATAGCAGAGATGTATGCCAGGTAACTCAGAGTAGCATTTGGCTCATATGGTTTTTCTTGTATTATATATAAACATACATTTCACAAACGTTATAGTTTTAAAAACTTCATACAATTTTAATGGGGGGGGGGAATCTCTAACATATGTTCTATTTTTTTGCTATGACATATAAATACTTTTAATATATGAGATTGTTGGCACCCTTTTCTCAATGAGAATTTATGTTTTTATCGCAATTAGTGACCTAAAATATCAACTTCCAAGAGAAAACGGATTTAATGTGAAGAGCTGTAACTCATTAAGTTCACTTTTCTTCACTAGCAATAAGAGCAATCCAGCGTTTGTCAGATTGCATATGCTGATCCGAAACCTTTAGCAATAACAATATGTCAGTAGTTTTGCAGTTTTCTTTTCTTGTGAAAGGGACTAAAAGAATCATTGAAGTAAATAATATTGCTCTGAGTCTGCCTGTCTGCTTCCTGAACTCTGCATATTGGGAGTGCATACCAGGGATTGGAAGCATCAGCATGCCACTACTTCACTTATGTATAATGACTGTAATTTACAGAGTAGGTAGATGCAGAAGTGCCCACAGAGATTCAATTATCTCCCAACGCAGTAGTGCACTGTATAGCAGCCTACAAGTCTCTGAGAAGTGATCACTACCCATCCTGTTTAAATTGCAGCAACAAAATAAACTTTAAAAACTTTAATCATAGATCATACTTTAACAGAGGTTTTCAGAAACCCATGTCTTATACAGTGCTAATTAGAATTCTAAATAGATGGTCCCCCAGGGGCTCACCCTGGTGTCCTGATAGGAAAGCTTCATTATTTTGAAGCATTAAAAATCCTTGAGTGTCTCATGGTTTTTCTGTGTGTGTATTTGCTATTTATCAAGTACTAACCACTGCCCTTCATTTTTTTTTAAAATATATATACTGCCAGCTATGTCCTAGGAATGTTATAGACTGGCATGAAGACAAGGTCTGTGGGACTCAAAGAGCTTCTCAAGCATTGATTGTAAATTATTTTCTAGAGGTTGAATCAACAATAATTTAAATATTCTTATGAAATCATTAAAGGTATCTAGAGTACAGCGAATGAGCTGCATCTGGATAAACAAAAAGCAGTTGTCAAAATTTTCAAATGTTTGTACTTAAATTGTGACTCCAAAGTCCTTACTCATGTTCCTAAATAAATGCCCTGATGTTCTGTTACTGAAAAACTGCTTACTTCAGTGGGATCTGTTCCATAAAGCTATTTACATTCTGTGGGCTGGTCTACACTGCCCCTCACCCCCTAATTCACACTACAGGGGTATGAGTAGCAGTGAGCACCTAAGTGTTGTGCTGTAACTCCCCTGTCTGGACACTGTGGGAATGAGGTAAAAGGTTGCAAGTTCCCATTGATATAATCCTTTTCAAACAGGATTACATTAATCTGAACTGGGAACATTTTAGTTCATGCCTGCAGTATCTACATGGGGGAGTTACAATGTAGTAACTTGGTGCATACTGCTATATATACCCCTGTAGTCCTAACTGTGGGACAGTGTAGACGTAGCCAAAGATCTGTGGGGCAATGAGTTTTTTACAATGTGTGAGTACAGCATCTAGCAGAATGGAGCTCTGACCCTCTAGATAACACAACACAAATGCTAAAAAATAATTCTGAATCCTACAGTACAACACATTCTCAACCACACAGATCCAACAGCTAGACAACTAAAACCAGATGTATAACTCCATAGATTCCAAGGCCAGAAGGAACCATTTTGATTATCTAATCAGACTGCCTGTATAACACTGGCCATAGAACTTCACCAATATTATTCCTAAAGCACTGCTTTTAAAAACACAACTAATCTTGATTTTTAAAAATGTCAGTAATAGAGAATCCACCACAAGCCTTGGTAAATTGTTCCAATGGTTAATTACCTTCACTGTTAAAAATGGCTCAGGAACCAATCCATACAACAAATCTCAATGCCAACTCTGCCCACATATCTACACCAGCGACACCATCACAGGACCTAACCAGATCAGTCACACCATCACCGGTTCATTCACCTGCACCTCCACCAATGTAATATATGCCATCATATGCCAGCAATGCCCCTCTGCTATGTACATCGGCCAGACTGGACAGTCGCTACAGAAAAGGATAAACGGACACAAATCAGATATTAGGAATGGCAATATACAAAAACCTGTAGGAGAACACTTCAACCTCCCTGGCCACACTATAGCAGACCTTAAGGTGGCCATCTTGCAGCAAAAAAACTTCAGGACCAGACTTCAAAGAGAAACTGCTGAGCTTCAGTTCATCTGCAAGTTTGACACCATCAGCTCAGGATTAAACAAAGACTGTGAATGGTTTGCCAATTACAAAACCAGTTTCTCCTCCCTTGGTTTTCACACCTCAATTGCTAGAACAGGGCCTCATCTCCCTGATTGAACTAACCTCATTATCTCTAGCTTGCCTGCATATATATACCTGCCCCTGGAAATTTCCACTACATGCATCTGACGAAGTGGGTGTTCACCCACGAAAGCTCATGCTCCAAAACGTCTGTTAGTCTATAAGGTGCCACAGGACTCTTTGCTGCTTTTACTGTTAAAAATGTAAACCTTATTTCCAGTCTGAATTTGCCTAGCTTCAACTTCTAGCCATTGGATCAACTTATACCTTCGTCTGCTAGACTGAAGAGCCAATTATTAAATATTTGTTCCCCATGTAGATATTGATAACTTGTAATCAGGTTGCTCCTTAACCTTCTCTTTGTTAGGCTAAATAGATTGAGCTCAATACTGCTGCAAGTATTCTGTAACAGATTGGAAAAGGAGAGATTTCTTTTTTACAAAACATAGTAAGAAAGATACTTTTGCTCAACTTTAAGTCATTGACATGCCAGCATATACAATCTGCAAAATTGAAAAGACCTAAAATAAAATATTTCTAGGTGAAGAGTATCTATCTAAAAATCTGTGCCGTAAAAAGGAGTGGAAATATAAACATGATGTTTGCTGATAACCTGACCCCCTTACATACAAAAGAAATGGCAAGAAAGATAGTGAATAAAAGAAAGAGAGAGAACGATATTATGTGAAGTTGGAGGTGGTCATGTAAAATGTCAGGAGAACTTTATAAGTAAATATTTTCTGAAACTACTGAAAATATGTAATTTGTAGCACAAAGAAACAGACATTTGGAAATAAGTGATGTAAAGTGAATTGTTTTGATATGCTGGTTTAGTATTTCAATACAACTCATGAAAAAGGATATATAACCTTATACAGCATCCCTCATGACCCGTGCAGAAAATTGTATAGTACAATATAAAACAATGTTTTTCTGAAAATATATTTCACAGACTTAGCAGCCTACTGAAGTCAGTGGCAAAACTGTGATAATATCACAAACAAGCTAAACATGTTTGTGCTACTAATGAGCATGTATTTCTTGCTTCTGGGAATAAATAGACATAAGAATCCTATGTGAACAGGATAATATTTAGCACTTACATGGATAGCATTTTGTGTGTTTGAAGCATTAGCTAATATATCATGGACTTAACAGTTAATGGAAAGTATATACTTTTGTTTGCAAAATATAACAAACCAAAACAAACACTCCTACTCATCATTTGTTATTTATTTACAAATTTTAATCACCTCAACATCACTAACAAGGATTCTGACGCTTGATCTTGTTTAAAATGATCAACCTGATTCCCGTATTCTGACACCTTGTTGGAAAATTTTAAGAATAAGACACTGGCTACTGCCAAGGATATGTTTGGAACAACAAAGAAAAAACATCTTGACTGGTTCCTAGTAGCTGAACATCTGCTGCTCCCACTTATAGAAAAGAAAAAACAAGCTCTCCTAAATTGACTTCAACAACCAACTAAGTCCAGAACTATCAACTTGAAAGAGGCTAAGGCTGCAGTTCAGAAAGCCACTAAAGAATATGTCCCAAAGTATTGGCAAGACCTGTGCAAAAAAATTCAGACTTGCTTTGAAAGAGGGGACCTTCATGATACCTATAATGGAATTAAAGAGGCACTTGGTCCACCTTGTAGAAAGACCGCAAACCTGAAAGTGAAAGATGGTACCAGGCAGGCAAAACCAACTTGACTGATGGACTGAGTATTACAAAGACCTCTACACAAAGGATGCCATTATCTTTGATACAGAATTAGCTGCCATCCCTCAGCTGCCAGTGATGCAGGAGCTGGACCAAATACCAACTCTTGAAGATGTAGAGAAAGCTATCAAAGATTGCACCTGGGAAAGCAGCAGACAATGATCAGGTATCTCTGAAGCTCCTAAAGACAGAGAGGAGGAAGCTTGTGAGTGATATCTATGCACTTCTCTACACCTGTTGAGAAGAAAGCCATATACCCCAGGATCTGAAAGAAGCAAAGATAATTACTCTGTATAAAAATAAAGGCAACAGAATAGATTACAACAACTGTTGAAGGATATCTTTGCTCAGCGTCATCAGCAAAGTGCTTGCAAGGGTCCTGGGAAAAGATTCTGAGTCCTTGCTGAGAAAGTCTACCCTGAGAGTCAGTGTGGATTCAGAGCTGGGAGCTCCATGATTGCCATATGCTTCACATTGCACTTGTTTCAAGTAAAAAACCATGAACAACAGACACCTCGGTGTATAGCATTCATTGACCTACAAAAGCCCTAGTAGGGATGGCATCTATAAGATCTTGTTGAAAATCGGCTATCCACAGAATGTGCTCTCCCTATTCAAGAAGCTCTAAGAGGGAATTAAGGCAACCATCCAGTATGAAAATGAAACATCATCCAAGTTTAGTATTGATACTGATGTGAAGCATGACTGTGTCTTAGTTCCCACTGGCTTTGGCATCTTCTCTATTCTTCTTAAGTACACCTTTGGAAATGATCAATCTGGCATACTAATTGATTTGAGGATGGATGGAGGCTTGTTTAACATTAGATGATTCCAGAGCAGAAGGCATGTCACCCAGCTTACTATTTGGGATCTACTTTTTGCAGATGACACTGCATTCATCTCTAATCCACCTGATGAACTGCAGGTCATGATGAACAAGTTTTCTGATGCATGCACAAAGTTTGGCATGATAATCAGTATCAAGAAAACAGTTCTCATGTCACAAGGTACCAACAGTCCACCTGAAATCTATGTCAATAATGAAGCTCTGGACAATGTGAATCACTTCTTCTATCTCGGCTCAATTGTTACCAGCTCACTTAACCATGATAGAGAACGTGATGCTAGAATTGGCAAAGTTTCTGTTACCTTTGGCACACTTATCTTACATGTTTTGAATATCAAGTTGCTAACTCTGAACACAAAGGTATCTATTTGTTAGGCTTGTGTCCTTAGCACCCTCCTCTATGGTTGTTAAAGCTGGGTTACTTCAAGCAGGAGCAGAGATTGAACTGTTTCCACCTCTGCTGTCTTAGAAAAATCCTTGGAGTTACTTGGGACCAATGGATCACCAATAATGAGATCCTTGAGCGAAACAACCTACAATCTATGCAGAGTATGCCGGACATTTGCAGGCTTCACTGGTTGGGAAACATGCCTCAAAATTGTCTACTGAAGGCTGTTTTGATGGGTTGGATCACAGAAACCCCTTTGGAAACTACCACCCGATATGCCTAGACTACCTCTAAGCCCATTTTCCCTGGCAGCTTGGGACTTTAGTGCCTTGCCTGGTTGTGTCAGACATGCTAGCCTGCTACAAACACAGACCCAGGTCTAAACAACATCCCCCAAAAGCTGCAGGCTTAACTGAAAAAAAGCTTAAGAAGTGCCCCTGTCTTCAACACCCAAATGCCCAGATCCCAATGGAGTCCAAACCCCAAATAAATCCATTTTACCCTGTATAAAGCTTATACAGGATAAACTCATAAATTGTTCACCCTCTATAACACTGATAGAGAGATATGCACAGTTGTTTGGCTCCCCACGTATTAATACGTACTCTGGGTTAATGAATAAGTAAAAAGTGATTTTATTAAATACAAAAAGTGGGATTTAAGTGATTCCAAGTAATAACAGACAGAACAAAGTGAATTACCAAGCAAAATAAAATAAAACACACAAATCTACGCCTAATACAGTAAGAAGCTGAATACAGATAAAATCTCACTCTCAGAGATGTTCCAATAAGCCTCTTTTACAGAGTAGCCTCCTTCCAGTCTGAGTCCAGCAATCACCCCCTGTAGTTACTGTCCTTTGTTTCAGTTTCTTTCAGGCATTTCTTTGGGGTGGAGAGGCTATCTTTTGTGCCAGCTGAAGACAAAATGGAGGAGTCTCCCAGGGGCTTAAATAAACTTTCTCTTGTGGGTGGAGACCCCTTCCTCTCTCCTATGCAGAATCCAGCTGCAAGATTCAGTTTTGGAGTCACATGGGCAAGTCACATGTCCATGCATGACTCAGAACTTTACCGGTGGTGGCCATTGCTCACATGCTACCTTGAAAATTCCCTGGTAGATTTCTAATGTGGATTGAAGTCTTCCAAGATCCACTGTCCGTTAAGTGTTTCTTGACTGGACACTTGACTTGTAAATTCCTTTCTTAAGAAGCTGACCAAATGCCTTACTAAGGCTACTTAAAATCAAACAAGTACACAGCCAATATTCATAACTCTGAAAACAAAAATGATACATTCATACAAATAGGATGAATATATTCAGTAGATCATAACCTTTGCAGAGATATGTTGCATGGCATATGTAGCATAAAACAAATTCCAGTTATGTCATATATACATTCATAAGCATATTTCCATAAAGCATTATGGGGTGCGTCACAGCTGTGCCCTGTGGCCAACTTAAGAACTGCCCACAACACAGAGGCCAAAGCTCCGATAAAGCAACAAAGTCAAGCAAGGCCTCAAGAAATTCAGCATTCCCACTGTCAACTGGGAAAATCCTGTCCAGAACCCTTCAGTATGGAGAAGCTGGGTTAAGAATGATACAGTTATCACAGACTGCCATCAGAGAGCCCAGCCTGAGGCCTACAGGCAATTCAGGAAGTATAGTTTGCTTTAACTTCCATCTGGGGAGTAGTCCTGTAGCCACTATGGGAAGGTTTGCTGCTTACGCATCTGGCTCTTTTCCCATACCATACCACTGATGGACTGAATTTGTCATGTCTCCTTTCATCTGTTAAGATGTTGGATCGCCATATGAATTCTAATCACCACCTTTTGGTGATAATAATTGCCCTAGTGTATGATACTCTCAGAACTCTAAAGCTCAACACATTTGTGACTGGACAGTACCCAGATTGGAGACCTCAGATCAAAACTCAGGTGCTATGCTAAGTGCTGTTGTTGAGCCATTAAGTGACATTTTTCTTTCTTTGCTAGTCAGACAGCATGGTGCTATGAACTATTGTATTATAAAAAGAGGTCAACTTTAGGTGAGATGTAAAGTAAAGCATTGGCCTCTTGCAGTTATTAATAATCTGATGGTAGTTTTCCCAATACATGGGTATTAACCAAGACTGGTATGGATTAAAATCCAGTTAAAATATTTATGATCGACTTACCCAAATGTAATACCGATATTAACTGCTAGTAGTTCTGCTCCTAAAGTCATTGTTATATAAAGGTGCCTTTGACGTGATTCATGAATACACTGGGTGAAATTCTGATTGAATTGAAATCAATGTGAGTTTTGGCATTGATGTCATTGGAGCCAGGATTTCCCCCACTGTAATTAATAAATTTTGGAATCCTTTTGGGTGAAAGACATTTTGTAAGGTGATTATTGTTTATAAACTAACATATGTAGACTGCAACATACATGAATTCTTTTATTGCATGTCCATAAATAATGAGATACCACAGTCATTGAACTATTAATGGGAAAAAGAAAGAAAGAGAGAATCCCCACCTCACTGCCCTCCTCCCCCCCAGTTTGGGTTGATACAAATGTTCTGTTTTAGTAAAACTGAAATATCTCACTTCAGCTTCATTTTTTAATTTATTTTATAAGATAAAAATTTTTAAAAATATAACAAAAAAGTCATTTTTAAATAGTACTTCAAAATATTCCATTCCAAAAACATCAGCATATAGTTGACAAATTCACATTTTGGATGGAAAAATTCCAACCAGCTCTAATAAACTGTGAAATTCAGTGCCACAGAATGGTGTTGAGGCTAAAAGTTTAGCAAGACTCCAAATGGGACTGGAGACTTATGTGGGGAACAAGAATACCTAGAAAATAGTTAATGCTCACATATATTTTGGAAGAGATAGTAAATTTCATGCTTTGAGTGTTAGGCCAGTCTCAAACTATTAGAGATCAGGATGAGACCTAACCTAGGAGACAGGATATCGCACATCTGCCTACTGTGAGATTTATTCCACCTTCCTCTGAGTCATTTGATACTGACCCCTGTCAGAGACAGGATACAGGAGCAGATGGGTAACAGGTATGAGCTAGGATGGTTATTCCTATTCATGAAATCATCCTATAAAATTTGAATTTAGATATAAAATTTGATATAATACTAGTTAAGCAGTAACACGTTAGTATTTACTCCGCAAGATGCATATGGAAATGCTATATATTTTTCTGTTTTTTTTCTTAGACTTAGTATTCATGGAAGTGGAAGACTAATTATTTGAATAAGGAATGCACCATGCAAGCATCCAAAACACTTTTTTCTTGACAAGCATCAACAGGACTCTTATAGTCCCATGACTTCCTCAAGCAGAGACTACAAAATGTGCAGTATTGGTACAATGTGTGCAATGGATACATTTAATTACTACATTAGGATAAGCTCATGGACACAAGACATATTTTCTCTTGTGATCTAAACAAAATATAAATCTGTATCACAGTCAGTTTCTGATCCTGCAATTATCAAAGGGGTAGCTGTGTTAGTCTGGATCTGTAAAAGCAGCAAAGAGTCCTGTGGCACCTTATAGACTAACAGAAGTTTTGGAGCATAAGCTTTCGTGGGTGACATGCATCTGACGAAGTGGGTATTCACCCACGAAAGCTCATGCTCCAAAACATCTGTTAGTCTATAAGATGCTACAGGACTCTTTGCTGCTTTTACTGATCCTGCAATATTCAAGTAAATGGGCCCTAAGCACACTAACTCACTGAGCCAACTGGCTCTTACATGAGAGGGTCAAATCATACCATATTCTGAAAAAGGCAACTCAACCTATTTATTTCAACAAGAACACTGTTGCCTTGGCTCTCTCACAATGTGACCCTTGCTTCCAAAGAACATTTTAAATATTGTAAGATGATGATGCAGCAGTTCATGTAACTCTTTATCTCATTATTTTCTGCATTGATATGGAGTTTATGGGCTAGATTTTCAACTTAATTTTAATGCACACTATCGCATGCTAACCTGCAGATAATGTCATGGGATTTCCACAATAATTGTACTGCAGAGACCAAGAGGAGCGGTGAAAATGAAGATACAGACATGGATTTATTATTTTTATTAGAGAATAAATAATTTACAAAATGCCTAAATTGCTTTTTTTTCAAAATATTCATGATTTGACCATTTAAATTGAAATATTGGGGTGTGTCAGGGATACCTGATGATTACCACACATCCTGTTTCTTAACAGCATTGTCCTGATATGCCACAAAATGACTCTCATGGCCCAGACGGTGTCATCACATTGTGAGCCTGTGTCCCAACAATGATGACGTATGGCAATAAGATGAGATAAACTTCAGGGAACTAGCAGTCATTCTGATCCTCATCAAAGATCACCATCCGAATGGAGTTAACATTCAATACAGAATGGATGGGCAGCTCTTTAATCTTCTACATCTCCGCTCAAAATCTAAAGTCTTCAGGGTGTCCATTACTGATCTTCAGTATGCTGATTGTGTCATCCTCATGCACACTGAGAATGACCTTCAGTCCATACTGGATTTCCCTGCACAAGCTTACTAAAGCCTAGGGCTTTCACTCAGTACTGAGAAGACTAAAGTGCTCTATCAACCTGCTTTAGGCCTTTCACATGAACCACCACAAATCACCATTGAGGATCAGACTTTGGAGACAGTTGAGCACTTTTGCTACCTCGGTAGCCAATTTTCTAAAAATGCAGACATTGACAGTGAGATCCAGCACAAGATTCAGTGTGCAAATGCTTCGTTTTGAAGATCACCCCAATGTGTTTTCACTGCTACAGACTCCCATGCATTGCTATAGACTAGGGATTGAATGGCTAAGCAGCAGTTCTGCAGAAAAGGACCTATGAGTTACAGTGAATGGATATGAATTGACAGTGTGCCCTCGTTGCCAGGAAGGCTAATGGCATTTTGGGCTGTATAAGTGGGGGCATTGCTAGCAGATCGAGAAACATGATCATTCCCCTCTGTTTGACATTGGTGAGGCCTCATCTGGAGTACTGTGTCCAGTTTTGGGCCCTACACTACAAGAAGGATGTGGAAAAATTGGAAAGAGTCCAGAAGAGAGTAACAAAAATGATTAGGGTGCTGGAGCACATGGCTTCTGAGGAGAGGCTGAGGGAACTGAAATTGTTTAGTCTGCAGAAGAGAAGAATGAGGGGGGATTTGATAGCTGCTTCCAACTACCTGAAAGGGGGTTCCAAGGAGGATGGATCTAGACTGTTCTCAGTGGTAGCAGATGACAGAACAAGGAGTAATGGTCTCAAATTGCAGTGAGGAAGGATGTTAGGAAAAACTTTTTCAGTAGGAGGTTGATGAAGCACTGGAATGGGTTATCTAGGGAGGTGGTGGAATCTCCTTCCTTAGAGGTTTTTAAGGGCAGGCTTGGCAAAGCCCTGGCTGGAATGATTTAGTTGGGGACTGTTCCTGCTTTGAGCAGAGGGTTGGACTAGATAAGCTCCTGAGGTCCCTTCCAACCCTGATATTCTATGATTCTATGATTCACAGACAGTAACGTACAGCAGGACACCAAGACCCAGGTTTACAAGAAAATTGTTGTTCCTACACTCCTTTATGGATATGAAACCTGGATGACCTATTGACAGTACCTCAAGAGTTTGGAGAGGTATCACCAATGATGCCTCCAGAAGATCTTTCGCCTCAAGTGGCAAGATCACTGCACTAATTCAAGCACCCTCATTGAAGCCAATGTCACCAGCATTGAAGCAATGATCCTCTGGCACCAACTTGGCTGGGCTGGACATTGTGTGTGGATGCCAGACTCTCACCTCCCAAAACAGGTCCTCTACTCTCAACTCACTCATGGTCAGAGATCCTGTGGTGGTCAAAGGAAATGCTTCAAAGATACACTTAAAGCATATATTAAGAAAACGGATGTGGATATCACAAGCTGGGAGGATTAAGCCACCCAGTAGTGTCATATCCTCCATCAGGCAGTGGCCCACTTCAAGCAGAAGCGCCTTTCCTTCAAAGCTGAAAAGAAGCCACAAAATGTCTGTACCTACCGTGGGTCGGTTTGCGGGTCCAGGATCAGACTCCTGAGTCATCTCAAGACCGATATGTAAATCAATGGTAGAGATCATCCTTGAATTGAGGGATCGTCAATCAATCAATCAATCATCACCCCACTTGCTTTCAAATGATAATTGTTTTGCAATAACTTCATTGATACTTCAGGATACCTTACGTTGATGTCTGAATTATCCATATATACCTCTTGAATCCTAGTAGGGTGGATTCTGCTATTACTTCCACAGGAAGAGGATTACCACTATTAACTAGCCTATGACAGATTAAAATCTTTCATCTATTTAAATTTCTATTAATAGATGGGCATGTATTTCCAGGATATTTCTATGTCTTTTATCTATTCCATTTAATTGATAAAGTTTTCTTCTGTGGACTTTCTCTGGAATCTGCATGTCTCTAACTAGGGCATGTGTCCAAAATTGTATGCAGTATCCTAGGTGCAGCCTCATAGTGACCTGTTTAACTGTAGAAACCAGTATGATGGATTCCTGTTTCTATTACTAGTAACATGAATCTTCTCAGCTGAGACTACCAGCAATAGCTGTGATATGGACTAAGAAAGGGACTGAGACCATCAATTCATTCAATAAAAAATAGACTCTGAGATGGTAAAAAAATTTGTTCAGTGCTGACCTACTGCAATATGAAGCAGTATCCCAGAGTTGAAAGTCTCTTGCTTTCTATTATAAATCCCCTGATACATTCTTCTACCTAGTGTTGTTTTGACAGATAAACGTGTTTGATGAATTCCGTTTTTAGCCACAAAAGCTTCACAGCAATCAACAAAAATGGAATTAGTATGAGATTTTATAACACTGTTAAGAAAGGAAAGAATCTGAAAGAGAGTCACATACTTCTAAAAATATTTAAAAGAGTTTAATGCATAAACAAAAGCATGGTCAATGAAGACGTTATTGGCATCATGTTTTCAATGTCTTATGAGTATTCTTCAGCTCAAAACAGCATAGTTTGATTGACAATAAAAGAAGGATTAAAAGAAAATATCTGAGACCTTATGGGATAACCATATAATTTAAAAGAAATCAGAGGCAGGAACATTTCACAAAGAGTAAAGCATCAAACCTAAGAAACACAAAGACGAGAAACAAAGGGAAAAAAAATCTTTTAAAAAGTTATTCCAGTACCGGAAACATCAAAATACCATTTCTTTGCACCTTGTCAGGAAATTCTTGATTGAGTTTTACACAATGGGCACATAGGAAATTGTTTTCTGGAGAATAATGCTTTGAGCAGTATGTATTAGAAAAAACCTTTCAACCTTACATATCACAGCATTAACTTTCTAATTGACATCCATCTTCACTGTGAATATATGGAGAGGAAAAAATCCCCAGCAAATCTTTTATAATTTCACATGCTCTCATAACCTATTTTCCATTTCCTCTGATTTGGGGTTTGTTTGTAGCTTTTTGTTAAACCATCAGATCAAAAAAATTGTTACTAAATAATTGTAATGAAGATATGAGATGAAAATACTTATTTCCATTTCATGTCTTAGTGGTCCATGTTATAACTTCCATCTCCAGATAGAGGTTTTCATGCAGGTTTCGTTTGTATTTGTTTGATATGACCCTTATAAATATAGCACTGATTGTTCTTACCTTATTAGAATAGTTAATCTATCTTTCAAGATACTGAGGATGATGTGAACCAACCAGAGCTAGGGTCTGATCCAAAGCCCATGTAATTTAACAAAAAGAATCATATTCACTTCAACAGACTTTGGATCAAGCACACCCATTGTCCAAACTCACCCTTTCGGCTTCATTAGTAATTAAAAAGAAATCAATAACTTATGATAAACTCCAGCCTGAGCTTATGCTTATGTCCACAATGACTTTCTCTCAACTCCCCAGGTCTCTCTGTCCCCAAAAGGCTCTCACGCCTTTTACATCTTGACAGTGGTGAAAGTCACTTACAGGACTTACCATTACTGCTGGAGTCCTGAGGGGGCGGTGTGGCCTCATCCGGAAGAGGCGGGGCCTCATCCAGAAGAGGCGGGACCTCTCAAGATTTAAAGACCCGGGGGCACCGGCTGTGGCCGGGAGCCCCAGGGCTTTTAAATCATCCCATGGCTCCCAGCTGCAGAGGTGGCTGGGAGCCCCCAGGGCTCAGGGGCAAATTAAAGGGCCCAGGGCTCTTGCCGCTGTGGAGCTCCGGACCCTTTAGATCCCAGCCCCAGCCTGGCAGCCAGGCTTGGGTGGGGATTTAAAGGGCCCGGAGTTCCTGCCACTGTGGGGAGCCCCAAGCCCTTTAAATCCCCCCCATCAAAGCCGGTGTGGTCCGGCACGGCGTACTGGCTCTTGCTGGTACGCCATACCGGACCATACCAGCTTACTTTCACCTCTGCATCTTGAGTGCAATTAACTGACTCCACTTGCCAGCAGTAATAGAGTCATAGGACTGAAACGGACCTCAAAAGGTCATGTAGTCCAATCCCCTGCACTCATGGCAGGACTAAGTATTATCTAGACCATTCCTGACAGGTGTTTGTCTAACCTGCTCTTAAAAATCTCCAATGATGGAGATTCCACAACCTCCCTAGGCAATTATTCCAATGCTTAACCACCCTGACAGTTAGGAAGCTTTTCCTAATGTCCACCCTAAACCTCTCTTGCTGCAATTTAAGCCCATTGTTTCTTGTTCTATCCTCAGAGGTTAAGAAGAACAATTCTTCTCCCTCCTTCTTGTAACAACCTTTTAAGTACTTGAAAACTGTTATCATGTCCCCACTCAGGCTTCCCTTTTCCAGACTAAACAAAACCAGTTTTTTAAATCTTCCATCATAGGTCATATTTTCTAGACCTTTAATCAATTTTGTTGCTCTTCTCTGGACTTTCTCCAATTTGTCCACATCTTTCCTGAAGTGTGGTGTCCAGAACTGGACAAAATACTTCAGTTGAGGCTTAATCAGCTTGGAATAGGTGGAAGAATTATTTCTTGTGTCTTGCTTACAACACTCCTGCTAATACATCCCAGAATTATGTTAACTTTTTTTGCAATGGTGTTACACCGTTGACTTATATTTACCTTGTGGTCCACTATGACTCCCAGATCCCTTTCATTCCCCCATTCTGTATATGTGCAACTGATTGTTCCTTTCTAAATGCATTTGTCCTTATTGAATTTCATCCTATTTACTTCAGACCATTTCTCCAGTTTGTCCAGGTCATTTTGAATTTTAATCCTATCCCCCAAAGCACGTACTCTCTATGCCATTATCTAAATCATTGATGAAGATGTTGAACAGAACTGGAACCAGAACTGATCCCTGTGGGACCCCACTCATTATGCCCTTCCAGCTTGACTGTGAACCACTGATAACTACTCTCTGGGAATGATTTTCCAATCAGTTTTGCACCTACCTATAGTAGGTCCCTCTAGGTTGCATTTCCCTAGTATGTTTATGAGAAGGTCATGTGAGACAGTATCAAAAGCTTTACTAAAGTGAAGATATACCACATCTATGTCTTCCTCCCTATCCACAAGGCTTTTTACCCTGTCAAAAAAAGCTATCAGGTTGGTTTGACACAATTTGTTCTTGACAAATCCGCACTGACTGGTACTTATCACCTCATTATCTTCTAGATGTTTGCAAACTGATTGCTTAAATTATTTGCTCCATTATCTTTTTGGGTATAGAATTTAAGCTGACTGGTCTGTAATTCCTCGAGTTGTCCTTATATCCCTTTTTTATAGGTTGGCACCATATTTGCCCTTTCCAATCTTCTGGAATCTCTCCCATCTTCCATGACTTCTCAAAGATAATCACTAATAGCTCAGATATCTCCTCAGTCAGCTCCTTGAGTATCCTAGGATGCATTTCAACAGGCCCTGGTGACTTCCAGACAGCTAATTTGTCTACGTAATTTTTAACTTGTACTTTCCCTATTTTAGCCTCTGATACTGCCTCATTTTCACTCACATTCCCTATGTTAGACGTCTAATCATCACCAACCGTCTTGGTGAAAATTGAAACAAAGAAGTCACTAAGCACCTCTACTGTTTCCACATTTTCTGTTATTATTTCCCTCCCTCATTGTGTAACAGGCCTACCCTGTCTTGTGTCTTCCTCTTGCTTCTAATGTATTTGTAGAATGTTTTCTTGTTACCATTTATGTTTCTAGATAGTTTGATCTTGTTTTGTGCCGTGGCCTTTCTAATTTTGTCCCTACATACTTGTGTTACTTGTTTATATTCATCCTTTGTAATTTGACCTAGTTTCCACTTCTTGTAGGACTTCTTTTTATTTTTAGATCATTGAAGATCTACTGGTTAAGCCAGGGTGGTCTCTTGCCATATTTCCTGTCTTTCCTATGCAATGGGATAGTTTGCTCTTGTGCCATTAATAATGTCTCTTTGAATAATGTCTCATGAGCCCACTTGTACTATATCAGCACATGTCTAGTATGACTTTTTCAAGTTATTCAGTCCTGTACAAGCTCTTAGGGTTGGGCACCTTGCTGAAGTGCTATAGAAGTAATGATCACGACAGGTGATGTGTAATGAATCTGATTAATTTAGAAGCATTTCAAAATAAAATTACATTATGTTCTACTTTTCTTTTCATATCAACCCCAGATGCATTTAGAGGTGTTGCTGTCCATCCTTCCCCTCTTCTCCTTTTGTTCTGTTATTAAAAAAGGAAAATAACAGGATTTGCTGGTAGGACTCTATAATGTCACAAGAGAATTCCCAATGAAGCTAAATTATACAAGCTATATTACAAGTGTTAAAATGAATATTTTTCTGACCCCAATCATTATATTAGATGCAACTTAAAAAAAATTCCTTTCCTACTTGTCATACAGTACCTATACAGATAAATTATTGTTTATCAAATCCCATAAGTAACCCAGGTGAACAGGCAAAACCTTCCCACCTCATTTGCAGTTATTACTGCAAATACAATTGCTGGGTTACACTCCTTATTACCTGCAGAGTCATATTATTAATTATTCATAATTATTTGGATGAGTACCAAATATTCATGATAACTTTGCAAGTTATGAGAGCTTACTGAATTTTAGCATGATTAATTATGCATTTGAAAATACATACTGAGGTTTGATTGTTATTTGCTATTCATTATTTTTACCATTAAAAAAAATCAGTTAATCCCACGGCCTGATCCAAAGCCTACTGATGTCTATGGGAAGTCCATTGACTTCTGTGGATTTTGGATTTTGATCAGCTGCCCCCCTGCCGACCTCGGACTAGAAACAATGTGATGTGATTTACATGATGCACCATCAACACAAATGACAAATAGTCAAAGAGAACACGTTGGGAACAGGGTTTGTCATCGAGTGATTCCATTAACCAAAAGGTAAGCTAAATTCACAGGGTATTATTTATACTGAATAGTTTGACCATTCTGACCCTTCTGTAAGTGTACTTAGAACAAAATAATAAGCCAAAAGGCAAAGCCATCTATATATTGTAGGAAGATTTCACTAGAGAGGTGGGGTTAAAGAAGGGATTTGAAAGTGAAATTAGTAGACTGGAGGAGAGACTGTCTCAAGCATAGGTGGTGGGGAAGAAGATTCAAAGCCAAAAATGGGAGAAGGAGACCAACGGAGCATTTGTATGAGTATAAGACACCAGAATGGGTGTGAGATGAAATGAGAGCAGAATGCAGCAATTCCAACAATCTAACTGAAGCTCCTTGAAAGTAACACACTGCCCTAAACTCACTGTGAGACAGTCTGCAAGTCACTTAACGTCTCTGCGCCTCAGTGCTCTCCCTGTAAAATATAGATAAAGACTTCCTTTGTCTTGTCTACTTAGATTATTGGGTAGGGTGTGTCTCTTACTATGTATATTCACAGCAACTATAGAAATTAAGCCCTTATCTCCACTGGGACCTTTAGGTGTTATGGTTAAGTAAATAATCATCACTAGAAAGTTGCTACTGAAGGTACATCTACACTGCACACCACTTGCAGAGGCCTATACGGTGTGAGTAACTACATGTTGCAATGAAAAGAAATCTGTGTCCACACTGAGATGTGTCAGCAGCTTTGGGTCCTGGTTCGATGGGAAGATCACTCTGCCTCTCAGACTCAGTCTCTCTGCTGTGCCTCTTCCCTTGCAAACACTTTCCCAAACAAGAGTGGAGGTTGCTCACAGTTCCTTCACTGCAGGCGCACCTCAATCAGCTTTAGGCACAGCAATAGTCTCTTCCCTGGCTGCAGTGAAGCCATTAACCATCTCTGAAATACCCCGCTTGATTAAAGCTCTCAGAAGCAGCTTCTGGCTTCCTAAAAGCAGCTCCTGATATGGACATCATTCCGCACCAGCCATCACACTCCTCTCCCAAAATGGAGCCAAGCGCACCTTCTCCCTGCACTCCCAGGGCCACCCAGAGGATTCAGAGGGCCTGGGGCAAAGCAATTTCGGGGGACCCCTTCCATAAAAATAGGTTGCAATACTATAGAATACTATATTCTCGAGGGGGCCCCTGTGGGGCGTGGGGCCTGGGGCACATTGCCCCACTTGCCCCCACCCTGGGCAGCCCTGTGCACTCCCTGGAAGAAGTCTCTCACTCTTTCCTCAAGGCATCATGGGAGTTGTGGTCTCTAAGGCTAGATTGAAGCACACAAGATCTTCCCAACTGGAACACTCACAATAAATTTCAGAGGCCCCTCTAGTAAAGGGGGCCTACCGTTCCTTTTGTTGCGAAATGAGAGAATATATTTAGAAACTTTAACATTGTAACTCACTACCTGCCACCTTCAGATATGTGGACATAACAGCAAGCTAAAACTTTTTTTGTCACTTTCTTAAAGATCTTGTTGCTAAGAATCACAAAATGTTGCTCATTTCCATTACTTCAATTAAGGTCTTGCCAAATTATTTTCTATCTGTGGTTATGAACTATTTGTAGTGTATGTAAAAATAAAAATGTAGGAACCTAAAAGAAAATTAAGGGGCCTGACTTTAGCCTCTATTTTTTTTTTTAAGTCTTGACCTTAGGGTGTTCTTACTCCATGCATAGCTATAACAAGAAAATTGTTTTTTACCTGTCCAAATACCTATAAATAAAAATGCATCAAAACAATCAAAAGGCAGTTGCAATGAAGCATACAGTACACTTACTACTGATAATGAAAAAGCACTAAACACAGAGTTATGATTTAATATAGGAAGATGATTAATATTTGAAGAAAGAGCCAGACTTTGTAATTCAGAAGTAACCATGCTCAAGTCAAGGGAGTTATAGTGCTATAAAACAGACATCAATGAGACTGAAATATGGCCCCCAAATTTGTTTAGTACAATGAAACTCTTTAAAGTTTACATTCTGGCATCTTTTTTACCCCCAAGTAACAGTATTTTCACATCTCCTTAACTTGGCAAAAGAACGTGAGAGGAATATTCTTTATCTCTCTCTGTTTAGTCTTTCACTAGAAACTCTTGCCCTGATGATAAGGCTCATCCTAGGCTCATTGCATTCTGGTAAGGAATTTGACTTACATGTATATCATATACTCTGACAAGATACGTAACTTTTAATAATACACAATCCTGACAGATCCATTCCATATATCTTGCATTTAATCATAATATTTGGACATTTAGCAGGATATAAAATTAACAAGTGCAAACTCAATAAACCAGACTGCCACAAATTACTCAAAATCCCATTTGAGATATTAGATTTTTTTATAGAATTACAAAAAGTTAGTGGTTGTGGAAAATGCAATATATGTAAGATATTTGGGTTTTAGTAAAGCATTTGACATTGTATCTCACAAAATCTAAATTAAAAATTAATTCAAATTGGCTTGGACAGTGACGTTGACACATACTCTCACTATCAATTAATGATTATGAATCCTTAATGTGCCAAATTGTGAGATGGTATCTAGTGGAGATGCTAAAGGAATACATTAGAGCTT
Source organism: Gopherus flavomarginatus (assembly GCF_025201925.1). Classification (NCBI taxonomy): domain Eukaryota; kingdom Metazoa; phylum Chordata; order Testudines; family Testudinidae; genus Gopherus; species Gopherus flavomarginatus. The sequence continues at coordinate 179,896,890 of NC_066620.1, read as the reverse complement.
GTTTTATTTAACATCTTCAATAATGATTGGAAAAGGGAGGAAATAGCATGTTAGGACACGTCATTCATAAGGCAAGGTCCTCACCTAGAATAAATCTTCACTGACCCACTTGTATAAGAGGGGCTATGTCTGTCCATTAACATCCAGAAAAGACAATTATGATAATCTAGTCTAACCTCCTGTGTAACACAGGCCATAGAATTTCACCCACAGATTCCTACATTAAGCTCATAACTTCTCACTGAGCTAGAGAATCTCTTTGGAAAGACATCTATGTGATGCTGTTCTGGCAGGCAAATAGTAAGGACAGAGAAATCAACCAACAGGAACTAAAGGAATTACAAATATGGGCAGAAAATAGCAAAATAAGATTAAATGTAGAAAAAATGAAAGTTAATATATCAGGAGAAAAACAATCTGAATCAGACACTGAGCACTATTTTCAAATCTAGTTCCTTAACATTCGTCTCCTAATTCCATTTGGGAGTTGCCTGATTTTCAGAAGTTCTGAGCACTATGGTTCCCATTGACTTCATCTAGTTATGTCTCTTTCTGCCTCCCCTTTTTTCCTCCCCTCCCCCCAGGAATTAATACCAATGTTCTATTCAAACAAATGTCCCTTAGTCTCACCAGAGAGCAACATTAGGTCTTCTTCTTCCGGGCTAGAAGAGAAATTACCATAATTAACTTAACTAAAAGAACAATGTTTCTATCTAGAAGACTTCCTTTTATGAACCCTCCCCATATATTTTACCTTTTGGAAACTGAAGCTGTATTATATCTTGTTAGATTCTATATTTGTTTGACTACCAATTTGGAGTGCAGAAATATGTCACTATTCTAAGAGTTAAAAAGCTGGTTTATTTTATTTTAAGAACCTATCATTCTGTATTGGTAAGAAGAATAAAGATTTATTATTTTGCTAGACTTATGTATTCATGCTGGCTGGAATGTCGGACATGCTCTAATGTTTGTGTCTGGCCAGTAAAGGGGTTATATATCACTCATAGTTAACAAGATTCTACCTTATCTCAAGAAGAGGAGGCTATGTGCCATGCCACATATGAACAATAATGACCAGGATGCCCATTGTTTAAAGGTTAGTAATTAAGACAAAGTGCATACAAATATGCTGCAATCAGAACTAATAGCAGGATAAACAACATTCCAAAGGACCATCTCATTCTCTACAATATATATAGATAGAGATAGAGACAGAAATATATATCACCTGGGAAACTATCATATATATTGTATTATTTAAATTGTACCCACTTGAAACATTGGAAAACCTAGTGCGACAGAGAACAGACTTCATTTTATTGTTCAATTGCATTTCTAAAATATTAATTAATGTACTGAAGGACACCATGAAATGTCACAGTGTACTCAGGGAAATGCATATCCTTGAAGTCTTCAATGTCCAACAAAGCTATCTTCTTTAGGGCTTTAGACTGCAGGAGCCATGTGATAGAGGAAGTCTTTGTGATAGAGAGAGACAAAACTACATCTAGTTAGGAACTGCAGAAAACAACCTAGAGAGGCTATGAGAAGAAAACTGAGAAAGGGCTGGGGAAGAGGCCTAGACACAGACAGCAGAAATGGATGAAGAAATGATCAGGTCATTGAAACAGAGCTTGAAGAAATCCTAGACTAAGCATCTGCTTCCTTTTAGGGCCCCAAAGTCAGAACCCTTCAGAAATGGGGAGGGAAGAAGTCCCCCTTCTCCCAGTCCTTCCTACAGTCAAGTGGAAGCTGGTCATGACCCTGGCAGAAACCCTAGGACAGGGGTCTCGAAGTCCCAGCCTGCGGGCCATCTGTAGCCTGAGAACCTCCCCACTGTGGCCCGTGGAGGACAGACCCCTGCAGCTCCCATTGGCTGGGGAGAGGGACATAGATACCATCACTAGTCTCTGGGCAGAGTCAGCCATGGAGGCAGCATCATTAGTTGCTGGGCAGAGTCAACCATGGAAGCAGTGTCACTTTTTTCCACAATGAATATAAACAAGTCAAAATACTGAACACAACTATCTGATGTACACCTTGCTGCAATCCTGAAGGTTTCAACTGCTCAGTCACTGAGGCCAAACATCAACAAACTGACAGAAGTGAAGCATTGCCAGGTGTCTGGCACATACTAAAAATTCTCTGGCAAGCGAAGAATTATATAAAATTGTTTGACAGTTTTATTATTTCTAAGAAATTCAAAATAAAAAAATACAATTATAAACATTTTCTTTTCTGAACACCATCTTCAGTGACATTATTGGCCCACTGGGAAGATTTGAGGGCTGGCACTGGCCCTAAGGTAAATTGAGTTTGAGATTCCTGCCCTTGGACTAAAGCAGTTGAAGTTAGCCAGCTACAATTTAGTTAGGACTTCTGCAAGAAAGGAAAGGAAGGCCTTGGGGAGCCTGCTATTGAATGGCAAAATACCCTAGTGAAGGGGCTGTGCTGACAAATAGGTGTCTCAAAGAGAAGGAGGCTGTACTGAACACTATACTGGATTTTTATGCATCCAACATTTTGCCTGTCTGAACCAGTCCCATTGCCATGGCTTCACTGGGTCATGTCATTTTCTGGATCATGATCATCATCATAACAATCCAGGCAGCAGTGATTGTGCTGTGCTGATCATTGAGTTTGGTGTCTCAGGGAGACATTCTACCAGCATCACAATCTCTCCTGGGAACATCAGGGAGAATGGCATCAAGCTTTTGAACCTGACATCAAGCTCAGCAACACAGAAATTTGGTGGACTAAAGTTAGGGTTTCTGGAGTGGTTCATGAGTTTAATGGTTACAAGGACCACCTAAAGGACCCAGATGAAATGTTCAAGGGCCAGACAGTGGTATTTGCAGAGCAGGTGATTGGTGGAAATGCTCCTTAATGCTGAGAGGTGTGCAGCTCTCCGATGCTGTCATCTACAGGTGCTCTATCACCACTTCCAAAGGGAATTGAGAGGCAGGGCTGCAATATATGACTGGAGTCTTCAGCTCTCTGTAGGTGCAAGTGGAGTACAATATCAGTACAAACACCCTGCAAGGTGAGGCTCCTCAGTGGTTCCCTTAACCTTTTGTGATATGAACCTGCAAAATAACACAAGACAACTTATTTGAGGTCTCCAACATGAGCTGCAAGCTGTATTCTAAGAACAATGATGGCAGTGTCTGCTTTGCACAATATTACAGCTAATGATACCTATACCTGTGTAATAAAAAATAACATCGCTAAAGCTATGGGGACATCAAAGTGACAGTTTCCAGCATTGAGAAGATGGTCCACTTGCAGCTATTGAACTTGAACATGGCATCAAACTCCTTATTGTCTTTACTGGATGTTTCTACCTTTCAGGTACTTGATGTCTTGTTATGCTTAATCTCCATAAAGACAAATGCAGAGGAGTTGGACATGGAGGACAAATACCACAGCTGTGAGAAAAATTCAATCTTACTTTCCCTACTGAACTGAGAACTGTCACTATAGCCATGTACGGGCCTTAGGGTATATAGTGGAACTAATATGAAGCTGCTGCTGCTGCTGCTTCATGTGTGCTTTGCTGCTGTTATTGGGTTGGTTTGTTCATAGATATGGATAAGATTAAAAAAATCAGAGATGACAGACTGTTGATTTTTTCTTGCATCTGAGAGGTGACAAATTCCACATGGATACCTGAATGGATTAATTGGGAAGGAAGAAGATCTAATCAGAGGTGCAATATATATTTGCTTACCTGGATAACTTAGTGATCAAAACTTTATCTGTGGCTCTTTATCTGAAGGCTCTATCCAAGGTTGCAACTGAAAAAAAGGATTTGCCACACTGGAACAGATAATTTGTCCCTTGAGTTCAGAATATTAGAATAATATGTAAATTGCATATTGCATTTCTTAAAATAACTTGTAAGATTTGATTATCCATGCCTCTCTTTAGAATTCTATTTCAGTAAAACAGTGGTTAAAGGTGATAAAAGCCTTGTTGGAATCATAGTTTGTTTGGGCTTTTTGTTTAAGTCTCTTATTTGACCTCAAAAGGAATGGAGTCTGAGCAGCCCTAATTTAGCCAGATGGCTAACTTACACTACCACAGCAATTGAGAGGGAAATTGATGGACAGCTGGGGTAAACACTCAGGCAATAGCTGTCACTGATAGCCCCTTTAGAGGGTTAAATGTGCTAATAAAGTTTGACTGCAATATTTAGTAAAGTGTACCAAAGTCCTTCCACAGTGACTCCAGAAAGACTTTAAGGTAGGCTGTAGAGAATTTAGATGCTACTTAAATATAACCAATGACAAAACTCCCATTGACTGCAGTGGGGACAGGATTTTACCCTGGGACTGGTATCGCCTGAGCAATTCTTCTTGCACATATATATACCTAAATGCACAATCTAGTCCTCACTGTAAATAACATATCTTTATTGTTATTACAACCCAACAGGATATCTAGCGTGCCTACAAAATATTAATATTAATAATAATAATAATAATAATAATAAATATTTGACTATTGTCCTTATGTAATAGCCTCAAATTTCCTATGTTTCATTTGCATTCCTGCAAAATTCTTTCTGTGGTATTTATTTGAATCAACATTAGCTCGCAATAATATTTTCATTATTTTGAAAAAAGGAACATAACTAAAATCATCCCAATCAATATGAAATTTCCTTACAATTTATGTGGCTTCTGAAATTCAAAAGGCTTTCTAGATTATAGTAAAAATAGAAATCAATCTATTTGTTTCTTTAGGTAACATAATTGTTCAGAATATGTTTACTGTGGTAGATTTAGAGAAAACAGTGAACATAATTACACTATAGTAGTTCACCTATAAATGATCGAGTGCAGCATACCAGAACATATGAAGCTCCAATTCCAGATGACATTTTATAGAGAAAATAGACTCTGAATTATTTTAATTCTGAGCCAGAACAGTGAGCTGTCAATTATAACTAAAATAATTTTACCAAGAATGGTTTGCATAAACTTTGGGAGCGGAGATCAGAGTTCTTCTGAGCTACGAGATTACATATTATTCTTGTATGTGAGGAAAAAATTACTAAACTTAGCTCCATGAATTGTGTTCAGATTAGTATGAAAAGCAAAGTGTTAAATAATCTACTGCTATACTTGTGATTTTCACTAATATCTTTCAAGTTTTTACTATTTGTAGCTAAAATAGCAATGAGTTGGTGACAATGCTATGTCATGTTCCCTGCTGCGTTGGTTGCATTACCAGTAAGACCTCCATAAATAGTCTATTTCTGGAAATGATCTTTCAGTATAATGATGATTTGCTGCTGATTATTTTTTGATAATTATTGATAGTTTAAGTTAAGGCTATTTGCATTTCTTCTGCACCTCTCTGAATTACACAAGAAAATTAATTCAAAATAGTTACTGAGATTAAGGACTATTTTTTTTTTTTAAGCATTACGCTATACAGATGTAAGCAGAGTCAGGATGAGCTCTACCCTGACATCTGGTGGTGAATTATGGGGAGTGTGGAAAGAATCTCAGGGAGTGTGGAAAGGAATTTCAGGTATTTGCATTGGCACACCCACCCCACCTAGCATAAGCCCATGGCAGCCTGGGATGGTTATTTTGACAGCTGGGATCCCCAATTTCTTTGTTATTGGGGAAGGAGGAAAAAAGTGCTGTCACCCTAATTATGTGAATGAGGAACTATGAGACTGCTTTATGACAGAAGTGACTCAACCTAAATTAAGTAGTACTTGCTAGACAAGGGACATGGGTTCCAACACCCAGTGAATGGAGAGAGGTTGGGGACTGGTGTGTGGACCTGATGGTATGGGCCCCCTTTTGAGGGCCTGGAACACCAATGGCACATCCTCCTTTCTCCACTGTTAAAGAGTAGAGCTAATTCTGATTCCATTAGGAGTCCACCTAGAGACTGCTGAGCTGAATTCATGTTGGGCCAATGTTGCACTAGCAGCAGGACTCCCCTACTAGGAGCTGAAATCACTGAGTGCTGTGTTAACTACTGGGGGAGCCTGAAGACCTATCACTAAGTGGTGAGCAGAGCAGTTTGCAGCATGTGAGAGCAGCCCATGGAACAGTGAGCGGAGTGGAGAGGTTTGCAGGGATGGCCGGAGTGGCTCACGGGTTGGCTGGAGGAGCGGCACAGCTGGTGTAGTGGAGCTGGTTGTGGTGAAGGCTGCAGCAGAACTCCACAGAGAGGCAGAGCAGTTGTCCCTGGCCCACATAAGGTGCCCCTTAACACCCTGTGTGGGCTTCCCCTCCCCCCATTTCCACCCAGGCTGTGGGAGGTAAAAATCTACAGATAAACTTTTGAACTCTGGGGTGGCACTGACCAGAGACTTTCAGGTTGTTGGACTTTGGGGTGATTGGACTTCAGACCCTAAGGGGGAAAGGACATTGCCAGACGTACTTGGAGGTGGGTTTTTTTTGCTTATGGTTTGTGTTATAATCCTGTTTGTGGTATTTCTCCAATGTGATGCCGCATTGTTTCCCTCCTTTATTAAAAGGATTTTGCTACACTCAGACTCCGTGCTTGTGAGTGGGGAAGTATTGCCTCCTAGAGGCGCCCGGGGGGTGTGATATGTAAGTGTCCCAGGTCACTGGGTGGGGGCTCGAGCCGATTATGCATTGTGTTATTGAAACTGAACCCCTGGATACTGAACCCGGCCCTTGTTGCTGCCAACTCAGAGGGGCAGAAGGGTTACGTAAGTATTACTATGATAAATACTCAAGTGGAAGTGCACTGGATCTTTGTGCGGCGCTGTGTGTGTGTGTTCCTGAAGGCTACTCACTCTACCATTATATTCCCAACCTCTTATATGGGGAGAAAGACATGGAGAAATTTTACTAAACAATAAGGAAATGATCTTTCTTCTTAAGAGGACAGTCTTTCCTTTGCTTTTCCCCCCCTTGGTTGAAGAAGTTAAATTTATAAGAATTATACTTTATTTAAACTCTGTGGGACAGATATCCAACTGGTGAGGGAACTCGCAACTTCAGTGGAGTTGTACTTTTCCATGTCAGTTGCAAATTTGGTCCTGTAGCATTTGGAAAGTATTATTTTTGAGGGCATCTGAGGTCTAGTTGATCCCCTCTCACAAGTTAGAGAGCCCTCTGGCCTGCTTTAACTTACATTGGCTGGTAACAACTCTTTGAGGGGTTGTTAAGCAACTAGAAGTAGCCAGAGTTTCTCTAGTTTCCTGCTGCCAGTCCCAGCCAGGGACTGCACTGAAGCAAGTAATCGAAAATCCCTCTGGCAGGGGAATTACAATCTTCCCTGTTAGGACAGCCTTCTGCTCCTCTTATGCCATAAAACCAGATCCTCAGCTAGCATAACTTGGTGTTTCCCCCACTGACTTCAGTGATTGCACCAGCTGAACACTTGGCCCTAGTAGCAGTACAAAAGTTGCAGAGAAGGGGTCAGGATCTCACTCAGTCTTTTTATTTTAAATGTTCAGCACATAAGAGCTCAAATATCGATACTGGTGCCCTAAAGGAGAAATATGGCAACTGAGGTTTTGTAGACTTTCTGCAGAACCCTCAGGGCTGGCCAACAATATTCTGGGGCTGCCACTTTTTTCCATGCCTCTTCTCCCTCCGAGAATAATGTCAGTCATGATACTACTAGTTATAAATTCTGTTGTCCTAAAAATCACCAACACACTTCATCCAATATCACTGAAGTACTACTATCTTTATTTATTCTTTGTTCTAATGATTTTAATGTCTTGGCACCTTTATCTGGAGTATTTTTAAGTCTGTCTTTTTTTTTAAAGTGCAAATTGCTATTATATATTTGCTATACTATGTGCTAGTTTCATAGAATCATAGAAGAAGAAGATTAGGGTTGGAAGAGACCTCAGGAGGTCATCTAGTCCAATCCCCTGCTCAAAGCAGACCAACCCTAACTAAAACATCCCAGCCAGGCCTTAAAAATCTCTAAGGATGGAGATTTCACCACCTCCCTAGGTAACCCATTCCAGTGCTTCACCATACTCCTAGTGAAAAAGTTCCTAATTCCTTGTTCTGTCATCTGCCACCACTGAGAATAGCCTAGCTCCATCTTCTTTGGAATCCCCCTTCAGGTCGTTGAAGGCTGCTATCAAATCCCCCTTCACTATTCTCTTCTGCAGACTAAATGAGACCAGTTTCCTCAGCCTCTCCTTGTAAGTCATGTGCCCCATCCCCCTAACAATTTTTGTTGCCCTCTTCTGGACTCTCTCCAGTTTGTCCACATCCTTTCTGTAGTAGGGGGCCCCAAAACTGATCGCAATACTCCAGATCTGGCCTTGCCTGTGCCAAACAGAGGGGAATAATCACTTCCCTCGATCTGCTGGTAAGGCTCCTCCTCACGGAGTCCAATATGCTGTTAGCCTTCTTGGCAGCAAGGGCACACTGTTAACTCATACCCAGCTTCTCATCCACTGTAATCCCCAGGTCCTTTTCTGCAGAACTGCTTAGCCAGTCAGTCCCCAGCCTGTAGCAGTGCATGAGATTCTTCCATCCTAAGTGCAGGACTCTGCACTTGTCCTTGTTGAACCACATGAGATTTATTTTGGCCCAATCCTCCAATTTGTCTAGGTCACCATGGACTCTATCCCTACCCTCCAGTGTATCTACTTCTCCCCCCAGCTTAGTATCATCTGCAAAGTTGCTGAAGGTGCAATACATCACATCATCCAGATCATTAATGAAGATGTTGAACAAAACTGGCCCCAAGAGTGAACCCTGAGGCACTCCGCTTGATACCATCTGCCAATTAGACATCGAGCTGTTGATCACTACCCATTGAACCTGATGATCTAGCCAGGTTTCTATCCACCTTATAGTCCAGTTCAACCATTCCATACTTTTTTAACTGGCTGGCAAGAAACTGTGGGAGACCGTATCAAAAGCTTTGCTAATGTCAGGATATATGATGTCCACCGCTTTCTCCATATCCATGTTTCCTCTTTCTACACCTCAAAATTACATATTGTGATAAACTCAGGACAGACAGCTGCAAGGGAGGGGTAGGAGTCAGTACCAGAAGGTTAAAAGGCCCTCCCCCTTATCAACTGAGAGGCAACCACAGGTCAATCAGGTTCAGCTGGGAAAGGTTACCAAGGTAGCAAATTAGAATCAGCTGAGGGGGGAGCTGCCTGAGGTTAACTGGGACCAGCTGATTCCAACTTGGGGCTGCCTGAGACCTTTTTAAACCCTTCCCTGTGGAAGGAAGGGGAGGAGAGTAGAGAGAGAAGAAGCCCTGCTGCCAGGAGTGCAGGAGCAGAAAAACAGCGAGACCCTTCAGGAGGACAGGCAGTACTTTCTCCCACAAGGGGGTAAGAGTTCGCTAGCCAGGACTAGTGGAGATACGGAGAGTAAAAACTTCCCTTGTGTCACAAGGGGGACTGCATTACCTAAGCCTGTCTCACCAGGGCTAAAAGCAGCAGAGACTGGGGAGACTGAGAAGGTGCCTTGCCACAATATACAAAGGGTGTACTCGGATGTTTTTCATTATATATGAAGTGTAAATCACAGCTGGAGGCAGGATACTGGACTTGACAGGCCAGCAGTCTGATCCAGTAAGGAAATCCTAGTTTCCTTCCTTGTTTTTTTTAACTGGTAAGCAAGATGCCATTTTAAAAATTGAATCAAAAAATGTCATTTCCCTCAGAGTAAAGTTGAAATGCCTTGATGCAGCTTCAAGCAAGATCTTTGTGCAACATTAGCACAGGTAACATCAAAAGAGATTTAACATAAAAGCTATAGATCAGGTTTTTTTTTCTTGTTTCCTGTGCATATTGACAGGAGATTTGTCTTCTCTTCTAAGTTGTGAAAAAGAAGAAGAGCTACTTATTATAAGAAAAAAAAGACTGATGCAATATTTCTCCCTATTTTCTTAAAAGATCACATTACAGCCTGGGGTGGCATTATAATGAGGTAAGTTACAGTTATGGCAATGAATTCTCATCTCCTGCTCGTAAATCTCAGAGGGATAAATCTTTCTCATTTCAACACTATTACTCATCATCTACAGTTCAAGAATGATTTCCAATGTGTCCCACATCAAAACAATTTTTCACGTACTTTAGAAAAAAAGTACACCTTGTCCAGTATGGTGTTGCTATTCATTACAGGTAAAATTCTCCTTCGGTGCAGAGCAGACACAGGCAGGGGCACCCCCAGGCCCCAGCACGCCAAGTGCGTGCTTGGGGTGGCAAGCCACGGGGGGTGCTCTGCCGGTCGCCAGGAGGGTGGCAGGCAGGGTGCCTTCGGCGGCATGCCTGTGGAGAGTCTGCAGATCCCGTGGCTCTGGTGGTCCACCAAAGCCACGGGACCAGCGGACCCTCCGCAGGCACACGCCTGTGGGAGGTCCACCGGAGCCGCGAGACCGACGACCGGCAGAGTGCCCCCCATGGCATGCTGCCGTGCTTGGGGCGGCGAAATGTCTAGAGCCACACCTGGACACAAGGCTGCCTGTGTACCCCTTGCACACCACAGACTTGGGTGCCTCTCCCTCCTGGGTGGCCTCCCTCATTCACAGACCTACAGGCTGCCCTCTGCAGTAACCATTTACTGATAGCCCCTGATTTCACCAAGGAATTTATCCTGCAGATGGATGCATCAGAAGTAGAGTTGGGGGCCATTCTATCACAGATGGTTGGAAAGGAGGAACAACCAATTCTCTACCTCAGTAGGAAATTCCTTCCGAGGGAATAAAAATATGCAGTGGTGGAGAGAGAGTGCCTCGCCGTAAAATGGGCCATGGAAGCATTGCGCTACTACTTGTTCGGGTGCAGATTTGTCCTTGTGACGGCCCATGCCCCTCTTCAATGGATGCAGTGGAACAAGGAGAAGAACACAAGGGTGACCAGGTGGTTCTTATCCCTCCAACCTTTCCATTTCTGTGTGCAACACAGAGCAGGGAGCCATCATGGCAATGTCGATGGCTTGTCACGTGTGCACTGTCTGACATCCAAAGCTGCCCAACCCCTTGGTGTTGAGCAGGGGGGAGGGATATGTGACAGACCCAAACCAGTGGGGTACAGGAGTCTGGTAGAGGGCAAATATACTGGTCACTGGAAGAGTAGTTTTCTGTTCCCTGAGTGACCAGAGCAGGGGCTGCACTAGAATAATCAGGAACCTGCTAGAACCAGTTAAGGCAGAGAGGCTGATTAGATCACCTGCAGCTAATCAAGGCAGGCTAATCAGGGCATCTGGGTTTAAAAGGGAGCTCACTCCAGTCAGGTGGGGAGGAGCCAGAGGAGAGGAAGTGCGTGTGAGGAGCTGGGAGCAAGAGTGAGAGAGTGTGCTGCTGGAGGACTAAGGAGTACAAGCGTTATCAGACATCAGGAGGAAGGTCTTGTGGTGAGGATAAAGAAGGTGTTTGGAGGAGGCCATGGGGAAGTAGCCCAGGGAGTTGTAGCTGTCATGCAGCTGTTACAAGAGGCACTATAGACAGCTGCAATCCACAGGGCCCTGGGCTGGAACCTGGAGTAGAGGGCGGGCCCGGGTTCCCCCCAAACCTCCCAACTCTTTATCAGACACAGGAGGAGTTGACCCAGACTGTGGGGAAGATCACTGAGGTGAGCAAATCTGCCAATAAGCACAGGACCCACCAAGGTAGAGGAGGAACTTTGTCACACAATGAACATTGGGATCTGTACTTTTCTCTGTGTATGCACATGCAACAATATCCACTGACAATAAGAATGATGTGCACATATACAAAAGATAATAGGATCTTCAGTCATAGCCATCACAGACAAATCAAAATACATAGAGTTTCTATTTTATTTTATTTTTTAAGTAAGGAATGTCACGGTAGTGATAGATTTTGCAAAATTAGTGTGGTGAACTACCATAGTGATTAAACTAAATAAAAAAAAGTCAGTAGTTTGTATCTCAGGAAGATTGGATTTCATCTCCTCACAAACACGCAAGAAACTGACACCATGGACTTATTTATAGTCACAGGAACAATAAGATGTTTGCACTCTTTTATGAGTTTAAAACAGTGCCCAATTTAAACTTTACCCATAGATGTTTCCAGTTCAATCACTGGTACTTAGGGGTAACTTTTCAGTGCTATGAACAATAGATAATGTGCAAAAATGTGTGCATGCATACTGATAATGTAATTGATGTATTTGCACATGTGGAAAAGGTAACCGTGTATATATGTAACCCTTCTGCCAGGCGAAGCCAGAAGCAACCAGGGCTGGGTTCAATATCTAGGGGTTCCTTTCCATCAATACAACACAGAACCGCCTCAAGCCCCCACCCAGTAACCTGGGAAAATTACACACCACCCTGGGCACCTCAGAGGCAATACTTCCCCACTCACAAGCAGAGTGTAAAAAAGAAACGTTTAATAAAAGGAGGGAAGTAACTCAGTGTTAATTTGGGAAAACACCACAAACAGGGTTCATAAGCATAAACTATGAGCAAAAGACCCACACCCAAGTAAGTTGAGCAGTGTCCTTTTCCCCTCAGGTTCTTAAGTCCAGCAACCAAAAAGTGCCTTTAGTGTGCCCATCCCTTCTCTGCATCCCACTCACAGTTGCTGTCCTTGGTCAGTGCAGACCCAGAGTTCACAGGTGCATCTGCAAAATTCCCATCCCAGCTGGGGTGGAGGTAAAGAGGCTCCTTACTTGCTCCACTGCTCAGACACCCATCCACCACTCCTCTCTGCCAGTCACTTTGCTGGCCGTTTGCTCTGCTCACCACCTCACCAGCCACTTGTTTGCCAGCCAACTGTCAGTCACTTTCTGCTGCCACCTGCCTCTGCTGTGACATCTGCACATCAGTCTCTTAGTGATTTTCAGCTCTTTGCAAGGTGGGCAGAAACACTGCCCCCTCTCAAGTTATTTCAGCAATAGAGCATTTAAAATAACAAAAGAGGCTCCTAATGAAGGTTATTTACTGCTTTCTTTGAGCAGTGGGCAGGAACAGGTCAAACCAGTCTGGGGATTCTTAGGAAGAAGCCCCACATTGTCTGGATAGAACATCTATCCTCACCCTTCTTATTTTTACAGAGCTCTGGCATTTGAGCCTCTGGCTTAACGAGGTCTTTTCAGCTGAAGGTGACCTCCCTCATTTGGAACAGGTTAAGCACAGTCCTTCTTCCCTGTATTCCTATAATAATTACAATATTTTGGTAACAGCATTTCACTACCCCTACATCCAATACTAACATGATTTGTACCCAACATCACCAGCCAAAATTGATTACTTTGACACTGCTCTGTGTGCTGAATATCTGAGCAGAGCAAGAGCAAACTATATTTACATAAACACACTCAAAGTCTGTCCCTCTCCCAGCTAGATCTCAGAAGAGCATGCTTATCCTGCTTACATATAAATGAGTCAATAGATGCACAGTTACCAGATTTGCATGTACAAAATACAGCTTTATACACAAGTACCAGGAGCTTTCAGGAATTTGTGCATATTTTTGTGATTATGTCTGTTGCACCCAGCTCTGAAAAGAGTGGTGTTTAAAGTTAGTACACCTCTACCTTGATATAACACTGTCCCTGGGAGCCAAAAAAATCTTACTGCTTTATAGGTGAAACCGTGTTATATTAAACTTGCTTTAATCCACTGGAGTGCGCAGCCCCCCCCCCCCCCCGAGCACTGCTTTACCGCCTTATATCCAAATTCGTGTTATATCGGGTGGCGTTATATCGAGGTAGCAGTGTATTATTACTCATCTCTTTCTACTTGACTATTTATAAGACCCCTAGAAACATATTGAGTATTCCCATGCAATGAAGGAATAGCAATAGCAAACTTATTTTTTCGCATTTTTCTTTATTTAACTATTTGTGAGTGTTAATACTGAAAAATAAGGGATGTGCTTAAACCTGCAGAAACCTACCATACAAGGAGAAAAGGCTACTGCCTAAGGGAACTTAAAGTGGAACAGACTGACTGAGTAATTCTGGCGTGCACAGTCCTTTTACACTAAGGGGATTTTGTTCCTAACACCAGTGTTTACTGGATGCTGCAAAGATTCTTCACACTGTGTTGTCTAACTCTACTGAGAACAGAGTTAATTGTCCCTAATGGGAGGTTTGGTTTTTCAACACATCTGAAAAATTAGTCCACTTTTATTTAAGTGGCTAACTCTAGGCACCCAAGTTTGCAAATGTTGGCCTAAATGACTTGAGTTTGCTCTGGCCTTTAATCAATTTCTATAGTCATTTTCTGTTTCAACAAAGCAATGTAAACTTTCGCTTTAAAGAGGAATTTTCATATTGGACACATTTTTGAAAGTATGTTATCAGTAGTTTTCTGTGCTCTTTTTACTATAGGCCCAAATCCTGCTGCTGTTGATGTCAATGGCAAAACTTCCATTAACTTCTGTGGTGAAAGATCAAGCCCTTTTTTGAAGATGTCTTGATTAGAGATGTTCACAAATGCACACTCTTATTTTGAATATTTTCCAAACAATACCTGGGCCTCCTTCTCAGATTTAGAACCCTATGTTCATAAACCCAGGATAACCTCTCTCGTAAAACTGTTTGAGTTAATTTAAATATCTAGCATGCATTCAGGGGCAGACCCTGATAAAAATAGCCTATAAAAATCATCATAGCCCCTTACGCTCTATGTCAGCTGAGGTCCCCCCCTTCCCAGTTCTAGAAAACTCATTATAAATGCAAATTATAAATTTCATTTTATCTTATCTATTTCTTGTTACAAAAACATCAAACATAAATGCCACCAAATAATAATAAAGTCTCACAGAACGTATGACACTGCTAAAACTTTCCTGCTAAAATTAAACAATATAGATGGAAAATTAAATGTTACCTGTATAAGTAAGGCAATATTTTCAAAAACTGAAACTGGGCAAAGCAGCAAAATATGATAAAAAGTAAGGTAGTGTAGGATATTAATCTGAGTGCTACCTATTGATTCATTGCATTGCATATGGCAAGCAATTTCAAAGAAAGATACAATTCCTTTACAATTTGCAGAACTAAAATATAGTGAAATACCTTCTCTTTGTGAAGCTGACATCTCTAGCCTGCTCTCATGATTGTTTCCTCATTTGCTAATCACTGTAGAATGTCAATCACGGGGAAAAGAAGTTACCCTAAAAAATAAAGCAAAACATATGTTGCCTTGTATCATTTGACCATTACAGCACATCTTTTTCTACAGGGAGACAGAATGGGTGGATAGCATATCCTGCTGTACTATGCTAAAATATGAAGAAGATGGCAGATAAGACACACTCAGATGTGACAATTATCTTTGTCCATTTCACCTTACCCTGTATTTGGCACTGTTAATGAAATTTTTGAAAAAATGATTTAGCTATATCTGGCCCATTTTTTTAAAATCCTCTTTAAACTTTAAAATGTCCCAGTACAATTTTCATATGGATCACTCTGATCAGATGTAATGCTTGGCGCAATAGATATTTTAGTGATTGTAACTCTATTTAACTATGAAAAGCATTTCACCAATATCTAGTTCAATCTAATCTATCTAGTTTACATGAATACTGAATATACCAGTTGACATTGGGTTTGGGGGTGCAATCAAGGTCAGTGAAGGGTTTAGTCACCACCTACCCTGTAACCCTGGGTGTCTCAAAGGCTTTGCTACTATAACTCCCTGCCTGGCATGTTTACTGTCAGCAACAAGCATGCAGGTCTTCCCCTGAATGTCTGTGTATAACTGCATCCCTGGTCCAGCAACTTTGACCCCAGCAGCCTGTCAGCAATACACCAGTCACACCCTCTGGTCTCTGCAAGTCTCGCTTACTACTTTCAGGCTGATCTCAACAGGATCCCTGTCCCAATTCCCCCCCCAAATCTATGTTCTGTAATGTCCAGCCCTCTCCTGGAAAGTTCCTCTAAAGTCACAAAAGCACATCAGAGCTTACTTACTTAACTGGGTAAACGCACCCTTCCATTTAAACACAGCACCAAGTTGGTTTATATTAATAGCATAACAGGTTTATTAACAGAAGAAGACAGCATTTTAAGCGAATTCAGTTATAAGAGATAAAGTTAGAAAAAATACTAGCAAATAAAAGTGAAAACGTATCTTAAAGTCTAAAACTTAATTTAAAAAGATACTGGCTTTATTCAATATGGTTCCTGTCATCAATCTTTCTTATTCCCAGCCACATCTGACTTTCTGTCAGTAAGGACCTTCCACAGAAGAACAAGATGCTGGCTTCCCTTGTCTTCCTATGTGAAAGATCTTGGGCTAAGCAGGTTTCTCACCTGTATTTAGTTTCCAGAGACTTCATCCCTCCTTTGGAGCAGGGGCAGCTCTAGATATTTTGCCGCCCCAAGCACCGCAGGCAGGCTGCCTTCAGAGGCTTGCCTGCGGGAGGTCCCTGATCCCACAGATTCAGCGGCACGCCTGCGAGAGGTCCACCGAAGCCGCGGGACCAGCGGACCCTCCGCAAGCATGCCACCGAAGGCAACCTGCCTGTCACCCTAGCGGCGACCAGCAGAGCGCCCCCTGTGGCTTGCCACCCCAGGCACGCGCTTGGCATGCTGGTGGCTGGAGCCACCCCTGCTTTGGAGGAAGGATCCATCTTTCTCAGCTTGCAAGAGCTCGGTTCCCTTGTGTTTAATGATGGATGCTGAAGGTGGCTTCTGTTTTTGCTTATATGTTCCAGAGTTCAATGACTTTGTTTCAAGAGGCAGGATGACCTCATGCTGTGCTTTCCATCCTATGGGCTTCCCATTCCCCTGTATGTAAATAGGGCTTCCATTGTTCCTATTCCACGATGCTTAATTTACATAGCAGACATGTGTCACTGGTCTAGGAGGGAACCTGTTTTTCCCTGTTTAGTTCAGACTTTAAAGCATATCAGTGAGTATTCACAACTCATCTTATAGTGTTAAAACCAGTGTTTTACAATTATATTAATCAGTAGTATGTCAAGTGTATTGAGCATGTCAGGCCTGAAAAGGGTCTTTGTGTCATACCAGTCCAATACAATGCAAATATCTTTTCCCCTGCTCAGATACGGAGCTGTAAGAGCTACATGCATTCCCTAGTGGAGCAGTGTTTTCTGATACTAGTGGCCAAATCCTTACTGCTGGGATGGGCTACAGTCTGCCTAGCTGACTTTCAGGGAACAGTCACCTTGCAGAAGGCTGACTTTCCACAAGCAGATGAATAACTGACTCAAGGGGCTGTGAGAGAGAGAGAGAAGCCATGTCAGCATAGAGAAACTTCTATCCTCTGCTCATTTGCCCTATTGTAGTCATCTGCCATTTTGCCTCTGAAATGTTTAGAGGGAATAGAGTGCAGAAGTGCCTGAAGTTAGTATTGGCCTCCTTCCCACCCCCTTCTTCTTTTATGTTCTCTCTCCACAACTGTGTCTTTGTTGCCTTGCCATGCCAAAGGGCTATTACTTTCCATCTTGGTTACCTGGGAGAAATTACTGAGTCTTAAACTAACTCTGTATATTGTTGTGGGAGCCAGGAATGAAAATTCCCATCTGTACTTTGAAGGTTATTGGGACTTGAATCTCCTCCCACTGAGATCAATGGAAATTTAACCATCAACTTAAATGAAAGCAATTATGGGCACTTAGTGGAGCTAGCAGGAGGACTTAGGGAAAGGTCTCTAGCCTGTCGGTGTGTCCTAGAAGCAGAAAGTACAAGAGAAAAAACAGCTTTGTGGGAGAATGTAATGGGGTGGCGACTCACCCCTGCTGCACCTCCTGTCAGTCATCTTGGGAATTAGCTCTTTGACCCAGGAGCACCATCTGCAGGCTGGTGTCCTGCTTCCCGCTGGGTTCCGGGTCCCTCATGGACCCCAGTACCCCTTTCAGACTAGGGTGCTGCCCCTGCAGTACCTCACAGTCTCACTGGGTCTCCCTTCCCCAGGGAACCCCCATCCCCACCTCACCTCAGTTGTAGGCTACTGCCAGTCACCAGCTAGCCCCTGCTCCCTGGGGCAGACTGCGGTATAAGCCACTCATCACAGGCAAGGAGGGGTTTGGATCTGCTGCCTTAGCCAACCTTGGACTGTCCTATACAACCCCAGTACCTATTTGGCCTTATACTAGGCCACAGCCTGGGGGTTTCTAGGCTGGAGCTCCCCAGCTCCCTCAGACTTCCCCCCAGCCCTGCTCCACCACAGTACCTTATCTAGTGCCCCAGCAGCCAGACCCATCTCCCTCTACAGCTTGAAAGAAAGTGTCAGTGCCTGCTTCACTGGCCTTTATAGGGCCAGCTGGACCCTGACTGGGGCATGGCCCACAGCTGAGGCTGCTTCCCCAAATCAGCCCAGCTTTTCCTCTGCCACAACCCTCTCCCAGGGCTGGTTTTAACTCTTTCAGGCCAGGAGCAGGTGACCACCCCGCTACAGGGAGGAAGGTGGCCGACCTCCGGAAGGTGGTTCTGGAGTTCTTCTGGCCAGGACTGCACTGGGTCCCCGCAGGGGTCCTCCACCTGCCCCTGGAGGAAGGAGGGCAGGGCTTGAAGGGCCTACCCACTCAGATCCAGGTCTTCCACCTCCAGACCCTGCAAAGGCTTCTTTATGGTGCAGGTAGTCCAGCGTGGAGAGCACTGGCACACACCTTTCTGCACTGCTTCCCAGGGTTCCAATATGACCGGCAGCTCCTTTATCTCGATCCGAGAGGTCTTCCGCGAGACCTTTCCGGGCTGCCAGTCTTCTACTAGGACCTTCTCTGGACCTGGAAGCTGTTCTCTGCAACCAGGTCCGTGGCGGCCACCGAGGGGGCAGATCTCCTCGCGGAGCCCCTGCTACACAACCCCCAGCTCCGTGTGCAGGTGGTGGAGTCCCCCGCGGTGCGCCAGAGGTTGGTCCTGGCAGAAGCTACCAGGGTCAGAGACCTCCTGGACTACAACCGGGGAGACTGGCTGGATCCCCTGACGCTCGCTCAGTGTATGGGGCTCTCCAGACCTTGTACTCCCTGTCGCGTACTACAGGAGGTGGATGCCGCTTTGCCGCCCGCTGCTTGGGCCTACCTCAACCGGGTCCTGCAAGAGGGCATGCCCTGCCCACCCACCACTTCGGGCCCTCCGGACCTTTTCATCGGGCCTCTGCCCCGTGGACCCGACCGGCCCCCTCGCCCCTTCTCTGCAAGCCGGCTGGATGATCTGCAGTCGGTCCACTTCCAAACCGCGCCAAGGAAGCATCTCTATACACTTGTGCCCCACACCCTTCACTTCCTCACCCTCGTGTCCCACCCCAACGCAAAGTGGTGGAACCTCCTGTCACCCCTAGAGGGTGAGGAGCCCCGGTGGGCCAGCCTATACTCTACCCTGGTCCCAAGGCCCAACGGGGATATCAGTTGGAGGCTCCTTCATGGGGCCGTGAGCACAGGCATGTATTTGGAGTGTTTTACCCCTGTCCTAGACTCCTGCCCCTTCTGCGGCATGAGGGAGACCCTGGTGCATGTTTACTTAGAGTGAGCCAGGTTGCAGCCCCTATACTGGCTCCTCACCAATATCCTGTTACGTTTCTGGCTGCACTTTTCCGCTTACCTCCTTCTCTATGCACTCCCTATCCATGGCCCCACAAAGTCCCGGGACCTCCTGGTCAACCTCCTCCTCGCCCTGGCTAAAATGGCCATCTAAGCAACCAGGGAGAGAAGGTTGGCCAATGGAGACTCCTGTGACTGTGGGGCTTGTTTCCGGTCCTTAGTCCGTTCACATATCCGGGCAGAGTTCCTCTGGGCGGCATCCACTGGCTCCCTTGACACCTTCGAGGAGCAGTGGGCGCTGTTCAGGGTTCTCTGCTCGGTATCCCCATCAGGCTCCCTTCTTAAGACTTTCTGACTGCATTCCTGTCCCTGTTCTTTTATTAGTTGTCCACAAAAATCAGTGGGGTTCTGAGGTCCTGTAGATCCTTCCCTTAGGCTGGGGGGGATCCTTTAGCATTGGGCAGGCTTCCACCTGCCCAGTTCCCAGAAACCCAATAGGTACAGGGAGGAAGGACTGTCATAAACAGATAGCTAAGGGTTAATGTGTCTTTCACCTGAAAAAAAGTAACCTGAAGCACCTGACCAGAGGGCCAATCAGGAAACCAGACTTTTTCAGGTCTGGGTGGAGGGAAGTTTGTGTCTGAGTTCTTGGTCTTCTGCCTATCTCCCTCTCGGCTATGGGAAGAATTTCTCTATTTCCTGCTTTCTAATCTTCTGTTTCCAAGTTGTAAGTACAAAGATAGGTTTGTTTTTTTTTTGTATTTACATGTATGTAGTTGCTGGAGTGTTTTGCAGTGTATTCTTTTTGAATAAGGCTGTTTATTCATATTCCTTTTAAGCAATTGACCCTGTATTTGTCACCTTAATACAGAGAGACCATTTGTATGTATTTTTCTTTCTTTTTACATAAAGCTTTCTTTTTAAGACCTGTTGGAGTTTTTCTTTAGGGGGGAACTCCAGGGAATTGAGTCTGTGCTCACCAGGGAATTGGTGGGAGGAAGAAGTCAGGGGGAAATCTGTGTGTGTTAGAGTTACTAGCCTGACTTTGCATTCCCTCTGGGTGAGGGGGGAAGAGAGATTAGCTCTCGGTACTTCTGTTTTCCAAGGCTGGAAACGGGGAGGGTGGAATCCCTCTGTTTAGATTCACGGAGTTTGCTTCTGTGTATCTCTCCAGGAACACCTGGAGGGGGGAAGGGAAAAGGTTTATTTACCTTTGTTGTGAGACTCAAGGGATTTGGGTCTTGGGGTCCCCAGGGAAGGTTTTTGGGGGGACCAGAGTGCCCCAAAACACTCTAATTTTTTGGGTGGTGGCAGCTTTACCAGGTCCAAGCTGGTAACTAAGCTTGGAGGTTTTCATGCTAACCCCCATATTTTGGACGCTAAGGTCCAAATCTGGGACTAGGTTGTGACAAGGACTAACTGTGTTGCATGAGATTAGTCTATTGTATGTTTGTGATTTCTGTATAAATGCCAGTTGAAGATTACCATTTTTATGTTGAACTTTTACAAGAGATTGTTTAGTTGTTGTTGTTATTATTTATAAGATGCCCTAGGTGCTTTACAGATCAAAGAAAAGACAAGTTATTGCCATGTGGAATTTACAGTATCATTCATACAGAACACAGCAAGTGATGAGAATGAACAAGGGTGGATGATGTGGGCAAAGACAAGGGCTGTGTGCACATACTGCTAATTCCTTTGTTATTCACTATGAACTGCAATATGATTTTTCTATGCAAATTTTCTGCCAGGGGTTGTCAGCAGCATGCTGGGAATCAGGGTGGTTCAAAAGTTTGAGCACTGGCCTAGAAGTCAGGTGGTCCTGAAATCCACTCCTGGCTATGACATGGATTTGCTACACAGTTGTGGGCAAGTAGCTCAGTCTCCCCACTTTTAGAGGGAAGATAACAGTTACAATGGTCTACTTCATAGAGTATTGGAAGGATTAACTATTAGGAGGGCTCTTTCATAGGAGATGATGCCAAGGTGATTCTTTGGTGGGATGCATTATAGAAAAGGCTCTTTGCTAAAGTCTGTAAAATGACTTGTAAACTTAAAAGGAATACGGTGGTAAAACAAGGACCAGGGGTCTCTCTTAAATCTAAAGAACACCACTAGCTTGAATTCCCATCTGGAATTTCTGGGATCACTAAACACCTTTGCTGGATGCCCTCAATAAGAAATTCTTCCCCATTCACAAAAACTGAAACCGTATGTGAAACAGGAAAATATCTGACAGGCAAATGTCCCTTCACCATGTCACTTTCTCTTCCCCATCTGCTAAGTCTCACTCACGGTTTGGAGTCAGTGGGTAGCACAGTCCCAGAGTCCTAAAGGGCATTCAAGCAGGCCTGTCTCCTGTTCTTTGTGAAGTACTGCCTAGTCCTGTTCTGATGCTCCAGCACTAACTCACCTATAGTGATTTCTCTGGCTGAGTGGGAGAGGCCTCATCAGAGTTCACTCAGCTCTTGTATTAACCTCTTCAGCAAAGAGCCTTTTCTATAATGCATCCCACCAAGGAATCACCTGGGCATCATCTCCCATGAAAGAGCCTTCCTAATAACACAAGCTCCTTAATGGAGAGGAACTAATAGCATATCAGAGCCTTTAACACAACACTCACCACAAGATGGGAACCCTTTTTGCCTGTTAGTTCAGTTCAGTTCCACTACGCAACCAATTCTGCATGTGTGTAAAGTTATGGTGGCTCCCAAAGTGTCCGCAGTGGAATTCTGGGTAGAAAGCTCATACATGTTGTCATAAACAGATAGTTAAGGGTTAATGCCTCTTTACCTGTAAAGGGTTAAGAAGTTCACCTAGCCTAGCTGACACCTGACCAGAGGAACCAATGGGGGAACAAGATGTTTCAGAAGAAAGGAGGGTTTTTTCCTTTGTTAGTTTTCAGTTTCAGACGGAGTGAAAAAGATCAAGGAACAGCCTCTTATCAGAGTAGTAAGTTTTAGAAAGGGATAAATAGGTTTATGTTTATTTCTTTGTAACCTGTCTTGTGCAATTAGAGGTAGAATCAAATTCGGTATTTGGGTATTTTCATTGGTATACTAAATTTTTGCCCAGGGGAACATCCTCTGTGTTTTGAATCTGTTGTCTGTGTTATGCTAATCTCTCCCAGAGGGTTTTCTTTTACCTTTCTTTTCTTTAATTAAAAGCCTTTTTTCTTAATATCTGATTGATTTTTCCTTGTTTTTAGATCCAAGGGGGTTGGATCTCGATCCACCAGGAGTTGGTGGGAGAAAGGAGGGGGGATGGTTAATTTCTCCTTGTTTTAAGATCCAAGGGGTTTGGATGTGTTCACCAGGAAATTGGTGAAGTTTCTCAAGGCTACCCAAAGAAGGACGTTCTTGTGAATGGTGGCAGTGAGATCAGATCTAAGCTGGTAATTTAGCTTAGAGCTTCTCATGCAGGTCCCCCACATCTGTACCCTAAAGTTCAGAGTGGGGAAGGAACCTTGACACATGTGAAGCTCTCTCTGTAGCCATACTTCCCAGGTCATTAACAGATGGTGGTATTCTCCTTGGGAATCTCTGTCCATCTGCAGTTTAGGATAAATAGCTTATATAGATGAAGTATCTCTGAAGTCACTCTTCTCCCTGTTCACCAATAGATGGAAGCAGATTGCTCCTTACTTTCTAGAGCTTCAGGCCACAGGGTTTACTTCTATTTAATGATGTATCACAGGGTTATATGTTTGTAAAGTTGATATAGCGAGAAGTGATGGAAGAAAACTGACTAAGAAATCAGAAATAGATGCTAGAGTTGAAAAGTTACTGACAGAAGGGAATGCTGAGGACAGATTTGAAGAAGTATGTTGATTTCAATTAACTTGAACCAGAGATGAATTTGACCAAGAAATTTCTGGCAGATCCAAGACTAACTCAGATCTAGTGTTTCCACATGTGGTACATGATTTACAAAACGCATCTTTTCTCTCAGTGCCACTTACCTAGATCTGTTTGCAAAGCACCCCTGATGCTATCTATACTATAACATGATTCTCTTTTTGTAGCTGGAGTCTTCCAATGGGCAGAGTAGAAACAGTGATATGTTCATTCCAACCTTTAGAGAACATTACCTCTGTACAAAGAAGATCAATCGAGTGCACTAATGATATTTTTCTCTAGGTGTCTCTTTTTCGTTCCAGGTGTATGCATATTTACCACCCAGTTGGACTGCAGCTATGAGATCCTGTAAAGTAGATCTCTTTCCCTGGCTCAGTTTCCAGGTGTGTCCACTACCATCTGTTACGTTAATGTATTGTTGTATTTAGTGCAATGTTGCATATTGTTGATAAGCCTGAATTTCTTGTTGTTTAATAAATATATTCACCAAAGTGCCGTCCTCTGATTCTGTAACAGACCACAATACATTTGACTGACTGTTCTTTTTGAGTAGCACCAATCAGGTTTCTTACTCTGTTTTTAGGAAGCATGCAGTATATTTGAGCGTGTCTCTCTAGTTGTGAGTTCAAACCATTTAATGTATTTGACATTCATTATTACATTATGACCAAGGAATTAGAGTTGTCATCTACATTCAAATATGTGTTCTCAGTATAGTGGCCCAGAAATATCTATAAGTGATTAAATATTCTCATACTCCATAATTACTATAATCAAAGTCCAGTGGGAAAATGAATTGCAACTGGTTATGAGATGAGAAGTGGGAATAATTTTATTTACAATGTTAAACACAGACTTCATCACTCCTCAGGGTTTTCTAGAACAAGATTCTGAATGTATTAGCTATCATTGAATCCTTGAGGTTTTATACCCTGAGTTTGCATCCCTTTTTTAAGATTATTCATTTAAAGGACATTTAACAAAGCATTGCTTTCCAAATTGTATCATTACAAATGATTATTATATGTATACCATTATATAAGTACATGCTCAGAGCTCCTTGCACAGCTGAAGAACCTACAGACTCCACCTGATACTAGGAGATTCCAGACCTGACTGTAGGCTCAGTGGTGATAACAGATAAGAGAAATAGCTTTCCTATTTTCAGACCTAATCTTTTCAGGATGAAGCAGCATCCCCAGTTACCTCAGTAGATTAATCATTTTAATAATTTATAACAAATTGCTCTATATAATCCATTTTGAAAATACTGTAGGTGGACATTTTAGCCACCAGTGTCAACTAGGTTTTCTGTGGTATGTGTGTGGGCCTGCCCTACATACAGCTACACAGGCATGTGCTCCTTGCCTTTCAAAGCCCCAGAAACTGCTCAGTGTGGAGAGCTTGCATAGCTACTATCCACTACTGCTACTGCTCAGCACACAACAATACACATTACTGTAGCTCAGTGTTAATATGCTCCTTCGAGGCCCAGATGAATGGAGTATGTTTGCGGCTTCCAGCAACAAACATACTCCTGCCTGGACTACTGGGGAGGGGGTGGATCTCCTTGGTCCATGGGAAGAGGAGGCTGTGAGAGAACTCAGAGGGAATCACAAAATCAAATCATTAACGCAAAATCTCCCGTTATTAGGACCACAGCAGCAGGTAGGTAGGACAGACTGCAGCTGGGGGAGTAGTGTGAGGGGGAAGAGACTTGTGCCATGCTGTGCAGAGCCAGGGAGTGAGGTGTAGCCTTACGTCACCCTCTGCCAGTATACCATTCTCCTCTGAATTAGGATGGGGGGACAGAGGGACACCAGCTGTCTGTGCACCAAATTCTGCTTCCAGGAGTGGTTGCTTCCAGCTGCTGTCTGAACTTAGAGACAGCATGCTGACACACTCAATCTCACCTGACACACACACACACACACTTTTGTGGGCTTCTTGTGTTAGTGCTCAGCAATGATCATATTACTCAGTGCTACTTTAAAAAGTGATTTAAATGTGTTATTTTTTGGGCACACACAGCAATCATTATAAGGTTCATAGCAAGGTGCAAAAAACAATGACAGGCTCAGCACACTACAGCAACACGCATTTCTGTGGCTCAATTTTAGCATGCTCCTTCAAGGCATCCCTCCAGCTGAACAGCCCCCTGTTGGGTTCCTCTTATAGCCTTGTGTTCATAATGTACAGCACAATAGTGAACAGTGGTGCAGGATCTATGTTTTCTGACCGAGATGGTGGGGTTACAGGTTACCAGGGCAGTTGAAAGGTGGCTGGCAATCTAGTAGGATGCCCATGGAATGCTGGGATTGAGAAACCTTCATCGTGTGATGCTGTATCTGCCCCAGGAGGCATTGCAAACCCTTCCCAAAGCACCCTGCAGCCAGTTGCACAGTGGGATAGCTACACACAATGCACTGTTTTGGGTCGATGTAAGAGCTGATATTGAGGATGCATTCCACCAACACAAGAGGCATAGTGTGGGCATGCAACAGTGGTTTAATTGCAGCAGTGACTGTATGTCAGTATAACTTGTGTCTGTTGCCCAATCTTTAGATTATATATTAATAATATTAATTACTTAAGAATCCCTAGTTATCACTTTGAAGGTTGACAGATTCTTGCCCCAAGATTAGGCCCAGTATTGTTCAAATTATTATATTGTTGGGAACCCCAACATGCACATTTACAACACACACATAATAGGAACTCTTATAATTTATAGTCAGAAACACCCCAACTCAGTAAGATAGATAGAAATACTACAGAATGTACATTTGCACATCCATATACTCACACCATCTCCTGTAGAACAACCTGAAATGTTAGCCATCATCTTCCTCATCACCATCACCGTTCCCATTATCACCAGTGGCCATCATTCTGGCACCTCCCCAGGACTACATCTCTCTCTCCTACTGCCCCTAGGCTGGGATGCCACTTTAATATTATGTTACGCTGACACTGTTATGTTTGATGTATATTCAGTAGAGGATTTTTCCCTTTTTCCTTATTTGTATTTCCTCACCTTACTAATGATGGAGTGTCTTTTTTCTATAGGTTAGTATATTAATGATTTGTTATCATATACATCAATTAGTTACCATGGCGCTTTTGCGGTTAGGTATCATATTTGTTATTTCTGTCCTAACCAATTATTTTGGTTCTTTTCAAGTTCCAAGCTGTGGTGTACTTGTTAAGTTTAAAAGGGTATGAACTTAGGAGAGCCCCTATGCCAACCTGCTTCAATGCATTCTTTATGTATCTATGGTAAAGGTCGCAACCATCTATGGACTTTATGCTTACCTCATCAACACCTAGGAAGGTGAAAGGTCTCAAACATATGTGTGCTAACTGTGCCCTAGCTCAGCATACAGGATATGGCCTGTAGGTTCCTTGCATTACAGACAAAATATACTCTAATATAAACCTATAAACCTATTATAATAAAACAAATAATCAACCCCATAAGAAAATAAGTAACTTATAAGAAAAGATACATAGGCAAGCAAGCAGGTTCACCTTAGCTGTATTTCATGTACCTGTTATGTATGTCAGTTCATTGCCAGGACACTTATGTGGTTGACTCATATACATATGATCAGAACTTTCCCTTAAACTCTATTTTCAGCTACCCAAATACTTTGGGTTTTCCACTGGGCCGTTTATCTACGCCAGACCTGCACAACTCATAAAGTGGCGAAGGCCATATTATTCCAAAGAAAACACCTGAGGGCTGAAATCTCCCGGCCCCGCCGAAACACCACACCCCACACCCCAGCACCACCTGGCCCCACGGAAACACCCCCCGCAGCACCGCCCGCCCCACAGAAACAAACCCTCCTTCCCCAGTGCCACCCCGCCGAAACAGCTGTGGGCCAAAAAGGAAGGGTTTTGGGGAGGGGGGGAAGGTGATACTTTATTAATAATTTTTCAATTAAAGCAAACAATAAATTTTTTAATTATTTTAATTTTTTTATGAATCATGGAAAAATGAAAAACACCTGTTCCGTTGAAAGAAAATATCTGTACTTTTCATAATTACTTGCAAATTTAATGAGAGATAGTACATCTCTTTTTGGCAACAAGCTTGTCATATTCGGGGGTCACATTTGAAGTGGATATTTTCATCATGTCTAGCAAATGGTCGTCAGTCAGAGAAGAACGTTGCTTGTTTTTATTCATGTTCATGATAGAAAATGTTTGTTCACATATGTAAGTGCTTCCAAAAATGCTGAACATTTTCAGTGCAACTTTGATAAGATTCTTGTATTTTTCATTGTCCAGACTTTTGTAGAAGTCCCGCAGGCTGCTTTCTCTGTGTTTATTTCGGTAAACTGCCGAACACTGAAGTTCAATAACCTTCAACTGCAAATCTAGTGGCACTTCCTCTGGATCCACAGAAAAGGGATCTTCAATCAGTTTCAACTGGACGTCTTCTTCTTTAGACAAAGTAAGTCTTCTGTCAAATTCTTCAATTAAAAGATTGGCTTTGTGTATTTTTCTCCTAACTTGGCATGTTTGTGCTGAGGGATACGCTGTGCACAAGTGGGAAAGTGACACACTTCACCTTTTGACAGCTGACTTTTGAAAAGTTTCAATTTCATTTTGAAAGCTTTCACCACTGCACAAATTTGAAATATAAGTTGATTTTTTCCCTGATGTTGAATGTTGAGATCATTCAGGTGTGCTGTAATATCACAAAAGAAAAAGAGATCTTGATTCCAGGACTCATATTCAAGGTCTGGGAATTTTATTGGCCCATTTTCTAGGAATTTTGGTACCTCTTCTTTCAAAGCAATGAAATCCTGGAGCACTCTTCCTCAACTCAACCACCTCACTTCCATATGGTAGATTAAGTCGCTGCACTCGGCATCTACCCCTCAAGAAAGTCTCGAAATGTTCTATGTTTTAGTCCTCTAGAGCGGATGTAGTTTACAATGGAAACTACCACTGACATCACATGCTCAGATTTTAAGACTTTGCTACACAAAACCTGCTGATGTATAATGCAGTGATGTTTGGTTATTTGTCTCCCAATAAATTCTTCAAGAAGAGTAGCTGCTCCAACATTTTTTCCGCACATAGCTGGAGCACCATCGGTACAAATGGCCACCAAGTTGTGAAATCTAATCCCGATTTATCATTCATGCACTTTATCACTTCACTGGAGATTTCTTTTCTGGTTGTGAGACCTGTCATGGAGCACATGCCAGCAAGTTCTTCAGTAATTTCAAAGTTTATATCAATACCTCTAATAAAAATAAGAAATTGGGGGGGGGTGTCTTTTAAATCATACTTTAAGTACAACACAGTAACAAAAATTAAAATACTAAAAATGGATGCCCCCCTCCAGCCACTGACTCACCATTCGCCTCCTCACCCCCCACCCTCCGAAGTATAAAGCCTTGCCACCACTGCCTGCCTGCTCAGCTCATCATCCCCCCACCCCCGCAGCTTGCCTACTCACCTACCGCCACCCACTTGCCTCCTCAGCCCCCCCTGCCGCCAGCTCACCTGCCCCCCCACCACTGCCCTCCCAGCTTGTCATCCCCCCACCCCCTGCTGCCTGCTATGCTCCTCAGCCCCCATCCCCTGCCACTGACTCACCTGTCCCTCCGCCACTGGCCTCTTCACCACCCTCCCACCTGCCAGCCAGCCAGTCAGCCGGCTGTTGGCTTGCCCCACCCCACCGCTTGCCTACTCACTCCCGTGGGCCGCACAGTGAGCCCACACAGGCCACATGCAGCCCAGGGGCCATATGTTGTGCAGGTCTGATCTACACAAAGTTTATCTGTTTAAAGTTCATGGGCCTCAAGCCTTATCATAGAATCATAGAAGATTAGGGTTGGAAGAGACCTCAGGAAATGATCTAGTCCAATCCCCAACTAAATCATCCCAGCCAGGGCCTTGTTAAGCTGGACCTTATAAACCTCATGAAAGGAGATTCCACCACCTCCTTAACTAACACATTCCAGTTCTTCACCACCCTCCTAGCAAAATAGTTTTTCCTAATATCCAACCTAAACCTCGCCACTGCAACTTGAGACCATTGCTCCTTGTTTTGTTATCTGCGCCAGTGAGAATGGCCTAGTTCCAACCTCTTTGGAACCGCCCTTCAGGTAGTTGAAGGCTGCTATCAAATCCTCCCTCACTCTTCTCTTCTGCAGACTAAATAACACCAGTTCTCTCAGCCTCTTCTCTAAAGCCCACTAATCATTTTCATTGCCCTTAACTGGATTGTCTCCAATTTGTGCACATCCTTTCTTTAGTGAGGGCCCCAAAACTGGATGCAATTCTCCAGATGTGGCCTCACCAGTGCCAAACAGAGGGGAATAATCACTTCCCTCGATCTGCTGGCAATGCTCCTAATGCAGCCTAATATGCTGTTAGACTTCTTGGCAACAAGGACACACTGCTGACTCATATCCAGCTTCTCTTCCACTGTAATCCCCAGGTCCTTTCCTGTAGAACTGCTGCTTAGCCAGTCGGTCCCCAGCCATGTAGCAGTGCATGGAATTCTTCCGTCCTAAGTCCAGGACTGTGCACTTATCCTTGTTGAACCTCATCAGATTTCTTTTGGCCCAATCCTCCAATTTGTCTAGGTCACTCTGGACCAGGGGCCGGCAACCTTTCAGAAGTGGTGTGCAGAGTCTTCATTTATTCACTATAATTTAAGGTTTCGCGTGCCGGTAATACATGTTAATGTTTTTAGAAGGTCTCTTTCTGTAAGTCTATAATATATAATTAAACTATTGTTGTATGTAAAATAAATACAGTTTTTAAAATGTTTAAGAAGCTTCATTTAAAATTAAATTAAAATGCAGAGCCCCCTGGACCAGTGGCCAGGACCCGGGCAGTGTGAGTGCCACTGAAAATCAGCTCACGTGCCTCCTTCGGCACCCGTGCCATAGGTTGCCTACCCCTGCTCTGGACCCTATCCCTACCCTCCAGTGTACCTACCTCCCCCCAGCAGCTTAGTGTCATCAGTGAACTTAGTGAATGCATCCCATCATCCAGATCATTAATGAAGATGTTGAACAAAACCGGCCCCAGGACAGACCCCTGGGGCACTCTGCTTGAAACTGGCTGCCAACTAGACATGGAGCCATTGATCACTACCCATTGAACCTGACAATCGAAGCCTTATGCTAACTTGCTGCAGCTAATGTTTTACAGGATACAGGCCTCTAGGTTTCTTGCATTACTGCTGAACTAATGCAGAGATGTGAATATGATAAAGGGAAACTAGCACATTGGTCTACACATCGCAAAACTTTGTAGGGCAGACAACGCCTACAAGCCATTAATAATTCTGAGGAACTAAAAACTTTGATGATAAGGGCTATATAAGTAGACACATAGCTATCAAGGGTGAAACTGCTTGCTCTGACATAATTATGCTTCCCACAGAATGAACACCTCTTTTGGCAACAAGGAAAGAAAAGGCCCCCTTCATATAGACTTAAAAATGAATTTTTGGAGAGAGAGAGACAGAAAGAGAGAGAGAGAAACATTTCTCAACACCCTGTTTATTTAAGGCAGGAAACTGTTACTGTTTTTTATATATAAGAAAATGTAGAGATGCTCTCGAAAGGTCCAAACTGTGTTGAGTGTCTTCATTTCCCATTGACTTCAAAGGGAGCTGAAGTCCCTCCCTTTCTTGCTGACTCCCCAGCTTTTAAATGCCTAATCCTAATCTCATTGAAGTCAGTGGGAATTTGCTAATGACTTTCTGGGGAACAGAACTGGAATCTTCGCTTTCATGGAGAGATTTACAAAGTTCTTTAGATAATTTAATTTGCATGCTTGTGACTGGCAAAATTCCTCAACTGCTAGAAAAAATACATCCAAATATTAATCTCTCCACAAGAAGATTCCATCATATTAGATTTTGTCACTGCCTATACTGCAGTTGCACTTGAATGACAGAATTAATGTCTGATAACATTAAAACTTAGTGTAAACTAAGTTTCTATCAGACACTGGAAAACACTGGTTCCAGGAAATAATGAAAATCTCAATGTTCTTGAGTTTTCAAGTGCAAATGCTCTTAAAAATACTGTTGCTGCACAAACAATTCAGCCTAAATTATTGTATAATGTACTGTTGTAATAGACAGTGTAAACCCATTCAAGTCAATAGAGTTCTGCCAGAAATTAATTTGACCTATTGCCTGCATGATTCCAATTTTCTAAAATTTGCATTGTTTGACAGTCTTTTCATAACATGACTTCTAACAATACTGTATTTCTTGCCTTAAGGCTGAAAGTAGGTTGAACAGTTTAATCTTTTGAAGAAGACACCTTGTGCAATAGGTGACTGTTTTTTTTTAATGACATTTCTTTTCTTTAATGTTCTTAATTTATACATTTTCTGATGAACAGATATTTTTATTAAGTAGAAATAGTTTGAATACTGTAAAATAAAACCTTCCTTACATTTGCTGTATTTGAAACATTGCAGGAAGTAGCGATTTTAGTCAGTTAAAAGACTCTCATTGACTCCAACAGGCTTTGGATCAGGCCCCAGTTGTGTACGGTGTTAGGACCACTGGATCTGAGTAAACATGGAGATGTTCCCATCCCTGGCCTGTCCTCATTGTGGCCTTCTACACTGTCCTATGCAAATACTGCTGCAGAAATTGTTTACACATGGCATGGTGCGCATAGCACATTGCACAGCTGCTCCCCTTTTGCAGGGGTTCATTCATGCAGAGCAACCAGTGTTGGCTCCCCACACCACCAATAATTTCATCCACTTAAAATAACATTTCAGGAATAATTCAATGGACAAAATCTTTATAAATATAGGTCCAACCCATACAAGATTATCATTGGCTTCAATGGGAGCAGGATTCTGCCTTCTAATTTTACTATTATCACGGAAAAACAATTTCTGTTTTCAAAAGTTACATTATTGTAAATTAACCGGGTTAAGAAATACTATTTTTTAGCCCCCTCCAACTCTTCCCCCCCCAAAGCACTGGAATTGAGTTTTTCCCCAAAGAAAACTCCTTCAACTTATCTATGTTTATGCAAATTTTAATAACATTCTGTATTTCTCTAGTGTCTCCTAGCTAAGGATCTCAAAGTACTTTACAAGCAGTAATTGAGTCTCACACACACCTTGAAAAAGTAGAGAAGTGTTATTATACCCATTTCTGGGTATGGAAACTGAAGAACAGATAGGTTCAGTCATTGCCCAAATTCATACTGTGAGTGAGTAGTTGTGACATTTTGGGGACCACCCAGACCAGTAAGGTGCTCTTTCACCACCTGCCTTATAACTTTGGATGCCTTAATGCTATACTGCTATGGCCCAGAGCCTTAATACCAGTAGTCAGCCTACTAGCATAAAGGTCTCACTCAGACTATCACCAGCCAAGTTTACTTCTTTCCGGGTGCCTTTACCATCTCTTTCTTTCCCAAGTCTCCCCACATCTCTCTACTCTGAGTTCTCAACTACCAGACACTCAAACTTTTCCTCTTTGGTTCATCACCCCAGAAGGAGTGAAACCTGTTCCAGTTATCAGTTCACTTTGGGGGACACACTACACAGTTTTCACAGATACCTATTAGTAAACAACAAACAAATAAACAAGAGGTTTATTTAACATGAAAAACACAGATTCAAAGATAAAATGCTAAAGGAAAGCAAATGCACATACAGAAAATAAAAATAAAGCTGCAATCTCAGATTTTACATTTTTATACATTAGATAAAAATCCCTTTAGTCACATAAGTTACCATTGTCTTCAGTTTGCCAGTGGGCCATCTGTCATAAAGGGGACAGCACCCCATCTAAATGCTGGCTCTCAGTTTATGGAGACCATTCACTTCAAATCCCTTTCCTTCTAACAAGATTTGCATGTTTTTTTTTTCATTTTTGTTTTTGTCTTGTTTTTCTCTCTCTCAGACTATGGTGATTCATGGTTGGGGAAATTCCATTCTTTCTTAATTTTCCAAGACTGAGATTTTCTTTTCAGTTTCACATTTCAGTTGTTTTAATATTTTCCATTAATTGTTAAAGGACCATCACTTGTCTTTTCCTGGGTTGTACAATGCAAGGTTTTTGGAGATAGTCTCATCTAGTTGGGAAGGCAGCAGCCCCTCCCTGCCTGGCTACCTACCTCCCTGTTATGAGGTGGAACTGAATATTGCAGCACAAATTATGAGCAATTTTATATCTACACAAAAACATAAATTCATAACCACAGTCTGTGTGTCTATCTCATGATGACCAGCAAGTTCTGAACATCACGAGCTTTCATAAAAGACTTTACTTGATACACATTATAGAACAATAACATTGTATACAATCAGTTGATTGACTTATTTATTCATTGAGGTTCAGACCCCCATTCTTTCTGGGGGGTGGCTGGACCCTAATTGCCACAGTGGTAGATTTAGGTCTAGGACCATCTTTCCTGACTCCCAGTCCTGAGATTTATCCACTAGAGCATATTTCCATTAAGTACATGGAGACAAATTCAGCAAAGCTTATACAGGAAGGAATAAACCAAATTCACATTTGCCGGCTAACCTCAGTACGTCTGTGAAATTTTCTGACTTCTGCCTCTCATCGGGGCAGCTTTAAATATATCAACACTCCATAGATGCTTCCCCACTGGAGATATCTCTTAGGCAAACCAATTCATCAGTACTGGAATGCACCAGCTACCCTAGTTGCAAAACTGCACTACTGGTGGAGAAGAACTGGGAGCTGCTCAATGACACATGACACAGAGTACTCATTTGAAATGCTAACTCCATTCTGTGGGTTGATGCAGAGTGAGATGGGTGGGAACACAGTCACTTCATCACCAAGTTCCTTTGCCAATGTTTCTCCCAGCAATAAACCTAAAATATTAGATTTATTTAAAAAAGTGGCTGTTTGTAATTGTGATAAATGGTTTGAATGAACATGGGTAACTCTACTTATACTGGGAAAGGATTTTTGTTTCCCATTTCCTTTACTAAGCAAGAGATCCTAACACCAAAATAAATTATGCTTAGGTTAACTGAAGCCCATGATTCAGAGTTATTTAGCTGAAATAAAGTGTATTATCATGACAGGTATAAATGACAGGTCACTTGTTTGCTTAGAACTACAGTTGCTATTCTGTAGCCTCTGAAAATAGACAAAGTGGAAAGAAATAATCCTGTAACATTGTGGTCAATCCTGCAATCTTTTTCACAGATGTGTGATTTTACTCCTGGAAGTAGCCTCATTGAACCCATGTCAGTAAAGCCGAGCACACACCTATATGTTTGTAGGGTTGGACAACTGTTTGTAGATGTAAATTATTAAAAACATAAAAATTCTCCACTTCCGATGGGTCTTTCCTTTCGATTTCCTCTACCAATTGGATTATACATGATGATATTAAACATCAATTTATAGAAGCTTAAGAAAGAAGCTCTTGTTTTATTTGTTTGCTTTTCCTAATAGATACTAGGGGTCATAGGTTCTATGAAAGCGTCACCTTTCTTTTGTCCAGCACTGCTATGACCCTGCTCCGGCAAACTTGATTTTAACTTTACTCACTTCAGTAGTTCCACTGACTTCAACTCAGTAAAATGGTGCCAAAAGAGGTAATTTCAATAAGACTACAAATATGAGTGAAGATAAACATGTGCATAAGTGTTTTTAGGATCAAGACCCAAAGACTTTTTATTTATCAACTTATAGAACTACTTACCACTTGAAAGACACAATTGCTTCAGTGTGTTTCTTTTTATGAACAGGTGAGAAAATGCCAATCACTCAATGAAACAGTTTGTGGAATGAATTAATTTACTGCAATCAAAGATTTCATTATTTTAAAATGGAAATAAAAAGTTTTAAAAGCAATTTCCTTTTTAAAAAGAAATCTTTGACAAGGGACTTTTGCCTTTTGTGATATTTGTAGTACATGCTGAAATAAAACACATGCCAGAATGCTGTTATTGTGCTGCTGCAATCGACAATGGCATATTAGCTGCCCTAAATGAGAGGCAATATTATTCTGAGGGCTACAATGTATGAAAGGCAATATTTAGATAGATTAGAAATTTCACAATTCATTTAGCTAGCTAATCTTTATGGTTAGGTTTCACTACTTATGACAAGGATGACATTCCCATGACCAGTTTTTTGTTTACTTATTTTTCTGATCCCTTACAGTTGCCAGATAAGGGAGAAAGGGAGTAGAAAACACATTATCTGGGACAACCTGCTTTTATGGTTATTGAAAATAAAAATACGTAGCTAGATCTGATCTGTGGGGATTTGTTCAAATCCCAAAACTGCCACATATTATCAACATCTGAATCAATGACCATGTCTCCCTTGGTAAAGGTAGAATCAGTCTGAAATAGGATCCTCCTTTCTTACCCTTATTTTTCCTGTCCTAGACATGCATTTCTGGTTTAGCAGGAAGGGAGTCTGAGGTTCAGACTCATCCAAGCCTTTTGTTTTCTAAAGCTCCCTATTTACCTTCCCTTACAGACAGTTCTACAGCTACCTCTAGATTACTAGGGCACTCCAAGGTGGGAAGGTCCCAGAGCTTGGAATGTCTACATGGCAATTAAACAACCCTGCAGCCTGAGCCCCAGGAGCCCAAATCAGCTGGCACCAGCCACCCACGGAGTGTCTAATTGTGTGTACGCACACCCTCTAATTACACTCTCTTTTGTGATCTCTGAAAGTATTATCTGGTCCTAAGAGGAGCTGAGTACTCACAACTTAACTGATGCCCCAAACTGTTAAGAGTAGCATAGAGTTTAACCAAACTGTTCACATGCAACTCTTTGAAACTTGATAGATTTGTCTCATGAAATTTAGCTGACAGAGAATGGAAGGGTCAAAACAGTACCAGAGACAATTATTCTGCTGAAGAAGGAAAGGACACATTCCATGATTAGATATAAAGTGCAAGAAGTTTTGAACAATGTAGGAGCCATAATTACTTGAATAAAACAGATTTGGTGGTCAAGGAGGCACTTTGCGCACGTAGTGTTAAGAATTTTCAGTCACCCTGTGTAGGCTTCCAAAACAGTCTGCTACATTTGTAGCCTGTAGTTCAGAAGCAAAAAAAGTGCAACTTAATGATAACAAAAGCTGAAATTCAAAGCATAATTTCCTGCATCTGTTTCCAGGTAAATAGTCAATTTGTGAGGAGCAAAAAAATGAGGGCATGAAGGAAAATGGGTGAGGGGTCTTATTGACAAAGTTTCTTTCATTTGTTGTTAAATAATCACCAAACCCACAGGCTTTGGTGAACAGAGAGCTGTGATAAACATGCCAAGATTCTCAGAGCCAGAAACATTCTATCAGGTTATTCCGTGAGACTTCTGGTGCAACTAGGCTCTGGGATATGCAATAAGCTTCACCCACTCTCAATTTTCAAATCACATAATCAGTAACATGGACACGGTCAGTAGAAGTTGAGTATTTGGAGAGAATCAGGCTTCGCCTATACAGCTGTTCTACAGTGGGGAATAGCTCTGATTCAACAGTGGGTGGCTAGAAAATGGAGTAACTGCATTTATGTAGTGGTCAGCACATAATCCAATTATCTCAACTGGTGCAATCCCCAGCTTGCCCTATATTGAGGAATCAGGATTTGTGCAGCATGGACAGTGAGTATCAAAGGCCAGGGCAGGCTAAGCCCTGATCCAGGCTGTGGCAGCACCTATGTTCCACCCTGAGGCCCCATCTTGCCTCCCCCTCTACCCTGACTGCCAAATTGAGGTATTTTTTAAGTGAACACAAGGTCTCAGCTGGAGTTGTGTGTTTTTGTGGGGCAAAGAAGAATTTGTCTTTGTAAAACACAAAGTGATCTGAAGCCAGCTGAAGCTGAATTCAGGTTCTTCTGAGAACTCTAGTCATTTCACCTGTACTTATATACCAGGATACCAGTAGCATTAACCAATCTTACTTTACCCTGTAGTAACACAAACAGTATGTACCAATTGCACCGAAAATTAAGAATAGTGTAGTTACATAATACATAGGCCAGATCACACTTTAACCTATGTGAATACTGTACACAGTAACAAATCAGCACAGTTGCCAATTTTCACACAGTAAATAAGCACCCCAACTTTCACAATATGCCAAAAATCAAGCTAATCCCATTTCAAAACAAGGCCAAAAAACACCCAAGCCCAATGTCTGTGGTTTTTTTTTTATAGGTTTAGCATGTCTGCAAATCAGCTAGTAATGAGAGAGTGAAGAGAGTTCACCCTAGTTCTGATCTTTTCCAGCATCATCCAATTCCACATATCTATACCCCATAAACTCATCCAATGTTACTGTAAGACTTTCAGGGATGGAAAACTTCTCCCAGTCACCTGCCAGTTATCTTGGCTACTCCACGTACACAAAAAATCAGTACAAATTATTTAAGCAGGGGTGCTTGCAAACCAGATTTAGCCCTGGCTTCCTGAAAAATCTTACTCTGCTGAATAGGATACACATTTCTATTTCTATCTATTTAGGTTTTTATATTGTACTCATCCCTCTAGTATCTGCTAATAGCTGATCTCGGCTCTGGTGATGCTCTAGTTTCAGCAAGTCTTAATTCAGCCTCAGTCACACTCATATAAGTTCTATTCACATGTTTTGTTCGCCACCAGTCATATAACTTTCTCAGAGTACTGGATAGTTTCACAGGAGCAGCACCAGTTACCTATATACAAGATAGTAAAAGAGAGCAGTATATGTAAAGAATATACACTTGCATACAATGAGTAATTGGGAGATGGTGCTGATATTCAAGAAATGGAAAGTTTACTACATTTATAGTCAGAATAATCATATGCTGCTTCCTGAACCTGAGAACTTTGCAAGGGTAAAGTAGTCCGAGAGCTCTCCAAGCTTTCATTAAGTGAATACCAAGTGAGACAATTTTGGATTCCTATGCCTGTAACCTATCAAAGAGACTTTTAAATTGTACTGCAGGTGGTAGTAACAACGAAATAGAATTATTTCTTCCACCTGATTTGGCTATTGTTTTCAGCTTTGTAAAAAGGCTACTTAAAGTACCATCCATTTGTGTGTGTCTGTTCATGTATATATTTGTGGCTGGGAATTTATTCTGTTAGCACATAAATATAATCAAGTCATATTGCTTGCACCTAAGCAACCCCTAATTTTCTCTGATCAGTTCCTCATTAGCTATCAAGATGAAGTCTAATATAGAATTCCCCCTAAGGGCTGGCAGTGGTTCCTAGGGTGCTGGAACATTGGGTAATGAATACTGTTAGTCACATATATGTGTAAAAAAATGTGAAAATTGAAAGGAATCTTTGCTCTTGTATGTATCCCTGCTGATGCAAGATTCCAGAATTTAGCTAAACAAGCTTCAGGGTTGTGTAACCCATGAAAGCTGGATTGTGTTTCTTACTCTGTACAACTTCAGTCTATGTAAATACACAGGTGAAACAGAGTGTCACAGGGAATTGCTAACTTCAGCTGCCCCCCAAGACAAGCTAACAAGCAAAAATCCAAGGCCACAAAAACAGACCAGTAAAATAAAACCAATGGATGGAGACAGTGGGATTAATAGCAGAGACTAATCATAGAAGCAGACAGAAGTTTTAGTTGGGTAAAATGTATTAGTTTAAGTTAGTTATTGTGATTTATGCATAAAAATCTTTTAGCTGGAGGTTTAGAATGGATAGGTGCATAGATAAGGTAACTGAGTCCGTGCAAAGTTGCGGAAGAGGGTATAAAAGATGGTAATTGACAATAAGAGCATAGAAAAGAACAGAGGAAGAACATAGCAGAGAGCAGAGATTTGAAAAAAATAGCCCGGTACCTAGGAGAGGTAACTTGATCAATAACTTTTTTTGCCTTACCTGTTTCAGCATGTATATGCAATTCATAGGTAATAATTGCATTGTTTTGACTTAAAACATACAAAATAAAGGCTACAAGAATCTGTTTAAGCCTAAATTGGAGTGGATCTAACAAATTCTCCAAGGACAGGGGAGAATTGCCAGAGCATATCATGTTCCACACATATCCACTTTCACTTTCTTAGTGGAACAGTGAAAATAATATTATCCCTATTTTATAGATTGTGCAGTACTGCACAGAGAGATTAAGGCACAAATTCACAAAGGTATTTAGGAATTGGGTTTCAATGACTTTCCAAAAGTCACACAATAAGTCTGTGGCAGAGTTGAGTTCCCATATAAAGTTTTCATTGAACAATTATAACTACCACATTAATAAAAGTCAACTGTATTCACAAATACTCTGTGAGCAGAAATAAGGGCTTTATATTTGTCAGTTAAATGTTCACTGTGCATACAGCAAGTTTTATTAATGCTAGATTCAGACAGTAGGCACAGCATGAGCATCAGCATTACAAGCTGTTCCTCGGATGTGCCTTATCCCACAAATGTCCATCTCCAAGTTGCCTCAGTATTATTTTCCCAGTAGAATGGAACATGACAAATAATCTCTATGTTATAATGGTTCATGATAAAATAATATCAGGAAGCAAAATGAGGAAAGTATAAAACCCCTTCCTTTACATTATGTAAAAAGATGGGCACCCAAACTTTAGCTGAAAAGTGGTAAACAGTGGGAGGTGGCAAAATTTGCAGATGATACAAAACTATTCAAGATAGTTAAGTACAAAGCAGACTGCAAAGAGCTACAAAGGGATCTCACAAAACTGGGTGACTGGGCAACAAAATGGCAGATGAAATTCAATGTTGATAAATGCAAAGTAATGCACATTGGAAAACATAATTCCAACTACACATATAAAATGATGGGGTATAAATTAGCTGTTACCACTCAAGAAAGAGATCTTGGAACATTCTGGATGAAAACATCCACTCAATGTGCAGTGGCAGTCAATAAAGCAACAGAATGTTGGGAATCGTTAAGAAAGGGATAGCTAATAAGACAGAAAATATCATATTGCCTCTATATAAATCCATGGTACACCCACATCTTGAATACTGCGTGTAGATGTGGTTGTCCCATTCAAAAAAGATATATTGGAATGGAAAAGGTTCAGAAAAGACCAAGGGCAAGGGCAGGGCTAGAGGCCTATAAAATCATGACTGGTGTGGAGAAAGGAAATAAGGAAGTGTTATTTACTCCTTCTCATAACACAAGAACTAGGGGTCACCAAATGACATTAATAGGCAGCAGGTTTAAAACAAATAAAAGGAAGTATTTCTTCACACAATGCACAGTCAATCCATGGAACTCCTTGCCAGAGAATTTTGTGAAGGTCAAGACCATAACGGGGTTCAAAAAAGAACTAGATATGTTCATGGAGGATAAATCCATCAGTGACTATTAGCCAGAATGGGCAGGTATGGTGTACCTAGCTTCTGTTTGCCAGAAGCTGGGAATGGGGGATAGGGGATGGATCACTTCTGTTCATTTCCTCTGGGACACCTGGCACTGGCCACTGTCAGAAAACAGGATACTGGGCTAGATGGACCCTAGTCCATCTAGCCCAGTATCCTGTCGCTTCAGACATGAAATGAAATAACATGAAATGCTTCATTCTGAGTCATTTCAAAATTAAATTGCATTATCCTATTGCCTTATTGGAACTGTAGTTCAGGAACTTGTTACCCTAATGGGCCTGGCTCCCTGAGCAGGCTAAATCTCCCATAATGCACACAGTCATGTGACTTCCAGGCCAGGCTAAATTTCCCACAATGAACACAAAGTTATGTGGCTCCCATGATGAACCAAACAGCTCCATTAGAGGTAAATCAGTGCATTGGTTTAGGGGAGGTGTAGTCTTCAAGAAGAGCACAGAAGAGAATCAGGGCTGGAATATAAGGCAATACACCATAGGGAAAAGCAGCTTAATGTTTTGCTAAACTCATTTCAAATTAAATGTTTCAGGTCAGTTAAAAAAAATCAGAATATTCTGACCTGAAAGGAAATATTTCATTTTGATTGTTATGATGGAAAATGAAAAAAATTGTGCAAAATCAAAATTTAGAACAATTATGATTTTGTAGAAACTGCACTTTGTATTGAAAAATTCCTGATCGGCTCTAATTAAGAACTCATCTACATAACTTATGTGGTGATAAGGATGTGACATAAGGGCAAACTTTGTGTTTCCTGGTTCTTGTTAACTTGTGTCTCAACAGTGGTTTTATTCAGAATTGTTTTGTATTTAATGATATATAATCTGATGCTCTGCAATAGCATCCTCTATTGTTTGACTATTGTACAAGTGGTAGTTATGTGCAAATAGCAGATAATAACATTGAATAAAACGGAGGTAATGTTTGCTTGCTTTGAATCTCTAATACTGGCTCTTTTGGAGGAAAAAAATCAACCAAGCATTTTAACTGTTTATCTAGTATATGAGAACAAGTTAGAAACAGATAGTTT
Organism: Gopherus flavomarginatus; assembly: GCF_025201925.1. NCBI lineage: Eukaryota > Metazoa > Chordata > Testudines > Testudinidae > Gopherus > Gopherus flavomarginatus. Next base: position 179,855,217 of record NC_066620.1, on the reverse strand, counting down.
TACTGTATGAAATAATTTGAAATATCTGACATCAGAGTAAGTAAATTGGCATTCCAGCTCATGTAGCTCAATGCCACATACTACTATCTATTCATTTGGCTACCAATTCAGAAAAACACTTAAGCATTTGCTTAGGTCCATCTCTAGCCAGGATAACGCATAAGCAAATGCTTCAGGGTTGTCACGAATGCAGATATATTCCTGAATTAGTACTTTGGTTGGTATTCTGTAAAAGATGCTAATGCTTGAAGGGCCTCATCCGAAGACCATTTATTCCAATGAAAGTCCTTTCATTGACATCACTGGGCTTTGAATAAGACCTTTTGGAGAAGGCTTCAGTCAGAAGTTAGAATTACAATAATTGAACCAAGATAAAACTGAAGGAAAAATAATTTTTAGCCATTTGATAGAATGAGATTAAACCTGTAACATCCCTAGTTGACATGTCTTGAAAAATGCTTGCAAAATGGAAGGGGGAAATTGTTTGTTTGTCAGTGTTTCAGCTTATCTGCTTAGATAATTATATGGCCCTCATCACATGAGTACCTAAGCCCCTATGAAGTTTTACACCAAAGAGGTCTAAGGAAGCCATATAGTCATAGCCAGTTGTTTATGCTTAGGGAAAATCTCTGTAAATTGTGCCTGGGAGTTTGGAACAGACTTTTAAATACACTAAGGCCCCTTTCTACTACTCTGGCAATGCAAAGAGGACTTCAAGTGGGCAGAAATTGTCTCCTTAACTCTCATTGAAGATTCATTTGAATTTGAAAATAAATCTCAACTCAGCCGTATGTGTGAAACTTTCAGATTTGCTTTTCACACACCTCCAAATAGCTGACCTTTACTGGCATGAATAGGTACAAAGCGCAAGGGTTCAGTTCAAATGCTTGAATACTCACAAAAGTCATCCAATGCAGAGACCAGAAAAAATACCCTGAGACCCATGTCCTAAGCAAAAGAGTGCACTCTTTGAAAGTGCTCATATCAGATATTAACAATACACTCTTCATACAGAAAACAAATTCACAGAGAAATTACAAATGTCCAGTATCAAATACATTTATGAACTTAGTAAACCACCCTGAACATTCTGCAAACAGAAAGTGTCAAATGGGACTAATAAATTATTCTGTGAATTGTTTGCTCAGCTCATAAGGATGGACTGTGAATGTGGCATTCTACAGCTGCCAAAAAAGGAAATGGGCTTTCCTAAGGAAAAAGGAATTTGCTTTCATGACTGAAAAGGCTTCGCCATCAGTTTCATGGTGATTTGCTCTCTTTTTTTTTTTTTGAATTAAATCATCTTATCCACACTTTTGATGAAATATTCTTTTGAGAAGGATTTTGATACTTTGCCAAAACATAGCCTATTTAAAGATCTTCACTGATAACAGTAACACCAACCATTTAGTTACTTAGCAACACAGATTTATGTTCTTACTAATCATCCTGGAGCACTTTTAACTGCTTGTGAAACACATACCAGAGTGATAAAAAGTCAGTGATCTTTAAACGTTTTTGATTATTATTCACTACTGAAAGAGGATTAACATCTGATATTAAATTTAATTGATTAAACATCCTGCTGTAAAATTATCCACATATTTCAAAAATTCATTAATTTGAGCAGCCTCTGTAACAATTCACAAGTGCTGTGCTGTTGTATGTTCAATTTCCTTTTCTTTCTGTTTCAAAATGGGAAAGGGTCCAACACAGGCTTCACAGCATGTTCAAAAAAAGGATAAGGAATGATATTCCACAGGCCATCTTCTTGCTCCTAAGACAACCAATCTTATTAAATGTCATACAGAACATTGTTTTCAGTTTTTTTAAATACAGTATTTCTCTTCCTTGTTGTATAATGAAAAATATTCCATTTTCTGTTTAAACTGTATCCATTATTTTCCCTACAGATATTTAAAAATCAACCAGCATCATATGATCTGAAATCAAAATGGTTGGATGAAGGGATGGAGCTATAGTCCAAATTTATGTCTCAGTTTAGCTACCACTAGCATACGGTCCATACCTACATCTGCCCAGTTCCTGCTATGTACATTTTCTAAAGTTCTTTTCCATTTGCACCAAATTGTGACATGATCAGTTTGATTCTCTACTCTGCAATCTAGTGACCTCCAAGTTATCTTATGAATAGTATGGTGAGGGAAGATGGTTTGTCCATTCAGATTCATAGATTCCAAGGCCAGAAGAAGCTATTGTGGTAATGTAGTCTGACTTCCTGCACAACACAGGGCATAAGTAATGCCTGCAGCATATCTTTTAGAAAAACATTCAATCTTGATTTTAAAATTATCAGTGATGGAGGATCCACCATGACACTTATTAAATTGTTCCAGTGGTTAATTATGATCACAGTTAATAATTTACATCTTAATTTTACAGTCTTAATTTGTGTAGCCTCAACTTCCAGCATTTGGATTGCGTTATATTTTTCTGCTAGATTGAAGAGTCCATGATTAGATATTTGTTCCCCATGCAGGTACTTATAGATTGTAGTGAAGCCACCCCTTAACCTTCTATTAGTTAAGTTAAATAGTTTGAGCCCCTGAAGTTTATCACTATAAAGCATATTTGCTAATCCTTTAATTATTCTTATAGCTCTTCTCTGAACCCTCACCAATTTAACAACATCCTTCCTGAATTGTGGGCACCAGAATTGGATACAATATCACAGCAGCAGTCAAAGCAGTGCCAAATATAGAGGTAAAATAATCTGTGTACTCCTACTTGAGATTCCTCTGTTTATGCCTCCCAGGACTGGATTAACCCTTTTGGCTACAGCATCACACTGGAAGCTCATGTTCAGCTGATTATCTACCATGACCCCCCAAGTCTTTTTAAGAGTTGCTACTTCCCAGAATAGAGTCCCCCATCCTGTATGTATAGCCTACACTCTTTGTTCTCAGATGTATACATTTACATTTAGCCATATGCAGTTTGTTTGCTTGGAGAAAGTTTACCAAATTATCTAGATCAATCTGAATCAGTGACCTGTTCTCTTCATTGTTTACTACTCCTTCAATTTGTATGCCATTCACAAACTTTATCAGTGAGGATTTTATGTTTCTTTCAGGTCATTGATAAAAATGTTAAAATAGTGTAGGGCTAAGAACCAGTCCCTGTGGTACCTCACTAGAAACAGACCGACTCGATGATGCTTCCCCATTTACAGTTATATTTTGAGATCTATCTGTTAAGTAATTTTTTCATTCATTTAATGAGTGCCATGTTAATTTTTATCTAGTTTTTTAATCAAAATATCATGCAGTCCTAAATCAAATGTCTTACAGAAGTGTAAATATAATCCATCGACACGATTACCTTTATCGAGCAAATTTATAATCTCATCATAAAAAGATATCAAATTAGTTTGATAGGATCTATTTTACGTAAACCCACATTGATTTGCATTAATTATATTATCCTCCTTTAGTTCTTTGTTAATCAAGTCCCATATCAGCCAATCCATTATTTTGCCTGGGATCTATGTGAGGCTGACAGGCCTATAATTATAATAATCCTGTTCACCATTTTTTTTTTAAATTGGTCCAACATTAGCTTTCTTCCAGACTTCTGGAACTTGCTTAGTGTTCCGAGATTCATTGAAAATCAATGTTAATGGCCCAGCAAGCTCTTCAGACAGCTCTTTTAAAACTATTTCATGTAAGTTATCTCCACCTGCTGATTTAAAAATGTCTACTTTTAGTAGCTTCTTTTTAAGATCCTCCAGAGATACTAGTGGAATGGAAAGAGCATTATCACCATATAATGAGAATACATCATCAGTTTTTCCCCAAATATAGAACAAGTATTTATTGAACTCTTCTTCATTTTCTGCATTATTATTAATAATTATTAATATTATTAACCATTGCCATCTAGTAATGGACCAAACCATTGTCAGGATTCTTTTTCTACTTAACATATTTTTAAAAATTCCTTATGGTCTGTTGACTATAGATGTCTCCTTGTGTCCCTTGGCTTCCCTTATCAATTTTCTAAAATCCTAACTTCCGATTTATATTCATTACTATCAACTTCCCCTTGCTTCCATTTGTTGTATACATTTAAAAAAAATGTTTACAGCTGTCCTAACTTCCCCTGTAAACCAGATTATTTTTTAAATCAGTGTGGCCTTCTTCCTCAAATGTGGGAGTGTGACTTTTTGGTAATCTGGTAAGGTATTCTTAAGTGATTTGCAATTATCATTTACATTTTCTGATTAAACTCTTCCTCCCAGCTGATTTGTCTCCATTTTTTTTTTGTCGTTCGCCTTACTAAAGCTCTATGTATATATATTACTGGTCTAGATTTTATTCTCCTTGCACATTATAAATATGATCAAATCATGATCGCTTGTACCTAAGCTACCATTAACTTTTAGTTCTGTCACTAGTTCCTCTTAATCTGTTAGAAAAATGCCTAATATTGAATTCCCCCATGTTCACTGCAACACTTTTTGAGTTAGGTTATCATCTATAATTACAGGTTTCAGAATCTATAGTTAGGAATTCCAGTGATGTTTTAGTACTGACACCACGAAACCTCCAGCATATGTCACTCAACCTGAAGTTCCTCGTGGTCACGCAGGTTTTTTCCCCTATATATCATAAATAGGTGTGTAAGGAGGAGGTCACCCTGTTCTCTAGTGTGATTTGGTGGTCTGTAGCAGACATCAACTATTACCCCTGTTAGAACATTGATGCATAAGCATTCAAGATAATTTTATTCAGAGTTATCAGTGACTCAGAAACAGGTAATGCTATTTTTGATTTAGTGTGCCACTTACCCTCCCCTTTTGCCCACTCAGTCATTCATAAATCCGTTATAACTATTTCTTTTAACATTCCGATGGCGCAAATCATCCCACCATGTTTCAGTAATACCATCTACATCAGATTTATGCTCATAAATGAGCAATTCCAATTCCTTTTGTTTGTTACCCAGGATCTTAGGTATAGGTAATTCAGTAATTTCTTCTCTTCATGTTGCTTCATTTCTGGATTAATTTTGTTTTCAACATCTCAATTTGGTGTAATTGAGTGCTCGTATATTCCTTCTTTTTGCCTTCTCCTTTTGCTATTAGTTAAATCCCCTTTCTCACTATGCAAGCCAGCCTGTCCCCAAGCAGATTGGTCCATCATCTGCTGAGGTGGAAACCATCCAAAGTATATAGACACCTCTCCCCATAGAAGGTGGAGTAATATACCACAAAACTGAAACCCTCCACCCTACAACACTTATGTATCTAGTGATTCACTTTCAGAATCTTCTACTTTATGTGCTCATGAAATGGATCTTGGAGAAGATTGCTTCAACATTCTTCATCTTCAGCATGCTTCTAATTTCCCTGAAGGCCAACTACTAACTGTGGGTATGTTGACAGAACAGTTAGCCTTGGTCTACATTACGGGGTTAGGTCGAATTTAGCCACGTTAGGTCGATTTAAAAATGACCGTGTCCACACAACCAACCTTGTTCTGGCAACCGAAAGGGCTCTTAAAATCAACTTCTGTACTCCTCCCCAGTGAGGGAAGTAGCACTAAAATCGACCTTGCTGGGTCAAATGTGGGGCAGTGCGGACACAAATCAACGGTATTGGCCTCCGGGAGCTATCCCAGAGTGATCCAGTCCTAGAATCGCAAATGAGCTCCAGCATGGAGCGAAAGGGAGACACTTGATCTGATTGCTGTATGGGGAGAAGAATCTGTGCAGGCAGAACTCCCATCCAAAAGAAGAAATGCAAATATATTTGCCAAAATCTCACAGGGCATGTTGGACAGAGGCTACACCAGGGACGCACAGTGCTGCATGAAAGTTAAGGAGCTCAGGCAAGCCTATCAAAAGACAAAGGAAGCAAATGGTTGCTCTGGGTCAGAGCCCCACGCATGCCGCTTCAATGAACAGCTGCATGGCATTCTAGGTGAGGACCCTACCACTATCCCACCGCTGTCCATGGACACGTGCAAGGGGGGTGTCTCACGCAACAGGGAGGAGGAAGAGGAGGAGGAGGAGGAGGAGAATGCACAGCAGACAAACAGTGAATTCGTTCTCCCTGGCAGCCAGGAACTTTTCATCATCCTGGAGCCAACACACTCCCAAGGCAGGATCCCCAACCCTGAAGCCGGAGAAGGCACCACTGGTGAGTGCACATTTGTAACTACAGTACAGGGTTTAAAAGCAATAGTGTTCATGGTTACCTAGCTGAAATAGGGGAATTTTTGCAAGGGAACAGTAAAAGGACCTCATTCATGCTGGGCTGTTTGTGCTTGACTAAAAGGGATCATCCTGGAGAATAGCTGGGTGGCAGGGGGATCAGGGAAGGGATCATCCCAGAGAATAGCCAAGTGGTGGGGTGGGAGTAGGTGTGTGTTGCACATCTACCCGAATACTGCAGCTTCTCCTTTTAAATGTGAAACCCAACCCATTGCTTGCTATGGAAAAGGAGAGCGCTGCAGTTTGAAAACATTCCCACATGTTATGAAGGCATAGGAAGCCAACCCAATTTTACTCTCCCATTTTATCTCCCCGCAGGTGCAAATGTTTCTACGCTCCCCCTATCATTTCCATCTCTGCAGTTACCACAGAATAGAAGGTGAAAAAAAACGCACTCACGATGACATGTTTTCCAAGCTGATGCAGTCCTCCCGCACTGATAGGGCACAGCTCAATGAATGGAGGCATTCAGTGGCAAAGACCAGGAAAGAATTGAGTGAGCACAAAGAGCAGAGACAGGACGCAATGCTGAGGCTAATGGGGGAGGAAATGGACATGCTGAAGCATCTGTTGGGGGAGAAAACAGACATGATGAAGCATGTGTTGGAGTTGCAGGAAAGCCAACAAGAGCACAGACCCCCATTGCATCCACTGTATAAACACCAACCCTCCTCCCCATGTTCCATAGCCTCCTCACCAGATGCCCAGGAACATGGGGTGGGAGGCAGGGGGAGGCTCTGGGCACCCAGCCACTCCACTCCAGAGGATGACCCAAGCAACAGAAGGCTGCAATTCAAGTAGTTTGATTTGTAGTGTGGCTACAATAAACAATGTGGCCTTGTCCTTCCCTCCTCCCCCACACCACCTGGGCTACCTTGTTGATTATCTAATTTTTTAAAAAACTATTAAAGAAAGAATACATAGTTTCAAAACAATAGCTACTTTATTTCTAAGGGGGTGAGTTTGCATCAAGGAGAAACTCACATAACTGTTACACCAAAGCCTGGCCACTCATGAAGCTGGTTTTCAAAGCCTCTCTGATGCGCAGTGCACCTAGCTGTGCTCTTCTAATGGCCCTGGTGTCTGGCTGCTCATAATGGGATGCCAGGCGATTTGCCTCAACCTCCCATCCCATCATAAACATCTCCCACTTACTCTCACAGATAGTATGGAGCACGCAGCAAGGAGCAATAACAATGGGAACGCTGGTTGTGCTGAGGTCTGATCTAGTCAATAAACAGTGCCAATGCACTTTTAAACATCGAAAAGCACATTCTACCACCATTCTGCACTTGCTCAGCCTATAGTTGAACTGCTCCTTACTACTTTCTAGGCTGCCTGTGTACAGCGTCATGAGCCATGGGATCAAGGGGTAGGCTGCATCCCAAGGATAATTACTGGCATTTCAACATCCCCAATGGTAATTTTCTGGTCTGGGAAGTAAGTCCCTTCTTGGAGTTGCTTGAAAAGCCTGGAGTTCCTAAAGATGCGAGCATCATATACCTTTCCTGACCTATGCTGATGTCGCTGGAAGTCCCTTGTGATCCACAAGTGCTTGCAGCACTATTGAGAAGTACCCCTTGCGGTTTATGTACTGGTTGGCAAGGTGGTCCCTTGCCAAGATAGGAATATGCTTTCTGTCTATCGTCCCACCACAGTTAGGGAACCCTATTGCAGCAAGGCCATCCACTATGACCTCCACATTTCCCAGAGTCACTATCTTTGATAACAGACCATCAATGATTGCATTGGCTACTTGGATCACAGCAGCTCCCACAGTAGACTTGCCCACTCCCAATTGATTCCCAACTGGCATTGCAAACTTCCACAGGGCCATTGCCAGTCGCTTCTCAACTGTCAGGGCAGCTCTCATCTTGGTATTCCTGCACTTCAGGGTGGGGGAAGCAACTCATAGAGTTCCAGGAAAGTGGCCTTATGCATATGAAAATTTCACAGCCACTGCGAATCATCCCATACCTGCAACATTATGTGGTTCCACCAGTCTGTGCTTGTTTGCCTGGCCCATAATTGGTGTTCTACTGTATCAGCCAGCCCCAGTGCCACCATGATGTCCCAATTATCACAGACCATCCTTTCAAGAACATCTGTGTCCATGTCCTCATCAAAATCTTCCTTGTGCTGGCATCTCTTAGCCCGATTCTGCGTATACTGAAGGATAATGCGCTAGGTGTTTACAATGCTCACAACAGCAGTGGTGACGGTGAGCTGAGCGGGCTCCATGTTTGCCGTGGTATGGCATCTGCAGGAAAGCAGAAGAGCAGAGTTGCAGCTGAAGCGGTGGATGATGAAGGTTAGCACCACACAGCTTTCTGAAGAAATTTGCTATTGAGATTGAACACATTTACAACACCAGGAGAGCAGAATTGCAGCGGAAATGGGGGATGATGACAGTTAGCAGTCCTACCGCTCTGTCTGCTGACAGCAGAACCCAGGACACAACAGCAGCGGTGATGGTGAGCTGAGCTGAGCAGTCTCCATGCTTGCCGTGGTTTGATGTCTGCCTGGGAAAAAGATGTGAAACGATTGTCTGCCGTTGCTTTTACAGAGGGAGGGGCGACTGACTGACGACCCATGACAATGTTTTTGCCCCATCAGGCATTGAGAATTTAACCCAGAATTCTAATGGGAGGCAGAGACTGTGGGAACTGTGGGATAGCTACCTACAGTGCACCGCTCGTAAATCTATGCTAGCCATGGTAGTGAGGACGCCCTTCGCTGACTTAATGCGCTTAGTATGGACATACGCAATCGACTGTATAAAATTGATTTCTAAAAATTGACTTCTATAATATCGACCTAATTTTGTAGTGTAGACATACCCATAGATACCTCCGGTGAGCCTGGGTCAGCGGACTCGGGCTGTGGGTCTCGGGGTGTGGAGCTGTTTCATTGGTGTATACACGTCTGGGCTCAGGCTGGAGGACCTTGTGAGGTTGAAGAGTCCTAGAGCTTGAGCTCCAGCCCAAGTCTGGAAGTCTGCATAACAATGAAACAGCCCTGCAGCCCTAGTTGACTGGCATAGGTCAGCTGCAGGTTTTTCTTTGCTATGTAGACACACCGTGTGAGACATCCGGCAACAGTGTCATTAGTGACATCATGAACTGTCACCAATGGATCTTTGCGTTTCAACTTCAGAAGCCTATCCAATCTTAGAGTGATGTCTCATGTGTTGGCTCTGGGAAGGCAGCACACTGTCCTGTTGTCTGCCTGTCCCTTGTGGAATGTTCTTGCAATTCTTCTGAGTATTGGATCTTCAACAAGAATTGTCTGTCTTCTTGGGATGGTTGAAGAACTCTTTGTAGGTAATCTTAATGTTCTTATGGGTTGGGATGAGTTGCCATCCACACGTCTCATACATCTTTCCATTCCCCTTGACTTGCTTGCTCTTGAGAGATATCTTCCATAGTTTCCACACTGAGGACTTTGTATTGATTTGAAACTTCTAACTGCGTGGAATTCATCCTATTTCTCTTTTCCGGTGACCACAGTGTGCCTATCTTCATCTGTCACCAGCTGTGTACATTGCTGCCGTGACCTCTTGCCTCTGGTGGTTATGAACTGCCAAGCCTCCTCTCTGACTTCCTCTCTCATTGATTCCTTTGTGGACTGCTCCACTCTTTCTGTAATCTGGGGTAGTGGCATTTCCCAAATCTAGTTGCCTAGGAACTCTTCATATTAAAATACTTATTGGTTGCTTGAATTCAGTTTGTCAAGCAATCCAGATTGCTTTGAATCAGTGATCAGTCTTCCTCATTATTTACCACTCCCCCAATTTTTGTGTCATCTGCAAACTTTATCAGTGATGTTTACTTCCAGATCATTGACAAAAATGTTAAATAATATAGGGCCAAGAACCAATCCATGCAAATCACCAGCAGAAACATACCTGCTTGATGACAATTCCCCATTTACAATTACATTTTGAGACCTATCAGTTAGCCAGTTTTTAATCCATTTAATGTGTCATATTAATTTTATATCATTCTAGATTTTTAATCAAAATGTGATCACCAGGTTGATCATTCCATGAAAATCAGCAAACATGTAACCATTTTTGTTCATTTCACTGAGGCCATGTTTCCCCATAATTGTTTTCCTGCCAGTGTTCATGCTCCCTATTTTAGCCTTTGTATCTCCAATTACTAGGAGATTTCTTTCTGGGACCTTGTCTATTATGTTGAGTGGCTGCTCGTATAAGTTTTTTTTTCCTCTTGGTTAGTTTGATTTGTTGGAGTGTAACACTGAATAATGGACTCTTTCTGAAACTTTGATGCAAATTATATTATGATCCTTTCCAAAGAGGGTGCCCACTCTATCACACTTTTGACTGCCTCCTTGATGGTATCAGATCCATGCCATCTCTGTGCACATCATTAGCATCTGATAGCTCAGAACATAGTAGGATGTGTCCAACTGACAAAGTTATTTGTCCTGATGTTATCCATGTCATCTTCCTGAGGCTTAGTATATCAGGTTTATGGCTGCTTGTTTATTTTGTTAGTTGGACCATTTTAAAAGGCTCATATAATGCCCACCCATTCCAGAAACCATTTTTGGTAATGGATTTAGGAGAGCACAAATTCATTAGCAGAGTAGCTTCTTGGAGGTTTTGGCCATTTTACATTATCATCTCTCTTCTAGGTCTATTTGAATTGAGTTTGATGGAGTTTGTTGAACTAAGAAGTGTTAGATTCCTATAATTACTTTGTTTTTGATAGGAGCAGGTCATTATCTCACTCCCAACCACCTACGTGGAAGGCAGGTGGACTGCCTTTACTCTGGCTCTGACCCTTCAATCTATCTTGCATGGATGGTCCTACGAGGAATCATGCTCCCACCAGCGTAGTTCTCAGTGTCATGGGGGTATGCAAGCCTTTCTGCCACATCAAGGCACAGACCATGAAGAAGGAAAGGCATATATACAGTGTGTTTATTATCCAGAATTAGAACACAGTATATTGATGTTTATCCAGCCATGGTCTACATCGAAATTCAGATCCAAAATGGCCATTCACACTATCTTATTCTGGGAAGGGGATACACATTTCCATCCTCCTCTGAGCTCCTCAGGAGCTTCCAGCCAGCTAGTCTCTTTCCCAGCAACTGCCTCTTTAATAGGAGAGAGTTGTTGGTCATATCAAGTCCACATCTCCCTTGAAATCCATGGATGACTTCTGAGAGGATTGCTCTTAGAACATCACAATTTGCTGGACTCTTTTTGGGTCCCAACTGACAGCTCTTCCCAATGGCTTCTCTAAGGCCTGATTGTGATACCTTTACTCATGCTGCATAGTACCTTACTCTGGGGAGCTGCAAAGTGAGGCCTATGTTCCAATCCAGGGGGCAGGTTGGGGGTGTCCAAGAATTTTAGCTGGCCATTTTCCTCTACCAGTTACACGCATGGGTCAGCATTAAGCTGCACAAAGTATAGTGCCACAGTTTGAGCATCCACTGGAACTATAAGTCTCTAGCACTCCAGATGGTCTTTTTATGTGTGTAGTGAGGCAGAGAGAAGTGGGGGGAAAGAAGTGGGCAATGCTTGGACAGGCATTACATTTTGCTTCTGGAACTGGAAAATCATCTTCCAGGTCTGAATGTCCCTGAACTCAAGGAATGTTTGGATCCAAGGTTCTGTTTTAGGCCTTCTTTTATGTGTGTGTGTGCATTGTTGGTCTATCTTGTAATTTTCTGTTCTAACTTACATTTCAATATTATTTAAAAGTAGTGAAGATTTTCACATCTGCTGTCCATCATAAATAATACTGAACACAATAAAATTGCAGAGCTCTTGTAATGTTTTAATTTAAAATATCTCAGGATAATTAATTGGGGATCAAAGGAAGTAATAATAATGGATCACCTATTGTAGGTTTGGTTATAAAGTTAATCCTGAACTTTTACTACTTAATCATCAGTTTCTCTCTTTCACATAATTTAGGGCTATATAAAAATGACAACTGAATTATGTTGCTTCCCTCTAGAAGCAAGGCAGCAAGAAGCTGGGAGGTTGGGTGGCCATTCCGCAGTCCATTCCACAGCAGCCGGGAGTGGGGATATGTACACAGGCAGGTGGAATGAAGCAAATCTGACCATAGATCTTTGAACTGCATAGATTTAATGATCACAAGTCCTGGATGCAGTTGCTATTACAGGCTGTTGGCTGTCACATAGAATGCAAAGTGACTAGTCTGGATTTGGCACAGAGGATTGCATTCCCACCCAAACAAAACCTGCATACCTATTTTTTTAATTTTAATCAGCAAGGCATTGTCTACACTGCAAAGAAAAACCTGCAACGCTAAGTTTCAGAGCCAGGTCCATTAACTTGGGCTCAAGAGGTTTGGCCTGCAGGGCTAAAAATAGAAGTGTAGATATTCCCATTTGGGCTGAAGCCCAGGCCCTGAGACCCTTGCCAATTGCCAGGTTTCAAAGCCCAGGACCAGCCGGAGTGGGAATGTTCACAATGCTATATTTAGCCCTGCAGCCCAAAACTTGCAAGCCCAAGTCTATTGACTAGACTCTGAGACTTGGTGCCACAAGTTTTTCTTTGCCATGTAGATATACCCTAAGGCACTCCAGTCCCTAGGCTTATCAGTCTTGCATCTTGATAGAGGTGAATAAATTTGTAGAGGAAAATACCAGTATTGTATTACCTTGTTTCAAGAGTCCAGAAACTATTCATTCTTCTTCTTTTAAACAGCTTAAGGATAGTTTCCTAAATAAGGCCTGATGATGATACTTTTACTCATGCTGCATAGTACCTTACTTTGAGACTGGTCCCATTAACACCAATCAATGAAACCACAATCTAGCCCAGGGATTGGCAACCTTTGGCATGCAGCTCGCCAGCGTAAGCACCCTGGAGGGCCTGGCTGGTTTGTTTACCTGCCGTCTGCACAGGTTTGGCTGATTGCAGCTCCCACAGGCCGCGGTTCGCCGCTTCAGGCCAATGGGGGTGGTGGGAAGCGGTGGCCAGCACATTCCTCGTCCCATGCTGCTTCCCGCAGCCTCTGTTGTCCTGGAGCCATGAACCACAGCCAGTGGGAGCCGTGATCAGCTGAACCTGTGGACGCAGCAGGTAAACAAACTGGCCCAGCCTGGCAGGCCGCATGCCAAAGGTTGCTGATCCCTGGTCTAGCCCTAAATAACTTCTGCTTACAGAAAATTAGCAATCTGCCTCATGCAGGGTGATTGCTGTTATATAATTGTTTATTTTCTATGCTAAAACTGTTTGAAACATACTGTAGGCTTTTTGATATATACTTAAGATATAAGTAACATTCAAATAGGTCTCTTTAGCAATAGAAAGATGACAAATCCAAGCATTCATTAGATTTCAGAAGGACACTGGGAGTTTGGTGGTGGGATATGCTGAAAAGTTCCATATAATTATATGATGTTTCTTTCTTTAATTGCTGTGATTATACACCCTGTTAGATTGCTATATTATCGTTAGTAAATTAGGTGTTCCTTACTTATTTTTAGCAGTATGTATGAAATGTTTTGTTCTCCTTTCTTCATGTAGCAAGTTCCACTGTAATTGAAGTTTCCAAATTTAAATTTATCTGAAGCAGAATGGAAGAGTTGAATTGGTTCAGTTACAGGAAGAAACAACCTGATACTCCCTGGGGATATACATGCATATGAGCTTCTGGTTGGATCAAAATACCAGGAGAAGCACTACTTGTGCAATTTTTCTCACCCTATAATAAATAGGAATAGGTATCTGTTATATGGCATTTTTTATCAGTGGAACACAAAGTTCTTTAACAAAGAGGTAGGTGAATATAATTATTCTTATCTTACAGATGGGTAAACTGAGGCACAAAGAGGGCCATGACTTGCCTAAGCTTTTCAGATCAGTGTTAGAGATTAAAACTGAACTCAAGTCCCCAGTGTCCTAGACCAGTGTCCTAGGCTATATTGCCTCCCTGGAACCAGGAGGCTCGAAATGTCATGGGAAAAGCTTGTTCCTATGAGAATTTGAGCCCCTTGCTCAATTCAATGAGCTAGATTTTTAACGAGATTTTGGCACTAAACAGAAAAGATAGGCCCCTGGTGAGATTTTCAAAAAAGTGTCTGGGAGCCTAATTTCCACTGAAACCAAAGGAAGATAGGCTCCTGGGCATTTTTTAAAATCCTACTAGACACCTATCTGAATCTTACAGTGCCTAAATACCTTTAAAAATCTAAACCCAAAAGCCTAATCCTGCTGAGCACCTCCATGATAAGCTCCTTCAACTCTCATTGCTGTAATGTTGCTAAGCCCCAGCTGCACTACAATTGCATGTCATGAGCCAGGCCAGCTAGGACCAGCTGCTGACCTGCTCCCTTACTAACTTTGCTGCTAGGCAACCAATGAGCCCAGTGCACTGCCTTGGAACTGACAGAGTGGCCACAGCCTCTGGTTGGCTGCTAGTTTAGCAGCCCTGCTTAGAAGCCTGACCCTTACATCAGTTCAGTGGCTGCTGGATGCGTACCACACACACAGCTGTACTTGCCTGGTTTCCAGTTGTTGTTCAAGCTCTTGTTCCAACTCTGTTCCTGCTTTTGTTAACTAACATACACTGGCTAGTGTTTGCTTGTGTATATAACATACTGATAATAACTACCTGCAATATACATGTAAGGAGGGTCTGAATGAACTCTCCCCGACATCTAGTGATGAACTAGGGGGGGAAAGACTTCAGAAACAGATCTTGTTTGAATAAAACATACCAACTCTGACTAGGGGAGCAGCATGTTGAAGCTAATTTGCCCTAATGATCACTTTTGGCTGGTGTTGGATTGCAAGTCACTTTGGTGTAAGGGTGATGAAAGGTTGTTGTCCTTGTGTGAATGGGACAGTAGAACTCTGTTTGGCATGCTCTAATTGAGGGCAGTCACCCTCAACTGAAATGCACTTGCTAAGCAGGGTTAGGGGAGCCAAAGGCCCATGGAGAGGAGAGTGGGTGGGACAGGTACTTGTGCCTGGTGATGTGCTCTGTGCCTAAAGAGTCCTGGACACCATTTGACCCTTCCCTTCTCCACTGTTTAATAACAGAGCTGATTAGACTTAACTGGGAATCTTGTTTTGTTATGGATCACTGAGCTGAAATAGCTGATAACCAGGTTTAAGTGCCAGTTCAGGTTTATGTGCTGTGGGGTAGCATCTTTTGGGAAAGGGACTGACCAGTCTGAAACTCTTACACTAAGTGTTGAAATCACTGACAGCTCGGTTAAGGTGGGGGACCTCAAGAGGTCACAGATGTTACTACAGCACTTTGGGATGAAAGGCACTATTATAAATGTAAGGTCATATCAATCACAAGGAGCAATGGCTGTCAGGAACCGAAATGCAAAAGACAAATAGCAACACTCAAGTCCTGCAAGATTTAAAAAATGGGAGGAGGGAAAGCAAATGAAGTGAACTAGAATAAGCAGTATGGTACTGTACCAGTTACATGTGATTCAGTTAATACTACACAAGCATGGAGTGATTGAGTGGGCTTGGATGTTTTCCTAAGTTATTCACTTGACCTGTTAAACAATAATCCATTGAGCCAGCCTAGGACTGTCAAATGACAGATTATTACTGGCTTGGCATTTTGGGGTTTTGTCTATCATGAAAACTATTTGAAGATGGAACAGAATCCAGAGCATTTTTAATGAGTAAGAAATGAATAAATTTCTTGATACTCCAGTGTCAATTTAGTCAATATTACATACCAAAAAAAGTTAAGTTTGCAAAGTCAAGCATCTAAAAGAAGAGAAATGGAAGAAGTTGCCTGGGAATCACTGAAGCCAGACCACAGCTGGACATTCCACCAGGTGTCAAGGCGGGGACCCAGATAGACAATACATTGGGAAACACGTTGACAGAGAGGAGGGCCACCAAGTCAGGCAACTGCCAACCATGTGTGCAGCTGGGGAGCCAGGCAGCTGTGGAGCTGGGAAGCTGCAAGCTGGGCAGCCTGGGAGCCAGCTGCCCAGGTAACTAGAGCAGCAAGCCAGCATCCAGGAAGCCAGGCAGCCAGGGGATCCTGCCCACCTGCCAGGTAGACATCTGGAAAGCCAGGAAGCTAGGCAGTTTGAGGAGACAGGCAGCCCCTCACATCCCTGGGGGTCAGATGGGGAAGTGGAATGTTAGCAAACTGAGCAGCCTGGGGAGTTGAGCATCCAGGCAGCCTGTAAGGCTGAGAACCTGGGCATCTGGAAAGCCAGCAAGCCAGGCAGGTTGGTGAGCTGTCACACCAGGGCAGCAGGCAACACACCTGCCAAAAATCTAGCAAGCTGGCTAGGCAATTGGGGTGCCAGCAAGCCAGGCATCCCAAAGAGCAGGGCAACCTATCCATTCATCAGGCAGGCAGACAGGAAGCTGGCCAGCAAGGCAGCCTGACAGCCTGGTTTCCATCAAAAGTTTGTATGTAATTGGCATGTTCACACAGAAGATTTTGATCCCATTGAATCAGCATTTTTCCAACAGAAAACTGTTCTGCCAGAAAATGTTCAACCAGCTCTAGTTCTATCCTATTTGTTCTGTTCTCATTGTTTGATATTTGACCCTGTCCCTTATTTACTGCACACTGTTCAAACTCTGCTCTGAATGCAGAATTATTCATTTCCTCCTGGGCTTTTCTATGGCGCTTATCCTGGTGCCCTGAATGCTTAAGAAATATTAATGAATTTATCTTCACAAACACTCTTGTGAAGCTGGTTGTATATTTTACAGATACAGAACTGAGGCTCAAAGAATTTAATTTCGAAAGTTTCCACTAATTTTTGGTAACTAACTTGAAACATCCAGGGCCTGATTTTTATATATTTATAAATTAATATTTATACCACTTTTCAAAGCACAGCTCTCATTGACTTTAGTTTCAGCTCAGCTCTTTTGCAAATCAGACCTGAGGTGTCTTAAGTTGGGTACAAAGGAAATGAGACACACACAGTTAGTGACCACCTATGAAAAGTATCATTTTATTGAATTTCAGCATCACACAGGAACTCTGTGGCAGAGGCAGGGATAGAATCCACTTCCGCAGGGCAGCATTCAACTAACTAAACCATAAGACCTTTATTGCTTGTCCTGCAACCCCCTGCCTCATTCACCACCCACCTTACAAAATCTGCAAGAATGAGATAGAGTCCTACAGGTAGCGGCCTCATTAACTGCACAGTCCTAATTTATTTTCTGAGTACCATTCATCCTGTGTACTGATGAGAACCATCTATCCAGAGTATTGCATGTGCTTAAATTTACTACCATGAGAAATTTTCACATGTGAAAGTCTTTGCAGGAATGAGGCCTGACTGAGACAATGATCCTGCGAAAGTAGTAAGTGATCATGTAATTAAAGACTGTATCATGATGAGAGCTGATCAGGAATTTCACATTTTTTTGGGTCAGAAAATGTTGATTAATCAAAACAATATCTTTTTGCGGAGAAGGGTTGTTTTAGATTAATTTCCTATAATGGACAATATTTTCAGTGTTTCTGTTCAAAATGATTCTTTTAACATTTAAATGTATGTAGAAAAGTAAAGAAATAAAAAATAAAAATAAAAACACAACAATTTTAATGATTAAAACAAGGTTTGATTGACCTGATCTGAAATTTTTTGAGAGTTTTCAGTTTATAATTATTTTCGAGATTTTGAGTTTTCATCTCTGTCATGGTATAATTCCCCACTCTGAACCTTAGCGTCCAAAAGATGGGGTACCAGCATGAATTCCTCTAATCTCAATTACCAGCTTAGTACTTGTAGCGCTGCCACCAAGCAGGAATTCCAGTGCCTGGTACACTCTGGTCCCCCCAAAACCTTGCCCAGGGACCCCCAAGACCCAGACCCTCTGGATCCTAACACAAGGAAAGTAAACCCTTTCCCTCACCATTGCCGCTCCCAGGCTTCCCCTCCTTGGATTACGCTGGAAGATCACTGTGGTTCAAACTCCTTGAATCTTAAAACAGAGAGGAAAATCCACCTTCCCCCCTCCTTCTCTCTCCCCCTCCCAGACTCTCCTTGAGAGAGAAAGTAATCCTAACACAGAGAGAAATTAATCTTTCTCTCCCCCTTCCCTCCTTTGTCCCCACCAGTTTCCTGGTGGATCCAGACCCAGTCCCCTGGGGTCTCACCAGAATAAAAAAAACAAACAATCAGGTTCTTAAACAAGAAAAGCTTTTAATTAAAGAAAGAAAAACAATAAAAATTATCTTTGTAAATTTAAGATGGAATATGTTACAGGGTCTTTCAGCTATAGACACTGGGAATACCCTCCCAGCCTAAGTATACAAGTACAAATTAAAATCCTTTCAGCAAAATACACATTTGAACTCCTTCCAGCCAAATACACATTTGCAAATAAAGAAAACAAACATAAGCCTAACTCGCCTTATTTACCTAGTACTTACTATTTTGGACATATAAGAGACTGTATTAAAGAGATTGGAGAGAAGCCTGGTGGCACGTCTGGTCACTCTCAAAACCCAGAGAGAACAACAACCAAAAACTAACAGTACACACAAAAACTTCCCTCCTTCAAGATTTGAAAGTATCCTGTCCCCTGATTGGTCCTCTGGTCAGGTGACAGCCAGGCTTACTGATCTTGTTAACCCTTTACAGGCAAAAGAGATAAGAAGTAGTTCTGTTCTATTAACTCTTACTTATCTGTTTATGACAATCCCCATTTGGGATGTGAAGAAAATTGAAAATCTTTAAAATTGTCAAAGGATAAGGTTCATTTCCTGCCCAAATCTTAGACGTATTGCATACCTCAAAAGGGAGCCAAATCATAGTGTGAACTTTAATTCTGGCATTTCTTAACTTTTGTGTGCTTGACTTTGTCTCTCTCTCTCTCTCTCTCTCTGTCTCTGTGTGTGTAATTTCAACAACTTTTTTAAAAAATCAGCTAGAAAACCAGAAGTTGCATCTTGTAGAACCATACTGACTGCATTGACATGGTTCAGCTGTAGGATTAGAACATTCACATCCACTGACCTCTGCTGCAGAGTAGCTGATACGAGTACTAAGTTATGCTCTGTGTGAGCAATCCACCAGAAGGAGATGAAGCACACATTTTGCAGTGGTTTTACAGCTATTTACAGCAAAAGAATGCAGAAACTTAGGAACTCTGTGCTATACAAGCTATAGAGACTATTCTGCCTTTGCCTTGTGCCAAGCTGAGTCCTTCTGCCCATGGCCCTTCAGCCTGTCCTTGTTTCAGTCTCTGTAACTTCTGAGTTCCTCATGCCAATGCCTGTCCCTACCACTACAACTCAACATTCCAGCCCTCGTCCGTATCTTCCCGCTGCCACTCTCCATTGCTGACTCCTCATTCCATTCCCCATCTGTAGGCATGACACATCCTTCCTCAGCTCACCTGCAAAACCCTCACTCAGTTTATATTAGGGCTTGTCTACACTACAGCGTATGTCGGCATTATTTATATTGCTCAGGGGTGTGAGTAAGCCACCTCCCCGAGGGATGTCAGTTATACCAACCTAAGTGTCAGTGTGGACTGTGCTATGTCAATGGGAGAGCTTCTCCCGCAACATAGTTACTGCCTCTTAGGGTGGTGATATTATTATGTCAATGGGAAAGCATCTTCACCAGATGCACTACAGCATCGCAGATGTACCGCTGTAGCGCTTCTAGTGTAGACTAACTCTTAAAGAACTACTTCTGTGGTGCTGCCTACAGTGAATCAAGCTGACATGTATATAAATTGCCTATTGTTACTGCCATTCCTCTAACTCTGTCTAGGTATCAATTTGTCCTTAGATTGTGAGCTCATTCAGAGAAGGGACTGCTCCTTCTGGAACGACTGGAACGGGTATTACCACAAACAAGTATTTTCAAGAGCTGAATGCTCTTATATCGTTTTGAAGTTGAAGGCATTCAGCACTTCCTAGAAGGTGTTCAGTCTCTAGCAGGATCCATCTCTTTTATTTTTAAGGAGTATCTCAAAAGTGGATTATATCAGAAGACCTCTGCTGTCATTTGCCATGGAAATAATCTGTTGCCTGCTTAGTTTTCTGTTGGAAAAAGTCATTGTTTCTTCTAGAAAAAGTTTTATTTAAAGAAAAGATCAGTCTTAAAATGTAACATTTTGATGAAAGCTTTTTTTATTATGCTATTAAATACTGTACTACATAAAATCCTTTTTCATATCACATTAAGTGTTCATTACAATACATAAAATCAATTTCAAAATGAAGACTCTGATCCTGCAAAGACTTATGTGTGTGTTTAACGTTACACTTTGTGAGTAGTTCCACTTAACTTCAAGGGGACTAGTCTCCATGTATAAAGTTAAGCATGTATGTATATCAGTTTTTGTAGAACTGGAGACATAGGTTGTTGGGTTTTTTTTTTTTTAAAAAGAGGCTTTGACCCTCCAGGATCCTGAAGCCTCACTATTGTTTAGGATTCTACTGGCTTTAGCTCAATCCATTCTCAATTTTGTAGTGAACTGCTTTAAACTGACATAGCTTGAGGTGCAGAAATATTCATAAAAGCCAGTAGTTCTGCAAAAAGCATGTTGTTTTTCTCTCAGCTCACTTTGAAGATGTTGCATCAAATCTGCCCTCATTTACAGTGATTTAAACCTAAATTAACTTAATTGAAGACATTGGAGCTACTCTGGATTTCAAGATGGTGATGAAGGGCAAAATTTGGCCCTCTGTTTTATTAGTCTAATCAAATTGATTCTTCTGTGAACTGTAAGCAAAATAAACATGTCAGGAACTATCAACATAGTCTCTGTGTTTTTCATGCCTATATTTACTGCAGTGCAATTTAACTGCTTTTTAAGCATACACAAAAATATTGCTGTCATTTTCTGAATGTCAGTTAATAAAAATCATTCTTGAGAAGTGCATGCATTTCTTCAAGCACAAATTCAAAACGCCTGTTCTAAAATGACTGTTGTGCTTGAGTAGTTACAGGGATCAGAAAACCTCATTTCTGTGATAAACCAAAATCACGTAATTGTTAGAGCATGACTCTGATTTCAAAGAAGGTATTAGACTAGGAGACAACTCATCTTCCTGGAAGAAGGAGGATAGCAGACATTCTAAAAAAAAAAAGACTATTGATTTGTTTTACAGTAGTTTTAAACATAATTGATATGGGGCACCAGAAATCAGCCATCATTAGGCAGTTATGTACAAATATACTTGTCTTGAACAGCGCAATAGGAATTTACATCAAAGTAACAGGTGAACACAGATAATTATATACAATTTACATGTTGTTACTTTAACTTTTTGTCAGATTATCATAACAAAATAATGATTCAAGGTGTCTTACACTCTATCATTTCAAACTATGAATATTTCTATGTTTGTGTTCATAAAGACAAGAGAAATAGATTCCACAATCCCTTTTTCAAAAATAGGAGTTACCACCAGGAGCGGCACCAGGGTTTCTGGCACCCTAGGCGGGTGTCCTTCCGCGCTTCTGGTCATTGGGGGCAATTCTGCGGCGGGGGGGTCCTTCCGTGGCTCCCAGTCTTCGGGGCACTTTGGCAGCGGGTCCTGGAGTGAGTGAAGGACCTGCCACAGAATTGCTGCCAAAGACCCGGAGCGCGGAAGGATCCCCTGCTGCCAAAGACATGGAGTGCGGAAGGACCCCCAGCAGCCGAATTGCCACCGAAGGTGGCAAAATTCCGCCCCCCCCCCAATCCTAGCACCCTAGGCGACCACCTAGGTGGCCGAAATGGAAGCGCTGGCCCTGGTTACCACCCAAAGCTTCATCAGGTCAGAACTCCCTGAATTGCTGGCAAAGAATGGGTTTATTAATAAACTAACTGGAATATAGATTCTGATACACTCAGTCCAGTTTAAGTCAGTGGCATCTTTTGTGGAGTAAGATATTACTCCAGAATCTGGATGTGATGCTGGTTGACTAAATATGACTATATCATCAATATTACCTCTGTTATACAATTGCAACAAATTTTGTACAAAATACATCATGTAAAGTGTCAATGGAAACATTATGATTTGTTAAGTATCATTATCTTGTTTATATGCATGTATCATTTTTGTATCTGAAGTTATAAATATTGGTTATGTACTGGCATCATACCCCCACCAGGTAAAATGTATATGAAGGCCAGGAACCCTTAGACACTTAGCTCACAATGGGCCGGAGAAGAAACTCATTCTGTCCAGATAGCTCTTCCTGTGGACACCTCAGCCAGAATATGGGCAATGTCTGCCCCTGTGAGTCATCAGATCATGTAAAGCATATGATATGCTCATGTGACCCCAGACTCCATCTTAGGCCAGTAACTTTCCACAAACAGAGACAGTAAACTTCCAGGCACATGGCAAAAGATATAAAAGACCACGGAGATATCTTCATTTAGCCTCTATTCTGCCCTGAGTCTCTGGACTGTTGATTTACAACTAAAAAGAGCATTTTTAACTATGGACAGAGGACCTTCCAATCTTCTGTAAGTTAAAAGAGAGCCTTTACAAGCCAGCAGTATATTCCATCACTGCTACAAACCTGATATAAGGCCTTTGCAATTATTTCTATATATATGATCTCTTAACCATTATTAAAGCTCTTCTTCTTTTCTTTTATTATTAAACCTTTAGTTACTAAAGGGTTGGCATCAGCATGATTATTGGGTAAGATGTGCATTATATATTGAGCTGGCTATGTGGCTGATCTCGTGGTATTAGAAGAACCCTATATTTGATTAAATTGGTTTTCAGTAACCACTCATAATAGAGTCCAATGTTTGGGTTGTGAGACAAGATCTGGAATGCCCAAGGAGCTGCATTTTTGATTTCCTGTTAACCAGTGTGATTAGACAGAAGTTTACCTTTTTTACCTGCTTGGTGGATAGAATAATCATCAGTCTCCCCTATTTCTTAGCAGTTTGTCCTAAATGTGGCATTCTAAGCTGTGACTCACGAGGCAAAATGACATTGGAGTATATGATATCAGCATCTGATTCCATATAAGGCAACTTAAAATTATCATCAAATATGTATTTTAGAAAAAGTAATCAGAACTTTAAATAAAAATATTAAAAATAAATATATAAATATCAGATGTTGAAGTGTTTGAAAATTGCTCTCAAAGTATGATAAATACTTTAAAAAACAAAATGATGACAATTGTTTCAGAGGACGGACTGAAAATAGATAGGCTTTTCATATTTAAAATATTTTTCAAGAAATAGCTCTCATTTGAAAATATATTCTATATTTCTTTATAATATTCTTTACAAAAATTAAACATGACCCTGTTCATGAAGTATTTCTTAAATAGTTTATTCAATCTCCCTGCAGATAGTTAGATAGATCTATATCTATATATTACCTTGAATTTCTGAACCTTTGTTAAATAAAATATAAGATGATTTTATTTTTAAATTGATTAACATTGATTTTGTAGCACCAGAGATATACATAGTTACTTATAAAAGAAAGAAAGAAAGAAAAAGAAAGAAAGAAAGGTGATAGCTCCAAACTGCTTATGCTCCACTGATAAATTTTCGGACCCTAAGTTCTGTCCTGGATGTTTTTCCACCAATCTGTAAGCTTAAGAACTTTTGCCAGCATACTTTGGCGATATCTTTGAAAATGAAGATCGTTAAAATGGAGTTTTGGAAGATGCAGAAATAGATATAATTAAATTTCAGTGTAGTCAACCCAAGGCTTTATTGGTCCCAACATGAAATAAGTTGTGTGAGAGCCTCTAAAGACTTCCACAAACAGCTTAGTATGTGAAAGAACATACACTGGCAACTAGAGAAGGGAAGCACAGAGGATTTCAGTCCTGATCTAGTGACCATTGAAATGAATAGAAAGTCTCCCATTGGATTAAATAGGAGACGATGATGAAATTTACCAGAGTGATAGTGCCTTAAAAATTGATTAGTGTATTTTTTTAAGAAGACGCTTTAGGTCATCAAGCAACTTGTCAAGATGTGTGGGATGGGTTAATCTGAGCCAATAAGTGGTGGTAAAAAGTGGTCAAAGAAGGAAGTGCTGGTACAGCCTACCACACATTCAAGGCTTGTGCAACCACACGTTTGCAAATAACTAGGAACATCCCTGAATTTCAAATCCTCTTGACAATTATGGTTCAAAATTTAGCTACAGAAGTGAAGACTACATGATAAAAAAATGACATCATTTGATAAAACTTAAAAAAGATGTTTACTGTAAACTATATCCATCACACAACGGTATGAATACACAAACTTCGATAATGCTATGTTAGTGATTTAAACCTTGGGAGACATGACTGCTCAATCAAGAGCTAATTGGGAATTCAAAAGAAACAATGACACTGCACTAAGTTGCTGAATTGGCCTTGTCAACACTGGTTCTCCACTTGTAAGGTAACTCCCTTCCTTCCTCTTCATGTGCCATTATATTTATGCCTGTATCTGTAATTTTTACTCCATGCATCTGAAGAAGTGGGGTTTTTACCCACAAAAGCTTATGCCCAAATAAATCTGTTAGTCTTTAAGGTGCCACCGGACTCCTCATTGTTTTTGCAATAAGTTGGTAAATCCAGAACGTGAAGACCTGGTGAAGAGTGGGAATCTGAAGGGAAGGTGGACAATCATGGTGAGTACAAAGGCGAAACAAGAGGGGAAATCTAATGAGTACCTTATATATCTGTATACTAATGCAAGAAGTATGGTGAATAAATAGGAAGAACTAGAGATAGTAGTGAATAATCATAATTATGACATAATTGGTAACACAGAGAGTTGGTGAGATAATTCACATAACTGGAATATTAGTATAGATGTGTCCAACTTGTTCAGGAAGGACAGGCAGGAAAAAATGGAGGAAGTGTAGACTTGCATATCAAATATGTGCACATTTGTGCGGAGGTTGAGATAGAAGTGGGCAGCAGACAGGGGTAAAATAATCCCAAAGATGATGTCATACTAGGGGTGTACTGTAGACCACCTAACCAGGAAGAAGAGGTGGAAAAGGCTTTTTTTAAACAGCTAACAAAATTATCCAAAGCACAGGACTTGGCGGTGATGGGGGAAAATCAAGTACCCAGAAAAAACAATAAGGAATCCTTGTGGCACCTTAGAGACTAACAAATTTGTTTGGGCATAAACTTTCATGGGCTAGAACCTGATGAAGTGGGTTCTAGCCCATGAAAGCTTATGCCCAAATAAATTTGTTAGTCTCTAAGGTGCCACAAGGATTCCTCATTGTTTTTGCTAATACAGACTAACACGGCTACCAGTCTGAAACCTGTCAACTACCCAGACATCTGTTGGAAAATAATACAGCAGGCACAGATTATCCAACAAGTTCTTGGAATGCATTGGAAACCATTTTTTTATGTCATAAGGTGGAGAAAGCTACTAGGGAACAGTTTATTCTAGATTTGATTCTGATAAATGGGGAGGAACTGGGTGGGAATTTGAAGCTGGAAGGCAGGTTGTGTAAAAGTGATCATGAAATGATGAGTTTACGATTTTAAAGAATAGTAGAAGGGAAAACAGCAGAACAGCAGACAGTGGACTTCAAGAAGGCAGACTTTAGCGAACTCAGAGAATTAGTAGGTAAGATCCCATGTGAAACAAATTTGAGGAAAAAAGAGTTCAGGAGAGTTGGCAGTTTTTCAAAGAAGTATTATTAAGGGCATAAAAGGAAATTATACCATTAAGTCAGAAGATAGGCAATATGAAAAGAGGACAGGAGAGATCCCAGAGGACAGGAAAAGGACAAACATGGTGCCTATATATAAAAAGGGGAATAAAGAGAACCCAGGGAATTGTATACCAGTCAGCTTAACTTTAGTACCCAGCTTGTCCCTAGCTTAATCAGATCTTCAATGACCTGAAATGCAAAAAAAGTGGAAACTAGGTTAAATTATGAAGAATAAATATAGGAAAATACCATAAACATATAAGAATCCTGTGGCACCTTATAGACTAACAGACGTTTTGGAGCATGAGCTTTCGTGGGTGAATACCCACTTCCTCAGATGCATGCGTATTCACCCACAAAAGCTCATGCTCCAATACGTCTGTTAGTCTAAGGTGCTACAGGATTCTTTGCTGCTTTTACAGATCCAGACTAACACGGTTACCCCTCTGATACATAAGCGTATAGGGACAAAATTAGAAACCCAGGACACAAAACAAGATTAAACTAGTTAGAGGCATAAAGGACAACATTTTACAAATACATGATAAGCAAGAACATGACCAAGGACAGAGTAGATCCATTACTCAATGATGAAGGTAACACCATAGTAGAAACTGAAGAAATGACAGAAGTATCAAATGCCTTTTTTGTTTCAGTTTTCACTCCCCAAAAATTAACAGTGATTGGATGACTAACATAGTGAACATCAGTGTAAATGGGGTAGGATTTGAAGTTAAAATTGGGAAAGAACAAGCTAAGAATTACTTAGACAAGTTAAAGGTCTTCAAGTCAGCAGGGCCTGACAAAATACAGCCTAGAATACTTAAGAAACTGGCTGAAGAGCTCTCTGAGCCATTAACTATTATCTTTGAGAACTCATGAAGGACAGGATAGAACCCAGAGGACAAGAAAAGAGCAAATATAATATCTATCTATAAAAGGGGAAGAAGGACAACCCAGGGTATTGTAGACCCATCAACTTAATTTCACTACCCAGAAAGATAATGCAGGAAACAATCAAACAACCATTTTGTAAGCACCTAGAAGATAAGGTGATAAGTAACAGTCAACATGGATTTGTCAAGAACAAATCATGTCAAACCAATCCTTCCTTGACAGGGCAACAAGTCTTGTGAATAGGAGGAAAGTATTAGATGTGATATATCTTGACTTTAGTAAGGCTTTTGATACTTTGTATGACCTTCTCATAAGCAAACTACGGAATTACAGTATAAGTGAACCTACTATAAATTGGATGGAACAACTGATTGGAAAATCATATCTAGAGTATAATTATCAATGATTTGTAGTCAAGCTGGAATGGCATATAGAGTGGGGTCCCACAGGGATCTGTCCTGGGTCTAGTTCTATTAAAAAATCTTCATAAATGATTTGGATAATGGCATACAGAGTACACTTATAAAGTTTTTGGACAATACCAAGCTGGGAGGGGTTGCAAGTGTTTTGAAGGACAGTATTAGAATTCAAAATAGACTTGAGAAACTGGAGAAATGTTCTGAGAGAAATATGATGAAATTTAATAAGGACAAATGCAAAATACTGCACTTAGGAAGAATAATCAATTGCACAAATACAAACTGGGAAGTGCCTGCCAAGGAAGGAGTACTGCAGAAAAGGATCTGGGGGTTATAATGGATCACAAACTAAATGTGTGTCAACAAAGTGATATTGTAGCAAAATTAGTAAACATCATTCTGGGAAGTATTAGCACCAGAGGTGAAAGTAAGCTGGTCCAGTCCAGTACGATATACCGGCAAGAGCCGATATGCTGTGCTGGACTGGACCGGCTTCTCCAGTGGTGATTTAAAGATCCCAGAGCTCCAGCTGCTGCGGAAGCCCCGAGCCCTTAAAATCACCGCCGGAGTTCTGGCAGCTGGGCTCAGGCGGAGATTTACAAGTCGTGGAGCTCCAGCCCCTGTGGGGAGCCCTGGGCCCTTTAAAGCGCTGTCTGAGCCCTGCTGCCGGACCACCAGTGGCACTTTAAAGGGCCTGGTGTTCCCTGCAGCGGCTGGAGCTCTGGGCCCTTTAAAACACCCCCAGAGCCCTGCCACTGCTACCCAAGCCCTAGGCCGAGCCCTGCCACCCTGGAGTAGTGGCGGCAAGGCTCCCGCAGTGATTTAAAGGGCCCGGAGCTCTGCGGCAGCCGGAGCCACGGGCCTTTAATTCACGCCTGAGCTCCCAGATGAGTCTGCAGCTGGTAGCTCTGGGGTAATTTAAAGGCCCTGGGCTGCCAGCCACACCCGGAGCCCCAGGGCTTTTAAATCTTGAAAAGCCCGCCTCTTCCAGTTGAGGCCATGCCTCTTCTGGTTGAGACCATGCTGCGCTCAGGACTCTGGGGTACCAGTCAGTCATTTAAGTTACTTTCACCCTTGATTAGCACGAGTGTTGTAAGCATGACACAAGAAGTGATTCTTTCACTCTACTCAGTACTGGTAAAGCCACAACTGGAATACTGTGTCTAATTTTGGGGACCACACTTCAAGAAAGATGTGGACTAATTGGAAAAATTCCAGACCTACAAAAACATGACCTATGAGAGAAGATTGAAAAAAATGGGTTTGTTTAGTCTGGAGAAGAGAAGACCGAGGAGGGACATAATAACAGTCTTCAAGTACATAAAAGGCAGTGTAACAGAGTCCTTGGTGGTTCCTCCCCCTGGGTGTGAGGGAACTTGATCGTGGCCAGTTAGATACTCTGGGTGGTCACAACCCAGGCTCCACATTTCCACTATTTGCAGGGAGTGGAATTCGACCCTTTTTGGACCTCCATAAGTCTCAGCAGCTGGGGGATCAAAATGAAAGCCACAACCACCCACACATTCAGGGATATTCTTTCCCCGTGGGCCCAGGAAAGGGGCGGTAGGTAGCAAGTCTATGGTGCTGCCAATAATCCACTTCCAGTGAAGTGAGTTTGGGGAAATCACTCTGGCTGGGTCTCTGAGACAGGCACAGCCTGTCTGTCTTACCCTGGGAATTCACTGTACTCTCCTCAAGGTTGGAGTGAAGGTTTTCTGCCTAGCAGTTCCCTCCACAGCTTCAGGAGTTACTCCAAAGTGGGCTGCTTAAGGCAATCCCGCTCCTCTTCCTGCCGTCCCTCCCCCAATAATTGCATCTTCCTCCCTTTTAAATGCCTTCGCCTTATCATGCATGATTGACAGTGCCAGAACAGTGGGGCTAGCCCTGCTGCCAGGGACTTTATGGCCCTTTTCTTGTCTGTGTGAAACCTATACACCCCATCAAGGGTTGTTATAAAGTGGAGAGTGATAAATTGTTCTCTTCATCCACTGAAGACAAGACAAGAAGTAACAAGCTTAAATTGTAGCAAACAAAATTTAGGTTAGACATTAGGGGAAACTTCCTAACTGGAAGGGTAGTTCAGAAATGGAACAAATTATTTAGGAGGATTGTGGAATCTCCGTCACTGGAGGTTTTTAAGAACAGTTCAGGGGACTTGGACTAGATGACCTATTGAGGTCCTTTCCAGTCCTCCTTTTCTATGATTCTGTGAAATACAAACCCCTATGAAAATGAATTAAGGTGATTACTGATGTAAAAGGTATATGACTAATTATTGTATTATAAACTGTCTACTTTCCAATAGCATAAAATAATGCTGCAGGCACATTTTTTTACAAGCTCAAGGTGCTCAGTGGAAGACCAAAAGAAGAGGAGCAACAGCAAAAGTAACTTTAGCCTTTCTCATGTTCCCCTGGTCATGGTGCCAGCCTTGCTCTGGACCAGTCCCTAGAATATAAGTAAAATCTGCTCTAATTTGCATCCATCTACCTGCACCCCTAAGGAGCTGTACCAACACCCAGGGATAACTGGGGCATAGAATCACTTTAACAACATGTAGTAGAGCGCGGCCGGGGCTCGACCCTCCTTGAGGGGGGAGGGGAGCCACACCAGCTCTCCGCACTCCTTCTGCCTCGGGCCCGTCCCTTGCTGCGGGGTTGAGCACGAGAAAACAGTATATATATAAGCCCAGGCTCTTAGGCAGGGCGGGGCAGCACACAGTCTGTGCTCAGGCCTTTCCGCAGGGGCTGAGCAACAAGGTAACAGTGTATATATAGAGGCCCAGGCCCTTAGGCAGGGCGGGGCAGCACACAGTCTATGCTCAGGCCTTTCAGCAGGGGCTGAGCAAAAGAGAGCTGAGGCGGCCTCCTCAGGTCAGGGGAGGGGGAGTCTGCCACTCTTGAAGGGGTGGCAGGGGAAACGCAGGCCCTCCCACTCCACTGCGTTCCAGCCCGGGGCCCTAGCAGTGGTTAACGCTGCTGACGGTCAGTGGGGGATCCTGACCGAAACACACTGACATCGGCTCAGGTGAGCCTGCAGCCTGACTGGGGTGGGCTGCCCCTGGGCCACTTCCAACCTCCCCCTCACTGGGTACCTGCCCTCTGCCAGCATAGTCCGGGGGGTCCCAGATCATGGGTTCCTCAGGGTGTCCGGCGTCGGGAGGTCCGATCCACTCCTCGGGGTACCGGGCGTCGGGAGGTCCAGGCAGCTCCTCCACGGGCTGAGCGTCGGACCGCTCAGTCGGCTTCTCTGAGTGCTGGCCCCAGGGGAGGTCAGGCCAGTACCCCCTCCGGGTACCGGGCACAGGGTAGGGTAGGCTGGGCCCAGCAGGAGCTCAGGCCCTAACGTCTGCTCTCTCTGGCCGCCTCCTCCTAACTGAGCCCAGGGGCTGGGCTTTTGTACTTTCTGTTCCGCCCCTTGACTTCCGGGGGGCAGGGACAGGTGGCAGTGGCCTTGGACTTCCTGTCCCGCCCCTTGACTTTCAGGGGGCGGGGACAGGCAGCAGGGGCTCCGCCCACGGCCGCACACTTTCTGGCCTGTTCTCCTCAGGAGTGTGGGGGAGTGGGGCCCCCTCGCTACACAACACTTTTACATTCAGGAATGCCCCCTATTCTGGGGGCTGAACCTAAGCATGCCCTCTGTTACAAAATTCCAAGACCAGGCAGCTTTCTGAGTGCTTTGTACTGCCAGAGAAAACTGGGATGAAAAAAAAAGAGAGAGAGAAAGAGATCAGTGTGACGGTTTGGGTCACAGAAACCGTCTTGGGACTGCCAACTGATGTGCTGAGATTACCTGTGAGCCCATTTTCCCTGGCAGCTTGGGACTTCAGAACCCTGCCCAGTTTAAGCCAGACATGCTAGCCTGCTACAAACCCAAACCGAGGTCTGAGCAACGTCCCACACAAGTTGCAGACTTAACTGAAAACATTAAAGAAGTGCTCCTGTCTCCAACACTCAGATGCCCAGCTTCCAATGGGGTCTAAACCCCCAAAAAATCCATTTTACCCTGTATAAAACTTATACAGGGTAAACACATAAATTGTCCACCCTCTATAACACTGATAGAGAGATATGCACTCTGGGTTAATTAATAAGTAAAATGTGATTTTATTAAATACAAAAAGTAGGATTTAAGTCGTTCCAAGTAATAACAAGTGAATTACCAAGCAAAATAAAATAAAACATGCAAGTCTAAACCTAATACGGTAAGAAAGTGATTACAGATGAAACCTCACCCTCAGAGATGTTTCAGTAAGCTTCTTTTACAGACTAGCCTCCTTGTAGTCTGGGTTCAGCAATCACTCACACCCATGTGGTCACTGTCCTTTGTTCCTTTTAAGTATCCTTTAAGGGTGGAGAGGCTATCTCTTGAGTCAGCTGAAGACAAAATGGAGGGGTTTCCCAGGGGTTTAAATAGGGGTTTAAATTGACATTCTCTTGTGAGTGGACACCTCTCCCGCCCCTTGTGTAGAATCCACCTACAAAATGGAGTTTGGGAGTCACATGGGCAAGTCACATGTCCATGCATGACTCAGAACTTACAGGTACTAGCCATTGTTCACATGCTACCTTGAACATTCTCAGGTAGATTTCTTATGTGGATTGGAATCTTCCAAAATCCATTGTGCATTAAGTATTTGTTGATTGGGCACTTAACTTGCAAATTCCTTTCTAAAGAAGCTGACCAAATGCCTTACTAAGGCTACTTAAAATCAAACAAGTACACAGCCAATATTCATAACTTTGAATAAAAAAATGATACATGCATACAAATAGGATGAATATATTCAGTAGATCATAACCTTTGCAGAGATATGTTTCATGGAATATGTAGCATAAAACATATTCCAGTTATGTCACATTTACATTCATATGTACATTTCCATAAAGCATTAGAGGGTGCAACATCACACACAGTAAAAGGTGAATGAAAAGACACAAAAAAGAAGATATGTATATATATATAATCTAATCAATTTTTGTTAAATATATAAATCTCTGGGGTCAAGCAATTTTCAGGAAATAATATAGTACAGGATAAAACCATTGTCTGATGCTAAAACAGTTTAAGGCTTGGTATATAACGGAAAACAAAATGAAACTGAGAAAGTTTCTAGTCAGTAATATGTATAACAAAATGTGTACAAAAGTTTGTATTTAGTCAGTAGCACAAATATTAAGTTAATGATGTTAATGTTTTAAAAACAAACAATTCTTCCAGTTTACACTGTATCTCAATGAACAGTACTGAATGGCAAAATTCATG
The DNA here is from genome assembly GCF_025201925.1 of Gopherus flavomarginatus. NCBI lineage: Eukaryota > Metazoa > Chordata > Testudines > Testudinidae > Gopherus > Gopherus flavomarginatus. The sequence continues at coordinate 179,822,744 of NC_066620.1, read as the reverse complement.
CAAAATCACACAAGACACCGTATGACAGTAAATCTCCATCTAACACCATGGTGAAAGAAAGAACTGGAATTCAATGAGATGCCTTTTGACGCACTCTCCAATGATAAATCAAGCATTTCTTATTAATTCATAGTCAGCAGCATAATACAGTTAGAAAAATGTTTTATGCATGATTTAAATGAGCAAAGGGCAATCCTAGCTACCTGTGGAAAGAGTTTCCTGATGTTTTTCCTTGTCACTACACATTGCGAGCAAGGCCCAAGGCCCACAGTAGAAGCGTGCACAGGAGAACTACTGCCAGAACTGATTTCCAGGCTTGATTACCTACTAATCACCCAGACTGTGCAAAAACCTTCTTCTAGAGACCAGAAAAACTGACTTCATGCAATTTCCCAAAGCCTCCCCACTCCACAGAGAAAATCATAACAGTAAATGCAGCCTTGTTTCCTGATAAGTCCCTCTTGATGAGTGAGGAGTCCCTTCCTGAGGTTGGTGAGAGTACAGCAAGGAGCTTCTCCTCTTTCTGAGCACCTGAGATGCCATGGTAATGAGCCCAGCAAGTACTCCTAACTGATCCACAGAGAAAGCAAGAGCAGCAGCTTGAATAATCAGGCAGAGAAAACACCAACATTGAGTGCAAAATTAAAAACAGGGAGAAGCAAAGAGATTGTGTCCTACCACAGCAAAGAATGTTGATTGAGCAGCTTCAAGGGAAGTATATCCTATACCTGGTGTAAATTGCTTAAACTTCACTGCAAGCCACCACATAGCTTTTGCAGATAGTCATATTAATTAATTAATTAATTAATTATTATTCATAGTCTATTCATTATAGTCTGATTAGTTTGGTTTCTGTGAATGCTAAGCAACTAGCTCCTGCAAGAAAACAATACAATTAGATGTGGTGCAACTCATCTCTGATACTGAGAAATACAGTCTGTTCTGCCTAAATCTCTCTCCGATTAAGAATGATTCTTAGGGGTAGTTGCTGCCTAAAGTTATAGCTACACAAGTGAGCACAAACTAAATCATTATAGGTAAGTGAGGGAGCATGCGCCTGATGAAATATTTATGAGCATGAAGGAAAGGTTTGGGCTGCATATTTACTTTGTATCCCCGTCACCCAGCTATAAGGTTGATTTTTTTTTATAATTCCTATTATATTATGAAATTGTTCCCCTTGAAAAAAATTTTTGCTAAAGAATGTTAATTTCTAATCAGTTAGCTAAATTGTGTGTTTTATATGAGTCCATATGCTTCTGCTAATGTACTCTTCCGAAAATCACTTGTATAGTTTAGCACTCTGAAAATAAATATAATAATTTCCAACCTTCATTTTCAGTGTAATTAGTTGCCTGAAGGCATTGGTAGATCAGTTTTCAGTGGAAAAATGTAACAATGAATAGCCATGCTTTTTCTCAAGGAAACATTCTCTCTACATATGACATGTGTGGATAGCTCTTTAGGAAAAATCCTTGCTGGAACCAGTCTTGATCGGTAAATATTCCTCATTTATTAAACTAATAAATCAATGAAAAAAGTAATTCACATCATAAACTCATAATCTGGATTGTAAATTCTTCAGACAGGAACACCAGGATTAATGCTGATCTCTTTTACACAGGCTTTCCAGCCATGTAACTCCATTGTATTTTCTCTGGATTTACACCTCTGCAAGAGAGGAGAATCAGATAAATTGTCTTTTATCTTTAAAATTCCACACATTTATGCAGCTGTATAAATAAACTAAAACAATCATCACCATAATAATATCAGGAGGATGTATGTAGCAGTTTTTGTCAGGGTATGTGTGACAGGCAAATTGTAGTCAGAATATAGTTCTGAGCATAGCTCCTCCTACAGTCATAATTACTTTCTTCCCCATGTTTTATAGAACTTTTTCACTCCTCATTTCACTAATTGATTCACTCACTTTAAGGGGAAAGAACACCACATTATAATATCAGCATGACCGCTATTCTGCAGAGCTTTCCCTAGAATATTTATCATGAATGCACAATACCTTTCAAATGTATGAAAAACTTGCAATCCCTTTTAAAAATGCATAGGAGTGCCTAATCTCAGTTACAGCTTTGTAAAATCCAAAATAACTACACTGAAATTAATGGAGATTCACATTGGTGTAAGTAAGTCAGAACAGAATCTGGCCTGTTGGCAACTGCTTAATTGCAAAGTAGTGCACAACCTGTATACATTTTAAAAAAAGAAATACAGAGAGAGTGAGAGTGGCTAGCCAATTCATAAACAGTGTGTCTTTATTAATTTGATTTATTTTACTAAATAAAACAGCACCCATCCAGTGTTCTGGGCACCCTACATAATCTTTTAAAGATACACTTATCAATAACCGGATCCATAAGTTACCCTGATCAAATTTTTCAAAACACTCAATGACAATATAAATGCAACAAAAATTAATCAACCTCTTTACATTGAATTGCTTTTTTAATTTTTTTATATACTATACACTATTTTTGTATACCTGAAAGAGGGGAAGAGAGAGCATAATTTACATATGAATGGACAAAAGCAAGGTAAAAAGCATCGCTAGCAAATACAGATGGAGTCAATTGCTTTCAGTAAAATTGGAAATTTAGACACTTTCAAGAATCGTTATTTGAATATTTTTCACTATTAGCTTCTATCCCAATTAGTTTCTCTAATAACTCATTTTGCAGAGAGAAATCAAATAATTCTGGTTATACAAAGGAAGGTAATAATTAGAGTAAAAAATATATATGTCTCTCTGTGAAGTCAGGAACAATAAGTTACTTTCTCTGTGATACTTTGCTAAATCTATAATGATAATGAATGAATCTTTTTACGGTGGCATAGATGTATATGATGCTTTGTAAATATTCAAGACTTTTGCCAAAAGGAGTTCAGGTTCTATTATAGCTAGATGACATGAATTAAGACAGCAAAGCATAGGAAGAGAGAGTCTAGTGGGGTGACAAAACTGCGGAATTTGAGGAAGTGCAATTGGACAAGGAGTTGCAATGGTGAGAACCTGAGCAAGATAAAACAGTCGGCACATTTTCAGTAAATTCTGATAGAAGGTTGTAAAAGTGCTCGATTTTAGTCAATGATGTACAGTGTACATCTACTTCATAAATATTAGAATATGTGAAAAGGAGAGGAAAGATATTTCAGGCAGGTATGATATTTTCATGGTATCAAGCAGAAAAACCTGCCACTAACAGCTGAATAATTGTTTCATTTAAGCATTTTGTATCTATCTTTAGAATATTTTGAAAATTTAAGCTCTGAGGGGTCATGCTGTGAGCAACCAAATCAAGTTCCCAGCAGGGATATCATTTTTATTCGACAAGCATATTATCAGTCAACTAATGGGAATCTTGTAGGTATGCCGGTCTCCTATGTAACACTTCATAGAGCAGTCAACAACTGAATTGATTGTCTTAGCTTCCTGACAAGCCAACAGTACTGAAAAATATTCAAATAACGATTCTTGAAAGTGTCTAGGTTTCCAATTTTACTGAAAGCAATTGACTCCATCTGTATTTGCTAGTGATGAGCTTTACCTTGCTTTTGTCCATTCCATCTACAGCCAATAATCTTTCTTGATACAAATTTCAATGAGTGGACGCTGGCAACTGTCTAGCTATTCTGTCCCAAAGAGACTGCTGGTTGAAAGGACATAGTGGATTATAGTGGAACCAGCCTGTTTGTGTGTATAGTTAAATTCCTCAATTTTCATTGCATTGTATGGAAACAACTGATATTTTAGGGTAGGAAGACGCAAGGGTATACACTAAGGTTTGAGGTCTCCCTAAGGTCAGTTATGAACGTGGATTTTTCATCTCTTTCTCATACCACACTCATTACCAGGTATTTGAGTGCCTGCATAGCACAAGAGCTATCACATGGGTTTCATGCTGCCAACAAGTTACTGAAGAACCTGGCTGAGTGCCTCCAAGTAATAAAAGACTGGGATAGTCTAGTCTCCTCATTATTTCCTCTCTGAGATGTTAATGAGTCTGCTCTCTTTTTAGATTAGGACAGAAAGTTTCATATGTCTGAGCATCTTCTTTAGAATATACTATAATTGAACACTTTCCTCTCTTGGGGTGCTCTGATCTCATGTGAGTAGCAGACAATGAGATCATCTTTTGTGAGCACTCTCTTGCTTTACAAAATCATCAGCAAATAACTACCTCTGTTAAGAAACCACTTTTGTAAATTCACTGAGTGATCACTTAAGGCAAGTTTCCCTTCATAACTAGTTAACAGATAACTCTTTTTGTCTTGCCAGGCTCCAAGACTTGTGGGCCACAAATATGTGCAGAGGGAATACAGGCTTTAAACCACAAGCAAGGATTAGGGGATAGTTTCTGGAAGTACAGAGTTTGCTCCTCTGCTGATTTTCCTCCTACTTGGCTCGAGTTAGCATAGGTCTGGTACAGCTCCTCCTCCTCCTTTACTGATTTGCAGAGAGCTCCCCTTCCTGGTGCAATCTTGATTGACTACTCGCCACAAAAAATCCTATCCAAAAGGATTATCTTTATTCGGTAGGTTTCATCACCTTGTGGCAGATGTCTCCGCCCTTTGGGAAGGACCGCTTGGTGTCTCTCTGACACTGGAACTCTGGATCTCCACCTGCTCCATCATCTCTATGGCACTGGATAGATAGCACCCTTTTTCTGTGTGGTGACTGCAATCCATCTGAGTATCTCAGAGCAATGGTTCAGCTTCTCATCACTGTGCCACGTGACTTACTGTTCCCAACATAAGAATATACCTAAGTGACAAGTATTCTTATAAGCAGCAAATAATCCTGTGGCAACTTATAGACTAACAGATATTTTGGAGCATGAGCTTTCATGGGTGAATACCCACTTCGTCAGATGCATGTAGTGGAAATTTCCAGGGGCAGGTATATATATGCAAGCAAGCTAGAGATAATGAGATTAGTTCAGTCAGGGAGGATGAGGCCCTGTTCTAGCAGTTGAAGTGTGAAAATCAAGGGAGGAGAAACTGGTTTTGTTGTTGGCAAGCCATTCACAGTCTTTGTTTAATCCTGAGCTGATGGTGTCAAATTTGCAGATGAACTGAAGCTCAGCAGTTTCTCTTTGAAGTCTGGTCCTGAAGTTTTTTTGCTGCAGGATGGCCACCTTAAGGTCTGTTATAGTGTGGCCAGGGAGGTTGAAGTGTTCTCCTACAGGTTTTTGTATATTGCCATTCCTAATATCTGATTTGTGTCCATTTATCCTTTTCCGTAGAGACTGTCCAGTTTGGCCGATGTACATAGCAGAGGGGCATTACTGGCATATGATGTCGTATATTACATTGGTGGAGGTGCAGGTGAATGAACCGGTGATGGTGTGGCTGATCTGGTTAGGTCCTGTGATGTTATCGCTGGTGTAGATATGTGGGCAGAGTTGGCATCGAGGTTTGTTGCATGGATTGGTTCCTGAGCTAGAGTTACTATGGTGCAGTGTGCAGTTACTGGTGAGAATATGTTTCAGGTTGTCTGCGGGCGAGGACTGGCCTGCCACCCAAGGCCTGTGAAAGTGTGGGATCATTGTCCAGGATGGGTTGTAGATCCCTGATGATGCATTGGAGGGGTTTTAGCAGGGGAATGTATGTGATGGCCAGTGGAGTCCTGTTGGTTTCTTTCTTGGGTTTGTCTTGCAGTAGGAGGCTTCTGGGTACACGTCTGGCTCTGTACATCTGTTTCCTTATTTCCTCGTGCGGGTATTGTAGTTTTGAGAAGGCTTGGTGGAGATTTTGTAGGTGTTGGTCTCTGTCTGACGGGTTAGAGCAGATGCGGTTGTACCTCAGTGCTTGGCTGTAGACAATGGATCATGTGATATGCCCAGGATGGAAGCTGGAGGCATGAAGGTAGGCATAGTAGTTGGTAGGTTTTTGGTATAGGGTGGTATTAATGTGACCATCACTTATTTGCACCGTGGTGTCTAGGAAGTGGACCTCCCGTGTAGATTGGTCCAGGCTGAAGTTGATGGTGGGGTGGAAGCTGTTGAAATCGTGGTGGAATTTTTCCAGAGTCTCCTTCCCATGGGTCCAGATGATGAAGATGTCATCAGTGTAGCATAGGTAGAGAAGGGGCGTGAATGGATGAGAGCTGAGGAAGCGTTGTTCCAGGTCAGCCATAAAAAATATTGGCATATTGTGGGGCCATGCGGGTGCCCATAGCGGTGCCACTGATCTGGAGATATATATTGTCATCAAATTTGAAATAGTTGTGTGTGAGGATAAAGGCACAGAGCTCAGCAGCAAGTTGTGCTGTGGCATCATCAGGGATAATGTTCCTGACAGTTTGTATTCCATCTGTGTGTGGGATGTTTGTGTAGAGAGCCTCTACATCCATGGTGGCTAGGGTGGTGTTTTCTGGAAGGTCACCAATGCATTGTAGTTTCCTCAGGAAATCAGTGATGTCACGGAGATAGTTGGAGTGCTGGTGGCATAGGGTCTGAGTAGAGAGTCCACATATCCAGACAGTCCTTCAGTGAGAGTGCCAATGCCCAAGATGATGGGGCATCCAGGATTTCCGGGTTTGTGGATCTTGGGTAGTAGATAGAATAACCCTGGTCGGTGCTCTGAGGGTATGTTGATTTGTTCCGGTGTTAGTGTAGGGAGTGTCCTGAGAAGATGGTGCAGTTTCTTAGTGTATTCCTCAGTGGGATCTGAGGGAAATGGCCTGTAGAATTTGGTATTGGAGAGTTGTCTGGCGGCCTCCTTTTGGTAGTCAGACCTGTTCATGATGACAACAGCACCTCCTTTATCAGCCTCTTTGATGATAATGTCAGGGTGGTTTCTGAGGCTATGGACAGCATTGCGTTCTGCACGACTTAAGTTATGAGGCAAGCGATGTTGTTTTTCCACAATTTCTGCCTGTGCACGTAGGCGGAAATTGTGGAATGGCTTGCCAACTACAAAACCAGTTTCTCCTCCCTTGGTTTTCACCCCTCAACTGCTAGAACAGGGCCTCATCCTCCCTGACTGAACTAACCTCGTTATCTCTAGCTTGCTTGCATATATATACCTGCCCCTGGAAATTTCCACTACATGCATCTGACGAAGTGGGTATTCACCCATGAAAGCTCATGCTCCAAAATGTCTGTTAGTCTATAAAGTGCCACAGGATTCTTTGCTGCTTTTACAGATCCAGACTAACACGGCTACCCCTCTGATACTTGACAAGTATTCTTATTATCAACCTCAGCTACCCACAAATACACAGAGTCCATGAATAAGTCTAAATAAGCTGATATTCAAACTCTTACCTAAGAAACTGAAAATCCTAGATCAGAAATACATATCTTTTGAGCAGCTTCAAATTATGTACGTGTAATTGACTTGTAGGTGTTGTCAGCATTAACATTTGCTCTCCCTTGTTAGGCTAGTTTGAGGGAGATGATTTGTTGCCTCGTGAAACCTCAGTATAAACATATGGGGGCAGTTTTATGCATTATAGGAAATGGTTCCATTATGGCAAGAGGTTTTATGAATATTAGGCATACAATATCTAAGCTGAACATTCATGGGGCTGGTAGCCCACTAGAAGAGAAACTGGATTTGTAGGATCTGTAGATCACAATTATTTCCATAAATGCTGCTGCTTTTTATCTGCTTTGCAAAAACATATTGAAATAATAATATTGGAAAGGCAAGTGTAAAGGATAAACCTGTAAAATACACTAGCTGTGAGCCTGACGAACAAAAATGTATTACTTGAAGCAGCAAGTTCTGTCTCCTGTTTAATTTTTTGTTGCACTGCAGCTATACTCTTCTAATAGCTTTAGTTCTTTACTTAGTATTTATATTTATTTAGCATGGACATTTATTTAAAATTTTGTAAATGTTGCATTAGAACACCAACAATAAATTAAACAAATCTAATTCTCTACTTTAGGGTCTTGAATTTTTTTCATAATGTGGACTAATATTCCCTCTTTTATATAATCACTTTATCCCCCTCCCTTTGGTAGTGCTGGAACAACAATTATAGCAGGGGTGCCGAAGGCGGAAACAAAGTATTTGGATTGTTATTACTATTTCAAGACAAGGAATTATTACTGTTTCAAGCCCCAGCACCCTAGTTCCAGCACCTCCTTCCCCCAGATACTGACAAATGCTTTGGACCAAATTTAAACTTTTTCTTTTCATTTCAGAATTTTTCTTATATCAAGCAAAGATTTACAGTTGTATAGACTTGCAGTAAAATTTTCAAAAATGTCTATGTTACTTAGGACCCTAAGTCTCATAGAATCATAGACTTCAAGGTCAGAAGGGACCATTATGATCGTCTAGTCTGACCACCTGCACAACGCAGACCACAGAATCTCACCTACCCACTCCTATATCAAACCCCTACCCTATGTCTGAGCTACTGAAGGCCTCACATCGTGGTTTAAAGACTTCAAGGTGCAGAGAATCCTTCAGCAAGTGACCTATGCCCCACGCTGCAGAGGAAGGTGAAAAACCCCCAGGGCCTCTGCCAATCTGACCTTGAGGAAAATTTCTTCCTGACCCTATATATGGCGATCAGCTAAACACTGAACATGTGGGCAAGACTCACCAGCCAGCACCCAGGAAAGAATTCTCTGTAGTAACTCAGATCCCATCCCATCTAACATCCCATCACAGGCCATTGGGCATATTTACCGCTAATAGTCAAAGATAAATTAATTGCCAAAATTAGGCTATCCCATCATACCATCTCCTCCATAAACTTATCGAGCTTAGTCTTGAAGCCAGATATATCTTTTGCCCCCACTGCTCGCCTTGGAAGGCTGTTGCAGAACTTCACTCCTCTGATGGTTAGAAACCTTCGTCTAATTTCAAGTGTAAACTTCCTGATGGCCAATTTATATCCATTTGTTCTTGTGTCCACATTGGTACTGAGCTTAAATAATTCCTCTCCCTCCCTGGTATATTTATAGAGAGCAATCATATCTCCCCTCAGCCTTCTTTTGGTTAGGCTAAACAAGCCAAGCTCTTTGAGTCTCCTTTCATAAGACAGGTTTTCCATTCTTCAGATCATCCTAGTAGTCTTTCTCTATACCTGTTACCATTTGAATTCATCCTTATTAAACATGGGAGACCAGAACTGCACACAGCATTACAGATGAGCTCTCACCAGTGCCATGTATAACGGTACTAACACCACCTTATCTCTAATGGAAATTCCTCACCCGATGCATCCCAAGACTGCATTAGCCATATCACATTGGCGGCTCATAGTCATCCTATGATCAACCAATACTTCTAAGTCCTTCTCCTCCTCTCTTACTTCCAACTGATGCATCCCCATCTTATAACAAAAATTCTTGTTATTAATCTCTAAATGTTTGGCATTTTTCACTATTAAATTTCATCCTATTACTATTACTTCAATTTACAAGGTCATCCATATCTTCCTGTGTGATATCCCAGTCCTTCTCTATATTGGCAATACCTCCCAGCTTTGTGTCATCCACAAACTTTACTAGCACATTCCCACCTTTTTGTGCCAAGGTCAGTGATAAAAAGATTAAATAAGATTGGTCCCTGTCCCTGCCTGCAGGTATATGGGATCTTGGGGAGCAATTACCACACAGGTGGGGTGCAAAATAAACTTTATTAAGAAAATGCAAAAAACAGGGAAAATTTAATAGTGAGGGGTATGGGGTTTGTTAAGGTAGGCAATTGGGGAGGGAGTTCTTTTAGTATAGTATAGGGGGTTTCAATAGTGGGGTACAATACAGTGGGGTACAATACAGTTGGTAACCAACTAACACTGAAGTATAAATGTAACAGGTAGCTAACAATTTCTAGGTAAAGGGTGTGTCACAGCAGCATATAACCAACTAACAGTTATGGGTAAAATGTGTTAAATAACCAACAACTCTAGGTAAAAATGTGTCACAGTGGTGTAAATATAAAATGTGAGGTGTGTGAGAGAGAAAAAGGGTAACCAATGGGGTTTTATGCTAGACTTCAGTAATACAATTGAGGTTTGGCAGCAGTAGGAGCGGGGTGAACACGTGGGGGAAGGGATTAAAAGAGAGAGAGAGAGAGAGAAAGGCAGTGGTAGAGGAATGAGGTTAGGGGATGGGGGAAGAGGAGCACGTGGTGGAGCAGAAACCAAAGATAGAGGCGCTACAGAGGGAGATTTAAACTCAGGGAGACACAGAGAGCAGACAGGCTGCAAGTTTAAACAGCAGAGAGACTGCAATGAGTGACTGGGGAGCTCGGGGGGGGATTGGGGCAGTGGGAAGACAAATTCAAATAGTAAAAACCTTATCTATCCCCTAACTTAATCAAACTTATATAAAATGACAAGCAGCTACAGAATACAACCAGAAAATGATTTTCTAAACTTATCTTAACCAACAATTAGGCAACACAACAAATATCACAGAAACTTACAAGCTCTACAATCTTAACAAACTATGACTTATTAAATTAAAAAAAAACAAGACCTATGGTGCACCTTATGCTATGGGGAGGTTACAGAGGGCAGAGTGGTATGTATCCAGGACCCAGCTCCCAAGGAAGCCAAGGGATGGTGGCTACAGCGGTGGATACAGCTGAAAGCAGAGAGCCCCAAGGCAAAGCCCACAGGAGCAGAGCTTAGCAGTGGCAAAGAGCCCTGTAGTTTAAGAGAGGTTTTAAGACACAGACCAAGGTTTAGCTTGAGTCTGTGTGCTGGGGAAACAGAGCCAGCAGCTAAAATAATAAAATAAAAGTACAGAAAGTTTTACAGAGGGATTCTTACCAGTCCCCAAGGCAGCAGCAAAGGCAGAAGCAGCAGCAACATCAGAAGAGGCAAGGAGGGCTCGGTACAGTCTCAATAATCAGGAGATCTCTCAGGTAGCAATTCGTTCTTCGTGGGGGGGGGAGGCGTTCAAAAAACGGGGGTACGCTCAAAAATAAAACGAGAGCGGAGAAAGGACCCCCCAGAACCCCTGGCTGATCAGACCAGGCAGCAATGCAGGAACCTTTCTGAGGTGTGTTTCAAAAATGTCTGGTTTTAAAGGCAAACTTGGGCAGTTTCCCACCAGTAATCCTGATAGGCTCCCTCTGTCACAGGGGAGGGGGCACAGGGGAAAAACTGAAGGTAAGCCCAGAGACATGCCTGGACATAGTCCTGTGCAATAGGTGACTCAAGAGCACATGAGACTATGACTCATGCCCAGGATCTTAAAACCACAATAGGCCTTGCAGCTCTGGACATTGCCTACCCTACACCAAGCCCAGGTTCAACAAGGTGATAACAGGACTAACCCTTTGAAAAGGGCAGTGGTCCCACTTAGCATGCAGCACAAGTGGCCATCCCTTTGAGAAGGGCAATGGCTCTTGTTAAACAACTTAAGGGGCCCTCCCTTTGAGAAGGGCAGTGGCCCTGGTATACAACTTAACAGCCAGGGAAGGGCGGCCACAGGAGAACAGAAAACAAAATGGAGTCTGGGGAAACAAAATGGAATAGGGGAATAGCTGTAACGGACAGAGGCAAGTATAAATATGCAGGCAAGAATCAATCTAGAGATAACAACGTTAGTTCAATCAGGGAGGGTGAGGCCCTCTTCTAGCAGTTGAGGTGTGAACACCAAGGGAGGAGAAACTGCTTTTGTAGTTGGCAAGCCATTTACAGTCTTTGTTTAATCCTGAGCTGATGGTGTCAAATTTGCAAATGAACTGAAGCTCAGCAGTTTCTCTTTGAAGTCTGGTCCTGAAGTTTTTTTGGTGCATGATGACTACCTTTAAAACTGCTGTTGTGTGTCCAAGAAGGCTGAAGTGATCTCCTACAGGTTTTTGTATATTGCCATTCCTAATATCTGAAATATCTTTAGTTCATTTGCAAATTTGACACCATCAGCTCAGGATTAAACAAAGACTGTGAAGCAGTTTCTCCTCTATTGGTGAGAGGGCCTCATCCTCCTTGATTGAACTAACCTTGTTATCTCTAGACTGATTCTTGCCTGCATATTTATACTTGCCTCTGGAAATTTCCATTACATGCGTCTGACGAAGTGGGTATTCAACCATGAAAGCTTACGCTCCAATACATCTGTTAGTCTATATGATGACATGGGACTCGTTGTTGCTTTTTACATATACTAGTATCACATGCCTCTTAGCTCACAGGCAGCACTTAAAGTCTTACTGAACAAAACCTACTAAAGAAACAAACAGGAAAAATGCTTATCTTCATTTTGAACAGTTTATTATTATATTCTCTACTGAACGTAGTTTTTCTGCACATCAGGGGTCCTGATTACATCAGATTTGGAGCCAGTGGGCGTCCTTCCACTGGCTTCAGTAAGGTTTGAATCAATCCCTATAATATTGCTAATGGAGGCTGTTTAACAGTCATCATGGATGATATATACAATAGTATATAGCTGATTTGCGACTGCTAATAGCAAATATCCCCCAATGACCGGTGATGTGACACTAGATTGGGAGGGCTCTGAGTTACTGTGGAGAATTCTTTCCTGGTTTCTGGCTGCTAGGTCTTGCTGAAATGGTCAGGGTCCAACTGATCACAATATTTAGGGTCAGGAAGGAATTTTCCTCCAGGTCAGATTGGCAGAGACCCTGGGGGTTTTCACCTTCCTCTGCAGCATGTGACATGGGTCACTTGCAGGTTTACACTCGTGTAATTGGTGGATTCTCTGTAACTTGAAGGCTTTAAATCAAGATTTGAGGACTTCAGTAACTCAGCCAGAGGTTATGGATCTATTACAGGAGTGGATGTATAAGAGGCCTGCAACGTATAAGAGGTCAGATTAGATGATCATGATGGTCCCTTCTAGCCTTAAGGTCTATGAGTTTATGAGCAGAACCCTCACTACTGGGTCCAGAGAAAGAGAACACAATGAGTTCCAACCAGATCTGATGGCTCAAAAACCTCTTGGCAAAGAACAGCTGATCTAGAATGCCTCTTCACAATCTACCTCATCATTCAACCAATGGGGCGGAGGGGCGGAAAAAGGTAATACCAGTGAGATTTTTTTTGTGGTAGAACCAGCCTTGAAATATTCAAGAAGTCCTTTTCTTTCCTCTAGAGATGTTGGTAGCCCCACAAACTCTCCAAAAGACTGGATAGATGGTGGGGTTGAAAAAGAGTACTGAAGACACAGATGGGATGAGGAGCTCTGTTTGCCAGAAGCTGTGAAGGGCGACGGGATGGATCACTTGCTGATTGCCTGTTCTGTTCATTCCCTCTGAAGCACCTGGTTTTGGCCACTATTGAAAGACGGGATACTGGGCTAGATGAACCTTTGGTCTGACCCAGTATCATAGGTGATGGAACTAGAGGTGATGGTGGTGGTCCCACAGTCCTGTCTTGAAGAGATTTCCATCATATACAGGGTTTACAGTTTGGGTCAATGGCTTTCAGCACCCTCACTATACAAATTGTTTCAGTACCCCAGTCAGTATGGCTATTCTTATGTTCTTATAAGCTGCAATAGGTCAGGAAAAAAGGGGCGTACTCTCAGAAACTACCCATAGCCCCTTCATTTCACCAAAGAGAGTGGACTGAATACAACAGCATCATGGGGCTCCAAGCAACAATGCTGATTCACTTAGGTCACCAGACCAGGCAGGTCTTTTCTTCACTGGATTTTGAGTAGGAAGTTGGGGAAGAGCAGGAGTGTATCCCCATATAAGATATGTTGCTTGCTTTACAAATTATCACCGAATCCTGGAACCTTTATAATTCCACTTGGCCTGAAGGAAATTTCTTGCACTACAGTGTGAATTGCACTGAATATCAATGTTTCTGCAAAAGTTATGCCATTTCTGGGGGACAGGTATAACTGTATGGCTCCAGAGCTCTACCACATCAAGCTGTCATTTAAAATATATTTTCTATTATCGTATTATTGTATATACACACAACTATTGATAAACTGAATTTAAATGTATTAGTATTTTGAGAGTCAAAGGGAGTAATTTAAATATTTCGAATTTGAGAGGGCTAATATACAAGTAGATTTTAAACAGAGTTTGGGGGAGTCATATCCCTCTGGTGGAGGTAAACTAAATAGACCTAAGATCTTTGTGTTATGTAAATCATACAAAAATAGTCATCAAAATATGTCAGTAGAAAGTCCCTCTACTAAGGAAAAAATAATCTCTGGTGACTACCTCTCTGCAGAAGAGGAGGAGAGAACATAAAATGGAAAATGCTTCTGGAGTATCCTTTCTTGATAACCTCCTGCTAAATAAACATTCTCTAGGGAAGATCTCTCTCTGGACAGAACCCAGTCCTGGCTCCATATCTCCCTGGGCTCCCAAAGAGAGGTTTTATAAACGCAAGCAGAGTCCAGACAACAGCTAAACCATGCCCTCTTATTGCTCCTGCCCAGTTAGATGGAACAGAATAGCTTATACAACTGGACACAATTACTGCTCTTACTCCCTCGTTTCCTCTAGCTACATGACCACAAATCCTTATCTGAGCTCAACTATCTCAACAAGGTGGAGTCTTCTGTAAGTGAGGGATAATTCTATTTCTGGGTTGCTTTCCTGTACTTCCATATACACAACTGTCCATGAATAGAAAACAAAATAAAAGCATTACAGCTAATCTGTTCATAACATTGTTACCAAGTAACTGCAGAGAACTGATTAACTCAGTAATGAGTTCCATTTTGTATAAATAGTCTCTGATTCAAACAAGGGAATGTTTCACTTCTAAATACCAGGGGAAAAACACTTTGAAAAAATCAGTTTTTTAAAGCAGAAGTTTTAGAGTTTTTAAAACTTGTATACAACAAGCACTCCTCTGAATCCAGACCTCATCTGTAGAGCTGCGCAAATAACAGATCTTTTTAGTTCACTGAAAGAACCAAAAATATCTTTAAAAAATTACATTTCGGGTCAACCTGAAACAGGTTTTTTTAAAATAATAGATTAAAAACTAAATACAAGTCAACTGTTCCAGATCCTTTTCCACAGAAGTATTGCTTAGTTATCCCCCATTTTGTATTTGTGCATTTGACTTTTCCTTCCTAAGTGCTTTGCCCTTGTCTTTACTACTGATTTTCATCTTACTGGTTTCAGACCAATTCTCCAGTTTCTCAAGGTCCTTTTAAATTTTTTTCCCATCCTCCAAAGTGCTTGCAACCCCTCCCAACCTGCTATCAACATTCAATTTTATAAGCATACTTGCCACTCCATTATCCAAGTCCAGAATGAAAAATATTGAATTGTACCGGGCATAGGACAGACCCTTGTGGGACCTCACTAGATATGTCCTCCCACTTTGACAGTGAACCATTAATTACTGTTTTTCAACCCATTGTGCACCCACTTTACAGCAATTTAATCTAGACCACATTTTTCTAGTTTATGACAACATCAAGTGGGACTGTCAACCTTTACTAAAATCAAGATAAATCATTTCTACTGTTTCCACTCTATCCACTAGGCTAGTATTCCTGTTAAAGAAGGAAATTAGGTTGGTTTGGAATGATTTATTCTTGAGGAATGCATGTAGGCATAACCCTTACTTGGAGTGTGCTATCTCCTAGAACTCTGAACTGAGCCTCTAAGGCATCCTACCTTATGCACTACAACAATAATTGTGTTCAGAGCCCTCAGACACCATTTCCCAGCATGTTTGGAGTCAGGGGTAGAGATAGAATTGATTAGGAATTCCTACTGAAGCCAATAGGGAGACTTCAGTACTGGGTGATATGGACAAGCAGTTTGCTGGGCCAATGATAAGCCAGGGCTGCTCAGGCCCTTAATGAGAGAAGACTGCCTAAGTCAGAGACAAAGAGGCTAGGGTTGGTTTTATTTTCGAGTTCTGAGTTTGGGAGCTGTGAAAGAGAGAAGCAGAACAGCTCATCATGCAGTCGTAATGGTCTTGTGGATTATAATGTCTATCTTTCCTTCCTGTTGGGATTCTTTGCTGTAGTGCTTTAAAAATATTGTTTCTTGGAAAAACTGCCAGCACTGCTGAACTCCTTTTTCCCATTGATTTTCTACCGAGGGGCTCTTACCAACAAGTTTATTAAAATCTGCTTTTTTGAAGTCCGCTGTCCTTATACTGCTATGCTCACTCCTTCCATTCCTTAGAATCATGATGCCTGTCATTTCATGATCACTTTCATCCAAGTTACCTTCCACTTTCAGATTTGAAACCAATTCCTTTCTGTTAGACTCAAATCTAAAATGGCTGTCTCCCTAGTGACTTTCTGAAACAAGAAGTTATTCCCAACACAGTCTAAGAACTCATTGGACATTTTGTGATTTGCCATATTATTTTTTCCAACATATATCTGGGGAATTAAAGTCCTCCATTACAACCAGCTCTTGTTTATTATTACTTTTAATATTTTATATCATATTTAATATTTCAGAATGAAATAATCAAAATGTCAGAATTTCCCATGGAACAGAAATTCTATTGCCCAACCAGCTGTAATTATTCATAATAGTTTAGATCTTAAGTATTTTCTGAAGTTGAGATTTTCAAAGAGGCCTAAGGACACCCCAGGTAAATATTAATGGGAGTTGAGCACCCCAGGTAAAAATTTTCAAAAGTGCCTATGGGACAGATTGTTAAAAATATTTAAATGCATAAAGAGTCAGCTAGGCACCTACTGGGATTTTCAAAAGTACCTATGTGTCTAATTCCTATTGAAATCACTGGAGGATTAGACACCTAGGCATTTTTGAAATCCCACACCTTTGAAAATCTGGTCCTAAGAAACTGCCCAATGCCAAAGTTGTATGTGGCAGAGCAAGAATTGTATCCTGGTCTCTTCACCACAAGCCCTGCAGTCTTCCCTCTGATGGCCAATTTCTCTGAAGTAAATTCAATGGTGAGATAAAAAATGGTCTAAAGTGGTCATAAAATTGGTGTAAGTGGCAAAGCAGTGCATAGCTTCCAACAATTTGGCATTCAGTGGGTGTGCACGATGAATGTAATTTACACTAAGTGTATGTCTATATAGCACATTGAACCCAGATTCTGCCTCAGGTTTAACCCTAAGCCCCCATCTCATCTACACAAAAACTAGTCTACTTCAGGCCAGGTACCCTTCTTGATTTGGGCTCATAGACTCTGCCAGAGGGGTCAGTCAGAGCTGAGTCCTGCTGTGACACAGGTCAGGGTCCAACCTTTTTGGAGTGTGAATGTAGTTGGGAATGGAGAGTCTGCCAGCACTAGTCCACAGTCCCTAGAGGTGGTTCTTCACAGCCTTTCAATTCCAAAGTTTGCCACTCACCTCCCAGGATCTGGAAACTACATCATGGTTCAAATGCAGCTGCTCAGCATTTAATCCTACCTTTCCACATGGACTGCTCAACTGGAAACAACACAATCAATGCTGACATGTATTAACTATGGCCCACAATATGATGAAGTCCTCCATCAAGCACTGGCTAGCTGGTCAGACGAACATAGCTGGAGTCTAATTAACTTCTGGTGTGAGATGAGCAAGATGTTCAACTTCATCAAGAAAAAGAAAAATGATCATGTACACAAGATTACCCTAGAGGCTGGCAGGCACTGGTGACTAACTGGCAGCTGAACAATGCACCGAGTGGATCAGCTAAAGGTTGCACCAAGGATCAAGCCAGATTCAGTAACTGGAGTCAAAGGAGCAGGAACCAGGCAAGGAGGCAGAAACTTGGTCTTTGGGGTCCAGTCAGAAGCAAGCCTAGCAACTAGTTGCTCAGACAGAGGTGTGGCATGAACAGAAAGCGTTATGCTAGGAGGTGACCAATCAGCATTGGCTGCTAGTCAGCTGATACTGCTGAGTCTGGGGGTGTAGCCTCTGTTTGCAGGATATTATCTGTGGTTTCCCTATCTTACCTTGCAGTGCAGTGGTATAAAGAGTAAGGCTCCTGTTTGGCAACCCTCCTGGCCTAGATTTGAGACCTGCAGTACCTACTACCTGTCCAGGTGCAGTACACATGTGAGGTGTATACATACTCAAAACCAAACAAGGATCTTCCACCAGAGAAGTAGATTGTGTTGTGAAATGGGCCACCCAAATACCCTAAGAAAATTAATACAGAAATAAATCCCCTCTGACTGCACACCCCTGGTTGTCACCTACCACCCCCTACTTGAACCTCTAAGGGAGTATCATCAAACAACTAGGACCCATATTTAATGGGTCTTCCCACTTCCGTCTTCAAACAACTCCTCCAAGCTCATCATCAGAAGCAAGCTCCCAATAGACCAGGACACCAGAGCAGCACCAGACACTGCCTGACCTCAATTGCTACAATGGTCAACACACCTGTCAAGATCCATGGGCACTACACATGCCTATCACAACATGTAGTGTCCTTTATCCAGCAACCCAATAGCAACTATATGGGTGAAACCAATCACTACATTCTTGAATGAACTCACAGAAGGAAATTAAAAGAGACAAAATCACAATATTACCTGTGGCTGAACACTTTTCAAACAGTGATCACTCTATATCTGATCTATCAGCCCTCATCCTCAAAGGAAACCTGCATAAAAAAAAGATGA